>NC_045764.1:55262413-55862413 GCF_008692025.1 Phocoena sinus | reverse complement strand
GCCTAGGAAACCAAGATATAAATAATGTCCTGTGATTCAGAGGCCTTTGGTTGCTTAAAAACTGAGTCTTCTCAATAAGCCAAATTTTTTTTACAACTGTGTTATTTTATGTATTTGCCCTTAAAATAATTTGTCACTTTGGTAAAATGGATAACCAAGGGTTGTTTTCACAATAATCCTATTTAGTCATATGTCCAACCCTTTTGACATTTTTGTCAATTTTCCCAAACAAATTGGAACAGGAATCTTTTGAATTCCAATTAACATCAAGATTTCCCAAAGGGTTTCTAGAAAGTCTCAAAGGATTTGTCTTTTACCTTGTAAAAGGGAGATGATAAACTAATTATATTCAGTTGATATGTTAAAATACATAAGAGAATTTTCAAACAGGAAATGATTACAAAACTTCATAGGTTGTATGTATGTGGATATATTTACTAATATAGATTTTACATAAATCATAAGAAGTTCACAGAAATTTGTCAATACACTCATTCCTGCCAGAGGTCCCCTGTGATGAGCATTTACATGGGATACATATATATTCTTGTTTTTATGCCTTTTAAAAGAGGTGTATCCTCTTTTATTCATATACATGAATATTCATATACATATCTATTCCCCAAATTTCATTGTCACCAATTTTCCAATCATGTTCCTTTCCAGTCCCTGGTCATCAAGCCAAAGCATTGGCCACAGCCTATGAATCAGTATATAAACAACATCTGTCCATTTCTCCTTCTAAAGTGAACAATCAAGTGCAATGCCCAAAGTTCTGCCTACTAAGAAGATTGCTCTTCACCACTCCCCTTTGTAGAGGGACTGTAGTGCTGCAGCTCTCCACTTTTGGGTATCAATTGCATATCATGCAAAACTATCTGTAAGCCAAGCTATCTTTTTTTCTTCCCTTTTCAATTCATTTAAGAGAGTTATCCATGAAGTCATAAGTTCAGGTTGGGAGGGAGAAAGCAGTATAGCAAGTGTATATTGGATACTTCCAGTTTGGTTGAATAGATCTTAAGTGATAAATCCACTCTACCATTCCATTGTCCCTGTGCTTTTGAATCCTTTTCCTTACATTAAACCAAGGGAGATCTAGCATTTCCATGATTCATGATGAACCACCCTTTGATCGATGTTTCAGCCAATCAACCCAACAAACTTTAGAGCCCTTTCTAACTTCCCATGCTGCACATTAAATGTACAGTTTCTGCTTAGTGTGCCAATATTTTAAAAATTGTCATGTTCCAACTTTATATTTTGCATAACCATAAGCCCACACCCTTAATATCCATACCCATACATATTCCCAGGTTTCTGCTTGTATAACTTAACAATTCAAGCAGTTATTTAGGAGTATAGTACACATTCTCATGGGTCACATTTTGTACCTCACATTTAGGGGTCTGATAGGAATTGAGTCACACGTAGTAACTGCCTCAGGGGAGTCCATTACTGTTTCCTAAAACAATGAAGTGTTAGTACCCTGAGATGGAGGTGTAAAGGTTGATACCCCTGTGGATTGGGTGGCTGCTACCACTTGGATGGGGAATTCATTGCTATAGGGGTTGGGGAGACCACTTGCACTTACAAAGACTCAAAAGACGTTAGAGGTCTGATGCCCCCTGTTTCATCAGGATCTTCCCACACATCCCCATTCCACATTACAGGTTACAGTTCTTTCTCAATCAATCCCATCACTTTGAAAGTAGGAACTCTAGGAACTTTGGAGTTCAACTTGCATTAAAATTCAGAAAATCACAGTTTGATTTTCAAAAGTGTCAGCTCTGACAGGAGATAAAGCTCTCCCTCAGCGCACTCTTAGAAGATCTTAGGTCATTTATGCAACCCTTTAGCTGACAATTTAACAGCCAGAGCTCATCCTTTTCTTTTGCAACTTTTCCAGCAACATATGGAAGAACCAACCAACATAATTAAGTTCCTTAGTTTTTTTAAAAAAATATGTGAATGTGTCATAAGCAGTGTTACTTTGCTCCCCTCTTCTTATAAGTGGTTAATTACAAATATCCAATGAATATACTTTGTGTATCTTTAAGAAAAGCTTTTACCATAAAGTATCAGTGCTGTACTTATTACTGGAAATAGAGTAAACAGCATCCTTGAATCTAATAGAATTACATAGACAATTTGAGAAACCCCAGAAGTAATTTAGAAAACACATCCTTAAATTTCTGTTCAACTACAACCTCTCTCAGTATCAAATTCTATAAAAGCTCTCCAAAAAAACTGAACAAATAAAAGAAGTAGATAGACAAATGATAGATAGATAGATGATAGATAGATAGGCATATGAAGATATTTATTATAGGAATTGGATCAGGCATTTATAGAAGTCAAGAAGTCCCACAGGGAGGACCTTGAAGATGGCGGAAGAGTAAGACGCGGAGATCGCCTTCCTCCCCACGGATACACCAGAAATACATCCACACGTGGAACAACTCCTACAGAACTCCTACTGAAGGCTGGCAGAAGACCTCAGACCTCCCAAAAGGCAAGAAACTCCCCACGTACCTGGGTAGGGCAAAAGAAAAAAAGAAAAAACAGAGACAAAAGAATAAGGACAGCACCTGCACCAGTGGGAGGGAGCTGTGAAGGAGGAAAAGTTTCCACACACTAGGAAGCCCCTCCGCAGGCGGAGACTGCGGGAGGCGGAGGGGGGAGTTTCGGGACCGCGGAGTAGTGCACAGCGACGGGTGCGGAGGGCAAAGCGGGGAGATTCCTGCACAGACGATCGGTGCCGACCAGCACTCACCAACCCGAGAGGCTTGTCTGCTCACCCGCCGGGGCGGGCGGGGCTGCGAGCTGAGGCTCGGGTTTTGGTTTTGGACGGAGCACAGGGAGAGGACTGGGGTTGGCGGCTTGAACATAGCCTGAAGGGGTTAGTGCACCACGACTAGCCGGGAGGGAGTTCGGGGAAAAGCCTGCACCTGCCGAAGAGGCAAGAGACTTTTTCTTCCCTCTTTGTTTCCTGGTGCGCGAGGAGAGGGGTTTAAGAGCGCTGCTTAAAGGATCTCCAGAGACGGGCGCGAGCCGCGGCTAAAAGCACGAACCCCAGAGACGGGCGCGAGTCGCGGCTAAAAGCGCGAACCCCAGAGACGGGCGCGAGCCGCGGCTGAAAGCGCAAACCCCAGAGACGGGCGCGAGCCGTGGCTAAAACCGCGGACCCCAGAGATGGGCGGGAGACGCTAAGGCTGCTGCTGCCGCCACCAAGGGGCCTGTGTGCGAGCACAGGTCACTCTCCACACCCCTCTTCCGCGAAGCCTGTGCAGCCCGCCACTGCCAGGTTCCCGGGATCCAGGGACAACTTCCCCGGGACAACGCACGGCGGGCCTCAGGCTGGTGCAACGTCACGCCGGCCTCTGCCGCAACGTCACGCTGGCTCTGCCGCCGCAGGCCCGCCCCGCACGCAGTGCCCCTCCTTCCCACATCCCCCAATCCCCGGCCTGAGTGACCCGGAGGCCCCGAATCCGCGGCTCCTTTAACCCCGTCCTGTCTGAGCAAAAAAACAGACGCCCTCCAGCGACCTACACGCAGAGCCAGGGCCAAATCCAAAGCTGAGCTCCTGTGAGCTGTGAGAACAAAGAAGAGAAAGGGAAATCTCTCCCAGCAGCCACAGAAGCAGCGGATTAAAGCTCCACAATCAACTTGATATACCCTGCATCTGTGGAATACCTGAATAGACAAGGAATGATCCCAAATTGAAGAGGTGGAATTTAGGAGCGAGATCTATGATTTATTTCCCTTTTCCTCTTTTTGTGAATGTGTATGTGTATGCTTCTGTGTGAGATCTTATCTGTATACTCTTGCTTCCACCATTTGTCCTAGGGCTCTATCCGTCCATGATTTTTTTTTAAAAATTCTTTTTCTTAATAATTAAGTTTAATTGTAATAACTTTATTATACTTTACCTTCGTTCTTTCTTTCTTTCCTTCCTTCCTTCCCTCCTTTAGACAACGAATCACCCCAAATTGAGGAGGTGGTCTCTGAGAGCAAGATTTATGATTTTT
The DNA here is from genome assembly GCF_008692025.1 of Phocoena sinus. NCBI lineage: Eukaryota > Metazoa > Chordata > Mammalia > Artiodactyla > Phocoenidae > Phocoena > Phocoena sinus. The sequence continues at coordinate 55,858,385 of NC_045764.1, read as the reverse complement.
TCCCCCTTTACCGCTTTTTGTGAAGGTGTATGTGTATGCTTCTGTGTAAGAATTTCTCTGTATAGCTTTGCTTCCAACATTTGTCCTAAGGTTCTATCCGTCCCTTTTTTTTTTTTCTAAATATTTTTAATTCAATAACTATAATATAATTTTTTTTTTTTTTTGTAGTACGCGGGCCTCTCACTGTTGTGGCCTCTCCCATTGCGGGGCACAGGCTCCGGACGCGCAGGCTCAGCGGCCATGGCACACGGGCCCAGCCGCTCCGCGGCATGTGGGATCTTCCCGGACCGGGGCACGAACCCGTGTCCCCTGAATTGGAAGGCGGACTCTCAACCACTGCGCCACCAGGGAAGCCCACTATATTATAATTTATTTTATTTTTACTGTATCATCTTTCTTTCTGTCTTTTTTCCTTCTTTCCCTCCTTCCTTCCTCCCTCACTCCCTCCCTCCCTCCTTTCTTTCCTTCTTTGCTTCTTTCTTCCTTCCTTCCTTTCCTCCTTTCCTTCTTTCTTTACTCATACTTCTACTAATTCTCTCTACTTTTTCTCCCTTTTATTCTGAGCTGTGTGGATGAAAGGCTCTTGGTGCTCCAGCCAGGAGTCAGGGCTCTGCCTCTGAGGTAGGAGAGCCAACTTCAGGACACGGGTCAACAAGAGACCTCCCAGCTCCACATAATATTAAACGGTGGAAATCTCCCAGAGACCTCCATCTTAACACCAGCACCCAGCTTCACTCAACGACCAGCAAGCCACAGTGCTGGACAACCTATGCCAAACAAGTAGCAAAACAGGAACACAACCACACCCATTAGCAGAGAGGCTGCCTAAAATCATAATAAGGCCACAGACACCCCAAAACACACCACCAGACGTGAACCTGCCCACTAGAGAGACAAGATCCAGCCTCATCCAGCACAACACAGGCACTAGTCCCCTCCACCAGGAAGCCTACACAACCCACTGAAACAACCTTAGCCACTGGAGACAGACATCAAAAACAACGGGAACTACGAAAGTGCAGCCTGCAAAAAGGAGACCCCAAACACAGTAAGATAAGCAAAATGAGAAGACAGAAAAACACACAGCAGATGAAGGAGCAAGATAAAAACCCACCAGACCTAACAAATGAAGAGGAAATAGGCAATCTACCTGAAAAGGAATTCAGAATAATGATAGTAAGGATGATCCGAAATCTTGGAAGTAGAATGGACAAAATGCAAGAAACAGTTAACAAGGACCTACAAGAACTAAAGATGAAACAAGCAATGATGAACAATGTAATAAATGAAATTAAAACCACTCTAGATAGGATCAATAGCAGAATAACTGAGGCAGAAGAACGGATAAGTGACCTGGAAGATAAAGTAGTGGAAATAACTACTGCAGAGCAGAATAAAGAAAAAAGAATGAAAAGAACTGAGGACAGTCTCAGAGACCTCTGGGACAACATTAAATGCACCAACATTCGAATTATAGGGGTTCCAGAAGAAGAAGAGAAAAAGAAAGGGAATGAGAAAATATTTGAAGAGATTATAGTTGAAAACTTCCCTAATATGGGAAAGGAAATAGTTAATCAAGTCCAGGAAGCACAGAGAGTCCCATACAGGATAAATACAAGGAGAAACACGCCAAGACACATATTAATCAAACTGTCAAAAATTAAATACAAAGAAAGCATATTAAAAGCAGCAAGGGAAAAACAACAAATAACACACAAGGGAATCCCCATAAGGTTAACAGCTGATCTCTCAGCAGAAACCCTACAAGCCAGAAGGGAGTGGCAGGACACTCTGAAAGAGATGAAGGAGAAAAGCCTGCAAACAAGACTACTCTACCCAGCAAGGATCTCATTCAGATTTGATGGAGAAATTAAAACCTTTACAGACAAGCAAAAGCTGAGAGAGTTCAGCACCACCAAACCAGCGTTACAACAAATGCTAAAGGAACTTCTCTAGATAAGAAATGCAAGAGAAGGAAACGACCTATAATAATGAACCCAAAACAATATAGAAAATGGGAATAGGAACATACATATCGATAATTACCTTAAATGTAAATGGACTAAATGCTCCCACCAAAAGACACAGATTGGCTGAATGGATACAAAAACAAGACCCTTATGTATGCTGTCTACAAGAGACCCACCTCAGACCTAGAGACACATACAGACTGAAAGTAAGGGGATGGAAAAAGATATTCCATGCAAATGAAAACCAAAAGAAAGCTGGAGTAGCAATTCTCATATCAGACAAAATAGACTTTAAAATAAGGACTATTAAAAGGGACAAAGAAGGACACTACATAATGATCAAGGGATCGATCCAAGAAGAAGATATAACAATTGTAAATATTTATGCACCCAACATAGGAGCACCTCAATACATAAGGCAAATACTAACAACCATAAAAGGGGAGATCAACAGTAACACATTCATAGTAGGGGACTTTAACACCCCACTTTCACCCATGGACAGATCATCCAAAATGAAAATAAATAAGGAAACACAAGCTTTAAATGATACATTAAACAAGATGGACTTAATTGATATTTATAGGACACTCCATCCAAAAACAACAGAATACACATTTTTCTCAAGTGCTCATGGAACATTCTCCAGGATAGATCATATCTTGGGTCACAAATCAAGCCTTGGTAAATTTAAGAAAACTGAAATTGTATAAAGTATCTTTTCTGACCACAACGCCATGAGACTAGATATCAATCACAGGAAAAGATCTGTAAAAAATACAAACACATGGAGGCTAAACAATACACTACTTAATAATGAAGTAATCACTGAACAAATCAAAGAGGAAATAAAAAAATACCTAGAAACAAATGACAATGGAGACACAACAACCCAAAACCTATGGGATGCAGCAAAAGCAGTTCTAAGGGGGAAGTTTATAGCAATACAAGCCCACCTTAAGAAGCAGGAAACATCTCGAATAAACAACCTAACCTTGCACCTCAAGCAATTAGAGAAAGAAGAACAAAAAAGACCCAAAGCTAGCAGAAGGAAAGAAATCATAAAAATCAGATCAGAAATAAATGAAAAAGAAATGAAGGAGACGATAGCAAAGATCAATAAAACTAAAAGCTGGTTCTTTGGGAAGATAAACAAAATAGATAAACCACTAGCCAGACTCATCAAGAAAAAAAGGAAGACTCAAATCAATAGAATTAGAAATGAAAAAGGAGATGTAACAACTGACACTGCAGAAATAAAAAAAAATCATGAGAGATTACTACAAGCAACTCTATGCCAATAAAATGGACAATCTGGAAGAAATGGACAAATTCTTAGAAATGCACAACCTGCCAAGACTGAATCAGGAAGAAATAGAAAATATGAACAGACCAATCACAAGCACTGAAATTGAAACTGTGATTAAAAACTTTCCAACAAACAAAAGCCCAGGACCAGATGGCTTCACAAGTGAATTCTATCAAACGTTTAGAGAAGAGCTAACACCTATCTGTCTCGAACTCTTCCAAAATATAGCAGAGGGAGGAACACTCCCAAATTCCTTCTACGAGGCCACCATCACCTTGATACCAAAACCAGACAAGGATGTCACAAAGAAAGAAAACTACAGGCCAATATCACTGATGAACATAGATGCAAAAATCCTCAACAAATACTAGCAAACAGAATCCAACAACACATTAAAAGGATCATACATCATGATCAAGTGGGGTTTATTCCAGGAATGCAAGGATTCTTCAATATACGCAAATCTATCAATGTGATAAACCATATTAACAAATTGAAGGAGAAAAACCATATGATCATCTCAATTGATGCAGAGAAAGCTTTCGACAAAATTCAACACCCATTTATGATAAAAACCCTCCAGAAAGTAGGCATAGAGGGAACTTTCCTCAACATAATAAAGGCCGTATATGACAAGCCCACAGCAAACATCATCCTCAATGGTGAAAAACTGAAAGCATTTCCACTAAGATCAGGAACAAGTCAAGGTTGCCCACTCTCACCACTCTTATTCAACATAGTTTTGGTAGTTTTAGCCACAGCAATCAGAGAAGAAAAGGAAATAAAAGGAATCCAAATCAGAAAAGAAGAAGTAAAGCTGTCACTGTTTGCAGATGACATGATACTGTACATAGAGAATCCTAAAGTTGCTACCAGAAAACTACTAGAGCTAATCAATGAATTTGGTAAAGTAGCAGGATACAAAATTAATGCACAGAAATCTCTGGCATTCCTATATACTAATGATGAAAAATCTGAAAGTGAAATCAAAAAAACACTGCCATTTACCATTGCAACAAAAAGAATAAAATATCTAGGAATAAACCTACCTAAGGAGACGAAAGACCTGTATGCAGAAAATTATAAGACACTGATGAAAGAAATTAAAGATGATACAAATAGATGGAGAGATATACCATGTTCTTGGATGGGAAGAATCAACATTGTGAAAATGACTCTACTACCCAAAGCAATCTACAGATTCAATGCAATCCCTATCAAACTACCACTAGCATTTTTCACAGAACTAGAACAAAAAATTTCGCAATTTGTATGGAAACACAAAAGACCCCGAATAGCCAAAGCAATCTTGAGAACGAAAAAAGGAGCTGGAGGGATCAGGCTCCCTGACTTCAGACTATACTACAAAGCAACAGTAATCAAGACAGTATGGTACTGGCACAAAAACAGAAAGATAGATCAGTGGAACAGGATAGAAAGCCCAGAGATAAACCCATGCACATATGGACACCTTATCTTTGATAAAGGAGGCAGGAATGTACAGTGGAGAAAGGACAGCCTCTTCAATAAATGGTGCTGGGAAAACTGGACAGGTACATGTAAAAGTATGAGATTAGATCGCTCCGTAACACCATACACAAAAATAAGCTCAAAATGGATTAAAGACCTAAATGTAAGGCCAGAAACTATCAAACTCTTAGAGGAAAACATAGGCAGAACACTGTATGACATAAATCACAACAAGATCCTTTCTGACCCACCTCCTAGAGTAATGGAAATAAAAACAAAAATAAACAAATGGGACCTAACGAAACTTCAAAGCTTTTGCACAGCAAAGGAAACCATAATCAAGACCAAAAGACAAGCCTCAGAATGGGAGAAAACATTTGCAAATGAAGCAACTGACAAAGGATTAATCTCCAAAATTTACAAGCAGCTCATGCAGCTCAATAACAAAAAAACAAACAACCCCATCCAAAAATGGGCAGAAGACCTAAACAGACATTTCTCCAAAGAAGATATACAAAATGCCAACAAACACATGAAAGAATGCTCAACATCATTAATCATTAGAGAAATGCAAATCAAAACTACAATGAGATATCGTCTCACACCAGTCAGAATGGCCATCATCAAAAAATCTAGAAACAATAAATGCTGGAGAGGGTGTGGAGAAAAGGGGACACTTTTGCACTGCTGGTGGGAATGTGAATTGGTTCAACCACTATGGAGAACAGTATGGAGGTTCCTTAAAAAACTACAAATAGAATTACCATATGACCCAGCAATCCCACTACTGGGCATATACCCTGAGAAAACCAAAATTCAAAAAGAGTCATGTACCAAAATGTTCATTGCAGCTCTATTTACAATAGCCCGGAGATGGAAACAACCTAAGCGCCCATCATCGGACGAATGGATAAAGAAGATGTGGCACATATACACAATGGAATATTACTCAGCCTTAAAAAGAAATGAAATTGAGTTATTTGTAATGAGATGGATAGACCTAGAGTCTGACATACAGAGTGAAGTAAGTCAGAAAGAAAAAGACAAATACCGTGTGCTAACACATATATATGGAATTTAAGGGGGAAAAAATGTCATGAAGAACCTAGGGATAAGACAGGAATAAAGACGGAGACCTACTGGAGAACGGACTTGAGGATATGGGGAGGGGGAAGGGTGAGTTTTGACAGGGCGAGAGAGAGTCATGGACGTATACACCCTAACAAACGTAGTAAGGTAGAGAGCTAGGGGGAAGCAGCCGCAAGTCACAGGGATATTAGCTCGGGGCTTTGGGACAGCCTGGAGGGGTGGGATGGGGAGAGTGGGAGGGAGGGAGACGCAAGAGGGAAGACACATGGGAGCATATGTATATGTATAGCTGATTCACTTTGTTATAAAGCAGAAACTAACACACCATTGTAAAGCAATTATACCCCAATAAAGATGTTAAAAAAAAAAAAAGTTATTTAGGGAAGTAATGGCATGGCCTCTTGAAGACTCTTTAAATATAGGATTGATTTCTTACCTGTCTGGAAAGACGTTGGAATAAGTCTACCTTGAAAATAAATACAATTTGCTGAAGGCTTCTTATGTCCAGTGAGTCTCTGATCTTTTTTGAAGAAACGTATTTGTATTGAGTTAAAGAGAAGCAACACGGTGGTTATAGCACAGAACCTGGAGCTCCATGGACTGACTCTGATTCCCAGCTCTGCTGTCTACCAGCTGTGAGATCCTGAGGAATTACCTAAACGTCTCTGGGCCTCAGTTTACTCAACTGTAAAGTGGAGGTAGAATGGTACCTACTTCATACAGGTGTTCTGAGGATTCAATAAGTTAATATTTTAAAATGTCGTATAAGGGTTTATTAAAATAAAATCTTTTGAAGACTTATTGTGTGAAGAGTTTAGGTTACTTCATTTAAGAAATTAAAAAGACACTTTTATCCGTGCTTTTGAAGTTGCATGCATATATTACTATCTCCTATCCGCTAGCAAATTATTTAAATAAACTTTGGCATGCGTTTAAAAAAAAAAATGATGAGAGATTACTACAAGCAACTCTATGCCAATAAAATGGACAATCTGGAAGAAATGGACAAATTCTTAGAAATGCACAACCTGCCAAGACTGAATCAGGAAGAAATAGAAAATATGAACAGACCAATCACAAGCACTGAAATTGAAACTGTGATTAAAAATCTTCCAACAGGGCTTCCCTGGTGGCGCAGTGGTTGAGAGTCTGCCTGCCGATGCAGGGGACACGGGTTCGTGCCCCGGTCTGGGAGGATCCCACATGCCGCGGAGCGGCTGGGCCCGTGAGCCATGGCCACTGAGCCTGCGCGTCCAGAGCCTGTGCTCTGCAATGGGAGAGGCCACAACAGTGAGAGGCCCACGTACCGCAAAAAAAAAAAAAAAAAAAAATCTTCCAACAAACAAAAGCCCAGGACCACATGGCTTCACAGGTGAATTCTATCAAACGTTTAGAGAAGAGCTAACACCTATCTGTCTCGAACTCTTCCAAAATATAGCAGAGGGAGGAACACTCCCAAATTCCTTCTACGAGGCCACCATCACCTTGATACCAAAACCAGACAAGGATGTCACAAAGAAAGAAAACTACAGGCCAATATCACTGATGAACATAGATGCAAAAATCCTCAACAAAATACTAGCAAACAGAATCCAACAGCACATTAAAAGGATCATACATCATGATCAAGTGGGGTTTATTCCACGAATGCAAGGATTCTTCAATATACGCAAATCTATCAATGTGATAAACCATATTAACAAATTGAAGGAGAAAAACCATATGATCATCTCAATAGATGCAGAGAAAGCTTTCGACAAAATTCAACACCCATTTATGATAAAAACCCTCCAGAAAGTAGGCATAGAGGGAACTTTCCTCAACATAATAAAGGCCGTATATGACAAGCCCACAGCAAACATCATCCTCAATGGTGAAAAACTGAAAGCATTTCCACTAAGATCAGGAACAAGACAAGGTTGCCCACTCTCACCACTCTTATTCAACATAGTTTTGGAAGCTTTAGCCACAGCAATCAGAGAAGAAAAGGAAATAAAAGGAATCCAAATCGGAAAAGAAGAAGTAAAGCTGTCACTGTTTGCAGATGACATGATACTATACATAGAGAATCCTAAAGATGCTACCAGAAAACTACTAGAGCTAATCAATGAATTTGGTAAAGTAGCAGGATACAAAATTAATGCACAGAAATCTCTGGCATTCCTATATACTAATGATGAAAAATCTGAAAGTGAAATCAAGAAAACACTCCCATTTACCATTGCAACAAAAAGAATAAAATATCTAGGAATAAACCTACCTAAGGAGACGAAAGACCTGTATGCAGAAAATTATAAGACACTGATGAAAGAAATTAAAGATGATACAAATAGATGGAGAGATATACCATGTTCTTGGATGGGAAGAATCAACATTGTGAAAATGACTCTACTACCCAAAGCAATCTACAGATTCAATGCAATCCCTATCAAACTACCACTGGCATTTTTCACAGAACTAGAACAAAAAAATTCGCAATTTGTATGGAAACACAAAAGACCCCGAATAGCCAAAGCAATCTTGAGAACGAAAAAAGGAGCTGGAGGGATCAGGCTCCCTGACTTCAGACTATACTACAAAGCAACAGTAATCAAGACAGTATGGTACTGGCACAAAAACAGAAAGGTAGATCAGTGGAACAGGATAGAAAGCCCAGAGATAAACCCACGCACATATGGACACCTTATCTTTGATAAAGGAGGCAGGAATGTACAGTGGAGAAAGGACAGCCTCTTCAATAAATGGTGCTGGGAAAGCTGGACAGGTACATGTAAAAGTATGAGATTAGATCACTCCCTAACACCATACACAAAAATAAGCTCAAAATGGAGTAAAGACCTAAATGTAAGGCCAGAAACTATCAAACTCTTAGAGCAAAACATAGGAAGAACACTCTTTGACATAAATCACAGCAAGATCCTTTCTGACCCACTTCCTAGAGTAATGGAAATAAAAACAAAAATAAACAAATGGGACCTAATGAAACTTCAAAGCTTTTGCACAGCAAAGGAAACCATAATCAAGACCAAAAGACAAGCCTCAGAATGGGAGAAAACATTTGCAAATGAAGCAACTGACAAAGGATTAATCTCCAAAATTTACAAGCAGCTCATGCAGCTCAATAACAAAAAACAAACAACCCCATCCAAAAATGGTCAGAAGACCTAAACAAACATTTCTCCAAAGAAGATATACAGAATGCCAACAAACACATGAAAGAATGCTCAACATCATTAATCATTAGAGAAATGCAAATCAAAACTACAATGAGATATCGTCTCACACCAGTCAGAATGGCCATCATCAAAAAATCTAGAAACAATAAATGCTGGAGAGGGTGTGGAGAAAAGGGAACACTCTTGCACTGCTGGTGGGAATGTGAATTGGTTCAGCCACTATGGAGAACAGTATGGAGGTTCCTTAAAAAACTACAAATAGAATTACCATGTGACCCAGCAATCCCACTACTTGGCATATATCCTGAGAAAACCAAAATTCAAAAAGAGTCATGTACCAAAATGTTCATTGCAGCTCTATTTACAATAGCACGGAGATGGAAACAACCTAAGTGCCCATCATCGGACGAATGGATAAAGAAGATGTGGCACATATACACAATGGAATATTACTCAGCCATAAAAAGAAATGAAATTGAGCTATTTGTAATGAGATGGATAGATCTAGAGTCTGTCATACAGAGTGAAGTAAGTCAGAAAGAAAAAGACAAATACCGTATGCTAACACATATATATGGAATTTAAGGAAAAAACATGTCATGAAGAACCTAGGGGTAAGACAGGAATAAAGACGGAGACCTACTGGAGAACGGACTTGAGGATATGGGGAGGGGGAAGGGTGAGTTTTGACAGGGCGAGAGAGAGTCATGGACATATACACACTAACAAACGTAGTAAGGTAGATAGCTAGGGGGAAGCAGCCGCAAGTCACAGGGATATTAGCTCGGTGCTTTGTGACAGCCTGGAGGGGTGGGATGGGGAAAGTGGGCGGGAGGGAGACGCAAGAGGGAAGACATATGGGAACATTTGTATAGCTGAATCACTTTGCTATAAAGCAGAAACTAACACACCATTGTAAAGCAATTATACCGCAATAAAGATGTTTAAAAATAAAAACAACTTAAAAAAAAAAATCTTCCAACAAACAAAAGCCCAGGACCAGATGGCTTCACAGACAAATTCTATCAAACATTTAGAGAAGAGCTAACACCTTCCTTCTCAAACTCTTCCAAAATATAGCAGAGGGAGTAACACTCTCAAACTCATTCTATGAGGCCACCATCACCCTGATACCAAAATCAGACAAAGAGGTCACAAAGAAAGAAAACTACAGGCCAATAACACTGATGAACATAGATGCATAAATCTTCAACAAAATACTAGCAAACAAATCCAAGAGCACATTAAAAGGATCATACACCATGATCAAGTGGGGTTTATCCCAGGAATGGAAAGATTCTTCAGTATACTCAAATCTTTCCATGTGATACACCATATTAACCAACTGAAGGAGAAAAACCATATGATCATCTCAATACATCAGAAAAAGCTGTCAACAAAATTCAACACCCATTTATGATAAAAAAAAAAAAAGCTAGAGAAAATAGGCATAGAGGGAACTTATCTCAACATAATAAGTGCTGTATCTGACCAATGCACAGCCAATATTATTCTCAATGTTGAAAAAGTGAAAACATGTCCTCTAGAAACAGGAACAATACTAGATTGCCCACTCTCACCACTATTATTCAACATAGTTTTGGAAGTTTTAGCCACAGCAATCAGAGAAGACAAAGAATAAAATGAATCCAAATTGGAAAAGAACAAGTAAAAGTGTGACAGCTTGCTGATGGCATGATTCTATACATAGAGTATCCTAAAGATGCTACCAGAAAATTACTAGAGCTAAACAATGAATTTGGTAAAGTAGCAGGATACAAAACTAGTGCACATAAATCGCTTGCATTCCTATACGCTAATGATGAAAAGTCTGAAAGAGAAATTAAAGAAACACTATCATTTATCATTGCAACAAAAAGAATAAAATACCTAGGAATAAACCTACCTAAGGAGACAAAAGACTTGTATGCAGAAAACTATAAGACACTGATGAGAAATTAAAGCTGATACCAACAGATGGAGAGATATACCATGTTCTTGGATTAGAAGCATGAACATTGTGAAAATGAATATACTACCCAAAGCAATTTACAAATTCAATGCAATCCATATCAAATTACTAATGTCATTTTTCACAGAACTAGAACAAAAAACTTCACAATTTGGATGGAAAAACAAAAGACTCCGAATAGCCAAAGTAATCTTGAGAAACAAAAACAGAGCTCAAGGAATCAGGCTCCCTGACTTCAGACTATACTACAAAGCTACAGTAATCAAGACCATATGGTACTGGCACAAAAACAGAAATATAGATCAATGGAACAGGATAGAAAGCCCAGAGATATACCCACACACATATGGTCATCTTGTCTGTGATAAACGAGGCAAGAATATACAGTGGAGAAAAGACATCCTCTTCAATAAGTGGTGCTGGGAAAACTGGACAGCTACATATAAAAGAATGAAATTAGAACACTCCCTAACACCATATAAAAAAATAAACTCAAACTGGATTAAAGACCTAAATGTAAGGCCAGACACTATAAAACTCTTAGAGGAAAGCCCAGGCATAACACTCTATGACATAAGTCACAGCAAATCCTTTTTGACCCACCTCCTAGAGAAATGGACATAAAAACAAAACTAAACAAATGAGACCTAATGAAACTTAAAAGCTTTTGCACAGCAAAGGAAACCATAAATAAGATGAAAATACAAACCTTATAAAGGGAGAAAATATTTGCAAATGAAGCGACTGACAAAGGATTAATCTCCAAAATATATAAGCAGCTAATGCAGCTCAATATCAAAAAAAGCAAACAACCCATTTCAGAAATGGGCAGAAGACTTAAACAGACATTTCTCCAAAGAAGATATACAGATTGCCAAAAAACAGATGAAAGGATGCTCATCATCCCTAATCATTAGAGAAATGCAAATCAAAACTACAGTGAGGTATCACCTCACACCAGTCAGAATGACCATCATCAAAAAATCTACAAACAATAAATGCTGGAGAGGGTGTAGAGAAAAGTGAACCGTCTTGCACTGTTGGAGGGAATGTAAATTGATACAGCCACTATGGAGAACAGTATGGAGGTTCCTTTAAAAACTAAAAATAGAACTACCATATGACCCAGCAATCCCACTACTGGGCATATATCCTGAGAAAACCGTAGTTCAAAAAGAGACATGGACCACAATGTTCATTGCAGCTCTATGTACAATAGCTAGGACATAGAAGCCACCTAAATATCCATTGACAGATGAATGAATAAAGAAGATGTGGCACATGTATACAATGGAATATTATTCAGCCATAAAAGGGAATGAAATTGAGTTATTTGTTTTGAGGTGGATGGATCTGGAGTCTGTCATATAGAGTGAAGTAAGTCAGAAAGAGACAAACAAATACCGTATGCTAACACATATATATGGAATCTAAATTTTTTTTTAAATTCTGAAGAACTTAGGGGCAGGACAGGAATAAAGATGCAGACATAGAGGATGGCCTTGAGGACAAGGGGAGTGTGGGTGGAAAGCTGGGATGAAGTGAGAGAGTGGTATGGATATATATACTCTACTGAATGTAAAGTAGATAGCTAGTGGGGAGCAGCTGCATAGCACAGAGAGATCACCTCCGTGCTTTTTGACCACCTAGAATGATGGGATATGAAGGGTGGGAGGGAGGTTCAAGAGGGAGGAGATATGGGGATATTTGTATATGTATAGCTGGTTCACTTTGTTATACAGCAGATAATAACACACCATTGTAAAGCAATTATACTCCAATAAAGATGTTAAAAAAAGAAAAGAATGCTTCTTTGACTCTCCTGTCTCTTACAATAACTACACCTACTTTGACTTTCTCAGATGAGATAAACCACTTGGCACCTGCAGTCCTGAGTCCACTTAATCACTCTGTATTGTTTTTCCAATTGAGTAGCTATAGTTCTCAATGTATAGTCTGCCATGCAAAGGAGAGCATTCCCAGAGCTCTTCAAGTATTTTAGGGCTGCACGTACAAATTTCTTTGTCAAAACGTTGGTGAAAGTTGTGTCTTTTGGACCCTACGAGTTTGAGAGGGTAGGTCTTAAATGACAAATTCACTCTTAGATTCCAGTCTCCCCAAGCTTTGAATCCCCTTTTCTACATTAAATGAAGAGGGATCAGGCATGTCCATTTCACTTATTGTGGGCCATCTTTTGATCTATATTTCAGCCAACCAACTCAACAAACTGTTAGAGCTTTACTATCTCCCTGTGCTGCAATAATAACTGGAGAATTTCTGCTTTGCTCTCCCCTAATAAATAAATTTGGCCTGAGAGTGTTTCAGCCACCTCCTGCCTGTATTCCCAGAAAGACCAAAGACTGAGTTGCAGGTGTGGGTGCACGGCACTTGTGAGTCCCCAAGGCCCAGGGGATGAAGAATTATACTTCACAATGCTTCATTTTCTCTGCTCTGCCTCTTAGATTTCTCTTCCCCACTATGTTGTAAATGAGGCTGGCCTGTTTATTTTTACCTGCAGCACATGGCACATGAATAAATATCTTACTCAAGTAATAGATATCCTTAAGAAATGGTTGATGTAGAGGAAAGAGACAAGATGGCAGAGTAGAAGGGCCTTGAGCTCACCTCCTCTAATGAGCACATCCAAATCACAACTAACTGCTGAAAACCCATCAGTAAAAAGACTGGAACCTACAAAAAAGATACGGTACATCCAAAGACATAAAGAAAAAAACACAAGGAGATGGTAGAGGGACACACTCGTGATATAACCAAATTCTATTCCCCCTAGGTGGGTGGCCGACAAACTGGAGACTATATTGCAGATGTTCTCACACAGAAATGAGAGTTCTGAGCCTCACATCAGGCTCCCCAGCCTGGGGATCTGGCATCAGGAGGAAAAGCCACAGAGCATTTGACTCTGAAGGCCAGTGGGGCTTGATTGCAGGAGCTCCACAGGAATGGGGGAAAGGGAGACACCATTCTTTGAGGGCACACACAAGGTCTTGTGCACACCAGAACCCAGAGCAAAAACAGTGACTTCACAGGAGCTGGAGTCAGACCTACCTGAAACTCTTGGAGGGTCTCCTAGGGGAGGCAGGGGGTGGATGTTGTTCACCCTGGGGACAGGGACACTCGTGGCAGAGGTATCTGGGAGTATTCATTAGGATGAGATCTCCTGGATGTTGTCATTTTGATACCAACCTGGCCCCACACAACAATACGTAGGCTTCAGTGCTGGTGTGCTTCAGGCCAAACAACCAACATGTTGGGAACAGAGCCCCACCTATCCAAAACTAGGGTGCTTAAACACTTCCTGAGCCCACAGCAGTCTCTGGATATACCCCTTAAAAGTGTTCTGCCTAGCAGAGAGCCAAGACCCAGCTCCACCCACCAGTGTGAATGCACTGACCCTCCCACCAGGAAGCCTGCACAAGCCTCTAGACAGCCTCACACACCAGGGCGCAGACACCAGAAGCAGTAAAAATACAATACTGCAGCCTGCAAAACTGAATCCACAAACACAGAAACTATCCTAAGACCATCTGGTCCCTGGCCCTTGGGTGATGACATGCGACTGTACTGCTGGGACACTTACAACATCCCCTACAGAGGAGTACTTCTCCAAGGTCTAGACACATAAATAACCTTACACATGCATAAAAATACAAATAGAAATTTAGACAAAATGAAACCAGAAAGGACTATGTACCAGACAGTGGAACAAGATAAAACCCGAGCAGGACAACTTAGAGAAGTGGAGATAGGCAATCTACTGAGAAAGAGATCAGAGTAATACTCATAAAGATGACCCAAGAATTTGGGAAAAGAATGAATGCACAGAGAAGTTATAAGATGTCTTTAACAAAGAGTTAGAAAATATAAAGAACAAACACGGTAGAAGAATACAATAACTTAAATGAAAACCACACTCAAAGGAATCAATACCAGAATAAATGAGGCAGTAGAATGGATAAGTGAGTGGGAATATAGAATGGTGGAAATCACTGCCAAAGAACAGAAAAAAGAATGAAAAGAAATGAGGACAGTTTATGAGACTTCTGGGACAACATCAAATGCAAAAATATTCTAATTATAGGGGTTGCGAAAGGAGAAGAGAGAGAGAAAGGGCCTGAGAAAATATTTGAAGAGATAATAGCTAAAATTTTTCCTACCATGGGAAAGGAAACAATCACCCAAGTCAAGGAAGCACAGAGAGTCCTATACAGGATTAAGCCAAGGAGGAACATGCCGAGAAACATAGTAATTAAATTGGCAAAAACTAAAGATAAATAGAAAATATTAAAAGCAACAATGGAAAAGCAATAAATAACATACAAGGGAATCCTCATAAGGTTATCAGCTGATTTTTCAGCAGAAGCTCTGCAGGTCAGAAGGAAGTGACATGATGTATTTTAAAACATGGAAGGAAAAATCCTACAACCAAGAATACTCTACCTAGCAAGACTCTCATTCAGATTTAATGGAGAAATGAAAACATTTACAGAAAAAGCAAAAGCTAAAACAATTCAGCACCATCAAACCAGCTTTACAACAAATGCTAAAGGAACTTCTCTAGGCAGAAAAGAAAAGGTCACAACTAGAAAGAAGAAAATTACAAACTGGGAAAGCTCACTGATAAAGGCAAACACACAGTAAAGGTAGGAAATCATCTACACACAAATATGATATCTAAAACAGTAATTGTGAGAGGAGAGTACAAATGCAGAATATTTAAAATTCATTTGTAGTTAAGAGATCAGCTATTTATGGGATGAAGTGAGAGAGTGGCATGGACATATATACACTACCAAATGTAAAATAGATAGCTAGTGGGAAGCAGCTGTGTTGCACAGGGAGATCAGCTCGGTGCTTTGTGACCACCTAAAGGGGTGGAAGGGTGGGAGGGAGATGCAAGAAGGAGGAGATATGGGAATATATATATATGTATAGCTGATTAACTTTGTTATACAGCAGAAACTAACACAACATTGTAAAGCAGTAATACTCCAATAAAGATGTTAAAAAAAAGAAATGGAAAAGAAAAAAAAAAGGAATGATCTAGAGGAAAAAGAAAGAATCAGTGGGACAAAACTGTAAATTGTACAAACAAAATTTTCTAAATTAGACACCTTATTAAGTCTTAAAACTATGTGTTTCTGTTATAGCTTTTTTTTAACATCTTTATTTCCACATAATCTCTAATGCTATCCTCCGCACTCAGGAGGCAATTAAATTTCTTGTCATTCTGCACATTTATTTAGTAATCTAGAACACCAAATAGCAAAAAGTATTGGTGAAATACATTTCCTCTTAAGAAAGTGTCACTTCTTAGGCACTTTAAATACAAATTACATACAGAGGCTTCACTGACTAGAGATACATTTCTAATTTGAACAGAAAAATTGAGAGGAAAAGAACTCTTCACACAAGAAACTATGCATATCTCATCCACATATGAAACTAAAAAAAAAAAGTATTTCATTTTTATAATGATGTTTTATATCCAAACAGAAAATAAAAAGCATCATAAAAGTACAATCCATTAGATGCGCTTAAAACAAAACCATATTCCAACAAGGCTGCCCATCAGCTTTTACCTTATATTGGGCCCTCAAGCTACTGTGAAGCTAGCATACTAGAGAGAGTATCATTATCCCTGTGAACCAAGTTTGAGAAATATTGTTGCAAAAGCTGTACATTTAGATGTGGTAAACACTTTATCCTTTATGTAAATGGGTATTTTATGTAGACTACAAAGAGAAATGTAAATTGTTTTGTTCTCTATATATGTAGGGCTAGGATATCTATTACCATGGTAACTTAACGCCAAAGACCTGGCTGGCTGTTATATTCTACTTAGAAAAGTATACAATGAACATTTTCAGCAGTTGTTCTCTTTGATATTTCAAGCAAATTATACTAAGAAAATACAGTCGAAATTTAAAAACAAAAATGGAAAAACAATCAACAAAATGACAATAAGGAAATATATATCAATAATTACCTTAAATGTAAACTGATTAAATGCTTCAACCAAAAGAAACAGAATGACTGAATGGATAAAGAAACAAGACCCATATATATGCTGTCTACAAGAGGCACACTTCAGATCTAGAGAAACATACAGACTGAAAGTGAGGGGATGGAAAAATGTATTCCATGCAACTGGAAATCAGAATAAAGCTGGAGTTGCAATATTCAAGGAAGAAAATATACACTTTAAAATAAAGACTATGAGGGCTTCCTTGGTGGTGCAGTGATTGAGAGTCCGCCTGCCGATGCACGGGACACAGGTTTGTGCCCTGGTCTGGGAAGATCCCACATGCCGTGGAGTGGCTAGGCCCATTAGCCATGGCCTCTGAGCCTGCGTGTCTGGAGCCTGTGCTCCACAACGGAAGAGGCCACAACAGTGAGAGGCCCACGTACCACAAAAAGAAATAATAATAATAATAAAATAAAGACTATGAGACAGAGAAGGTTATTACATAATGATCATGGGGTCAATCCAAGAAGAAGATATAACCATTGTAAATATTTATGCACCCAACATAGGAACAAATCTATATATAAAGCAAATGCTAAAAGACGTAAAAGGAGAAATTGATAGTAACACAAAAATAGTGGGGGACTTTAACACCACACTTACATAAATGGACAGATCATCAAGACATGAAATCAATAAAGAAAGAAATGACATCAATGACACATTAGACCAGATGTACTTAATTAATATTTATAGAGCATTCCATCCAAAAGCAGCAGAATACACATTTTTTCATGTGCACAAGGACATTCTCCATGATAGATCACATGCTGGGCCACAAAGCAAGCCTTGGTAAGATTAAGAAAATGGAAACCATATCAAGCGTCTTTTCCAAAGACAACACTATGAGATTAGAAATGAACTAAAAGAAAAAAAAAACTGTAGAAAACACAAACTCGAGAAGGCTACATAATATGCTACTAAATACTCAATGGATCACTGAAGGAGTCAAACAGGGAATCAAAAACTAACTTGAGGCTGTCTTTTCTCCATTGTATATTCTTGCCTCCTTTATCAAATATAAGGTGACTTTATGTGCATGGGTTTATCTCTGGGCTTTCTATCCTGCTCCATTGATCTATGTTTCTGTTTTTGTGCCAGTACCATACTGTCTTGGGTACTGTAATAAGTGGTTTTGAGAAAACTGGAAAGCTACAGGTAAAAGAATGAAATTAGAACACTTCTTAACACAATACACAAAAAGAAACTCAAAATGGATTAAAGACCTAAATATAAGGCCAGACACTATAAAACTCTTAGAGGAAAACACAGGAAGAACACTCTTTGACATAAATCACAGCAAGATCCTTTTTGATGAACCTCCTGAAGAATTGGAAATAAAAACAAAAATGAACAAATGGGACCTAATGAAACTTCAAAGCTTTTGCACAGCACAGGAAATGATAAACAAGATGAAAAGACAAGCCTCAGAATGGGAGAAACTATTTTCAAATGAAGCAACTGACACAGGATTAATCTCCAAAATATTGATCTCCTCATTCAGATCAATATAAAAAAACAAACAACCCAATCCAAAAATGGGCAGAAGACCTAAATAGACATTTCTCCTAAGAAGATATACGGATTTCCAATAAACACATAAAAGGATGCTCAATATCACTAATCATTAGAGAAATGCAAATCAAAACTACAATGAGGTATCACCTCACACAAGGCAGAAAGGCCATCATCAAAAAATCTACAAACAATAAATGTTGGAGTGGGTGTGGAGAAAAGGAAACCCTCTTGCACTGTTGGTGGGAATGTAAATTGATACAGCTACTATGGAGAACAGTATGGAGGTTCCTTAAAAAACTAAAAACAGAACTACCATACAACCCAGCAATCCCACTACTGGGCATATACCCTGAGAAAACCATAATTCAAAAAGAGTCATGTACCACAATATTCATTGCAGCACTATTTACAATAGCCAGGATATGGAAGCAATCTAGGTGTCCATCAACAGATGAATGGATAAAGATGTGGCACATATATACAATGTAATATTACTCAGCCATAAAAAGAAATGAAATTGAGTTATTTGTAGTGAGGTGGATGGACCTAGAGTCTGCCATACAGAGTGAAGTAAGTCAGAAAGAGAAAAATAAATACCGTATGCTAACACATATATATGGAATTAAAAAAAATTATTATTATTATAGTTCTGATGAACCTAGGAGCAGGACAGTAATAAAGACACAGATATTGAGAATGGACTTGAAGGGAAGGGCAGGGGTAAGTGTAAGCTGAGATGAAGTGCGAGAGTAGCATTGACATATATACACTACTAAACGTAAAATAGATAACTAGTGGGAGCAGCTGCATCACATGGGGAGATCAGCTCAGTGCTTTGTGACCACCTAAAGTGGTGGGATAGGGAAGGTGGGAGGGAGATGCAAGAGGGAAGGGATACAGGGATGTATGTAATACATTTAGCTGATTCACTTTGTTATACAGCAGAAACTAACACAACATTGTACAGCAATTATACTCCAATAAAGGTGTTAAAAACATACCTAGAGACAAATGAAAATCAAAACATGACAATCCAAAACCTATGGGATACCTCAAAAGCAGTTCTAAGAGGGAAGTTTATAGCAATAAAAACTTACCTCAGGAAACAACAAAAATCTCAAATAACCTAACCTTACACCTAAAGCAACTAGAGAAAGAACAAACAAAACTCAGTTAGTAGAAGGAAAGAAATCATAAGATCAGAGCAGAAATAAATCGAGTAGACCAAGAAAAAATCGATAGACCAAGAAAACAACAGAAAATATCAACTAAACTGAAAGCTGGTTCTTTGAAGAGATAAACAAAATTGACAAAACTTTAGCCAGACTCATTAAAAAAAAAGGGAGAGGGTCAAAATTGATAAAATTAGAAATGAAAGAGGAGAAGTTACTGACACCAGAGAAATAGAACGGGCCATAAAAGTCTACTACAAGCAATTTTATGTCACTAAAATGGACAAGCTAGAGGAAATGGTCAAATTTTACAAAGGTAAAATCTTCTGAGACTGAACCAGGAAGAAATAGAAAAATGAACAGACCAATCACAAGTACTGAAATTTAATCTGTGATTTAAAAACTCCCAACTAACAAAAGTCTGGGACCAAATGGCTTCACAGGTGAATTCTACTAAACATTTAGAGAAGAGTTAACACCTATCCTTCGGAAACTATTTCAAAAAATTTCAGATGGAGGAACACTTCCAAACTGACTGTAAGAGGTCACAATTACCCTGATACCAAAACCAGACAAACATATTATGAAAAAGAAAATTACAGGCCAATATCACTGATGAACATAGATGCAAAAATCCTCAACAAAATACTAGCAAACTGAATCCATCAATACATTAAAAGGATTGTGCACCATGATCAAGTGGAATTTATCTTAGGGATGCAAGGATTTTTCAATATCTGCTAATCAATATGATACAGCACGTTAACAAAGTGAAGAATAAAAACCATATGATCATCTCAATAGATGCAGAAAATGCTTTTGATAAAATTCAATATCCATTCATGATTAAAAAAAGAAAAAACCTCCAGAAAGTGGGCATAGAGGGAACATATCTCAACATAATAAAGGCCATATATGACAAACCCACAGCTCACATCATACTGAATGGTGAAAAATGTAAGAATTTCCTCTAAGATCAGGAACAAGACAAGGATGTCTACCCTTGCCACTTTTATTAAACATAGTTTTGGAACTCCTAGTCACAAGAATCCAAATTGGAAAAGAAGAAGTAAAACTGTCACTGAAGATGACATGATACTATACATAGTGACAGTGGGAGGGTGATGCAAGAGGGAGGAGATATACATATAGCTGATTCACTTTGCTATACAGTAGCAACTAACACAACAATGTAAAGCAATTATACTCCAATAAAGATGTAAAAAAAATGTTATTAAAGATGCTACCAGAAAACTCCTAGAGCTCATCAATGAATTTGGTAAAGTCGCAGGATACCAAATTAATACACAGAAATCTGTTGCATTTATATACACTAGCAATGAAAGATCAGAAAGAGAAATTTAAAAAAAACAATCCCATTTATCATCACATCAAAAAGAATATGATATCTAGAAATAAACCTACCCAAGGAGGCAAAAGACCTACACTTCAAAACTATAAAATTCTGATGAAATAGATGACACAGAGAGAAAATATACCATGTTTTGGTTTAGAAAAATCAATATTTTTAAAACGATCATACCAAGGCAGTCTACAGGTTCAATGCATTCTCTATCAAATTACCAATGACATTTTTCAAAGAACTGGAACAAAATAATTTTTAACTTGTAAGGAAAACAAAAGAGCCAGAATAGCTAAAGTCATCTTGAGAAAGAAAAATGGAGCTAGAGGAATCGGGTTCCCTGACTTCAGACTATACTACAAAGTTACAGTAATTAAAACAGTATGGGGTGGCACAGTGGTTGAGAGTCCGCCTGCCAATGCAGGGGATACGGGTTTGTGCCCCAGTCTGGGAAGATCCCACATGTCGTGGAGCAGCTAGACCCGTAAGCCATGGTTGCTGAGCCTGCACGTCTGGAGCCTGTGCTCCACAACAGACAGGAGAGGCCACAACAGTGAGAGGCCCGCATACCAAAAAAAAAAAACAAAATACAAAACAGTATGGCACTGGAACTAAAACAGAAATATAGATCAATGGAGCAAGATAGAAAGCCCAGAAGTAAACCCGTGCACCTATGATCAATTAATCTACGACAAAGGAGTAAAATATGGAGAAAAGACAGTCACTTCAATAAGTGGTGCTGGGCAAACTAGAGAACTACTTGTGAAAGAATGAATTTAGAACATTCTCTAACACCATACACAAAATAAACACCAAATGAATTAAAGATCTAAATGTAAGACCAGATACTATAAAACTCTTAGAGGAAAACATATGCAGAACACTTGACATAAATCACAGCAATATATTTTGGAATCATCTCCTATAGTAATGGAAAAAAAAACAAAGGATTCAAACCTAATTAAACTTAAAATATTTTTCACAACAAAGGAAACCGTAAACAAAACAAAAAGACAACCTACAGACTGGGAGAAAATATCTGTGAACAATGCACCCAAGAAAGGTTTAATCTCCAAAATATACAAATAGCTCATACAGCTCAATATAAAAAAAAAAATTTAAAAATGGGCAGAAGTTCTAAGTAGACACTTCTCCAAAGTAGACATGCAGATGGACAAAAGACATATGAAAAGATGTTCAACATTACTAATTATTAGAGAAATGCAAATCAAAACTTCAATGAGGTATCACCTCACACCGGTTAGAATGGCCATTATCAAAATGTTTACAAATAATGGATGCTGGAGGGGTTGTGGAGATAAAGGAAGCCTCCTGCACCACTGGTGGAAATATAAATTGGTACAGCTACTATGGAGGGCAGTATGGAATTTCCTTTAAAAACTAAAAATAGAGCTACCATATGATCCTGTAATCCATAATTCAAAAATATACATGTACCCCAGTGTTCCTTGCAACACTATTTACAGTAGCTAAGATGTGGAAGCAACCTAAAATGTCCATCTATGGATGAATGGATAAAGAAGATCTGAGATATATAGATATAGATACACAATAGAATATTACTTAGCCATAAAAAATGATGGAATAGTGCCACTTGCAGCAGCATGGATGGACCTAAAGATTATCATACTAAGTGAAGTAAGACAGAGAAAAACAAATGTATGATATCACTTATATCTGGAATCTAAAAATAAATGATGCAAATAAACTTATACACAAAACAGAAACAGACCCAAAGACATAGAAAATAAATTTATGGTTACCAAAATAGAAAGGGAGTGGGGAAAGTGTAAATTAAGAGTTTGGGATTAAAATATACATACACACTACTATATTAAGTAGTTAGCAAACAAGGACCTACTGTATAGCGCAGGGAACTATACTCAATATTTTATAGTAACCTATAAGAAAAATAATCTGAAATATATATATACACACACATATATATATACATACCTGAATCATCACTTTGCTGTACACCTGAAACTAACACAACATTGTAAATCAACTATACTTCTATTTTTTAAAATTTGACCTGATCCAACTTTATATTCCTTCCACAATTATTCTATACCCTTAATAGTCATTCTCAAACATATTTCCCAGAATTCTTCTTGTAGAAGTTAGAAAACTCAAGTGGTTCCTTTGAGAGGTAGCACATAACCTCATCAGTCACATTTTGTACCTCTCCTTTAGGGGTCTGCTGGGACTCGTGTCTAGTCATAAGTGGCAACTGTCTCAGGGGAAGTCATTATTGTTTTCTAAGCAAATGCAAAGATAATATCACAGATGGAGTTGGGAAGGATGTTACCATTGTGGATTTAGAGGCTGCTACCACTTGGTGTTGGAGTACGAGTGCTACTGGAGTTGAGGAGGCCACTTTTGCTCAGGGTGAGTAGACCACTTCCACTGGCAAAGAAGACTCATCAATATTTAGGAGCTTTATAACCCCAGATTTTTCAAGGTCATCCTACATGTTTCTATCCCACAACACAGGATCCCATTTTTCCCAATAATTTTCTCACTTTAACAGTAGACACCCTAGGAATCTGGAAGTTCAACTTTCCTCAAAATTTAACCAATTACTGCTTGATTTTCAGCCATTTCAGCCCAGACGGGAGAATAGCCTCTCCCTCATGCATACCTACAAACTCTTAGGTCATTGATGCAAGCCTGAGCTGATAATTTGAATCCCTAAGCTCATTCTTTTCTTTTTAGCACTTTTTCAGGGACATTAGGAGAAGCCAAACCACATCATTATATGCTTTAGTTTTCCAAAAGTATTTCAAACTATTATTTCAAACTTAATTTCTTTCTTATTATAAGTGGTTATTTAGTAGTATCTGATACACATATTTTGCTTATCTCTATAAACATTTCATACCCTGGACTATAGTGCTCTGTTTACTACTAGAATTAGAGTCATTAGTGTCTATTTTTTAATATAATCAGATTAGAGAGAAAATTCCAAATACATAGAAACCATTCAGAAAACTCATCCTTAAAATTCTGTTCCTTTTCAACCACTCTGGGTACCCAAAACTATGTTAATCATTGTTCTCCTGAAGAGATTAACTAATATCATAGATAGATAAATAGATATATAGATACATAGATAGAAAGATACATACATACATGCATATATACATAGACACACATACATGCATACATACATATGAAAAAAAGATTTGTTGTAAGTACTGGCTTAAGCAGTCATTGAGGCCCCTAAATCCTACTATTTGCTATCAGAAAACTGGAGAACCAGGTAAGCTGAGGGTATAAAATAGTTAAAATCTGAAGGCCAGAGAATAGGGAAATTGGTGGTGTACTTCTAGTCCTAGGAATAAGGCCTGAGAACAAGGGGTGAATGGTTTAAATCCCAGGGTCCAAATCCTTAAGAACCAGAATAACTGATGTATTAATGAACATATAGACATCCAGCTCAGTAAAAGAGACAGAATTTGCACTTTCTTTGCTTGTGCATTTTTTTCAGGCTCTCTATTCAGACTGGATGATGTCTGCCCACATTAGTGACAGATGATCTCTTTACTCAGTCTACTGAATCAGATGCTAATCCCATCCAGATATCTTCACAAATACAGCCAGAAAAAAATATTTTACCAGCTAGCTGGACTTCTCTTAGCCCAGTTAAATTGACACATAAAATTAACCATCACAAGTCCACCCCCTTGTGACATATATATATGTTGTATCAAGTAATGTTAATCTCCAAATAAAGACAATACTGAGGTTTTAATTCTGCCTAACATGATACATCTATGTTAAATACAACTAAAAACAAACTCCTACCCCAGAAGAGGAAAGACAGTCCTTATTTAGGTTTACTTTTCTTCTTTATATCTCTAACAACTCGATGGTATAAATTAAATGATACTTAAATATATGATATTAAGTTAATACATCTCATATTATAAGTTAAGGGAATGATAGAGAATAGAAAACAAAGATATATGTTTAGGGTTTCCCTTGTGGTGCAGTGGTTGAGAGTCCGCCTGCTGAAGCAGGGGACACGGGTTCGTGTCTCGGTCCGGGAAGATCCCACATGCCACGGAGTGGCTAGGCCCGTGAGCAATGGCTGCTGAGCCTGCGTGTCCAGAGCCTGTGCTCTGCAACGGGAGAGGCCACAACAGTGAGAGGCCCGCATATCGAAAAAAAAAATAAAAAGATATATATGTGCATACACACAAACATTCATAACAAAATAAGGAGAAAATATTCATGCCAATTACAGTCCTTATTTCTGTAACTAGTCACGAAGTTGAACCTGGTATTATACTACCCTATTCTAATCCCATTCTGTATTCCTTTTGCCTCAGCAACAACTTCAACTGGTTGGAGAATTTATCTGATTGGTAAATCTTTACTCTTAAAGGGTCTGGTGTCATTACCAGTGTTGCTTGCATTGGGTTATTTTAGTTTCCAACTGACCTCAGTGAAAGGGTATGCTAATACTAAAGAAATCCTTATTTTGTATTCCAGACAAACTCTTCATTATTATTGTGATAGTTGTCCAGTTTCCCTTTGGTCGTGACAAAATTCTTGTTTTTTCCACCATTATCCAGGCTCCTGAGTCTTTTCCAAGGAATCTGTGCACTTCCTTACAAAATACTTGGAAAAAAACCTTACTAAAACAGTATAGCAAGAGTCCCTCATTCTCCATGTCTGATAATTATCAATACCCAATCAGGTATCTCATCCTCCACCATCCACCAGGTGAGTCTGATTAACCAGGCTTGTCTTCAGCAATATTCAGCTAAGTCAGTTTAGCCAGAATCCACATTACCCTTGATGTTTCCTTTCAGCGACTTTCCATCCACTGAACCCCACCAGAATTCTTGGCTGTAAATACCTAATTGTCCATGTTCTATTCAAATTTGAGCCCAGATTTATAATGAGGTCTATTTTCCTGTATTACAACATTTCTGAATAAAAGCTATTTTTTTCTGCTTTAATTATGCCCACTTCTGATTTATCTTTGATAGTTATGATATGAATCGGATAGAATCATACTGATTATTGAGACTCTGGACCCCACATCTGGAACCCTAAGTGTACAATTTTGAAAGTTTTGTCTTCACTTCTGACTGATTGATCATGCATCCATTGGTTAGTCCATCTGCTACACCATTGACCCAGACAAATATCTATGGTAGCTTGTAGGGAAAGAGTTTGAATGTTAAGATTTGAGGTATAATGTAGAAGGTATATTAGAGTCCCAGACAATGAGAGACTGGCTTAGAGTGCTTGTTGTATGAAGTGATCAGATCCTTTCTTCAGTCTCCCCTTACCTTCCATGTACAGATCAATTTTAAATTTCACCTGGGAATCTCCTAAGTTTGCAAACCAGCAATAAGTGTAAAGATTGTTTATAAACATGAGACCTCTCAGCTGGCTAAAATAAAAAACCTTCTTAAACTCCTGCTGAAATGTGCTCTAACTGTATCTGCTTACTTTCCTATTGGCATAATATTACTAATAATAATTCGGAACATCAATGGCCTTTTGGGGAAACATAATTCCCAAATTGGTTCCTCTAAAATCTCTTCTTTCTCAACACAGGTGTTTATTCTTCCTTCAATTACTGCTTTGGATTGCCCCTCCAGTTCCTTCGATTTCTTTTACATGTCTCCCTTCATACCTCTGCACTCTGCATTTTTCTGTCCAGAAACTTTTTCCTTCCCACTTCAGCTATTCAACTCCCAGTGACTTGACCTGTAGGCCTCCTAATATGAATTGAGGACTCCCAAGGGATTAATGGATCCCCAAAGTAAACACTTATGGCTAAAATAGAAAAAATGACTATTTGGGAACAGAACTTGCTTTTAATCCCTCATATGTGTTCAAAGATATCCAGAGAGCTGCTAGGTGTTTCATCAGTGACTGTCCTAAAATTTAGTTAACAGCTTCTATCAAATTACATATTGGGACAAAATAAATCTTAACAGTCATGTTTACAAACATTTGTAAACAGGTAATTTTAACTTGTCCACTTCCAGAAACACAATACAGATAAAAATGTAAAGTGGTTATAAACAAGTGAAATGGTATTACTATGTCTTACTGAGTCAGGGCCAAAGGTTTAGAATGAAAGCTCTAAGATATTTATTTGCACCTATATATAAGTTTATGTATGTTTCTCTAAGTGTGAATGTATGCATGTATGTTATATATATGTGACATTTTCTACCTCTGGATAATACTAAATTAATTCATAACATCTCAAGAGAGTTATCTTCAAATGAAAGATAAAAAAACTGATCCTATAAATTAGGTATTCCAAAAACCCTCAGAAATATAAAAATTAACAATTTTAAGTCTGCTTAACTGGGGTAGCCTTTAAAAAATAAAGCCAGTTTTAAAAATTGTTGTCATTTTACCATACACAAAAATAAACTCAAAATGGATTAAAGACCTAAAGGTAAGGTTGATTACTATAAAACATTTAGAGGAAAATATAGGCAGAACACTATTTGACATAAATCATAGTAAGACCTTTTTTTGACCTATCTCTTAGAGTAATGAAAATAAAAGCAAAAATAAACAAATGGGACCTAAATAAACTTAAAAGCTTTTGCACAACAAAGGAAACCATAAACAAAACGAATAGACAACCCTCAGAATGGGAGAAAATATTTGCAAATGAAGCAACTGATAAGGGATTAATCTCCAAAATATACAAACAACTCATGCAGCTCAATATCAAAAGAACAAACTACGCAATCATAAAATGGGGGGAAGACCTAAATAGACATTTCTCCAAAGAAGACATACAGGTGGCCAACAAACACATGAAAAGATGCTCAATATCACTAATTAGTGGAGAAGTGTAAATCAAACCTATAATTAGATATCACCTCACACTAGTCAGAATGGCCATCATAAAAAAACCTTCAAATATTAAATGCTGGAGAGGGTGTGGAGAAAAGGGAACACTCCTACACTGTTGGTGAGAATGTAAATTGGTACAGCCAGTATGGAGAACAGTATGGTGGTTCCTTTAAAAATTAAAAATAGAGCTACCATATGATGCAACAATTCCACTCCTAGGCATATATCTGGAGAAAACCAGAGTTCAACAGGATACAGGTACCCAAATGTTCATTGCAGCACTATTTACAATAGCCAGGATATGGAAGCAAACTAAATGTCCATTAACAGAGGAACGTATAAAGAAGATGTGGTACATTACTGGGCATATACCCTAAGAAAACCATAATTCAAAAAGAGTCATGTACCAAAATGTTCATTGCAGCTCTATTTATAATAGCCAGGACATGGAAGCAACCAAAGTGTCTGTCATTGGATGAATGGATAAAGAAGATGTGGCACATATACACAATGGAATATTACTCAGCCATAAAAAGAAACGAAATTGAGATATTTGTAGTGAGGTGGATGGACTTAGAGTCTGTCATACAGAATGAAGTAAGTCAGAAAGAGAAAAACGAATACTGTATGCTAACACATATATATGGAATCTGAGAAAGAAAAAAAAAAGGTCATGAAGAACGTAGGGGTAAGATGGGAATAAAGACACAGACCTACTAGAGAATGGACTTGAGGATATGGGGAGGGGGAAAGGTAAGCTGTGATAAAGTGAGAGAGTG
The DNA here is from genome assembly GCF_008692025.1 of Phocoena sinus. NCBI lineage: Eukaryota > Metazoa > Chordata > Mammalia > Artiodactyla > Phocoenidae > Phocoena > Phocoena sinus. Next base: position 55,829,651 of record NC_045764.1, on the reverse strand, counting down.
GCATGGACATATGTACACTACCAAACGTAAAATAGATAGCTAGTGGGAAGCAGCCGCATAGCACAGGGAGATCAGCTCGGTGCTTTGTGACCACCTAGAGGGGTGGGATAGAGAGGGTGGGAGGGAGGGAGATGCAAGAGGGAAGAGATATGGGAACATATGTATATGTATAACTGATTCATTTTGTTATAAAACAGAAACGAACAAACCATTGTAAAGCAATTATACTGCAATAAAGATGTTTAAAAAAAGATGTGGTACATATATATCAATACAATGGAATATTACTCAGCCATAAAAAGGAACAAAACAGTGTCATTTGCAGAGAAATGGATGGGCCTAGAGATTGTCATACAGAGTGAAGTAAGTCAGAAAAGGAAAAACAAATGTCATATAATATTGCTTATATGTACAATCTAGAAAAATGTCACAGGTGAACTTATTTGCAAAGAAGAAATAGAGTCACAGATGTAGAAAACAAATTTATGGTTATGAAGGGGGTAGGGGGTTGCGATGAATTGGGAGATTGGGATTGAAATATGTACACTATTACGTATAAAATAGATAACTAATGAAAACCTACTTTATAGCACTCTACTCAGTGCTCTGTGGTGACCTAAATCGGAAGGAAATTTTAAAAAGAGAGGATATATGTATATGTATAACCGATTTACTTTGCTGCACAGCAGAAACTAACACTACATTGTAAAGTGACAATACTCCAATAAAATTAACTTTTAAAAACGCAAAAAAAGAATAAAATAAAAATGGTTGTTATCTAGAAACAAACATGCTTTCAGAGTTATCAGAATTAAATATAATACAAGCATAATTTTTGAAACCTAAGTTTAGTAGTCAAGCAAGCTTATGTTGTCTCTACTAGATGTTTAAGATAATAAACTACCTATGAAATGTCAAGTAAATCTATAAAATTATGAAATTATGTAAATTTGCAGCAGAATGAGAGTGTGTGGTAGTCAATGAAAATATGCTGAATTCCTAGATTTTTTTTTCTGTAAAAAGAAAGATGGGTAATGGTTAAAATTTTAATCAATAGGTTGGACAGGAAGATGGTGGAAGAGTAAGATGCAGAGATCACCTTCCTCCCCACAGATGCACCAGAAATACATCTACACGTGGAACAACTCCTACAGAAAACCTACTGAACGCTGGCAGAAGACCTTAGACCTCCCAAAAGGCACGTACCTGGGTAGGGCAAAAGAATAAACAGAGAAAAAGGGATAGGGACAGGACCTGCACCAGTGGGAGGGAGCTGTGGAGGAGGAAAGGTCTCCACACACTGGGAAGCCCCTTCAAGGGCAGAGACTGCGGGTGGTGGAGGAGGAAAGCATTGGAGCTGGGGAGGAGAACACAGCAACAGGGGAGCGGAGGGCAAAGCGGAGAGATTCCCTCACAGAGGACTGTGCAGAGAGGTGCTTACCAGCATTTACCAGCCCGAGAGGCTTGTCTGCTCAACCGCCGGGGCGGGTGGGACTGGGAGGTGAGGCGCTGGCTTTGGTCAGAGCACAGGGAGAGGATTGGGGTTGGTGGCATGAACACAGTCTTCAGGGGGTTAGTGTACCATGGCTAGTCAGGAGGGAGTCCATGGAAAAGTCTGGACCTGCCGAAGAAGCACGAGACTTTTTCTTCCCTCTTTGTTTCCTGGTATGCGAGGAGAGGGAATTAAGAGCACTGCTTAAAGGAGCTCCAGAGACAGGCACGAACCACGGCTAATAGTGTGGACCCCAGAGATGGGCATGAGACGCTAAGGCTGCTGCTGCCGCCATCAAGAAGCCTGTGTAAGAGCACAGTTCACTATCCACACCCCCCTTCTGGGGAGCCTATGCAGCCGGCCACTGTCAGGGTCCCGGGATCCAGGGACAACTTCCCCAGGAGAACGCAGCACGGTGCGCCTCAGGCTGGTGCAACGACACGCCGGCCTCTGCCACCGGAGGCTCACCCTGCATTCCGTACCCCTCCCTCCCCCCGACCTCAGTGAGCCAGAGTCCCCAAAGCAGCTGCTCCTTTAACCCCGTCCTGTCTGAGAGAACAGATGCCCTCTGGCGACCTACACACAGAGGCAGGGCCAAATCCAAAGCTGAGCCCTGGGAGCTGTGAGAACAAAGAAGAGAAAGGGAAATCTCTCACAGCAGCCTCGGAAGTGGTGGATTAAATCCACACAATCAACTTGATGTACTCTACATCTGTGGAATACCTGAAAAGACAACGAATCATCCCAAATTGAGGAGGTGGACTTTGAGAGCAAGATTTCTTATTTTTTCCCCTTTTCCTCTTTTTTGTGAGTGTGTATGCTTCTCTGTGAAGTTTAGTCTGTATAGCTTTGCTTCCACCATTTGTCCTAGGGTTCTATCCATCCGTTTTTTTGTTGTTGTTGTTGTTGCTGTTGTTTTTAAAACAATTCTTATCCTTAATAATTACTTTTTATTTTAATAACTTTATTATATTTTATCTTATTTTACTTTATTTTATCTTCTTTCTTTCTTTCTATCTACCTTTCTTTCTTTCTTTCTACGTTTTCTCCCTTTTATTCTGAGCCGTGAGGATGAAACGTTCTTGGTGCAGCCTCCAGGAGTCAGTGCTGTGCCTCAGAGGTGGGAGAGCCAACTTGAGGACAATAGCCCACAAGAGACCTCCCAACTCCACATAATATCAAAAGGCGAAAATCTCCCAGATGTCTCCATCTCAATACAAGAACCCAGCTTCACTCAATGACCAGCAAGCTACAGTGCTGGACACCCTATGCCAAACAACTAGAAAGACAGGAACACAACACCACTCATTAGAAGAGAGGCTGCCTAAAATCATAATAAGTCCACAGACACCCCAAAACACACCACTAGACGTGGACCTGCCAACCAGAAATATAAGATCCTGCCTCATCCACCAGAACACAGCCACTAGTCCTCTCCACCAGGAAGCCTACACAACCTACTGAACTAACATTAGCCACTGGGGACAGACATCAAAAATAACGGGAACTATGAACTGGCAGCCTGCAAAAAGGAGACCCCAAACACAGTAAGATAAGCAAAATGAGAAAACAGAAAAACACACAGCAGATGAAGGAGCAAGATAAAAACCCACCAGAACAAAAAAAATAAAGAATAAATAGGCAGTCTACCTGAAAAAGAATTCAGAATAATGATAGTAAAGAAGATACAAATTCTTGAAAATAGAATAGACAAAATGTAAGAAACATTTAACAAGGACCTATAAGAACTAAAGAGGAAAAAAGCAATGATGAACAACACAATAAATGAAATTAAAAATACTCTAGAAGGGATCAATAGCAGAATAACTGAGGCAGAAGAACAGATAAGTGACCTGGAAGATAAAATAGTGGAAATAACTACTGCAGAGCAGAATAAAGAAAAAGAATGAAAAGAACTGAGGACAGTTTCAGAGACCTCTGGGACAACATGAAATGCACCAACATTCGAATTATAGCAGTTCCAGAAGAAGAAGAGAAAAAGAAAGGGAATGAGAAAATATTTGAAGAGATTATAGTTGAAAACTTCCCTAATATGGGAAAGGAAATAGTTAATCAAGTCCAGGAAACACAGAGAGTCCCATACAGGAGATATCCAAGGAGAAATACAGCAAGACACATATTAATCAAACTGTCAAATATTAAATACAAAGAAAACATATTAAAAGCAGCAAGGGAAAAACAACAAATAACACACAAGGGAATCCCCATAAGGTTAACAGCTGATCTTTCAGTAGGAACTCTGCAGGCCAGAAGGGAGTGGCAGGACATATTGAAAGTGATGAAGGAGAAAAACCTGCAACCAAGATTACTCTACCCAGCAAGGGTCTCATTCAGATTTGATGGAGAAATTAAAACCTTTACACACAAGCAAAAGCTGAGAGAGTTCAGCACCACCTAACCAGCTTTACAACAAATGCTAAAGGAACTTCTCTGAGCAAGAAACACAAGAGTAGGAAAACACCTATAATAACAAATCCAAAACAATATAGAAAATGGGAATAGGAACATACATATCGATAATTACCTTAAAAGTAAATGGATTAGATGCTCACACCAAAAGACACAGACTAGCTGAATGGATATAAAAACAAGACCCACATATATGCTGTGTACAACAGACCCACTTCAGACCTAGAGACACATACAGACTGAAAGTGAGGGGATGGAAAAAAGATATTCCATGCAAATGGAAACCAAAAGAAAGCTGGAGTAGCAATTCTCATATCAGACAAAATAGACTTTAAAATAAAGACTATTAGAAGAGACACAGAAGTAAACTACATAATGATCAAGAGATCAATCCAAGAAGAAGATGTAACAATTGTAAATATTTATGCACCCAAAATAGGAGCAATTCATTACATAAGGCAAATACTAAAAGCCATACAAAGGGAAATCGACAGTAACACATCCATAGTAGGGGACTTTAACACCCCACTTTCACGAATGGACCGATCGTCCAAAATGAAAATAAATAAGGAAACGCAAGCTTTAAATGATACATTAAACAAGATGGACTTAATTGATATTTCTAGGACATTCCGCCCAAAAACAACAGAATATACATTTTTCTCAAGTACTCATGGAACATTCTCCAGGATAGATCATACCTTGGGTCACAAATCAAGCCTTGGTAAATTTAAGAAAATTGAAATTGTATCAAGTATCCTTTCTGACCACAACGCCATGAGACTAGATATCAATTAAAGGAAAATATCTGTAAAAAATACAAACACATGGAGGCTAAACAATACACTACTTAATAACGAAGTGATCACTGAAGAAATCAAAGAGGAAATCAAAAAATACATAGAAACAAATGACAATGGAGACATGACGACCCAAAATCTATGGGATGCAGCAAAAGCAGTTCTAAGAGGGAAGTTTATAGCAATACAATCTTACCTTAAGAAACAGGAAACATCTCGAATAAACAACCTAACCTTGCACCTAATGCAATTAGAGCAAGAAGAACAAAAAATCCCCAAAGGTAATACAAGGAAATAAATAAAAAATTTCAGATCAGAAATAAAAGAATAAGAAATGAAGGAAACGATGGCAAAGATCAATAAAACTAAAAGCTGGTTCTTTGAGAAGATAAACAAAACTGATAAACCATTAGCCAGAGTGATCAAGAAAAAAAGGGAGAAGACTCAAATCAATAGAATTAGAAATGAAAAAGGAGAAGTAACAACTGACACTGCAGAAATACAAAAGATCATGAGAGATTACTACAAGCAACTCTATGCTAATAAAATTGACAACCTGGAAGAAATGGACACATTCTTAGAAAGGCACAACCTGCCAAGATTGAATCAGGAAGAAATAGAAAATATGAACAGACCAATCACAAGCACTGAAATTGAAACTGTGATTAAAAATCTTCCAACAAACAAAAGCCCAGGACCAGATGGCTCCACAGGCGAATTCTATCAAACATTTAGAGAACAGCTAACACCTATCCTTCTCAAACTCTTCCAAAATATAACAGAGGGAGGAACACTCAGAAACACACTCTATGAGGCCACCATTACCCTGATAACAGATTCAGACAAAGATGTCACAAAGAAAGAAAACTACAGGTCTATATCACTGATGAACATAGATGCAAACATCCTCAACAAAATACTAGCAAACGGAATACCACAGCACATTAAAAGGATCATACACCATGATCAAGTGGGGTGTATCCAAGGAATGCAAGGATTCTTCAATATACGCAAATCAATCAACGTGATACACCATATTAACAAACTGAAGGAGAAAAACCATATGATCATCTCCATAGATGCAGAGAAAACTTTTGACAAAATTCAACACTCATTTATGATAAAAACCCTGCAGAAAGTAGGCATAGAGAGAACTTTCCTCAACATAATAAAGGCCATATATGACAAACCCACAGCCAACATCGTCCTCAATGGTGAAAAACTGAAAACATTTCCACTAAGATCAGGAACAAGACAAGGTTGCCCACTCTCACCACTCTTTTTCAACATAGTTTTGAAGTTTCAGCCACAGCAATCAGAGAAGAGAAGGAAATAAAAGGAATCCAAAATGGAAAAGAAGAAGTAAAAGTGTCACTATTTGCAGATGACATGATACTATACATAGAGAATCCTAAAGACGCTACCAGAAAACTACTAGAGCTAATCAATATATTTGGTAAAGTGGCAGGATACAAAATTAATGCACAGAAATCTCTGGCATTCCTATACAGTAATGATGAAATATCTGAAAGTGAAATCAAGAAAACACTCCCATTTTTCCGAGAAAACATCTACCTAAGGAGACAAAAGACCTGTATGCAGAAAATTATAAGACACTGATGAAAGAAATTTAAGATGATACAAATAGATGGAGAGATATACCATGTTCTTGGATTGGAAGAATCAACATTGTGAAAATGACTCTACTACCCAAAGCAATCTACAGATTCAATGCAATCCCTATCATACTACCACTGGCATTTTTCACATGAGTAGAACAAAAAATTTCACAATTTGTATGGAAACACAAAAGACCCCAGTTAGTCAAAGCAATCTTGAGAACGAAAAACAAAGCTGGAACAATCAGGCTTCTTGCCTTCAGACTATACTACAAAGCTTCAGTAATCAAGACAGTATGGTACTGGCACAAAAACAGAAATATAGATCAATGGAACAGGATAGAAAGCCCAGAGATAAACCCACACACATATGGTCACCTTATCTTTGATAAAGGAGGCAAGAATATACAGTGAAGAAAAGACACCCTCGTCAATAAGTGGTGCTGGGAAAACTGGACAGGTACATGTAATGGTACGAGGTTAGATCTCTCCATAACACCAAACACAAAAATAAGCTCAAAATGGATTAAAGACCTAAATGTAAGGCCAGAAACTATCAAACCCTTAGAGGAAAACATAGGCATAACACTCTATGACATAAATCACAGCAAGATCCTTTTTGACCCACCACCTAGAGAAATGGAAATAAAAACAAAAATAAACAAATGGGACCTAATGAAACTGAAAAGCTTTTACATATCAAAGGAAACCATAAACAATACGAAAAGACAACCCTCAGAATGGGAGAAAATAATTGCAAATGAAGCAACTGAGAAAGGATTAATTTCCAAAATTAATAAGCAGCTCATGCAGCTCAATAACAAAAAAATCAAACAGCCCAATCCAAAAATGGGCAGAAGACCTCAATAGACATTTCTCCAAGGAAGATATACAGACTACCAACAAACACATGAAAGAATGCTCAACATCATTAATCATTAGAAAAATGCAAATCAAAACTACAATGAGGTATCATCCCAACCAGTCAGAATGGCCATCATCAAAAAATCTAGAAACAATAAATTCTGGAGAAGGTGTGGAGAGAAGGGAACATTCCTGCACTGCTGGTGGGAATGTGAATTGGTACAGCCACTATGGAGAACAGTATGGAGGTTCCTTAAAAAACTACAAATAGAACTACCATATGACCCAGCAATCCCACTACTGGGCATATACCCTGAGAAAACCATAATTCAAAAAGAGTCATGTACCAAAATATTCATTGCAGCTCTATGTACTATAGCCCAGAGATGGAAGCAACCTAAGTGTCCATCATCGGATGAATGGATAAAGAAGATATGGCACATATATACAATGTTGTAGTACTCAGCCATAAAAAGAAATGAAATTGAGCTATTTTTAATGAGGTGGATGGACCTAGAGTCTGTCATACAGAGTTACGTAAGTCATAAAGAGAAAGACAGATACCATATGCTAACACATATATATGGAATTTCAGGGGAAAAAATGTCATGAAGAACCTAGGTGTAAGACAGGAATAAAGACACAGACTTACTAGAGAATGGAGTTGAGGATAGGTGGAGGGGGAAAGGTAAGCTGTGACAAAGCGAGAGAGTGGCATGGACATATATGCAGTACCAAACGTAAAATAGATAACTAGTGGGAAGCAGTTTCATAGCACAGGTAGATCAGCTCGGTGCTTTGTGACCACCTAGAGTGGTGGGATAGGAAGGGTGGGAGGGAGGGAGATGCAAGAGGGAAGAGATATGGGAACATATGTATATGTATAACTGATTCACTTTGTTATAAAGCAGAAACTAACACACCATTGTAAAGCAATTATACTCTAATAAAAATGTAAAAAAAATTTTAATCAGTATTTGTAGATGAGTATGGTAAGAATGGTAAAGGAAAATGGATGGTACCTCTGGTAAGATAAAAATAAAACCTCAGTATGCTAAGAAACATACATTTTTTATAAGGAAAGATAGAAAGCATGTGTTTTTGTTAAAGGTACAATAGAGTAAATTTGCACTTATCCCGAATGATTGGTTGTTCCTGAATGAGAAAAAGGAAAAACAGTAATAAATAAAAAAACTAAACGGATATTTAAAAATAAAAAAATAAGTTTTAGAACATTTTTGGGGAAGAACTCTTGAAACAGATATGTTATCTTGTTTGGTCAGATTTGGCAAAGATTAGATAAATTTATTTATAAGGTTTTTTTTTTAGTAGCCTTAGGGTAAATAGTGTACTAATGCAAATCTAGAACTTGGTTCTCTCTCTACTAAACAACAAACGTTTCTTAGATTAATAGTCTACTATTAATAAGAAAGAGTAAAAACGCTTTCCTTTACATTTAAATATTCTGCTTAGGAAACTGAGACTTTGTTTCTGTAAATATTGTCCTATGCTTCACGTTTTCTTTACCAAGGCTTTGATTGCTTAAGAAAACAGTCTTGTCAACATTAAAAGAGCTAGTCTTTTATAACTATGTAACTTTTGTATTTGCCTTTGAAATCTTTTAAATATAACTTTGCTTAAATAGATAACTAAGAATTTTTTTACAGTGATCCTATTTATTTGTTTGATTTTCGACAACTCCCTCCCCCCCAAAAAATGAAAATGCAATTTTTTTGAGCTCAAAGTAACATTGAGATTTCCCAGAGAGTCCCTGAAAAATCTCAAAGGATTTGTCTCTCCATTATAAAAGGGAGATGCTAAACTAATTAAATTTATTTTCATATAAAATATGCAGTACTGTCAAATAAGAAGTGCTGATAAACCTTTGTCGACTGTGTGTATGTGGATATATTTTACTAATATATGTATTGCAGAAATTACATGAAGTTCATAGAAGTTTGTCAATATTCTCATTGCTTCCACTGCTGAGGGCCCCCTTTGATGAGCATTCACTCAGGAAACACATATCTTCTTTTTTTTTTTTTATTCTTTTTGTCCATTGAGAAAAGTCCATTCAAATACCTCTCCACAATTTTATTGTCATCAATTTTCCAATCATGTTTATTTCAAGTCCTTGACCATCAACCCAAAGTATTGGCCACAACCCATGAATTAGTATATAAGCCACTTCTGTCCGTTTTTCCCTCAAAACAAAGTATACAGCCATGTGCACTGCTCAAATTTCTGCCCACTGAGATGACTGCCTTTTACCCCTGTCTTACAAAATGTCCATAGAAGCACTGTGGTACTCCAGCTCTCTACTTTTGAGTGGTGAAACTATGTCATAAAGCCCCATAATTAAACCAGGCCTGCATTTCTTCTTCCTTTTTCAACAGATCAAAGGGTTTTCTCCATAAGTTTTCTCTCCCAACTACAGGTTACACCTTTAAAGTGTGCCCAAGTCCTGTCACGTATATACCACTTTTATTTCCAGATGCAGTACTTCAGTGCCCTCTCAACTATATGATTTTTTGGGTCAGTTACACCCAGTTCATACTGGTCCGTTCTTGTCACATAGTAACTTTGTGGCCCATGGTCAAGTAATCAGTCTCTGGTAGGCTCACATGCAACCGAGAATTTTTTTCTCAAAAGCATAGTAGATATATGCAGATAATAGCAGGACTTTGCTCCAAATTTCTAACCACCTGACCTGTGATTCACCTATCAGGGCTGACAAAAGCTGCAAAAAATTTTACCTGTCAATTAAATTTTTAGAAACATTGTTTGTTGGAATATATGGCACAAGTAAAAAGCAGCTTGCACAAAAGTCTGGACCTCTTGTAGACCCTTCTTTTTCTCTGGCTCCCACTTAAATCTAGCAGCTTTTCAAGTCACTACATAAATGGATGTAAATCACACATCCAAATGCAGAATATGTCTCCTTGAAAATCCAAAGAGGCCCACAGAACATTGCTTCTTTTACCTGGTTGCCAGGTGCAAAATCTTATCCTTCACCTTTAAAGGGATACCTGGACAATCCCCACACAAGTGGGCCTGTTGAAATTTTACCAAGGTAAAAGTCCTGAATTTTAATTGCATATGGAATAAACCCTCTCTAATCACTACTAACTGATCAAGGATTTATTGGTGAGTCCAACTACCAAACCATTGCTCTAGAAATGTTCTTTGAAGCTGGTAGGAGCATACTGTGATTCTTAAGATTTTGGAAATGCTCTTGAACCTGAATTAATGTCCTAGACAAACAGAAGTTGGGTTAGCGTCCTAGGTTTCACAGATACAAAAATGTTACATGCCACAGAAATAATTTTATTTATCAAATCAACTGTCATTAGAATTATAGCAATGGACATTTTAAGTTATTTGTCATTCACACAGAGATTGTTTGACTTTGATATTTTTCTGAAAGTAATTACAATCAGCTATAGTCAAGAATGCTCCATGCTGGCATCATGGTAATAACTTTGAGACCTTGCTTCTAGACTGAGTAAAATTTTACAAAATAAGTGAATAAGCTGATGAATTCATAAAACTGCTAACCCAAGATCTAACAAAATAAGAAATAATTACCTGGATCTGAAAGAACTGAAGAGAACCGCTGTAATTTTTGATGAATTTGTTGGAAACATTGCTGGGTTTTAATATTTGTTTTCAAGATTAAAGAAAATCATTTTCTTTTAAGCTATGTGTAACTTACAACAATTTGGTTAAGTGTACCTTTGTGAACAAAAATGTCATAATTACTTTTTCTTCCTACTTGATCTTCCAGAATTTTAAAACACTTAGCGTGTATTCTTACTTTTATGTAAAGAAAATTATTTACATAAGTTAAATAAGAATGTGTTCTCTTTGTAACAGGATATGATTGGAAACATTGATTATATTGCCAAGGCTTTAATGTCACTATGATATTAATGTGCATTTAATCATATATGACCAGACAGCCTTACAAAAACTTAAGTCAACTTTAAGAAGCTAATATGCATAAATCCCCCTATGGAAAAACCTATCTTTTAGGGTTTCCCACCTTACAGGCAGAAAGGAAGTTCACATTTTTCTGGCATGCCCAGGAATCTCAGAATATTTTGGGGATCCCTAGAAGAGAGGAAACCAAATATATAGGTTTTACAAACAAAATCTAGCATTAAGTTTTTTGTTTGGTTTTCTATCAGGGAGATGGTTTGAAAAGTCCAATCCCAGATTCCTTATAAATAGTTCCAGCAAAGCAAATTCAAGAGATCTATGTGGTCAGTCATTCTTGCTGTGCTTATGTAAAAAATCACACCAAGTTTAATGGGTCTAGATTTATTTTGTATACAAATTTGTTTTACTTTGATTACCTCTGATTAAATGGTGCTGAGTGTAGAGAGAAAAATTATGTTTCAATGGAAAATTGTAATGTACCCTTTTGGATTTCACATTGCAAAATTTTCCCATCTGTACCAAAGCCTGCTTTTTTCTACTTTCTTCCAAAGCCTGGCTATAACTCTTCAAAGTAGTATTTCTATGTTTTCTGTCTTTTGCCTAGAGAACTAAAATTGCTCTTTTAATAAAATCTGAAAGCAGAAGCTGATATAATATAAACACAAAGGAATTCAGCACAACAAATTATATATGAGCAAACTTTGTATCTGCTGCTGCATGTGTCCCTCAAATAGTTCACTGGAAAACCCAATATCAACACCACAGACATTTGAACTAGGAAAACCAATGGATTATCACTGCTGTCCACAACCAATATATAAAAATGCTTTAACCCCTTATTAAGGTATCCTGATTTCTCAAATCATAAACTAGGTTTTTAACATTAATCTTTGTTTTCTTTTATTTTCATAGAAACCCCCTTCATTAAATGTCAAATGGCTAGCACCATAAATCATACCTTCTACTACCAAGTCTTAGCATATCATTAAAAAAAAATCTGCTGATAACAGGAAATCAAGATGGCAGAGTAGAGGTACATGGAGCTCACTTCCTCCCACAAATACTTCAAAAATACATCTATATATGGAACAATTCTCACAGAATATCTACTGAAAGCTTGCAGAAGATCTCACACAACCAATGCTGCAAGAAAGATCCCCACATAACCTGGTAGGACAAAGGGAAAAAGGAGAAGAAGAGCAATCAGGATGGGACCTGTTTCCTTGGGAGGGAGCTGTGAAAGAAGAAACTTTCCTTCACCACGGGAACCTCCTTCACTGGCTAGGAGGTCTGCTGGGACAGATAGGGAGCTTCAGAGGCTGGGCAGGAGAGCGTGGGATCTAGCCTGTGGCCCCACAGGGTAGAAAGAAACCAGCTAGTCCTGACCACATCACCACACTTCCCAGCCTGAGATGTGTGCCTGCTGGGGTGTGCAGTGACTAGGTGCTGAAACTCAGGCGTCAGTGAGCAGACCTGGGGTGAGGACTTTGTTTCACCATGTGGAGACAACCCAAAGGGCCTGGAGTATGGCTCCAGCTGCAAATGGGGGCCTGCACAGGAGGGAGAAGATGCTCAACATAGAAGTGGGCAAGATAGGAAAGGAGAGGTGTGGGTCCACCATAGCAGACTTGTCAGTGTGCTCACAGTGGGGCATGGATCCAGCCACCAAGTGTTCTGTGAACTTCATGGGTGCACACACGCACAGGTGGGGCTGAAATATGAGCCAATCTCCAGCAACCCCACTGTGGTGCTGGGCTGCAGCTCAGGCAGATTTTCCCTCTGGTGAATTTTGGGACCAGGAACAAGCATGAGTGCCTTAGGGAAAACTGAGCAGATTATATGCAGGCTCAGGAGACACAGCTCCCATGAATTTACACATTGGAAGTTTTGCAAGCATGCATGTCCATCTAAGGGACCTCTGAGCCAATAATCAGAGCCCACAGGCAGAGGCAGCCACCAAGGGCAGTGCCAGCAACAGTGACGTTTGTGGGTATGCACTCCAGGTGGCAGATGGCATCATAACATTGCACATCCTCGTGGACAACTCCTGGAGAAGAACAAGCACAGCTCCATACCGAGTGGGAGTGGTGCAGTCCTGCTTACCTCACACTGCAGCTTAGAAACAGATTTGGGGGCTTCTACTTCAACAACTGGGGAGTAGACCCTGCCCCACACAAGGCTGTGACAATCACAGAACAAAGAAGCAGCCCCACCCAACATCCAGTGTAGACATTGGTCACCACAACACCAAATACACCCATTATCAAGGGGACAAGGGAAGTACACCCCAAGGAAAGACATGGCAAACATCCATACCAAAAAGAGCCATCCCACCAAAAGTATCAGATTCAAGCAGGCTACACAGGGGCACTGTCACATAAAAACAGCCCTTCAAAACCACAGTAGATAACTGTTTTTCCTAAACTCATAGAGTCAGAGAAATAAAAGAAAAATGAAAAAGCAGAGGAACTACTCCCAATTAAAAGAACAAGAGAAATCATCTAAAAGAAAAAGCAGATGGACCTCTTCAATCTACCAGAACCCAAGTTCAAAAAGGAGGTAATAAAAATGCTGAAGGAATTAAGAAAAGCTATAAATAGAAATGTGGATCACTGTAGCTAGGAACAATAAAGAAGAGCCAATCAAAATTAGACAACTCAGTTTCCAAGAAGAAAACTGAGCTAAAGGCAATAAGTAGCAAACTAAATAACACAGAGGAATGAATAGTGACCTGGAAGATAGAATAAGAGAACTCACCCAATCAGAACATCACACACAGAGACAAATTTTTAAAAATGAAAGCAATATACGAGACCTATAAGATAATATAAAGTGTGCCAATCTACACACAATAGGAATCCCAGAAAGAGAAGAAAGAGAAAAGGGTATCAAAAAAGCATTTGAAGAAATTATGACTGAAAACTTCCCAAACCTAAAGAAAGTAACAGATGTCCAGGCACAGAAAATACAGAGGGTTCCAAACAGGATAAATCCAAACAGACCTACTCCAAGATATACAGAATTAAAATGGCAAAATTAAAGAGAGGATTCTAAAGGCATCAAGAAAAAAACCCCAAAAAAGTCAGTTACAAAGGAACCCTGATAAGGCTACAGCTGATTTCTCTCTATAAACTCTACTGGCCAGAAGAGAGTGGCAAGATATATTCAAAGCCCTAAAAGAGAAAACCTGTAACCTAGGATACTCTACCCAGCAAGATTACCATTTAGAATAGAAGGAGAGATGAAGAATTTCTCAGAGAAGCAAAAACTAAAATAATACATTAATACTAAACCTATCTTAAAAGAAATATTGAATGGTCTTCTCTAAATAGAAGAGAAGCAAAAATCTACAGGAAAGGGGAATGTGATTATATATAATCAATTAAACAAGCCAGTACATTGATTTAAAAAAATAATCAAAAATTATGTGAAAGCAATTATAACTACAATCAACAGCAAAAAGGCAAACATGAAGATGTAAAACAGGATATCAAAATTACAAAATGTGGAGGAGAGGAATAAGAAAGTGTGGATCTTTAGAATGTGTTTGAGCTTATATGACTTCCAGACTAAAGCAAGTAGATATAGATACAGGTTAACATACTTGAAAACCAGGGAAACTACAAATCAGAAATATACAATAGATTCACAAAAACCAAAAAGAAAAGAAACCTAGCATGATGAAAAAGAAAATCATCACACCACAAAAGGAAACACAAAGAGAAGAAAGGAACAAAGAAAAAATAATCAACTGGAAGACAAGGTTTAAAATGGCAATAAATGCCTACTTATCAATAATTACTTTAACTGTCAGTGTACTAAATACTCAGATCAAAAGACATAGTGTGGCAGATTGGATAATAAAAAGAGAATCTACAATATGCTGCCTACAGGAGACTCACTTTAGGGTAAAAGACACTTACAGATTGAAAGTAAGTGTTTGAAAAAAGATATTTCATGCAAATGGAAATTACAAAAAAGTGCAGATAGCAATACTCATTCAGACAAAATAGACTTTAAAACAAAGGCTAAAGAAGGATGCTATATCACAATAAAAGGGTCAGTAAAAGAAGAGGATGTCACCCTTGTTAACATATATACACCCAATATAGGAGCACCTAAATATATATAACAAATACTAACAGACATAAAGGGAGAAATTGATGTGAATACAATAATAGTAACAAATTCTATCAACCCACTGACATCAGTGGATAGATCATCAAAACAGAAAGTTAATTAGACAACAGAGATACTAGATGACACAATAAAACAGTTGAACTTAATTTATATCTACAGTGCACTACATCCGAAAAATAAAAACAAACAGAATACATATTCTTTTCAAGCACACATGGAACATTCTCTGTGATAGACCACATACTAGTGCAAAAAACAAGCCTCAACAAATATAAGAGGATAGAAATTATTTCAAGCATTTTTTTCTGACTACAATGGCATTAAATTAGAAATCAACCACAGAAAGAGAAAAGAGGAAAAAAACAATTACATGGAAACCAAAAAACATGCTACTAAAAGAAAATGTGTCAATGATGAAATCAAAGAGACAAGTTAAAAAATACCTAAAGGTAAATGAAAAGGAAAACACAACCATAGAAAATCTATGGGATGCAGCGAAAGCATTTCTAAGAGTGAAGTTCATAGCAATATAGGTCTTCCTCAAGAAACAAGAAAAATCTCAAATAAAAAATTTAACCTACCATCTAAAAGAATTAGAAAAAGAACAACAATCAAAACCCAAAATCAGAAGAAGGAAGAAAATAATAAAGTTTGGAAATAAGTGAAATAGACATTAGAAACAATAGAAAAAATCAATCAAACTAAGAGCTAGTATTTGTTTTTCTCTTTCTGACTTACTTCACTCTGCATGACAGTCTCAAAGCAATTATACTCCAATAAAGATGTTTAAAGAAACAACTAAGAGCTGTTTATTGAAAGAATAATCAAAATTGACAAACTTCTGGCCAGGTTCACCAAGAAGAAAAGAGAGAGGACCAAAATAAACAAAATAAGAAAAAAAAGAGAAGAAATAAAAATCGATATTGCAGAACTACAAAACACCATAGGAAAATCTTATGAAGCGTTAAATGCAAACAAAACGGACAACCTACAAGAAATGGACAAGATTCTAGAAACAGCCTGCTGAATCTAAATCAAGAAGAAACATGATTTGAACAAACTGATCACTAGATGTGAAATGGAATCTGTATAAAAACAAACAAACAAAACTACTGCAAACAAAATCCACAGATTTTGGCTGGATGACTTCACTAGGGAATTCTACAAAAAGAAGAAATTCATACAAAGAAGTTCTGTCAGTACTTTTCAAAATCTTCCAAAAACAGAAGAGGAGGGAACACTCCCAAAGACTTTCTATGAAACCACAATCACCCTGATACCAAAACCGGACAAAGACACTACCAAAAAAGAAAATTACAGTCCAATAACTTGCATAAATATATACTCAAAAATCCTCAACAAAATATTACCCAACTGAATCCAACAACACATAAAGAGAATCATACACCGTGATCAACTGGGATTCATTCAAGTGTCACAAGTATGGTTCAACATATGCAAATCAAACAATGCAATACACGACTTCAAAAAGAGAAAAGAAAAAAACGTGATCACCTCAATAGATGCAGAAGTAGTATTTGATAAAATTAAATATCTGCTCATGATAAAAAAAATAACTTGCCAAAGTGAGTATAGAGGAAACATAACTCAACATAATAAAAACTATGTATGGCAATCCCACAGCCAACATAATATTAAATGGTGAAAAGATGAAAGACTTCTCACAAAATTCTGGAATAAGACAAGAATGTCCACTCTCACCACTTCTCTCCAACATAATATTGGAAGACCTAGCCACAACAATCACACAAGAAAGAAATAAAAGTACCCAAATTGGAAGGGAAGAGGTAAAAATTGTCACTAATACAGATGACATGATACTCTATATAGAAAACCCTAAGGACTCCACACAAAAACTATTAGAACTGATAAATTTGGCAAGGTAACAGGATACAAGATAAATATATAGAGATTTCTTGTATTTCTTTACACAACAATGAAATATCAGAAAGAGAAAATTAAAAAAACAACCCCATTTAAATATCATATAAAAAATACCTAGGAATAAGCCTAATCAACTAGATGAAAGACTCATTTGCTAAGAACTATAAAACACTGATAAAGAGAATCAAAGATGGTTCAAGGTAATGGAAAAATATCCCATGCTTTTGTATTAAAAGAATGAATATTGTTAAAATGGCCATACTACCCCAGACAAT
The DNA here is from genome assembly GCF_008692025.1 of Phocoena sinus. NCBI lineage: Eukaryota > Metazoa > Chordata > Mammalia > Artiodactyla > Phocoenidae > Phocoena > Phocoena sinus. The sequence continues at coordinate 55,812,184 of NC_045764.1, read as the reverse complement.
TCACAGATTTGATGCAATCCCTATCAAATTACCCATGGCATTTTTCACAGAACTAGAACAAATAATACTAAAATTTGTATGCATCCACAAAAGACCCAGAATTGCCAAATAAAAAGAAACTGGTGGTATAAACTTTCCAGACTTCAGACTACTCTACAAAGCTACAGTAATCTAAACAGCATTGTATTGGCACAAAAACGGTCATATAGAATGGAATAAAATAGAAAAAACAGAGATAAACCCACACAATTATGGTCAATTAGTCTTTGAGAAAGGAAGCAAGAATGTACAATGGAGAAAAAATAATCTCTTTAGCAAGTGGTGCTGAGAAAGCTGGACCACTGCATGTAAATCAATGAAGTTAGAAAACTCTCTCACATCATTCATAAAAGTAAACCCAAAATGGCTTAAAGACTTAAATATAAGATATGAGGTCATAAATATCTAGAAGTGAACACAGGCAAAACATTCTCTGACATAAATCACAGCAAAGTTTTCTTAGGTAAGTCTCCCAAGGCTAAATTAAAAAAAGCAAAAATGAACAAAGGGGGCCAAATCAAACTTATATGCTTTTGTATAGCAAAGGAAACCATAAGCAAGTGAAAAGACAATCTACAGAATAGAAAGAAATGTTTGCAAATAATGCGACTGATAAGGTCTTAATTTCTACAATATAAAAACAGCTCATAAAACATATCAAAAAGCAAAAAAATCCAATCAAAAAAATGAGCAGAAGACCTAAATAGACATTTGTCCAAAGAAGACACACAGATGGCAAAAAGTCCCATGAAAAGATGCTTAACATCACTAATTATTAGAGGAATGCAAATTAAAATTACAATGAGGTACAACCTCAAACTTGTCAGAGTGGTCATCAACAAAAAGTCTATAAATAATGAATGTTGGAGAGGGTGTGGAGAAAAGAGTACCCTCCTACACTGTTGGTGGGAAGGTAAATTGATGCAGCAACTATGGAAAACACAATACAGGTTCCCCTAAAAACTAAAACTATTAACGAATTGAAGGAGAAAAACCATATGATCATCTCAATAGATGCAGAGAAAGCTTTCAACAAAATTCAACACCCATTTATGAAAAACCCTGCAGAAAGTAGGCATGGAGGGAACTTTCCTCAACATAATAAAGGCCATATATGACAAACCCACAGCCAATATCTTCCTCAATGGTGAAAAACTGAAAGCATGTCCACTAAGATCAGGAATAAGACAAGGTTGCCCACTCTCACCACTCTTATTCAACAAAGTTTTGGAAGTTTTAGCAACAGCAATCAGAGAGGAAAAGGAAATAAAAGGAATCCAAATCGGAAAAGCAGTAAAGCTGTCACTATTTGCAGATGACATGATACTATACATAGGAAATCCTAAAGATGCTACCAGAAAACTCCTAGAGCTAATCAATGAATTTGGTAAAGTGGCAAGATACAAAATTAATACACAGAAATCTCTGGCATTCCTATACACTAATGATGAAAAATCTGAAAGTGAAATCAAGAAAACACTCCCATTTACCATTGCAACAAAAAGAATAAAATATCTAGGAATAAACTTACCTAAGCAGACAAAAGACCTGTATGCAGAAAAGTATGACACTGATGAAAGAAATTAAAGATGATACAAATAGATGGAGGGATATGCAATGTTCTTGGATTGGAAGAATCAATATTGTGAAAATTACTCTACTACCCAAAGCAATCTACAGATTCAATGCAATCCCAATCAAATTACCACTGGCATTTTCCACAGAACTAGAATAAAAAATTTCACAATTTGTATGGAAACAAAAGAGACCTCAAATAGGTAAAGCAATGTTGAGAAAAAAATAAAAAACTGGAGTTGGAGGAATCAGGCTCCTTGACTTTAGACTATACTACAAAGCTACAGTAATCAAGACAGCATGGTACTGGCACAAAAACAGAAAGATAGATCAATGGAACAGGATAGAAAGCCCAGAGATAAACCCACACACATATGGTCACCTTATCTTTGATAAAGGAGGCAAGAATGTACAGTGGAGAAAGGACGGCCTCTTCAATAAGTGGTGCTGGGAATATTGGACAGGTACATGTAAAAGTATGAGATTAGATCACTCCCTAACACAATACACAAAAATAAGCTCAAAATGGATTAAAGACCTAAATGTAAGGCCGGAAACTATCAAACTCTTAGAGGAAACCATAGGCAAGACACTATGACATAAATCACAGCAAGATCCTTTTTGATCCACCTCCTAGAGAAATGGAAATGAAAAGAAAAATAAACAAATGGGACCTAATGAAACTGAAAAGCTTTTGCACAGCAAAGGAATCCATAAACAAAACCAAAAGACAATACTCAAAATGGGAGAAAATATTTGCAAATGAAGCAACTGACAAAGGATTAATCTCCAAATTTTATATGCAGCTTAATAACATAAAAACAAACAACCCAATCCAAAAATGGGCAGAAGACCTAAATAGACATTTCTCCAAAGAAGATATACAGATTGCCAACAAACACATGAAAGAATGTTCAACATCACTAATCATTAGAGAAATGCAAATCAAAACTACAAGGAGATATCATCTCACACCAGTCAGAATGGCCATCATCAAAAAATCTAGAAACAATAAATTCTGGAGAGGGTGTGGAGAAAAGAGAACCCTCTTGCACTGTTGGTGGGAATGTAAATTGATACAGCCACTGTGGAGAACAGCATGGAGGTTCCTTAAAAAACTAAAAATAGAACTACCATATGACCCAGCAATCCCACTACTGGGCATATATCCTGAGAAAACCATAATTCAAAAAGAGTCATGTACCAAAATGTTCATTGCAGCTCTATTTACAATAGCTCAGAGATGGAAACAACCTAAGTGTCCATCATCGGATAAATGGATAAAGAAGATGTGGCACATATATATAATGGAATATTACTCAGCCATAAAAAGAAACGAAATTGAGCTATTTAAATGAGGTGGATAGACCTAGAGTCTGCCATACAGTGTGAAGTAAGTCAGAAAGAGAGAGACAAATACCGTATGCTAACACATATATATGGAATTTAAGGAAAAAAAGTCATGAAGAACCTAGGGGTAAAACAGGAATAAAGACACAGACCTACTAACAATGGACTTGAGGATATGGGGAAGGGGAAGGGTAAGCTGTGACAAAGCGAGAGAGAGACATGGACATATATACACTACCAAACTTAAGGTAGATAGCTAGTGGGAAGCAGCTGCATAGCACAGGGAGATCAGCTCAGTGCTTTGTGACCCCCTGGAGGGGTGCGATAGGGAGGGTGGGAGGGCGGGAGATGCAAGAGGGAAGAGATATGGGAACATATGCATATATATAATTGATTCATTTTGTTGTAAAGCAGAAACTAACACACCATTGTAAAGCAATTATACTCCAATAAAGATGTAAAAAATAAAAGAAAAAAAAGAAGAATAATATATATTAGTTTAGTTTGATTTCTAGGATAGCCTGCTAAGATAGAGTTACCTCATAATGAAATTGAAATATAGGCTCTGTCATGAAAAAAAATCATCTTGGTGGAAAATAATGGTTCTTCAAATGAACGTTTGAATTAAGTTCAATTGATATGTGGGGAACTACCTGTAAATTAGAATTAAAGTTAGCCAAATTTTGAGATGGTATCGTGGTTTACAGATATTCATTCAAAATATAATTTACTCTTAATTTTTAAAAAGTTAGAAAATGATAGTGATACTTTTGAAGAGTACTGATCAGTTATTTTGTAGAATGTGCCTCAATTTTGGTTTAACTTATGTTTTCTCATAGTTAGAATGAGGTTATGCATTTTTGGCAAGAAAACAACCAAATGCTGTTATGTCCTTTTTAGTGTATCATATCAAGGAACTTATATTGTTGATATGTCTTATGACTAGTTATATTTACTTTGATCATTTGGTTAAGTTTGTGTCGGCAAGGAAAAACTATCACATTTGGAGAGTAAGTAGGAATACAATATGGGTCCTGGATAGGATCTTAGAAAAAAAGTTGGTGGAAAAAATTGGTGAAATATAAATAAAGTCTGTCATTTGGTTAACAACAACAACAAAAAAAACTAAAACTAGAGCTACCATGTGATCCAGTAATCCTACCCCGGGTATATCCAGAAGAGACAAAAGTTATGAACCTCAATGTTCATAGCAGTACTATTTGTGATAGCCAAAACATGGAAGAAACCTAAGTGTCCATTAACACTTGGTTGATGAATGGATAAAGAAGATGTGATATATATATATATATATATATATATATATATATATATATATATACACACACACACACACACACATATGCATATATATGTATATATATATATATACATGCACACATTAGAATGTTACACAGCCATAAAATAAATAAAATAATGCAATCTGCAGCAACATGGATGGACCTAGAGATTATCATACTAGGTGAAGTAAGTCAGACAGAGAAAGTAAAATATTATATGATATTACTTATATGTGGAATTGAAAAACAGTGTACAAGCAGAGAGTGATCAAGATGGTGGAGGAATAGAACATGGGGCTGACCTCCTCCCACACATAAATCAAAAATACATCTATATGTGGAACGACTCTCACAGAACATCTACTGAATGTTAGCAGAAGACCTCAGATTCACTTAAAAAGGCCAGTATATGGGTCAAAAAAATCTATTTGTGAATGTGATGATAAAAACAATGAACAGAAAAAGGATGAACATGAAGATGTAAAAGAGGACATAAAAATCATAAAATATGGGAAAGTAAGAAAATGTATATTATTTTTTAAAATATTTGAGCCTATATGACTCTCAGTCTAAAGCAAGCAGGTATAGGAAGGGTATAACATACTTGAAAAACAGGGTAACCACAAATCAAAAACATACAGTAGTCACAAAAACCACAAAGAGAACACAAGCATAAAATAAAAGGAAATCATCAAACCTTGGAAAGAAAAACAAAAAGAAAGGAACAAAGAAGAAACATAGAATCAACTGGAAAACAAGGTTTTGAATGGCAATAAACACATGTCTATCAAAAATTACCTTAAATGTCAATGGACTAAATTCTCTGATCAAAAGATGTAGAGTGGTGGACTGGATAAAGAACAAGAGTCTACAATATGCTGCCTACAAGAGACACACTTTAGGGCAAATGACCCACATAGACTGAAAGTGAGTGAATGGAAAAAGGTATTTAGTGCAGATGGAAATGACAAGAAAGTGGGTGTCTAAATACTTATATCAAACAAAATAGACTCTAAAAAAAAGGACAAAGTAAGACAAAGAAGGACACTGTGTAGTGACAAAAAGATCAATACAAGAAGAAGATTTTACTCTTGTCAAAATATATGCACATAATATAGGAGCCCCCAAATACATAAAACAAATACTAACAGACATAAAGGTAGAAACTGATGGGAATACAATAATAGTAAGAGACTTTAACACCCCACTCACATCAATGGACAGATCTTCTAGACAGAAAATAAATAAGGCAACAGAGATCCTAAATGATACAATACAACAGTTAGACTTAATTGATATTTTCAGGACAAAAAAATAGAATACATATTCTTTTCAAGTGCACCTGGAACATTCCAGAGGGCTGATCACATACTAGGGCACAAAGCAAACCTCAACAAATTTAAGAGTACTGATATTATTTCAAGCATCTTCTCTGACTACAACAGCATGAAACTAGAAATAAACCACAGAAAAAGAAATGAGAGAGAAAAAAAAGGATTACATAGAAACTAAACAACATGTTATTAAAAAACCAGTTGGTCAAAAATGAAATCAAAGTAGAAATTTTAAAATACCATGAAACAAATGACAAGGAAAACACAACCATAGAAAAATCTATAGGATGCACAGGAAGAAGAATTATCCACCACCCTGAGAACATTTAGTCTTGAAGGCCAGCAGGGCTTGAGTGCAGGAGCTTCACAGGGCTGCAGTACTCCACTCTTGGAGGGCGCACACAAGGTCTTACATGCACTGGGACCCAGCAGAAAGCAGTACCTCCATAGGAACCTGGGGTAGACCTACCTAAAGGTCCTGGAGGGTATCTTGAGTAGAGGGTTAGCTATTGCTCACTTTGGGGGCAAGAGCACTGGTAGCAGAGGGCCCAGGGAATATTAATTATGTGAGTTCCCCTGGAAGTCCCCATTTTGGCACCAAGACCCAGCCCCACCCAACAACCTGAAGGCTCCAGTGTTGGAATGCCTCAGGCCAAACAACCAGCAAGAAAGGAACAGAGCCCCACCCATCAGTGGACAGACCTCCTAAAGTCATAGTAAGCTCACAGGCAACTAAAAACACACACTATGACATCACCCTGCCCACCAGAGGGACAAGATCCAGCTCCACCCACCATACGGCAGGCACCAGTCTCTACCACAAGGATGCCTGGACAAGCCCCTGGAACAACCTCATCCACCAAGAGGCAGACACCATAAGCAAGAGGAGCTACAATCTTACAGCCTACAGAAAGGAGACCACAAAAAAGTAAGTTAGAGGGCTTCCCTGGTGGCGCAGTGGTTGAGAGTCCGCCTGCCAATGCAGGGGACACAGGTTTGTGCCCCGGTCCAGGAAGATTCCACATGCCATGCAGTGGCTGGACCCGTGAGCCATGGCTGCTGAACCTGCGCGTCCAGAGCCTGTGCTCCACAACAGGAGAGACCACAACAATGAGAGGCCCATGTACCACAAAAAAAGAAAAAAAAAAGTAATTTAGAAAAAATGAACAGCAAAGAAATGTGTGACAGATGAAGGAGGAAGATAAAAACCCACAGGAACATCAAAGTGAAGAACAGATAGACAATTTACCTGAAAAATATGATCCAAAATCTCGGAAATAGAATGAAGGCACAGACCAAGAAGATAAAGAAATATTTAACAAAGAGAAGATTTAAAAAACAAACAGATGAACAACACAATAACTGCAATGAAAAAATACCCTAGAAGGACTTAATAGCAGAATAAATGAGGCAGAAGAACGTAAAAGTGAGCTGGAAGACAGAGTGATGGAAATCATTGACACAGAACGCAATAAAGAAAAAAGAATGAAAAGAAATGAGGACAGTCTCAGAGATAATGGGAGAACATTAAACAGTCCAACATTCACATTATAGGGGTCCCAGAAGAAGAAGAGAAAGAGAAAGGGCCTGAGAAAATATTTGAAGAGATTATAGTTGAAAACTTCCCTAACATGGGAAAGGAAATAGTCACCCAAGTCCAGGAAGCACAGAGAGTCCCATACAGGGTACAACCAAGGAGAAACATGCTGAGACACATATTAATCAAACTAACAAAAATTAAATACAAAGGAAAAATATTAAAAGCAGCAAGGGAAAAGCAACAAATAAAATACAATGGAATACCCATAGGGTTATCAGCTAATTGTTCAGCAGAAACTCTGAAGGGCAGAAGGGAGTGGCATGATATATTTAAAGTGATGAAAGGATACTCTACCCAGTAAGGCTCTCATTCATATTTGAAGGAGAAATCAAAAGATTTACCGATAAGCAAAAGCAAAGAGAATTCAGCACCACTAAACCAGCTTTACAATAAATGCTAAAGGAACTTCTCTAGGAGGGATTAAAAAAAAAAAAGGTCACAACTAGAAATAAGAAAATCACAAATTGGAAATCTCACTGGTAAAGGCAAACATACAGTAAAACTAGTAAATCATCCACACAAGTGTGATAAATAAGCAATCATGAGGAGAGTGCAAATGCAGGAAATGGGAATTGCATTTGAAAGTAAGAGACCAGCAACTTAAAAGAACTTTGTATATATATAGACTCCTATATCAAAACCTCATTGGAAATTCAAACCAAAAAGTTACAATATATATGACACAAAAAAGAAAAAGCAACCCAAACACAACACTAAAAATGGTCATCAAACCACAAGAGAAGAAAAGAAAAATGGAAGGGAAGAAAAATGACCTATAAAAACAGAAACCAATTAAGAAAATGGCAATAGGAACATACATATCCATAATTACCTTAAGTGTAAATGGATTAAATGCTCCAAGCAAAAGACATAGACAGGCTGAATGGGTACAAAAACAAGACTCATGTGTATGTTGTGAACAAGAGACCCACTTCAGACCTAGGGACATGTACAGACTGAAAGTGAGGAAATGGAAAATTAAATTCCATGCAAATGGAAATGAAAAGAAAACTGGAATAGGAAAACGCATATCAGACAATATAGAATTCAAAATAAAGACAGTTACAAGAGCCAAGGAAGGTCACTACATAATGATCAAGGGATCAATCCAAGAAGAAGATATAACAATTGTCAATATATGTGACCCAACATAGGAGCACCTCAATATATAAGGTAAATATTAACAGGGATGAAATAATAAATAGTAACACAATATTAGTGGGGGACATTAAAACCCCACTTATACCAATGGACAGATCATCCAGACAGAAAATCAATAAGGAAACACAAGCCTTAAATGATGAATTAGACCAGAGAGACTTAACTGATATTAATAGGACATTCCATCCAAAAGCAGCAGAATACATTTTCTTCTCAAGTGCACACAGAACATTCTCCAGGATAGGTCATGTCTTTGGCCACAAATCAAGCCTCGGTAAGTTTAAGAAAATTGAAATCATATCAAACATCCTTTGCAAAGACAACACTATGAGATTAGAAATAAATTACAGGAAAAAAACTGTAAGAAGCACAAACACATGGAGGTTAAACAATATGTTACTAAACAAACATTGGATCACTGAAGAAATCAAAGCAGAAATTTAAAAAATACCTAGAGAAAAGTGATTACGTAAACATGATGATCCAAAACCTATGGGACACAGCCAAAGCAGTTCTAAGAGGGAAGTGTATAGCATTACAATCTTACCTCAGAAACCAAAACAAAACTTAAATAAACAACCTTACATTACACCTAGAGCAACTAGAGAAAGAACAAAAAAGTCCAAAGTTAGTAGAAGGAAAAAATCATAAATATCAGGGCAGAAATAAATAAAATAGAGACAAAGAAAATAATAACAAAGATCAATAAAACTAACATCTGTTCCTTTAGAAGGTAAACAAAATTGATAAAACTTAAGCCAGACCCACCAAGGAAAAAAGGGAGAGGACTCAAATCAATAAATTTAGAAAGGAAAAAGAAGTTACAATGGACACCATAGAAATACAACAGATCATAAGAGATTACTACAAGGAAATATACACCAATAAGATGTACAATCTAGAAGAAATGGACAATTTCTTAGAAAGGTAAAAAGTTCCAAGTTTGAATCAAGAAGAAATAGAAAATATAAACAGACAAATCATAGGTTCTGAAATTGAAACAGTGATTTTAAAACTTCCAACAAACAAAAGTCAAGAACCAGATAGCCTCACAGGCAAATTCAATCAAACATTTAGAAAAGAGCTTGCACCTACATTTCTAAAACTTTTCCAAAAACTTTCAGAGGAAGGAACACTCCCAAGCTCATTCTACAAGACTACCATCACCCTGATACCAATACCAGACAAATATATCACAAAAAAAGAAAATTATAGATCAATACCACTCATGAACATAGATGCAAAAATTCTCAACAAAATACTAGCAAACCAAATCCAACAGCACATTAAAAGGATCATACACCATGATCAAGTGGGATTTATCCCAGGGATGCAAGAATTCTTCAATGTGTGCAAATCAATCCATGTGATACACCACGTTAACAAAGTGAAGAATAAAAACCATATGATCATTTCAATAGATGCAGAAAACGCTTTTGACAAAATTTAACACAATTTATGATAAAAACTCTCCAGAAAGTGGGCATAGCATATCTATGCTATGCTATGGTACCATACCTCAACAAAATAAAGGCCATACACGATAAACCCACAGCAAACATCATTCTCAATAGTGAAAAACTGAAAGCATTTCTTCTAAGATCAGGAACCCACTCTTGCCACTTTTATTCAATGTAGTTTTGGCAGTCCTACCCATGACAATCAGAGAAGAAACAGAAATAAAAGGAATCCAAATTGGAAAAGAAGAAGTAAAAATTTCACTCTTTGCTGTTGTCCTGAAGATCCTAAAGGTGTTACCAGAAAATTACTAGAGCTCATCAATAAATTTGGTAAGGTTGCAGGATACAAAATTAATACACAGAAATCTCTTGTATTCCATAAGTAAAAATGAATGGTCAGAAAGAGAAATTAAGGAAACAATCCCATTTAACTTTGCATCAAAAAGAATAAAATACCTAGGAATAAACCTACCTAAGGAGGCAAAAGATCTGTACTGAGAAAATGATAAGATAATGATGAAAGAAATAAAAGATGACACAAACAGATTGAGACATACACCATGTTCTTGGATTGGAATAATTAATACTGTGAAAATGACTATACTACCTAAAGTGATCTACAGATACAATGCAATCCCCATCAAATTACCAATCGCATTTTTCACAGAATCAGGACAAAATAGATTATAATTTGTATGGAAACACAAAAGACCCCGAATAGCTGAAGCAATCTTGAGAAAGAAAAACAGAGCTGGAGGCATTAGGCTCCCTGACTTCAGATTATACTAAAAACTACAGTCATTGAAACAGTATTGTACTGGCACAAATACAAAATATAGATCAATGGAACAGGATAGAAAGCCCAGAGATAAACCTACACACCTATGGTCACCTAAACTATGGCAAAGAAGGCAATAATACACAATGGAGAAGAAGGTCTCTTTAATAAGTGGTGCTGGGAAAACTGGACAGCTACATGTAAAAGAATGAAATTAGAACACTCTCTATCACCACACACCAAAAGAAACTCGAAATGGATTAAAGATATAAATGTAAGACCAGATACTCTAAAACTCTTAGAGGAAAACATAGGCAGAACGCACTTTGACATAAATCTCAGCAAGATCTTTTGTGATCCACCTCCTAGGGTAATAAAAATTAAAACAAATGAGATCTAATTAAACTTAAAATCTTTTTCACTGTAAAGGAAACCATAAACAAGATGAAAAGAGAACCCTCAGAATGGGAGAGAATATTTGCAAATGAAAGAACTTACAAGGGATTCATCTCCAAAATATACATATAGCAAATGCAGCTCAATATCAAAAAAGAAATAACCCATTCAAAAGAATGGGCAAAAGATCTAAATAGACATTTCTCCAAAGGAGATGTACAGATAGCCAAAAGCACACGAAAAATGCTAAACATCACTAATTAGTAGAGAAATGCAAATCAAACCTACAATGAGGTAACAACTCACACTGGTCATAATGGCCACCATCAAAATATCTACAAACAGTAAATGCTGGAGAGGGTGTGGAGAAAAGGGAAACCTCATACATTGTTGGTGTGAATGTAAAGTGTTACAGCCACTATGGAGAACAGTATGGAGCTTCCTTAAAAAACTGAAAATAGAGCTACCATATGATCTAGCAATTCCACTCCTGGGTATATATCCAAAGTAGGTCATAATTTAAAATATACATGCACCCCAAAGTTCAATGAAGCACTTTTTACAATAGCCAGGACATGGAATCAACCTAAATGCCCATCAACAGAGGAACTGATAAAGAAGATATGATACATATACACAATGGAATATTATTCAGGCATATAAAAGAACAAGATAGTGCCATTTATAGAGATGTGAATGGACCTAGAGATGGTCATACAGAGGTGAAGTAGGTCAGACAGAGAAAGACAAATATCATATGATATCACTTATATGTGGAATCTAAAAAATAAACTCTTTTTGTTTATTTTATAAAAAATAAACAAAACAGATGTAGAAAACAAACTTATGTTTATGAGAGATTAAGGAGGGTGAGGGCTTAATTGGGAGATCGGGGTTGGCATATACACACTACTATATATAAAATAAATAACTAATAAGAATCTGCTTTATAACACAAGGAACACTACTCAATACTCTGTAATGGCCTATATGGGAAAAGAATCTAAAAAAAAGAAAGAGTGGATTTATGTATATGCATACCTGATTCACTTTTGTCTACACCTGACACTAGCACAGCATTGTAAATCAACTATTCTTCAATAAAATTTTTTAAAAAGACAAGAAAAATCTCAAATAAACAACCTAACCTACCCCCAGAAAGAATTAGGAAAAGAACAAACAAAACCCAAAATCAGTAGAATGAAGGAAATTATAAAGATCTGAGAGGAAATAAATAAGATAGAGATTTTATAAAATCAGAAAGGATCAATAAAACCAAAAGATATTCTGTTAAAAAGAAAAACAAATTCAACAAACCTCTAACCAGGCTCACCAAGAAGAAAAGAGAGAGGACCCAAACTTAAAAAAAAAATGAAAGAGGAGAAACAAAAACTGAGACCACAGGAATACAAAAAATCATAAGAGAATACAATTAACAGTTATATGCCAACAAATTGGACAGCATAGAAGAAATGGACCAATTTCTAGAAAGAAAGTGTTGGTCACAACTGAGACAAGAGGGAAAACATATGAACAGACCAATCACTAGAAATGAAATAGAACCTATGAGAAAAATAGCACCCTGCAAACAAATTCCAGGACCAGCTGGCTTCACTGGAGAATTCTACCAAACATATAAAGAAGACCTTATAACAATCCTTTTCAAATTATTCCAAAAAATTGAAGAGGAGTGGACACTCCCAAATTCATTGTACAAAGCCTCTATTACTCTGATAAAAATACCAGACAAAGGCATCACCAAAAATAATTACAGTCCAATATCTCTCATGAATATAGATGCATACAACCTCAACAATATATTAGAAACCAAATCCAACAATACAGAAAAATGATTATATACCGTGATCAAACTGGATTTATTTCAGTGTCTCAAGATGGTTAAATATACACAAATCAATTAATGTGATATACCACATTAAAAAAAAAGGAAAGACAAAATCCACGTGATCATCTCACTAGTTTCAAAAAATCCATCTGACAAAATTCAAGCTCCATTCATGATAAAAACTCTCATCAAAGTGGGTATAGAGGGAATATATCTCAACATAATAAAGGTCATTTACAACAGACCCACAGCCAACATAATACTCAAAGTTGAAAAGCTGAAAGACTTCCCTCTAAATTCAGGAAAAAGACAAGGATGCCCACTCTCACCACGTCTATTTAACATAGTTTTAGAAGTCCTAGCCACAGTAATCAGACAAGAAAAATAAATAAAAGAAATCCAAATTGAAAGGGAAGAAGTAAAACAGTCACTACTTACAGATGCGATGATACTCTCTATAGAGAACCCTAAAGTCCCATGCAAAAACTATTAGAACTAAGAAATGAATTCAGCAAGGTAGAAGGATACAAGATTAATATATAGAAATACTTTTAATTTCTTTACATTTATAAAGAAATATCAGAAAAAGAAAGTTTTAAAAATTCCATTTAAAAGAGTTTAAAACAAATAAAATACCTAGGAATAAATTTAACCAAGGAGGTAAAAACCTATATGCTAAAAACTATAGAAAATTGATGGAGAAAATTGAAGGTGATTCCAAGAAATGCAATGATATCCTATGCTCTAAGATTGGAAGAATCATATTATTAAAATGGCAATACTACCCAAAGCAATCTATAGATTTAATCCAATCCCTATCAAAATACCCAGGATATTTTTTACAGAACTGGAACAAATAATCCTAAAACTTATATGAAACCACAAAAGACACAGAATTACCAAAGCAATACTTAGAAAAAAGAACAAAGCTGGAGGTATAAGTCTTCAGGACTTCAAACTACTCTACAAAGCTACAGTAATCAAAACTCAAAACAGCATGGTAGTGGCACAAAAACAGACACATAGATCAATGAAACAGAATAGAGAGCCCATAAATAAACCCACACACCTGCCATCAATTAATGTATGGCAAAGGAAGCAAGAATATACAGTATAGTACAGAAAGTCTCTTAAACAAGTGGTACGTGGAAAGCTGGACAACTACATGTAAAACAATGAAATTAGAACATTTCTTCACACCATATGTAAAAATATACTTAAAATAGTTCAAAGACCTAAATGTTAGGCATGAAACCTTAAAAATCCAAGAAGAGCACATAGGTGAAACACATAAATCATGCCAATATTGACTTGGATCAGTCTCCCAAAGAAAAAGAAATAAAAGCAAAAATAAATAAATGGGATGTAGTCCAATTTAAAAACTTTTCCACAGCAAAGGAAACCATCAACAAAATGAAAAGACAACCTGCAGAATGGGAGAAAATATTTGCAATTGATGCAACCGACAAGGGGTTAATATCCAAAATATACAAACTGCTTGTGCAATTCAATATCAAAAAAAAAAAAATCCAGTCAAAAATGGGCAGAAGACCTTAATAGACATTTTTCCAAAGAAGACATACAGATGGCTAACAGGTACATGAAAAGATGATCAACATCACAAATTATTAGAGAAATACAAATCAAAACCATAATGAGGTATCACCCCACACCTCTCAGGATGGTTGTATCAAGATGTTTACAATTAACAAGTGTTGGAGAAGATATGGAGAAAAGGAAAACTCATACTCTGTTGGTGACAATGCAAATTGTTGCAGCCACTATGGAAAACAGTATTGAGGTTCCTTAAAAAACTAAAAATAGGTCTACCATGTAATTCAGCAATTCCACTCCTGGGTGTATATCCCAAAAGAAACAAAAACACTAATTGAAAAGTTATATGTTCATAGTAGCAATATTTACAATAACCAAGATATGAAAGCACATGAAATGCCCATCAACAGACGATTGGATTAAGAATTTATGGGGGGGACCTTGAAGATGGCGGAAGAGTAAGACGCGGAGATCGCCTTCCTCCCCACGGATACACCAGAAATACATCCACACGTGGAACAACTCCTACAGAACTCCTACTGAAGGCTGGCAGAAGACCTCAGACCTCCCAAAAGGCAAGAAACTCCCCACGTAACTGGGTAGGGCAAAAGAAAAAACAGAGACAAAAGAATAAGGACGGCACCTGCACCAGTGGGAGGGAGCTGTGAAGGAGGAAAAGTTTCCACACACTAGGAAGCCCCTCCGCGGACGGAGACTGCGGGAGGCAGAGAGGGGAGTTTCGGGACCGCGGAGTAGTGCACAGCGATGGGTGCGGAGGGCAAAGCGGGGAGATTCCTGCACAGACGATCGGTGCCGACCAGCACTCACCAACCCGAGAGTCTTGCTGCTCACCCACCGGGGCGGGCGGGGCTGCGAGCTGAGGCTCGGGTTTTGGTTTTGGACGGAGCTCAGGGAGAGGACTGGGGTTGGCGGCTTGAACATAGCCTGAAGGGGTTAGTGCACCACGACTAGCCGGGAGGGAGTTCGGGGAAAAGCCTGCACCGGCCGAAGAGGCAAGAGACTTTTTCTTCCCTCTTTGTCTCCTGGTGCACGAGGAGAGGGGTTTAAGAGCGCTGCTTAAAGGAACTCCAGAGACGGGCGTGAGCCGCGGCTAAAAGCGCGAACCCCAGAGACGGGCGCGAGCCGCGGCTGAGGGCGCGAGCCCCCGAGACGGGCACGAGCCGCGGCTGAAAGCGCAAACCCCAGAGACGGGCGCGAGCCGCGGCTGAGGGCGCGAGCCCCCGAGACGGGCACGAGCCGCGGCTGAAAGCGCAAACCCCAGAGACGGGCGCGAGCCGCGGCTAAAACCGCGGACCCCAGAGACGGGCGGGAGATGCTAAGGCTGCTGCTGCCGCCACCAAGGGGCCTGTGTGCGAGCACAGGTCACTCTCCACAACCCTCTTCCGCGGAGCCTGTGCAGCCCGCCACTGCCAGGTTCCCGGGATCCAGGGACAACTTCCCCGGGACAGCGCACGGCGGGCCTCAGGCTGGTGCAACGTCACGCCGGCCTCTGCCGCAACGTAACGCTGCCTCTGCCACCGCAGGCCGGCCCCGCACGCAGTGCCCCTCCTTCCCCCATCCCCCAACCCCCGGCCTGAGTGAGCCGGAGGCCCCGAATCAGCGGCTCCTTTAACCCCGTCCTGTCTGAGCAAAAAAACAGACGCCCTCCAGCGACCTACACGCAGAGGCAGGGCCAAATCCAAAGCTGAGCTCCTGTGAGCTGTGAAAACAAAGAAGAGAAAGGGAAATCTCTCCCAGCAGCCACAGAAGCAGCGGATTAAAGCTCCACAATCAACTTGATATACCCTGCATCTGTGGAATACCTGAATAGACAAGGAATGATCCCAAATTGAAGAGGTGGAATTTAGGAGCGAAATCTATGATTGTTTTCCCTTTTCCTCTTTTTGTGAAGGTGTACGTGTATGCTCCTGTGTGACATCTAGTCTGTATACTCTAGCTTCCACCATTTGTCCTAGGGCTCTATCCGTCCATGACTTTTTTTAAAAAATTCTTTTTCTTAATAATTAAGTTTAATTGTAATAACTTTATTATACTTTACCTTCGTTCTTTCTTTCTTTCCTTCCTTCCCTCCCTCCTTTAGACAACGAATCACCCCAAATTGAGGAGGTGGTCTCAGGGAGCAGGATTTATGATTTTTCCCCCTTTACCTCTTTTTGTGAAGGTGTATGTGTATGCTTCTGTGTAAGATTTTCTCTGTATAGCTTTGCTTCCAACATTTGTCCTAAGGTTCTATCCGTCCCTTTTTTTTTTTCTAAATATTTTTTAATTCAATAACTATATTATACTTTATTTTATTTTTACAGTATCATCTTTCTTTCTGTCTTTTTTTCCTTCTTTCCCTCCTTCCTTCCTTCCTCCCTCCCTCCCTCCCTCCCTCCTTTCTTTCCTTCTTTGCTTCTTTCTTCCTTCCTTCCTTTCCTCCTTTCCTTCTTTCTTTACTCATACTTCTACTAATTCTCTCTACTTTTTCTCCCTTTTATTCTGAGCCGTGTGGATGAAAGGCTCTTGGTGCTCCAGCCAGGAGTCAGGGCTCTGCCGCTGAGGTAGGAGAGCCAACTTCAGGACACTGGTCAACAAGAGACCTCCCAGCTCCACATAATATTAAACAGCGGAAATCTCCCAGAGACCTCCATCTTAACACCAGCACCCAGCTTCACTCAACGACCAGCAAGCCACAGTGCTGGACAACCTATGCCAAACAACTAGCAAAACAGGAACACAACCACACCCATTAGCAGAGAGGCTGCCTAAAATCATAATAAGGCCACAGACACCCCAAAACACACCACCAGACGTGAACCTGCCCACTAGAGAGACAAGATCCAGCCTCATCCAGCACAACACAGGCACTAGTCCCCTCCACCAGGAAGCCTACACAACCCACTGAAACAACCTTAGCCACTGGAGACAGACATCAAAAACAACGGGAACTACGAACCTGCAGCCTGCAAAAAGGAGACCCCAAACACAGTAAGATAAGCAAAATGAGAAGACAGAAAAACACAGCAGATGAAGGAGCAAGATAAAAACCCACCAGACCTAACAAATGAAGAGGAAATAGGCAATCTACCTGAAAAAGAATTCAGAATAATGATAGTAAGGATGATCCGAAATCTTGGAAGTAGAATGGACAAAATGCAAGAAACAGTTAACAAGGACCTACAAGAACTAAAGATGAAACAAGCAACGATGAACAATGCAATAAATGAAATTAAAATCACTCTAGATAGGATCAATAGCAGAATAACTGAGGCAGAAGAACGGATAAGTGACCTGGAAGATAAAGTAGTGGAAATAACTACTGCAGAGCAGAATAAAGAAAAAAGAATGAAAAGAACTGAGGACAGTCTCAGAGACCTCTGGGACAACATGAAATGCACCAACATTCGAATTATTGGGGTTCCAGAAGAAGAAGAAAGAAAGAAAGGGACTGAGAAAATATTTGAAGAGATTATAGTTGAAAACTTCCCTAATATGGGAAAGGAAATAGTTAATCAAGTCCAGGAAGCACAGAGGGTCCCATACAGGATAAATACAAGGAGAAACACGCCAAGACACATATTAATCAAACTGTCAAAAATTAAATACAAAGAAAGCATATTAAAAGCAGCAAGGGAAAAACAACAAATAACACACAAGGGAATCCCCATAAGGTTAACAGCGGATCTCTCAGCAGAAACCCTACAAGCCAGAAGGGAGTGGCAGGACATACTGAAAGTGATGAACGAGAATAGCCTGAAACCAAGACTACTCTACCCAGCAAGGATCTCATTCACATTTGATGGAGAAATTAAAACCTTTACAGACAAGCAAAAGCTGAGAGAGTTCAGCACCACCAAACCAGCTTTACAACAAATGCTAAAGGAACTTCTCTAGACACGAAACACAAGAGAAGGAAATGACCTATAGTAGCGAACCCAAAACAATATATAAAATGGAAATAGGAACATACATATCGATAATTACCTTAAATGTAAATGGACTAAATGCTCCCACCAAAAGACACAGATTGGCTGAATGGATACAAAAACAAGACCCTTATATATGCTGTCTACAAGAGACCCACCTCAGAACTAGAGACACATACAGACTGAAAGTAAGGGGATGGAAAAAGATATTCCATGCAAATGGAAACCAAAAGAAAGCTGGAGTAGCAATTCTCATATCAGACAAAATAGACTTTAAAATAAGGACTATTAAAAGGGACAAAGAAGGACACTACATAATGATCAAGGGATCGATCCAAGAAGAAGATATAACAATTATAAATATTTATGCACCCAACATAGGAGCACCTCAATACATAAGGCAAATACTAACAACCATAAAAGGGGAGATCAACAGTAATACATTCATAGTAGGGGACTTTAACACCCCACTTTCACCCATGGACAGATCATCCAAAATGAAAATAAATAAGGAAACACAAGCTTTAAATGATACATTAAACAAGATGGACTTAATTGATATTTATAGGACACTCCATCCAAAAACAACAGAATACACATTTTTCTCAAGTGCTCATGGAACATTCTCCAGGATAGATCATATCTTGGGTCACAAATCAAGCCTTGGTAAATTTAAGAAAACTGAAATTGTATCAAGTATCTTTTCCGACCACAACGCCATGAGACTAGATATCAATTACAGGAAAAGATCTGTAAAAAATACAAACACATGGAGGCTAAACAATACACTACTTAATAATGAAGTGATCACTGAAGAAATCAAAGAGGAAATAAAAAAATACCTAGAAACAAATGACAATGGAGACACAACGACCCAAAACCTATGGGATGCAGCAAAAGCAGTTCTAAGGGGGAAGTTTATAGCAATACAAGCCCACCTTAAGAAGCAGGAAACATCTCGAATAAACAACCTAACCTTGCACCTCAAGCAATTAGAGAAAGAAGAACAAAAAAACCCCAAAGCTAGCAGAAGGAAAGAAATCATAAAAATCAGATCAGAAATAAATGAAAAAGAAATGAAGGAAACAATAGCAAAGATCAATAAAACTAAAAGCTGGTTCTTTGAGAAGATAAACAAAATAGATAAACCACTAGCCAGACTCATCAAGAAAAAAAGGGAGAAGACTCAAATCAATAGAATTAGAAATGAAAAAGGAGAAGTAACAACTGACACTGCAGAAATAAAAAAAATCATGAGAGATTACTACAAGCTACTCTATGCCAATAAAATGGACAATCTGGAAGAAATGGACAAATTCTTAGAAATGCACAACCTGCCAAGACTGAATCAGGAAGAAATAGAAAATATGAACAGACCAATCACAAGCACTGAAATTGAAACTGTGATTAAAAACCTTCCAACAAACAAAAGCCCAGGACCAGATGGCTTCACAGGTGAATTCTATCAAACGTTTAGAGAAGAGCTAACACCTATCCTTCTCAAACTCTTCCAAAATATAGCAGAGGGAGGAACACTCCCAAATTCCTTCTACGAAGCCACCATCACCTTGATACCAAAACCAGACAAGGATGTCACAAAGAAAGAAAACTACAGGCCAATATCACTGATGAACATAGATGCAAAAATCCTCAACAAAATACTAGCAAACAGAATCCAACAGCACATTAAAAGGATCATACACCATGATCAAGTGGGGTTTATTCCAGGAATGCAAGGATTCTTCGATATACGCAAATCTATCAATGTGATAAACTATATTAACAAATTGAAGGAGAAAAACCATATGATCATCTCAATAGATGCAGAGAAAGCTTTCGACAAAATTCAACACCCATTTATGATAAAAACCCTCCAGAAAGTAGGCATAGAGGAAACTTTCCTAAACATAATAAAAGCCATATATGACAAGCCCACAGCAAACATCATCCTCAATGGTGAAAAACTGAAAGCATTTCCACTAAAATCAGGAACAAGACAAGGTTGCCCACTCTCACCACTCTTATTCAACATAGTTTTGGAAGTTTTAGCCACAGCAATCAGAGAAGAAAAGGAAATAAAAGGAATCCAAATCGGAAAAGAAGAAGTAAAGCTGTCACTGTTTGCAGATGACATGATACTATACATAGAGAATCCTAAAGATGCTACCAGAAAACTACTAGAGCTAATCAATGAATTTGGTAAAGTAGCAGGATACAAAATTAATGCACAGAAATCTCTGGCATTCCTATATACTAATGATGAAAAATCTGAAAGTGAAATCAAGAAAACACTCCCATTTACCATTGCAACAAAAAGAATAAAATATCTAGGAATAAACCTACCTAAGGAGACGAAAGACCTGTATGCAGAAAATTATAAGACACTGATGAAAGAAATTAAAGATGATACAAATAGATGGAGAGATATACCATGTTCTTGGATGGGAAGAATCAACACTGTGATAATGACTCTACTACCCAAAGCAATCTACAGATTCAATGCAATCCCTACCAAACTACCACTGGCATTTTTCACAGAACTAGAACAAAAAATTTCACAATTTGTATGGAAACACAAAAGACCCCGAATAGCCAAAGCAATCTTTAGAACGAAAAAAGGAGCTGGAGGAATAAGGCTCCCTGACTTCAGACTATATTACAAAGCAACAGTAATCAAGACAGTATGGTACTGGCACAAAAACAGAAAGATAGATCAGTGGAACAGGATAGAAAGCCCAGAGATAAACCCACGCACATATGGACACCTTATCTTTGATAAAGGAGGCAGGAATGTACAGTGGAGAAAGGACAGCCTCTTCAATAAATGGTGCTGGGAAAACTGGACAGGTACATGTAAAAGTATGAGATTAGATCACTCCCTAACACCATACACAAAAATAAGCTCAAAATGGATTAAAGACCTAAATGTAAGGCCAGAAACTATCAAACTCTTAGAAGAAAACATAGGAAGAACACTCTATGACATAAATCACAGCAAGATCCTTTCTGACCCACCTCCTAGAGTAATGGAAATAAAAACAAAAATAAACAAATGGGACCTAATGAAACTTCAAAGCTTTTGCACAGCAAAGGAAACCATAACCAAGACCAAAAGACAACCCTCAGAATGGGAGAAAACATTTGCAAATGAAGCAACTGACAAAGGATTAATCTCCAAAATTTACAAGCAGCTCATGCAGCTCAATAACAAAAATACAAACAACCCCATCCAAAAATGGGCAGAAGACCTAAATAGACATTTCTCCAAAGAAGATATACAGAATGCCAACAAACACATGAAAGAATGCTCAACATCATTAATCATTAGAGAAATGCAAATCAAAACTACAATGAGATATCATCTCACACCAGTCAGAATGGCCATCATCAAAAAATCAAGAAACAATAAATGCTGGAGAGGGTGTGGAGAAAAGGGGACACTCTTGCACTGCTGGTGGGAATGTGAATTGGTTCAGCCACTGTGGAGAACAGTATGGAGGTTCCTTAAAAAACTACAAATAGAATTACCATATGACCCAGCAATCCCACTACTTGGCATATACCCTGAGAAAACCAAAATTCAAAGAGAGTCATGTACCAAAATGTTCATTGCAGCTCTATTTACAATAGCCAGGACATGGAAACAACCTAAGCGCCCATCATCGGATGAATGGATAAAGAAGATGTGGCACATATACACAATGGAATATTACTCAGCCTTAAAAAGAAATGAAATTGAGCTATTTGTAATGAGATGGATAGACCTAGAATCTGTCATACAGAGTGAAGTAAGTCAGAAAGAAAAAGACAAATACTGTATGCTAACACATATATATGGAATTTAAGGGAAAAAAAATGTCATGAAGAACCTAGGGGTAAGATAGGAATAAAGACGCAGACCTACTGGAGAACGGACTTAAGGATATGGGGAGGGGGAAGGGTGAGTTTTGACAGGGCGAGAGAGAGTCATGGACATATACACACTAACAAACGTAGTAAGGTAGATAGCTGGGGGGAAGCAGCCGCAAGGCACAGGGATATTAGCTCGGTGCTTTGTGACAGCCTGGAAGGGTGGGATGGGGAGAGTGGGAGGGAGGGAGGCGCAAGAGGGAAGACATATGGGAACATATGTATATGTATAGCTGATTCACTTTGTTGTAAATCAGAAACTAACACACCATTGTAAAGCAATTATACCCCAATAAAGATGTTTAAAAAAAAAAAAAAAAAAAAAGAAACGAAGATAGTTCTGGGAACTATAAAAAACTAGAAGAGCTTATTACCTGTGATTTTCTAATGACTGTACCAACATCTAGGATACTAATACGCTTTATTTTATAAAACTCAACATATTATTTGAGGACATAAGTTGTAGGTGTGGTAGGTATCTACAAATGAAATTCACTAAGCTTGAATATATTGCTTCAAAAATTTTGTCTCATGTGTCCACAAGGAGTATTCTGAAATACTAATGTACCCACTCACAACTTTTAGGGTGATATGTAAATGTTTTCATTACAAATGTATGTAATTGCAAAGGATATAACTTCCTTTGTACTGTTACTGCTGAAATTTTTAAATGAGATTGTTACATTGCTCTTTTAAGTGGATCCAATGAAATAAAATACTATAACTATTTGAAAAAAAAAAAGAATTTATGGTATATATATGTACAATGGAATACTATTCAACCATAAAAAATGAAATACTGCCATTTGCAGCAACATGGATGGGTATAGAGAATATTATGCTTCATGAAATAAGTCAGACAGAGATAAACAAACACTATATGATATCACTTATATGTGAAATCTAAAAATTAATACAAAGGAATTTATATGCAAAACAGACTCACAGGCATAGAAAACAAACTTGTGAATACCAAAGGGGAGAGAAAAGGGGGGAGGGACAAATTAGGAGTATGGAATTAACAAATACACACTACTGTATATAAGATAAATGAGCAACAAGGATTTACTCTATATCACAGGGCATTATACCCATTATCTTGTAATAGTCTTTAATACTGAATACTATGCAGTGCACCTAAACCTAACAAAATATTGTAAGTCTACTAGACTTCAATTTAAAAAAAAAAAAGAAAAGAATTCATAAGTTGGAAGCAAAAAAAAAAAAAAAAAGAAAAGAAAAGAAAGAAAGAAAGAAAAAGGAAAAAGAAAAGAAAACAGAAGAAAAAGAAAAGGAAAAAACTGGTATCCAGAAAAACATGGCATCCAGAACCTTGAGAAATTTTCATGGCTTGGGAGATACTACTGATTCTCATTTTCACTCAATAAACTATAAAGAAAGAACAGCTTTGAAGAGCAAAGTACTATCAAAATTTGCCTTCATGTCAAGAACCAAATCAATGGGTTGCTTCCTATCATTTGTTGAAACTTTTCAACATATTAAGATGGCATCCAGTAAATCCTTATAATCGGACAAAAAACTAAAGGAGAAAATTTTGGACCTGGCTCTCCTAAGGAAATCTCATAGATTCAAGGTATTAGCAATAATGTTGTCCTTAGGGGCATATTTCAAACTAGGAGACAAATTCTTTGACAAGAATCAAATAGATGAGAAGTCACAGCAGGACAGCATTGTACCACCAAGAGAACCACTACCCTAGATTGAAAGAAATTGTTCAAGACAATACAACACTTACCTTTCCTGCATCTTTTCTGCTTGAGCTGAAAGCAGGGAGAGAAAGAATTTCAGTCTCCAGGAGATCATGTCCTTCAATTCTTTCTTGAGATGTAGTCAAGTACAATAGCTTCTCAAATACAATAGCACAAAAGAACAGCTTCCTCACAAATAAGGCCAAGGACTAAGGAGAAAAATGGCTAGGACCTATTCCCAGGGAGTGGGTCCAAAATTGAAAATAACATACATCTGAGCCTCAGCTGACCTATGATGGACATTTAATATGAGCAAAAAATAAACTTTGATTGTTGGAAGCAAGAATAAGAAATAAAAGAAAAGTACCTATTTTTGAAAAAGAAAAGTACCTACATAAAAAAAGAAAACATTTTTTCTCTTAACCTAAGTATAACTTACATAAAATTGTAAAGTATAATATTATGACCTAAGATAAAACAATTACCTTTTCTCCCCACCTGATCTCTCCTAAATTAGAAACATTGAGTGAATATTTCAATTTTTATGTTAGTAGAGTTATATGTATAATTTCAATAAGAATCTGTTCTTCTTGCAAGAGGAAACAATTTGAAACATTGGATATATTTCCAAGGCTTTGACTGGGTTTTTATATTTGACAAGGATGTGTATTGAATCAGATATGACCAGAGAGCTTTAAAGAAGAATGACTGTGAGGAGCTAGTGCCTATGAAGCTGCTCTTAAGAAAAACCTGTCTGGACTTCTCTGGCGGCACCATGGTTAAGAATCTGCTCCGCCTGCCAATGCAGGGGACACGGGTACAAGCCCTGCTCCGGGAAGACCCCACATGCCATAGAGCAGCTAAACCCGTATGCTACAACTGTTGAACCTGTGGTCTAGAGCCCGTGAACCACAGCTGCTGAGCCCATGTGCAGCAACTACTGAAGCCCGTGTACCTAGAGCCTGAGCTCTGCAACAAGAGAAGCCACTGAAATGAGAAGCCCGTGCACTGCAACAAAGAGTTGCCCCTGCTCACTGCAACTAGAGAAAGCCTGCACACAGCAGCTGAAGACCCAATGCAACCATAAACAAACAAACAAACAAAACTTTTTAAAAAGAGAAAAGAAAAACCAGTCTGTACCTGTCTTTAAAATTCCCTGCCTGACAGGTCAGTAAGGAAATTCACTTCTTGGCAGGCCTGGGAAAATTAGGATATTTGGGAGGTGTTGAAAAAAGAGGATTTCACCCAAATTCTTATATATTTCAGGTAACATCTGGGGGCATCTTTGCCTTGGCTCCCTAGCCTCCAGAGGCTTTGAAAAGTCCAATCTGAGATTCTTTATGAAAAGTTCTAGCAAAACAGCTCAAGAGACCTGTGTGGCCTAACTTGATTTGCTTATGTAAATAATTAAGCCAATTTTAATGACTAGACTTATTTTGCAAACAAATGAGTCTAACTTTGATTCTCTTTAATAGGAAAGTTGTAGGCCTTAGAGAGACAAATAGTTTTAATGGAAAACTATGGCGTGCCCTTGTGGCTTCTTTCTTGTAAGTTTGCCAGTCCTTGACAATCTTGAATTCTCCTAGGTCTTCCAATATCTAGCTAAAATTTCCCAAATTAACATTTCCAATTATTCTCTCTTCTGACTTGGAATCACTGAGGAATTAAAAGTTATTTTTTCCCCTAAGCCCTGCACACTGAATTTGGATAACATAATATAAACTTCAAGGAAATAACCACAACAGATTATGAAATAGCCTTTCTATTAACTATTAATTGACTATTAATTGCTGTGTGAACAACTCAGTACCTTGAACAACTGATTCTATTATCACAGACATTTAAACTGCAAACCAGGAAATCCACTGGGTTGCTACTTTTGTCCTCACTCCAACATCTAAAGATGGTTTGAACACAATATCTAGAAGATTTCTTCATTGACTGACCTCTAGAATAAAAAACTGGGGTTAAACATTAATCTTTGGTTTTATTTTACTTTCTTAGAATATCCACTTCATTAAATACCTGATAGTTAGCATCAGCCAGAAAATACCTGCTACCACCAAGTCTCAACAGATAATTCAGCCAACACTTAATAAACAAAAGGTAACTGAAGAAGAAATGGACTTATATAGTTCAAAGGAAAGGAGAATGTATTTTCTTAAGCATCAGAGGGAGCTGACAAAGATTCTTTGCTTAACCAACTTTAGTCAAGCTCCTGAACGTTTCCTAGGACCATGTGCACTTCCTTGTAAAATCTTTACCAAGAACCAAGCTAAGTCAGTTTAGCAAGAGCTTCTCATCTTCTATTTCTGAGCATGCTTCATATCTAATATCACTTCTAATCTTTCTTCATTCAACAGATGATAACTGAACTGATTGTCCTGTCTATAGCAAGAATCCTGTTAGATTGATTTAGAAAAAGAAACCCCTTACCTTAATATTTCTTATTGGCAGTTTTCCAAACACTGGGCCCTGTCAGGCTCTTGACTATTAATTTCCATTTCCCCATGCTGTATTCAGAATTAAACAAGGTCTACTTTCCCTATTACAATATTCCTGAATTAATATGTCTTTAGTATTTTAACTACTATCCAGTTATGTGCCCTTTAACTTTAGAATTGATCACTCCAGCAAGCACAAATTATACCTTCCTTTTCTGTTGATTCAGAGACATGAGAAACCCAATGTGGTCAGGTGTCATTCTTAAGTTTTAGCTCAGGAAAATCACTGTTTGTCTCTTGTGGTAAGAATTCCTTTCTCTGCAACTAAGTTCAACAGATCATAATATCACAGAAACAAGAAGCACAATGCTAATAGGCACTAAGGGGTATAGTGAGTTTTGTCCTTCTCCTTTGAACCCATTCATTCCTAAACACATGAATACTGGCTATCAGAGGAACAGTACCATATATGGGATGCTGATTCAGAGCATAAAGAGTTTCCTAAAAAATCTTACCTCAGAACTGCAACATATTGCCATCTATCTGACACAGTAACTGAGTCTTCAAAAGGCCCTTAAACTACTGTAACAAGTCAGTTGCTTCATGATGGTGGAAACATGGTAGGATAGTTAATTCCATGAGCATTGGCCCCTTGCCATACTTCTCCTGCTGTGATATGAGTTCATTAATCCAAAGCAATGTTGTGTGGAAAAGATAATAATGTATAAGGTATACTACATGCAGGAAAAGCAAATCTGCACGAAGTTTAAGTGTGTATTCCAGTATGGTCAGAATGTTGCTCCTTTTATGATAGAAAAGTCCAGTGTAATCAACCTGCCATGAAGTAGCTGCATCATCACCCTTTGGGATGGTTTTGCTGTCAGCTGCTGGCAGGTTGGGCACTCAGCCTTGGTGAGTAAAAGTAATATTCCTGAAAAGGGATAAAGATGGTGGAGTAAGGGGGCTTCCCTGGTGGTGCAGTGGTTGAGAGTCCACCTGCCGATGCAGGGAACACGGGTTCGTGCTCCGGTCTGGGAAGATCCCGCATGCCGCAGAGTGGCTGGGTCCATGAGCCATGGCTGCTGAGCCTGTGCATCCGGAGCCTGTGCTCCACAATGGGAGAGGCCACAACAGTGAGAGGCCTGCGTACCACAAAAAAAAAATATTGTGGAGTAAGAGTACATGGAGCTCACCTTCCCCCACTGACATATCAAAATACACCTACATCTATTCTCACAGAAAACTAATTGGAAATTGTCAGATCTCCTATACAAACAAAGCTGCAAGAAAGATCTCCACATAACTGGGTAGGATGGGAAAAAAACGCATTGGGTCAGGACCAGCACCCTGGGAGGTATCTGTGAGAAAGAGAAAGTCCTCACAGGCAGAACCTTGCCCTGGTGAGCCCCCTTGCCTGCTGAAAAATACGCTGGGACAGATAGAGGAACTAGAAAAGCCTAGACTCTACTCGAAAAGAGTGTGTGTTTGCTTGTTAACAATCTGGGTGGAGAGACACTTGCACTGGTGGCTGCTGCCTCACTGCATATCCTAATCTGAAGGAATGAACACTCCAGCCCCACTTGCTCTACATCTCAGCCTGGCACAAGATTGGGGCAGAGATACAGTCTAGCAGTGCAGAGACAATCTGTGGTGCCTGAGGGCTTATCCAGATGGAACCATGGAGACCATTGTCAGTGCACCGAGGGGGAACTGGGACAGACTTGGCAGACATTGTCAGTGCACTCACCAGGCCATACCACAAGAAGGCACAGTGGCTAAGCACTGAATATTGGAAGACAGACCCTGAGAGGAGACTCAATCTAGCTGTTAGAGACAGCCCAGAAGGCCTGGGGCTGGAGTTTGGGCTCAGAGGCCATACAAATAATGAAGCAGACTTCACCAGTCAAATAGAACTCATGTCAGCATATGCACACTGGTGTTGACTCTGGCTGTGGAGCCCATTGTCAGCATATACATGGTGGGGGTGGTTCATCTGCAGCACATATTTTCTACATGCACACCATTCTGCCCCATAGGAACACACAGTGGCAGGGCACTGAGTCTCAAGTGGACAAGCCCTGGGAAGAAGTTCATTTCACAGGGGAGCACACCAACCTTGCCCACTCCACACCACAACTTGGCCCTGGAACTGGGATGGACAATTCCTGGAAGAATTCTTCCCCAAAAGAGGCCTATGTCTCAGGTGTCAGCAGAGTCACCTCAATTCCTGCAGCCACGATAACATGAACCCCAGCCACAGCCTACATCACAACACAACCTTGCATTAGATCTGACACAAACACAAGGGAGAAAGGGACTTGACCTTGGACTATTTCTGGGTGAAGCCATGGATCATGGCACTGTCAGGTCATAGGCTCACTGTGACCACACAGACATTACATGCTTCAGCAATCACCTCCTTTGAGGTAGGACAATGGAGGCAATAGAGCCTGATCGAATCCAAACCTCAGAGCTTGTACTGCAACAAATGAGGAGCAGGCTCTGCCTCTGACAAGACAGTGACAGCCATGAAGCAAAGAGTTGGCTTCATCTCACATCCAGCACAGGCTCTGAAAACCACAAGACCAATCACACACCTTATCTAGGGGATAATGGCCAGTACAGTCTGAGGAAAGATGTGACTCACATCCATACACAAAAAATATTGGACATATACAGTCTACACAAGGATGCACCCATATAAAAATACCCATTCAGGACCAGAGTAGATAACAGTTTATCCTAAATTCATAGACAGAGGATTCTAAGTAAAATGAAAAAGCAGAGGAACTACTCCCAATTAATAGGACAAGAGATCCTCTGGAAGAACAAATAATGAAGCAGACCTCACCAGTCAACTGGACCCCAAGTTCAAAAAAGAAGTAATAAAAATCCTAAAGGAATTAAGGAAGATTATTAATCAAAGTGCAAATCATTATAACAAGGAAATAGAAACTGTAAACATGAAATAATAAAAATTAGACAATTCAGTTGGTGGAATGAAAGGAATGACTAGCAGATTAAATGACACAGAAGAATAAATAAGTGATCTGGAAGACACAATCATGGAAATCACCCAATCAGAACAGCAGACAGAAAAACAAATTAAAAAAAAAAAAGAAAGCAACATACAAGATCTATGAAATAATAAAAAGAAAGCCAACCTATGCATAATAGGGTTTCTAGAAGGAGATTAGGGAGAACAGGGAAGCAAAAATGTATTTGAAGAATACTGAAAACTTCCCAAATATAAATACGGAAAAAGATATCCAGGTACAGGAATAATAGAGTGTCCTAAACAAAATGAACACAAACAGACCCATACCAAGACATATCATAATTAAAATAGCAAAATTAAAGATAAAGAGAGGATCCTAAATATATCAAGAGAAAAACAAAGAGTTAATTACATGGGAATCCCCATTAGTCTAGAAGGTGATTTCTCTGAAGGATATTTGCAGGTCAGAATGGAGTGGCATGATATATTCAAAGTCCTGAAAAGGAAAAACCTGCAACCTAGAATACTCTACCCAATAAGATTATCATGTAGAATGAAAGGAGAGAAAAAAATTTCTCAGACAAACAAAAAGTAAGAGAACTCAGCATTACTAAACCTACCCTAAAAGAAACATTGAACAGTCTTCTCTACATAGAAAAGAAGCAAGAATCTATAGGAAAGGGAAAATCACAATAGGAAAGTAAAACATATAGAGGAATTGAAGATCACTTAAATAAAACAGTACATAGATTTAAAAATAATTTAAAAATTTGTAAAAAAGTTTATAACTACAATAAACAGCAAAAGGATAAACATGAAGATGTAAAATAGGACATCAAAATCACAAAATTTGTGGAAGAGAAGTGTTAAATTGTAGATCTTTTAGAATTTGTATGAACTTGTATGAAAATAAGTTTAAAGCCAGTAGATATAGTTAAGGGTTAAAATATTTGAACTCCATGGTAACCACAAATCAAAAACATAGAATAGATTTACAAAACCCAGAAAGAAAGAAACTTAAACATACTACAAAATAAAATCATCAATTCACAAAAGGAAAAACAAGAAGAAAAAGAAATGAACAAAGGACACTACAAAAACAACTGGAAACTAAGGTTTGAAATGGCAATAAGTACATACCTATCAATAACTACTTTAATTGTTAATGGGATAAATGCTCCAATCAAAAGACATGGGGAATGGATTGAGTTAAAAAAAAAATCCTTCAATATGCTGCCTACAAGAGACTCACATCAGAGTGAAAGAAACACACAGATTGAAAGTGAGAGAACGGAAAAAGGTATTTCATGTAAAGAGAAATGACAAGAAAGCAGGGGTAGCAATACTCAGACAAAATAGGCTTTAAAACAAAGGCTATAGTAGAACACAAGAATATTACATATTGATAAGGGATCAATACAAAAAGAGGATATTACAATTGTTAGCATATATGCACCCAATATAGGAGCCCCTAATATATAAGACAAATACTCACAGACATAAAGGGAGACATTGACAGAGATATAATAATAGTAGAAAATATTAACACCACACTGACATCAATGGACTGACATCAAGGGACAGATCATTCAGACAGAAAATCAATAAGGCAATAAACGTCCTAAATGAAACACTAGACCACCAGACAAGCTTAACTGATACATACAGAACACTATGTCAAAAAAAAAAAAAACCCACAAAAACACAGAGTACACACTCTTTTCAAGTTCAAATGGAACATTCGCTAGGATAAACCACATACTAGGCCACAAAAAATTCTCAAAATTTTTAAGAGTATAGAAATTAATTCAAGCATCTTTTCTGATGACAATGGTATGAAACTAAATATTAACCACAGAAAGAAAAATGGGAAAATAATATGCACATGGAGACTAAACAAGGTGCTACTAAGAAAAACAATGGGTCAATGATGAAACTAAAGAAGAAATTAGAAAATACCTCAGGAGAAATAACAATGAAAACACAACCACACAAGATCTATAGGAGGCAGCTAAAGCTGTTCTAAGAGAGAAGTTCATAGCAATACAGGCCTTCTACAAGAAAAAAAAAACTCAAATAAACAATTTAACCTAACATTTAAAAGAATTAGAAAAAGAATAACAAACAAAACCCATATTCAGCAAAAGGAAAGAAATAATAAAAATCAGAGAAGAAATAAATAAAATAGATATTAAAAAGGAAAATGATAGAAAAGAAGAGCAAAATAAATAGCTGTTTTTTTGAAAAGTTGAACAAAGTTGATAAACCTTTATCCAGGCTCACCAAGAAGAAAGCAGAAAGGACCCAAATAAATAAAATTTTTAAAAGATGAAAGAGGAGAAATAACAACTGATACCACAGAAATAAAAAAATCATAAGAGAATACTATGAATAGTTATATGCCAAAAAATTGGATAACCTAGAAAAAATGGACAAACTTCTAGAAACATGCAGCCTGCCCAGACTGAGTCAAAAAGAACGACAATATGAACAGACTAATCACTTGAAGTGAAATAAAATCTATGGAGAAAATAAAAAGAAACTCCCTGCAAACAAAATACTAGGACCCCATGGCTTCACTGGAGAATTCTACCAAACATAAAAAGAATAACATATACCTATACTTTTCAAACTCTTCCAGAAATTGAAGAAGAGGGAACACTCCAAAAGTTATTCTATGAAGCCACCATTTCTCTGATACCAAACTCAGACAAAGAAAATACAGAATAAAAAGTTACAGACCAAGACCTTTGATGAATATAGAAACAAAATCATCAACAAACTATTAGTAAATCAAATCTAACAATGCACAAAAAAGATTACACACCATGATCAAGTTGGATTCATTCCAGTGACACAAGTTTCACTCAATACACATAAATCAATCTATGTGATAAAACACATTTACTAAAGGAAAGACAAAAAAACACAAGATTGATTTCAGAATGGTTCCTGTTTCTCTCCTCCTAACAGAAGCAAAAGAGGATTTATCTCTGCTATTCACTGTGAGAATCTAGTCCACCTCCAAGAGTAACTTAAAAGCTGTGTGATAAACAAGGCCACTTGAAGAAAGGTAAACTGTAAAGGGAGTTTCTACCTAGACTGGAAAAAAGAAGTTCTCACTTTAGCTTCTGAAATGACAATAAATGCTATAAAGACAATAAAAAGGTGGGACAAGATGGTGGAGTAGAAGGACCTTGAGCTCACCTAATCTCAAGACTACACCAAAGTCACAATTTTCTGCTGAACAACCATCTATAAAAAGCACTGGAAGCTACCAAAAAAGATATTCTACATCCAAAGGCATAAAGAAGAAACCACAAGAGAGTAGAAGGGACACACTCCCACTATAATCAAATCCTATACCCCCCAGGTAGGCAACCAACAAACTGGAGAATAAATATATTGCAGAAGTTCTCCCACAGCAATGAAGGTTCTTAGGCCCATGTCAGGGTACCCAGGCTGGGGGTCTGACATCAGGAGGAGATGCTCACAAAACATTTGGCTTTGAAGGCCACTGGGGCTTAATTGCAAGAGTTCTACAGACTGGAGGAAACAGAGACTCCACCCTTGGAGGGTGTACACCATGTCTCATGCACACGGGGACATAGGACAAAAGCAGTGATTTCATAGGAGCCTGTGCCAGACTTACCTGCTGGTCTTGGAGAGTCTCCTGGGAGGGTGGGAGGCAGCTGTTCATCACTCTGCAGATGGAAATAATGATGATGGAAGTATCAGGGAGTGTGCGTCAGCATGAGCTCTCCTACAGGTCCACATGTTGGCACCAAGACCTGGTCCCACCAAAAGGCCTGTAGGCTACAGTGCTGAGACACCTCAGACTGCATAATCAACAGGGTGAGAACAAAGCCCCACCCATCATCAGACAGGCTGCTTAAAACTTCCTGAGCCCACAGCTACCTCTAGACACACCCCTTGACAAGATCCTTCCCACTAGATGGCCAAGATGCAGCTCCACCAACCAGCAGGCAGACACCAGTCCCTCTCATCAGGAAGAATGTACAAACCTCTAGACCAGCCTTACCCATCAGGGAACAGACTCCAGAAGTTAGGAAACTACAATTCAGCACACTGTGAATCTGAGTCTACAAACACAGGACAGAATCTCCATCAGTACCATCTGGATCCTGGCCCTTCGGTGATGAGAGGGGAGTGTACTGCTAAGACACATAGGATATCCCTTACAGAGGGCCACTTTTATAAGGTCGAGAATCATAACTAAGCTACTATGTACATAAAAATACAAATAGAAATTTAAACAAAATTAGACAGCAAAGGAATATTTTCCAGACAAAAGAACAAGATAAAATCCCAAAAGAACAACTAAGTGAAGTGGAGATAAGCAATCTACCTGAGAAAGAGTTCAGAGTAATGACCATAAAGATGATCCAAGAACTTGGGAAAACAATGGATGCACAGAGTGAGAAGTTAAAAAGTTTTTAACAAAGAGTTAGAAAATATAAAGAACAAACACAGTAGAAAAATACAATAACTGAAATGAAAAATACACTAGAAGGAATCAATAGCAGAATAACAGGCAGAAGAAAGGATAAGTGAGTTGGAAGACAGAATGGTGGAAATCACTGCCAAAGAAAAGAAAAAAGGAAAAATAATGAAAAGAAATGAGGACAGTTTACAAGAACACTAGGACAATATCAAATGCACCAACATTCGCATTATAGGAATTGCAGAAGGAGAAGAGAGAGAGAAAGGACCTGAGAAAATATTTGAAGAGATAATAGCTAAAAATTTCCCTAATATGGGAAAGGAAACAGTCACCCAAGTCCAGGAAGCCCAGAGTGTCCTATACAGGCTTAACCCAAGGAAGAACATGCTGAGACACATAGTAATCAAATTGTCAAAAATTAAGATAAACAGAAAATATTAAAAGCAACAAGAGAAAAGCAATAATAACATACAAGGAAATCCCCATAATGTTATCAGCTGATTTTTCAGCAGAAAATTTGCAGGCCTGAAGGGAGGGGCATGATATATTTAAAGTGATGAAAGGGGAAAACCTACAACCAAGATTACTCTACCCAGCAATGCTCTCATTAAGATCTGATGAAGAAATCAAAAGGTTTATAGACAAGCAAATGTTAAAAGAATTCAGCTCCACCAAACCAGCTTTACAACAAATACTAAAAGAACTTCTCTAAGCTGAAAAGAAAGGCCACAACTAGAAACAAGAAAATGACAAAATAGGAAAGCTCACCAGTAAAGGAAAACATACGTTAAATGTAGGAAAGCATGCACACATGAATATGATATCCAAAACAAAAACTGTGAGAGGAAGAGAGTACAAATGTAGGATATTTGAAATGCATTGGAAATTAAGAGATCATCAAGTTAAAACAATCATTTGTATATGTATAGACAGCTATATTAAATCCTCATGGTAATAGCAAAAAGAAAAATGTAAAATAGGTATACACACGAAAAAGAAAAAGGTATACAAACACAATGGTAAAGATAGTCATCAAATCACAAGGGAAGAGAACAAAAGAGGAAAAGAAGAAAATAAGACCTACAAAAATGAACCAAAGCAGTAAACAAAATGACATGACATACATATCAAAAATTCCCTTAAATGTAAACAGATTAAATGTTCCAACCAAAAGACACAGACTGGCTGAATGGATACAAAAACAATACCCTTATATATGCTGTCTGCAAAAGACCCACATCAGATGTAAAGACATATACAGACTGAAGTTAGGGGATGGAAAAAGTTATTCCACCCAAATGGAAATCAAAAGAAAACTGGAGTAGCAGTACTCATATCAGACAAAATAGACTTTAAAATAAAGGCTGTTACAAGAGATAAGTAAGGACACTACATAAGGATCAAGGGATCAATCCATGAAGAAGGTATAACACTTGTAAATATATATGCACCCAGCATAGAAACACCTCAATATATAAGGCACATGTTAAGAGACATAAAAGGAGAAATTGATAGCAACACAATAATAGTGAGGCTGAGACTAGAGTCACATTCTGACAGATCTTGTCCTGGTGTGCTAGTGTGCTCGGAGAGAATCTGTGGGGCTTAATTCATTGGTGAGGGCAATCAGTACCCCCAGGAGTAACCCAATGGGAAACATGACCTCCCTTGAAAAAAATAAATAACAATGTGGGATATTAACACCTCACTTACCATCCAGACAGAAAATCCATAAGAAACCACAGGCCTTAAATGACATATTAGACCACATGGAATTAATTGATATTTACAGAGCATTCCATCTGAAAGCAAAAGAATACATATTCTTTTCAACTGCACATGGAACATTCTCCAGTATAGATTACATGCCTGGCCACAAAGCAAGCTTATGTAAATTTAAAATTGAAATCATATGAAACATCTTTTCTGACTGCAACACTATAAGATTAGAAATTGACTAGAAAAAAAAAACACAGAAAACATGTGGAGGCCAAACAATATGCTACTAAACATCCAATGGATCATGGAAGAACTTAAAAAGGAAATCAAAGAATGACTTGAGACAAATAAAAATGAAAACACGATGATCTAAATTCTATGGGAGGGGAAGATGGCGGAAGAGTAAGACGTGGAGATCGCCTTCCTCCTCACGGATACACCAGAAATAGATCTACACGTGGAACAACTCCTACAGAACACCTACTGAAGGCTGGCAGAAGACCTCAGAGCTCCCAAAAGGCAAGAAACTCCCCACGTGCCTGGGTAGGGCAAAAGAAAAAAAGAAAAAACAGAGACAAAAGAATAAGGACGGCACCTGCACCAGTGGGAGGGAGCT
The DNA here is from genome assembly GCF_008692025.1 of Phocoena sinus. Taxonomy (NCBI): domain Eukaryota; kingdom Metazoa; phylum Chordata; class Mammalia; order Artiodactyla; family Phocoenidae; genus Phocoena; species Phocoena sinus. The sequence continues at coordinate 55,776,004 of NC_045764.1, read as the reverse complement.
GTGAAGGAGGAAAAGTTTCCACACACTAGGAAGCCCCTCCGCGGGCAGAGACTGCGGGAGGCGGAGGGGGGAGCTTCGAGACCGCGGAGTAGTGCACAGCGACGGGTGCGGAGGGCAAAGCGGGGAGATTCCTGCACAGACGATCGGTGCCGACCGGCACTCACCAACCCGAGAGGCTTGTCTGCTCACCCGCCGGGGTGGGCGGGGCTGCGAGCTGAGGCTCCGGTTTCAGTTTTGGACAGAGTGCAGGGAGAGGACTGGGGTTGGCGGCTTGAACATAGCCTGAAGGGGTTGGTGCGCCACGACTAGCCGGGAGGGTGTTCGGGGAAAAGCCTGCACCTGCCGAAGAGGCAAGAGACTTTTTCTTCCCTCTTTGTTTCCTGGTGCGCGAGGAGAGGGGATTAAGAGCACTGCTTAAAGGAACCCCAGAGACGGGCGCGAGCCGCGGCTGAGGGCGCGAGCCCCCGAGACGGGCGCGAGCTGCGGCGGGAAGCGCAAACCCCAGAGACGGGCGCGAGCCGCGGTTAAAACCGCGGACCCCAGAGACGGGCGGGAGACGCCTGGGCTGCTGCTGCCGCCACCAGGGGGGCTGTGTGCGAGCACAGGTCACTCTCCGCGCCCCTCTTCCGCGGAGCCTGTGCAGGCCGCCACTGCCAGGTTCCCGGGATCCAGGGACAACTTCCCCGGGAGAACGCACGGCGGGTCTCAGGCTGGTGCAATGTCACGCCGGCCTCTGCCGCAGCGTCACGCCGCCTCTGCCGCCGCAGGCCCGCCCTGCACACAGTGCCCCTCCTTCCCCCATCCCCCAACCCCCGGCCTGAGTGAGCCGGAGCTCCTGAATTAGCGGCTCCTTTAACCCCGTCCTGTCTGAGCAAAAAACAGATGCCCTCCAGCGACCTTCGCGCAGGGGCAGGGCCGGGTACAAAGCTGAGCTCCTGTGAGCTGTGAGAGCTGGGAGGAGAGGGGGAGGTCTCTCCCAGCAGCCGCGGAGGCGGGGGATTGAAGCTCCACAATCAACTTGATGTGCCCTGCATTGTGGAATACCTGAATAGACAGGGAGTGATCCCAAATTGAAGAGGTGGAATTTAGGAGCAAGATCTGTGATTTTTTTCCCTTTTCCTCTTTTTGTGAATGTGTGCCTGTATGCTTCTGTGTGAGATCTTGTCTGTATACTCTTGCTTCCACCATTTGTCCTAGGGCTCTATCCGTCCATGGTTTTTTTTAAAAAAAAATTTTTTTTTCTTAATAATTAATTTTAATTGTAATAACTTTATTGTACTTTACCTTCGTTCTTTCTTTCTTTCTTTCCTTCCTTCCTTCCCTCCTTTAGACAGCGAATCACCCCAGGTTGAGGAGGTGGTCTCTGGGAGCAGGATTTATGATTTTTTCCCCTTTGCCGCTCTTTGTGAACGTGTATGTGTAAGCTTCTGTGTAAGATTTTCTCTGTAGAGCTTTGCTTCCAACATTTGTCCTAGGGCTCTATCCGTCCATGGTTTCCTTAAAAAAAATTTTTTTTTTCTTAATAATTAATTTTAATTGTAATAACTTTATTGTACTTTACCTTCGTTCTTTCTTTCTTTCTTTCCTTCCTTCCTTCCCTCCTTTAGACAGCGAATCACCCCAGGTTGAGGAGGTGGTCTCTGGAAGCAGGATTTATGATTTTTTCCCCTTTGCCTCTCTTTGTGAACGTGTATGTGTATGCTTCTGTGTAAGATTTTCTCTGTATAGCTTTGCTTCCAACATTTGTCCTAGGGTTCTACCCATCCCTTTTTTTTTTTTTTTTTCCTAAATATTTTTTAGTACAATAACTATATTATACTTTATTTTATTTTTACTGTATCTTCTTTCTTTCTGTCTTTTTTCCTTCTTTCCCTCCTTCCTTCCTTCCTTCCTCCCTCCCTCCCTCCCTCCTTTCTTTCCTTCTTTGCTTCTTTCTTCCTTCCTTCCTTTCCTCCTTTCCATCTTTCTTTCCTCATACTTCTACTAATTCTCTCTACATTTTCTCCTTCTTTCCCTCCTTCCTTCCTTCCTTCCTCCCTCCCTCCCTCCCTCCTTTCTTTCCTTCTTTGCTTCTTTCTTCCTTCCTTCCTTTTCTCCTTTCCTTCTTTCTTTCCTCATACTTCTACTAATTCTCTCTACTTTTTCTCCCTTTTATTCTGAGCCGTGTGGATTAAAGGCTCTTGGTGCTCCAGCCCAGGAGTCAGGGCTCTGCCGCTGAGGTAGGAGAGCCAACTTCAGGACACTGGTCAACAAGAGACCTCCCAGCTCCACATAATATTAAACGGTGGAAATCTCCCAGAGACCTCAATCTTAACACCAGCACCCAGCTTAACTCAACGACCAGCAAGCCACAGTGCTGGACAACCTATGCCAAACAACTAGCAAAACAGGAACAAAACCCCACCCATTAGCAGAGAGGCTGCCTAAAATCATAACAAGGCCACAGACACCCCAAAACACACCACCAGACGTGAACCTGCCCACTAGAGAGACAAGATCCAGCCTCATCCAGCACAACACAGGCACTAGTCCCCTCCACCAGGAAGCCTACACAACCCACTGAAACAACCTTAGCCACTGGAGACAGACATCAAAAACAACGGGAACTACGAACGTGCAGCCTGCAAAAAGGAGACCCCAAACACAGTAAGATAAGCAAAATGAGAAGACAGAAAAACACACAGCAGATGAAGGAGCAAGATAAAAACCCACCAGACCTAACAAATGAAGAGGAAATAGGCAATCTACCTGAAAAAGAATTCAGAATAATGATAGTAAGGATGATCCAAAATCTTGGAAGTAGAATGGACAAAATGCAAGAAACAGTTAACAAGGACCTAGAAGAAATAAAGATGAAACAAGCAACAATGAACAACACAATAAATGAAATTAAAAGTACTCTAGATAGGATCAATAGCAGAATAACTGAGGCAGAAGAATGGATAAGTGACCTGGAAGATAAAGTAGTGGAAATAACTACTGCAGAGCAGAATAAAGAAAAAAGAATGAAAAGAACTGAGGACAGTCTCAGAGACCTCTGGGACAACAATAAATGCACCAACATTCGAATTATAGGGGTTCCAGAAGAAGAAGAAAGAAAGAAAGGGACTGAGAAAATATTTGAAGAGATTATAGTTGCAAACTTCCCTAATATGGGAAAGGAAATAGTTAATCAAGTCCAGGAAGCACAGAGAGTCCCATACAGGATAAATACAAGGAGAAATACGCCAAGACACATATTAATCAAACTATCAAAAATTAAATACAAAGAAAGCATATTAAAAGCAGCAAGGGAAAAACAACAAATAACACACAAGGAAATCCCCATAAGGTTAACAGCTGATCTCTCAGCAGAAACCCTACAAGCCAGAAGGGAGTGGCAGGACATACTGAAAGTGATGAAGGAGAAAAACCTGCAACCAAGACTACTCTGCCCAGCAAGGATATCATTCAGATTTGATGGAGAAATTAAAACCTTTACAGACAAGCAAAAGCTGAGATAGTTCAGCACCACCAAACCAGCGTTACAACAAATGCTAAAGGAACTTCTCTAGATAAGAAATGCAAGAGAAGGAAACGACCTATAATAATGAACCCAAAACAATATAGAAAATGGGAATAGGAACATACATATCGATAATTACCTTAAATGTAAATGGACTAAATGCTCCCACCAAAAGACACAGATTGGCTGAATGGATACAAAAACAAGAACCTTATATATGCTGTCTACAAGAGACCCACCTCAGACCTAGAGACACATACAGACTGAAAGTAAGGGGATGGAAAAAGATATTCCATGCAAATGGAAACCAAAAGAAAGCTGGAGTAGCAATTCTCATATCAGACAAAATAGACTTTAAAATAAGGACTATTAAAAGGGACAAAGAAGGACACTACATAATGATCAAGGGATCGATCCAAGAAGAAGATATAACAATTGTAAATATTTATGCACCCAACATAGGAGCACCTCAATACATAAGGCAAATACTAACAGCCATAAAAGGGGAAAGTGACAGTAACACATTCATAGTAGGGGACTTTAACACCCCACTTTCACCCATGGACAGATCATCCAAAATGAAAATAAATAAGGAAACACAAGCTTTAAATGATACATTAAACAAGATGGACTTAATTGATATTTATAGGACACTCCATCCAAAAACAACAGGATACACATTTTTCTCAAGTGCTCATGGAACATTCTCCAGGATAGATCATATCTTGGGTCACAAATCAAGCCTTGGTAAATTTAAGAAAATTGAAATTCTATCATGTATCTTTTCTGACCACAACACCATGAGACTAGATATCAATTACAGGAAAAGATCTTTAAAATATACAAACACATGGAGGCTAAACAATACACTACTTAATAATGAAGTGATCACTGAAGAAATCAAAGAGGAAATTAAAAAAATACCTAGAAACAAATGACAATGGAGACACAACGACCCAAAACCTATGGGATGCAGCAAAAGCAGTTCTAAGGGGGAAGTTTATAGCAATACAAGACCACCTTAAGAAGCAGGAAACATCTCGAATAAACAACCTAACCTTGCACCTCAAGCAATTAGAGAAAGAAGAACAAAAAAGACCCAAAGCTAGCAGAAGGAAAGAAATCATAAAAATCAGATCAGAAATAAATGAAAAAGAAATGAAGGAAATGATAGGAAAGATCAATAAAACTAAAAGCTGGTTCTTTGAGAAGATAAACAAAATAGGTAAACCACTAGCCAGACTCATCAAGAAAAAAAGGGAGAAGACTCAAATCAATAGAATTAGAAATGAGAAAGGAGAAGTAACAACTGACACTGCAGAAATAAAAAAAATCATGAGAGATTACTACAAGCAACTCTATGCCAATAAAATGGACAATCTGGAAGAAATGGACAAATTCGTAGAAATGCACAACCTGCCAAGACTGAATCAGGAAGAAATAGAAAATATGAACAGACCAATCACAAGCACTGAAATTGAAACTGTGATTAAAAATCTTCCAACAAACAAAAGCCCAGGACCACATGGCTTCACAGGTGAATTCTATCAAACGTTTAGAGAAGAGCTAACACCTATCCTTCTCGAACTCTTCCAAAATATAGCAGAGGGAGGAACACTCCCAAATTCCTTCTACGAGGCCACCATCACCTTGATACCAAAACCAGACAAGGATGTCACAAAGAAAGAAAACTACAGGCCAATATCACTGATGAACATAGATGCAAAAATCCTCAACAAAATACTAGCAAACAGAATCCAACAACACATTAAAAGGATCATACACCATGATCAAGTGGGGTTTATTCCAGGAATGCAAGGATTCTTCAATATACGCAAATCTATCCATGTGATAAACCATATTAACAAATTGAAGGAGAAAAACCATATGATCATCTCAATAGATGCAGAGAAAGCTTTTGACAAAATTCAACACCCATTTATGATAAAAACCCTCCAGAAAGTAGGCATAGAGGGAACTTTCCTCAACATAATAAAGGCCATATATGACAAGCCCACAGCAAACATCATCCTCAATGGTGAAAAACTGAAAGCATTTCCACTAAGATCAGGAACAAGACAAGGTTGCCCACTCTCACCACTCTTATTCAACATAGTTTTGGAAGTTTTAGCCACAGCAATCAGAGAAGAAAAGGAAATAAAAGGAATCCAAATCGGAAAAGAAGAAGTAAAGCTGTCACTGTTTGCAGATGACATGATACTATACATAGAGAATCCTAAAGATGCTACCAGAAAACTACTAGAGCTAATCAATGAATTTGGTAAAGTAGCAGGATACAAAATTAATGCACAGAAATCTCTGGCATTCCTATATACTAATGATGAAAAATCTGAAAGTGAAATCAAGAAAACACTCCCATTTACCATTGCAACAAAAAGAATAAAATATCTAGGAATAAACCTACCTAAGGAGACGAAAGACCTGTATGCAGAAAATTATAAGACACTGATGAAAGAAATTAAAGATGATACAAATAGATGGAGAGATATACCATGTTCTTGGATGGGAAGAATCAACATTGTGAAAATGACTCTACTACCCAAAGCAATCTACAGATTCAATGCAATCCCTATCAAACTACCACTGGCATTTTTCACAGAACTAGAACAAAAAATTCCGCAATTTGTATGGAAACACAAAAGACCCCGAATAGCCAAAGCAATCTTGAGAACGAAAAAAGGAGCTGGAGGAATCAGGCTCCCTGACTTCAGACTATACTACAAAGCAACAGTAATCAAGACAGTATGGTACTGGCACAAAAACAGAAAGATAGATCAGTGGAACAGGATAGAAAGCCCAGAGATAAACCCACACACATATGAACACCTTATCTTTGATAAAGGAGGCAGGAATGTACAGTGGAGAAAAGACAGCCTCTTCAATAAATGGTGCTGGGAAAACTGGACAGGTACATGTAAAAGTATGAGATTAGATCACTCCCTAACACCATACACAAAAATAAGCTCAAAATGGAGTAAAGACCTAGATATAAGACCAGAAACTATCAAACTCTTAGAGGAAAACATAGGCAGAACACTCTATGACATAAATCACAGCAAGATCCTTTCTGACCCACCTCCTAGCGTAATGGAAATAAAAACAAAAATAAACACATGGGACCTAATGAAACTTCAAAGCTTTTGCACAGCAAAGGAAACCATAATCAAGACCAAAAGACAACCTTCATAATGGGAGAAAACATTTGCAAATGAAGCAACTGACAAAGGATTCATCTCCAAAATGTACAAGCAGCTCATGCAGCTCAATAACAAAAAAACAAACAACCCCATCCAAAAATGGGCAGAAGACCTAAACAGACATTTCTCCAAAGAAGATATAAAGAATTCCAACAAACATATGAAAGAATGCTCAACATCATTAATCATTAGAGAAATGCAAATCAAAACTACAATGAGATATCATCTCACACCAGTCAGAATGGTCATCATCAAAAAATCTAGAAACAATAAATGCTGGAGAGGGTGTGGAGTAAAGGGGACACTCTTGCACTGCTGGTGGGAATGTGAATTGGTTCAGCCACTATGGAGAACAGTATGGAGGTTCCTTAAAAAACTACAAATAGAATTACCATATGACCCAGCAATCCCACTACTTGGCATATACCCTGAGAAAACCAAAATTCAAAAAGAGTCATGTACCAAAATGTTCATTGCAGCTCTATTTACAATAGCCCGGAGATGGAAAGAACCTAAGCGCCCATCATCGGACAAATGGATAAAGAAGATGTGGCACATATACACAATGGAATATTACCCAGCCTTAAAAGGAAATGAAATTGAGTTATTTGTAATGAGATGGATAGACCTAGAGTCTGTCATACAGAGTGAAGTAAGTCAGAAAGAAAAAGACAAATACCGTATGCTAACACATATATATGGAATTTAAGGGGAAAAAATGTCATGAAGAACCTAGGGATAAAACAGGAATAGAGGCGCAGACCTACTGGAGAATGGACTTGAGGATATGGGGAGGGGGAAGGGTGAGTTTTGATAGGGCGAGAGAGAGTCATGGATATATACACCCTAACAAACGTAGTAAGGTAGATAGCTAGGGGGAAGCAGCCTCAAGTCACAGGGATATTAGCTCGGGGCTTTGGGACAGCCTGGAGGGGTGGGATGGGGAGAGTGGGAGGGAGGGAGGCGCAAGGGGGAAGACACATGGGAGCACATTTATATGTATAGCTGATTCACTTTGTTATAAAGCAGAAACTAACACACCATTGTAAAGCAATTATACCCCAATAAAGATGTTAAAAAATAAAAAATAAATAAATAAATTCTATGGGACATGACAAAAGCAATTCTAACAGAAAAGTTTATGGTGATAAAAGCTTACCTCAGGAAACAAGAAAAAATTCAAATAAAAAACCTAACTTTATGCCTAAAGCAATGAGAGAAAGAAGAACAAACAAAACCCAAAGTTAGCAGGAGGAGAAACATCATAAAACTCAGAAGAGAAATAAATAAAATACAGACTAAGAAAACAGTAGAAAAGATAAATGAAACTAAAAGCTGGTCCTTTGAAAAGATAAACAAAATTGATAAACCTTTAGCCAGACTCATCAAGTCAATAAAATTAGAATAAATAAGGAGTGACAATGGACACCACAGAAACAAAAAGGACCATAGAGACTGCTACAAGCAACTATATATAAAATGGACAACCAAGAAGAAATGGACAAATTCATAGAAAGGTACAATCTCCCAACACTTAGGCAGGAAAAAATAGAAACTATGAACAGACCAATTACAGGTACTGATTTTAATCTGTGATTTTTCAAATTCCAAGAAAAAAAAGTCCAGGACCAGATGGCTTCAAAGGTGAATTCTATCAAACAGTTAGAGAAGAGATAACACCTACCCTTCTCAAACTCTTCCAATAAAATTGCAGAGGAAGAAACATTTCCAAAGACATTCAATGAGGCTACCATCACCCTGATACCAAAGCCAGACAAAGATATCACACAAAAAAAGAAAATTACAGGCCAATGTTACTAGTGAACATAAACGTAAAAATCCTCCACAAAATACTAGAGAACAGAATCCAACGACACATTAAAAGGATAATACACCATGATCAAGTAGGATTCATCCCAGGGAGGCAAGGATTCTTCAATAAAATCAAGTCAGTTAATGTGATACACTACATCAACAAATAGAAGAATAAAAACCATATGATCATCTCAATAGATGCAAAAAAGGCTTTTGATAAAATTCAACACCCATTTATGATTAAAAAAAACTCTTTAGAAAGTGAGCATAGAGGAAACCTATCTCAATATAATAAAGGCCATATATGACAAACCCACAACAAACATCATTCTCAATGGTGAAAAACTGAAAGCATTTCCTCTAAGGTCAGGAACAGGAAAGGATGTCCTCTCTTGTCACTTTTATTCAGCATAGTTTTGGAAGTCATACCCATGGCAATCAGAGAAGAAACAGAAATTAAAGGAATCCAAGTTGCAAAAGAAGAAGTAAAACTCACTCTTTGCATGTGACATGCTACTATACATAGAAAATCCTAAAGATGTTACCAAAAAAAGCTAGATCTCATCATGAATTCAGTAAAGTTTCAGGATACAAAATTAATACATAGAAATCTCTTGCATTCCTATACACTAACAATGAAAAATCACAAAAAGACATTACAGAAACAATCCTATTTAACTTCACTTCAAAGAATAAAACACCTAGGAATAAACCTACCTAAGTAGGCAAAAGATCTGAACTGAGAAAACTATAAGATGCTGATGAAAGAAAGAAAAAATGGCACAAAGAAATGGAGAGATATACCATGTTACTGAGTTGGAAAAATCAATATTGTCAAAATGACTATACTACCCAAAGTGATCCACAGATTCAATGCAATCTCTATCAAATCACCAATGGCATTTTTCACAGAATCAGAACAAAATTGTTTACAATTTGTAGGGAAACACAAAAGTCCCCAAATAGCCAAAGCAATCTTCAGAAAGAAAAACAGAGCTGGAGCCATCAGTCTCCCTGACTTCAGACTATACTACAAGGCTACAGTCAACAAAACAGTATGGTATTGGCACAAAAACAGAAATATAGATCAATGGAACAGGATATAAAGTCCAGAGATAAACCCAACCACCTATGCTCACCTAATCTATGACAAAGGAGGCAAGAATATACAATAGAGAAAAGACAATCTCTTCAATCAGTGCTGCTGAATAGCCCAAACAATCTTGAGAAAGAAAAATGGAGCTAGAGGAATCAGGATCCCTGACTTCATGCTATACTACAAAGCTACAGTAATCAAGACAGTATGGCACTGGCACAGAACCAGAAATATAGATCAGTAGAAATGGATAGAAAGCCCATAGATAAACACATGCGCATATGCTTACCTTACGCTTGACAAAGGAGGCAAGAATATGCAATGGAGAAAAGACAGCCTCTTCAACAAGTGGTGCTGGGAAAACTGGAAAGCTACATGTAAAATAACGAAATTAGAACACTTCCTAACACCATACACAAAAAATAAACTCAAAATGGATTAAAGACCTAAATGTAAGGCTAGACACTATAAAACTCTTAGGGGAAAACATAGGCAGAACATTCTATGACATATATCACAGCAAGATCCTTTTTGACCCACCTCCTAGAGTAATGGAAATAAAAACAAACAAACAAACAAACAACAAGACCTAATGAAACTTAAAAGCTTTTGCACAACAAAGGAAACCATAAACAAGATGAAAAGACAACCCGAAGAATGGGAGAAAATATTTGCAAATGAATCAACTGACACAGGATTAATCTCCAAAATATACAAGCAGCTCATGTAGCTCAATATCAAAGAAACAAATGACCCAATCCAAAAATGGGCAGAAGACCTAAATAGACATTTTTCCAAAGAAGACATACAATTGCCAACAATTCATGTGAAAGGATGCTCAACACCACTAATCATTAGAGAAATGCAAATCAAAAGCACAATGAGGTATCACCTCACACCATTCAGAATGGCCATCATCAAAAAGTCTACAAATAATACATGCTGGAAAGGGTGTGGAGAAAAGGGAACACTCCTACACTCTTGGTGGGAATAAAAATTGATACAGCCACTCTGGAGAACAGTATGGAGGTTCCTTAAAAAACTAAAAATAGAACTACCATATGACCCAGCAGTCCCACTACTGGGCATATACCCTGAGAAAACCATAACTCAAAAAGCATCATGTACCACAGTTCGCACTGCAGCACTATTTACAATAACCAGGACATGGAAGCAACCTAAGTGTCCATCGACAGATGAATGGATAAAAAAAGATGTGGCACATATATACAATGGAATATTAGTCAGCCATAAAAAAGAACAAAATAATATTACTCAGCCATTTACACCAACATGGATGGACTTAGTGATTGTGAAACTGAATGAGGTAAGCCAGACAGAGAAAGACAAATATCATATGATACTGCTTATGTGTGGAATCTAAAAAAAGGGTACAAATGAACCTATTTACAAAACAAAATTAGAGCCACAGTTGTAGAAAAAAAAAATTTACAGTTATCAGTGGGGTAAGGGGGGGAAGGATAAATTGGGAGCCTGGGAAATAACATATACACACCACTGTATACAAAATAGTTAACTAATAAAGACCTACTGTATAGCACAGGGAACTCTTTTCAATAGTTTTTAATGACCTATATGGGAAAAGAATCTAAAAATGTGTGGAGATATATACATGTATAACTGATACACTTTACCATACATCAGAAACTAACACAAAATTGTAAATCAAGTATATGTTAATAATTTTTTTTTAATTTATATGGAAACACAAAAGTCCCCAAATAGCCAAAGAAATCTTGAGAAAGAAAAACAGAGCTCTTCTAATCAGGCTCCCTGACTTCAGACTAGACTACAAAGCCACAATAATCAAAGCAGTATGGTACTGGCACAAACACAGAAATATAGATCAATGGAACAGTATAGAAAGCCAAGAAATAAACCCATGAACCTGTGGTCAATTAATCTATGATAAAGGAGGCAAGAATATACAATGTAGAAAAGCCAGTCTCTTCAATAAGTGGTGCTGGGAAAACTGGACAGCTACATTAAAAGAATAAAAGTAAAACATTCTCTAACTCCCGTACACAAAAGTAAACTCAAAATGTATTAAAAACCTAAATGTGAGACCAGATATATAAAAACTTCTAGATGGAAACATAAGAAGAAACCTCTCTGACAGACATCACAGCAACATCTTTTTGGATGTGTCTCCTATAGTAATGCAAATAAAAATAGGGCTTCCCTGGTGGCGCAGTGGTTGACAGTCCACCTGCAGATGCAGGGGACACGGGTTCGTGCCCCGGTCAGGGAAGATCCCACATGTCGTGGAGCGGCTGCCCCCGTGAGCCATGGCCGCTGAGCCTGCACATCCAGAACCTCTGCTCCGCAACAGGAGAGGCCACAACAGTGAGAGGCCCACGTACTGCCAAAAAAAAAAAAAAATCAAATAGGACCTAATTAAACTTGAGAGATTTTGCACAGGAAAGGAAACCATAAACAAAATAAAAAGAAAACCTACAGAACGGGAGAAATTTTCAAACAATGCAATGGACAAGGGCTTAAATCCCAAATATAGAAACAGCTCATACAGCTTGGTAGGAAAAAAACAAACAAACTAATCAAAAATGGGCAGAAGATCTAAATAAAGATTTCTCCAAAGAAGACATACAGATGGCCAAAAGGCACATGAAAAGATGCAAAACAGTGCTAATTATTAGAAAAATGAACTTCATAATTACAATAAGGTACCACTTCACACCAGTCAGAATGACAGTCATCAAAATGTCTACAAATAATAAATGCTGGAGAGGGTGTGGAGAAAAGGGAACCCTCTTACACTGTTGGTGGGAATGTAAACTGGTACAGTCACTATGGGGAACAGTATGAAATTTTATTTAAAAATGAAAAATAAAGCTAACATATGATCCTGCAATCCCATTTCTGAACATATATTCGAAGAAGGACATAATATGAAAAGATACATGCACCCCAATGTTCACTGCAGAACTATTTACAATAGCCAAGACTAGGAAGCAACCTAAATACCCATTGACATATGAATTGATAAAGAAGATGTGGTGGAATATTACTCAGCCTTAAAAAAATAATAAAATAATGCCATTTGTAACAACATGGGTGGCCTTAGAGATTATCTTACTAAGTGAAGTAAGCCAAACAGAGAAAGACAATATTGCTTATATATGAAATCTTAAAGAAAATGACACAAGTAAACTCATATACAAAACAGAAATAGACCCACAGACATAGTAAACAAACCTATGGTGACCAAAGGGGAAGGAGGAGGAGGGATAAATTAAGAGTTTGGGATTAACATATACATACTACCATACATAAAATAGATAACTAACAAGGACCTATTGTATAGCACAAGGAAATATACTCAGTGTTTTATAATAACCTATAAGAGAAATGAATCTGAAACAATATATATATATGCATATATATGTTCTTTTATATATATATATACATATATAAAACTGAATCATCTTTGTGCTATATACCTGCAACTAACACAACATTGTAAATCAATAAATCAACTTCAATTTTTTAAAAATGTAAAAAAAGACAATAAAGCAGGATATTGTGATAAAGAAAAAAAGTTTTTTAAAAATCACATCATCATCTCAATAGATACAAAAAATGCATTTGACAAAATTCAACATCTGTTCATGATAAAACTAACACCAAAGTGCACATAGAGAGAACATATCTAACATGATGAAAGCCATTTATGACAAATGCACACCCAACACAATACTAAACAGTGACAAGCTGAAAGAATTCCCAGTAAATTCAGGAACAAGATAAGGATACCCACTCTCACCACCTGTATTCAACAAAAGATTGCAAATCCTAGCCACAGCAATTAGACAAGAAAAATAAATAAAAGGTATCCACATTGGGGGCTTCCCTGGTGGCGCAGTGGTTGAGAGTCCGCCTGCCGATGCAGGGGACGCGGGTTCTCGCCCCGGTCCAGGAAGATCCCACATGCCGCGGAGCAGCTGGGCCCGTGAGCCATGGCCACTGGGCCTGCGCGTCCGGAGCCTGTGCTCCGCAATGGGAGAGGCCCAGGTACAGAAAAAAAAAAAAAAAAAAAAGGTATCCACATTGAAAGCAAAGAGGTCAGTCACTATTTGAAAATAACATGATACTCTCTATAGAGAACCCTAAAGTCTCCACCAAACTATTAGAACTAATAAATAAATCAAGTAAGGCAGCATAATACAAGATTAATATACTGTAATTCTTTGTAGTTCTTTACACAAATGAAAGAACAAAAAGAGAAAAAGTAAAAAGGCATTCCTATTTGGAATTCTATAAAATATGTAGAAATGATCTTAAACAAGGAGGTGAAATATCTACATGCTGAAAACTATAAAACATTGATAAAGGAAATTAAAGATGATTAAAAGAAGTGGAAAGGTATCCCATGCTTTCAGAATGGACAAATTAATATTGTTAAAATGACCATACTACCCAAAGCAATCTACAGATTTAATACAATCCTTATCAAAATGCCTATGACATTTTTCCAGAACTAGAACAAATAATCCTAAAATTTATATGGAACCACAAAAGACCCAGAATTGCCAAAGCAATCCTGAGGAAAAAGAACAAAGCTGGAGGCATAACCCTTTCAGACTTCAGGCTTCTCTACAGAGCTACAGAAATCAAATCAGCATGGTATTGGCACAAAAACAGACATATAGAACAATGAAACAGAATAGAGAGCCCAGAAATAAACCCACACACCTACAGTCAATCTACAACAAAGGATGGAACAATGTGCAATGGAGTAAAGACATTCACTTCAACAAATGGTGTTGGAAAAGTTGGACAGCTACGTGTAAATCAATGAAAGTAGAACACTCCCTCACACCATATACAAAGATAAACTCAAAATATTTTAGAGACCTATGTATAAGACATGACACCATAAAACTTCTGGAAGAGAAGGCAAAACATTCTCAGACATAAATCGTAGCAGCATTTACTTAGATGAGTCTCCCAGGGCAAAAGAAATAAAAGCAAAAATCAACAAATGGGACTTACTCAAACTTAAAAGTTTGCACAGAAAAATGACAACTTACAGAAATTATGGAGAATATTTGCAAGTGATGTGACTGACAAGGGGTATTCAAAATATACAAACAACCCATACACCTCAATATCAAAACAATAAAAAACCCAATCAAAAAATGGAAGAAGACCTAAATAGACATTTCTCCAAAGAAGACATGCCTGTGACTAATCTGCACATGAAAAGAGGTTCAACATCACAAATTATTACAGAAATGCAAATCAAAATCTTAATGATGTATCATGTCACAATGGTCAGAACAGCTATCTTCAAAATGTCTACAAATAATAAACGCTGGAGACTTGTGTAGAAAAGAGAATCCTCCTACACTATTGGTGGAAATGTAAACTGGTGCAGCCACTGTTAAAAACAGTATGGAGGTTCCTTAAAAAAACTAAAAAAAGAGCTACCATATGTCCCAGCAATCCCACCCCTGAGTATATATCCAGAAAAATGAAAACTCTAATTTGAAAAGACACAGGCACTCCAATGTTCATAGCAGCATTATTTACAATAGCCAAGACATGTAAACAACCCAAGTGCCCATCAAAAGGTGATTGCCTTAAGAAGATATGGATATATATATATATATATATACACACACACACACACACACACACACACACACAAACACATACAATTACTCCGCCATAAGAAAAGAATAAGATGTTGCTATTTGCAGCAACATGGATGAGCCTAGAGAATATTATATTTAGTGAAGTAAGTCAGAGAAAGACAAATATTATATGATGTTCCTTACATGTAGAATCTAAAAAAATAATGCAAATAAATCTATACACAAAACAGAAACGGACTCACAGACATAGAAAGCAAACTTATGGTTACCAAAGGGGAAAGGGATGGAGGAGGGATAAATTAGGAGCATGATATTAACAGATACAAACTACTATACATAAAATAGATAAGCTGCAAGGATTTACTGCATAGCACAGGGAACTATATTCAATATCTTGCAATAATCTGTAATGGAAAATAATCTGAATCATATATATATATATAACTTTGCTGTACACTTGAAACAGACACACTATTTACTCTAAATCAATTATACTTCAAAAAAAGATCTTTCACATAATCCTTATCACAAATTTTTTAATTCATCTTATAGTACAGTAATTTTACATCATTACTGTTTTATATAACATTTACCATGAGTTTTTTATGACATTAAAAACATTTAAATGAGTTTATTGTTTAAAAAAATGTAATATTTCTAAGTCCTTGCATAACTTCCATCTATGCATTCATGAACACTTTGTGCTAAGTCTGTTGAAAACTACCTGGATGGCAGGGAAAAGAGGATGACTGATATCCACTGACTTATCATTATTCTTTTCACTTGATTATGGAAATCCTCCTCTGCTGAGGTGGATTTGGTGAGCATTCACATGGGAAATGAAATTTTCAGGTATTTTCCCCCATTGAGAGACTATCTATCCACTTCTTTCCCAACGTTTATTGTCACCAATTTTTTAAACATGTCCCTTTCAGAAAGTCCCTGACCATCAAGCCAAAACATTAGCCACAGACTGTGTATTGGTATATAATCACAACTCTGGCCATTTCTTCTTCAAAGCTAAGTGAACAACCTGCTACAATGCTTGATGATTTGCTCACTGGGAGGAATTTGCTTCACCACAACACTTTACACATGCCCCAGAGATAGGCTGTACTACTGTAACTCTCCACTTATGGTGGCTGCATATCATGCATAAAGCATCATTAAACTAGGCCTAAGACTTCCTTTTTTAAACTGATCTAAGGTAGTTCTTCATGAGGCCATAGGTGCATGTTGGGAAGAAAAGACAGTGTAACAGAAGTAATGGCCATGGATATTTCAGCCACTACTTCATGTAATTTACTTTTGCCTTCAGGGGGGTTCCTGACCTGATCACATGTATACCCTTTTTGTTTTAAGATATAATTTTCAGTGCACTACCAACTTTAAGACTTGGTAAGTCAGATATTACTAAGTTTATGATAGACAGCTTCAGTTGCCTGGTGACTTTGTGGTACATGTTCACATTCAGTCTCTGGTAGGCCCAGTAGCAGGCCAGAGCTTTTTTTTTTCCAAAAGGAGAGCATATATCTGTGGATAATAGGACTCGGTTCCGACATCCTAGAAGTTTGCATCCACTTTACCCTTAAAGACTGCCAAAATGCTCCAAACAGCATTCCTTCTGCCAATGAAACTTCTAGAACAATTGGATCTGCTGAAATATATAGACCAAGTGGCAGAACAGCTTGACTCACAGCCTTAACCTGTTGTAGAATGTTCTCTAGTTTTGTGGCCCCACTCAAAAGTAGCAGATTATTAGTTAATTTGACATATGGGCCAAAGTAATACACCCAAGTTATGAGTACATTGCCTCAGAAAGCCAAAGAGGCCTTTTAGGCATTGTACCTCTTACTCGGTTGTAGGAGGGACCAGATGAAAAAACTTGTCCTTCACTTTAAAAGAAATGTATGGACAATCCCCACACCACTGGGATCCCAGAAATTTCACTGAGATAGAAGGACCTTGAATTTTAGTCAGATTTATTTCCTACCCTCTGATACACAAATGTCTTACTAATGAATCTAGAGAACTTGCTATTTCTGCTCACTAAGTCCAATCAACATAATGTCATCAATGCAATGAACTAGTATGATATCTTTTGGAAGGGAAAGGCAATTAAGTTTCCTGAAATGCTAAAAAACTAAGTGGTGACATAGAGCTGGAGAATTAATATGCCTCTGAAGTTGGACCATGAAAGTATTCACTAACCTTGCCAGCTGAAAGAAAAATTTTCTGGTAGGCCTTACAAGCAGGTTGGAGAAAAAGGATGTTCATAAATAAATAGCTGCATAATGGGTACCATGGGATGCATGAATTTGCTCAAGCAATAAAACCACATATGGTACAATGGCTGCATTGGGAGTCACAACTTGGCTAAGCTAGCCATAATCCACTGTGTTTCTCAGAGATCCATCTCTTACTATGCATGCCATATAAAAGATTTGAATGTGGATGTGGTGGGAATCACCATCCCTGCATCTTCACGTCCTGATAATAGCAATAATCTCTGCAAACTCCACAGGAATGCTATGTACTACTTTTGATTGGCTATTTTCCTAGGTATAAGTAGTTCTAATGGCTTCCATTTGGCCTTTCCCATTATAATAGCTATCACACCAAATGTCAAGAAACCTATGTGGGGATTATGCCAGTTGCTAAATATTTCTACTCCAAATAGGCATACTGCAACTGGGGAAGTAACTACAAGATGCATGTGATGTGCTTGACACAATGTGAGATGGGCCAGTACTAAAATACCACTGAACATCTGACTCCCATAAACACTTACACTAACTGAAGAGATACACTTCTTATTATTTCCTTTCCCCCCAAAGCAGTATGTCCCTTTGGGAAAGGCTGAGAGAAAAACATTGTAAATTTCTGGTAGTGTGCAAAGGTTCTTTCTCAAGGGGAGCTGGTCTCCACTTTATTCAAAGAGTTCTGGGTTTGCTCAAGATGGGGAATTGGTTGAGTAACTGTGACTCACCATTTTAATTACTCAAGTTATACTTTTGTTCTGTGACCTAGAACTTTTCTGTTTATATAGAATAAGTAAGAATTTTGTAGACTTCATATATTTTTCATTTCTTGGAATGCCGTGGTTAATTAACTAGGCTACTCTATAGGTCTATGTGAATCAGACTATTATGATCAGTGCTTTTACTCCTTCCATTACAATAACTAAACTATATTGACTTTTGGATGAGTAAAGCCACTTGGTTCCTGACACCCTGGGACCCAATTACTCCCACAACATTCAGAGTTTCAAGTTGAGTAACTGTGGTTCCCACTGTAAGTTCTGGCCCACAGAGAAGAAAATTACAGAGCACTTCAAGGAAGCTGGGGCTATGATTCCAAATTTATATCTTGAAGTATTGGTAAAAGATCCTCCCATATCCAAATCCTTCCATTGTGGGTGAGTAAGTCTTAAATGAATAGTTCACTCTAACATTCCAATCACCCTAATCTTTTGAATGTTTCCTTATATATAAGCTAAAGTATATCTGGCATCTCTATCTTGCTCATGGTGGGTCATCTTTTGAGCCAGGTTTTCACCTATTATCCAAAGAAACCATTAGAGCCTTTTCTAATTCTCCATGCTGCAAAACTAAAAGTAGAATCTCTGGTAGTTAACCCACATCGATAAATTCAGTTGATCCAAATTTATATTTTTTAACCATTATTCCATGCCTTAATCCCCATTCCCACACATATTCCCCAGATTTCCAATTGCATAAATCAGAAAACTCAAGTAGTTTCTTAAGAGTGCAGTGCAGCTCCACATGGGCCACATTTTGTACCCTGCCTTTAGGGGCCTTTTAAGTTTGAGTTTAGACATGGGTGGCAATTGCCTCAGGAGAATCCATTATTGTAACCTCCAGTAATGCAGAGTTAAGTCCCTCTGATGGAGGTACAAAGGTTGATACCACTGTGGATTAGGAGGCTGCTACAACTTGGGATGGGAATGTCACTGTTAATGTTGTTAGGTAAGTCACTTCCACTGTAGGAGGTGAGACTTCTACTGGAAAGGAGACTCATCACAATGTAGTGACTTGATGACCCCAGTTTCATCAGCATCTTTTCACATTTTCCATTCTAATTAACAAGACATTACTTTTCCTCAATCAATGTTCTGGCTTTAAAGTTAGACATCTTAGGAGTCTAGCGATCAACTTGCTTTGAAATTCATCCAATCATAGTTTAATTTGTAGCAATTCCAGCCCTGCAAGGATATAAGCCTCTTCCTCAAGGCACAGCTTAAAGTTTTCATGTAATTGATATAATGCTTCAGGTGAGATTTCAAATTTTTGAGCTCGTCGTTTTCTTTCACCACTTTGGTAGCAATAATAGGAGGAATCAACCAGTGTTACTATAATCCTTTTCAAAAAATGTTTGAAATTATTATATACAGGTTATTTAGCTCCTTTCTTCTTATAAGTGGCTAATTAAGAATATCAAATGTAGGTATTTTGTGTATCTCTATAAATAGGTCATACCATGGACAAATAGGACTCTATTTCCTAGTGGAAATAGAATTATTAGCTTCTTTATATCTAATCAAATTAGAGAGAACTTTCAGAAACCCCAGGATAAATTCAGAATACTCATCTTTAAAATCCTGTTTTCAAGAACTACTATCCATACCAATAGTTAACTCACCATAACATTCCAATCCCTTAGGATTCTCCAGTATTTAGGAATCTTCAGAAAAACACATAGTATAATAGATAGATAGATAGATAGATAGATAGATAGATAGATAATAAATAGAGATGATAGATCAATAGATAAATAGCTAGATATGAGAGTCATTGTAGAAATTACATGAAGTACAAAAGTTCCACAATATGCCAATTGTTAGCCAGATACCAAAAGAGCAGGTGTTGTAATTCATTCTGTGTCCAGGAGCTGAGAACCAGGGGAGCCCATGCTGTAACTCTTAGTCCCAAGCAAAAGGTCCAAGAACAAGGGGCCCCTTGGTATAAATCCCAGAGTTCAAAGGCCTAATAACCAGAACTTCTTATGTCCCAGGGCAGGAAAAAATGGATGTCCCAGTTCTAGAAGTGAGAAGGAATATGCCCTTTCTTTGAATTTTTATTCTACTCTGGCCCCCTATTCCAACTCTTCATGTTCTCCCACACTAGTGAGAGTGTCCAGTGGTGAAAAATCTATCCTACAAAGCAGGGGACGTGGGTTCAATTCCTGGTTAGGGAACTAAGATCCCACATGTCACGGGGCAACTAAGCCCATGCACCACACAACTATTGAGCCCATGCACCTCAACTAGAAAGCCCGCATGCTGCAAACTACAGAGCCCATGTGCTCTGGAGCCCACGCACTACAACTAGAGAAGAGAAAACCCACACACCACAACTAGAGAGAAGCCCATGCTCCACAACTACAGAGAAGCCCACTCCCCACAGTGAAGAGCCTATGTGCCACAACAAAGATCCTGTGTGCTGCAACCCAACAATGCCAAAATTTAAAAAATAATAATAATAAAATAAGAGCCTGCATGCTGCAACTAAAACCCAAGTCAGTCAAAGAAATAAGAAGAAAGAAAGAAAATAAATAAATATTTTTTAAAAAGAAAAATAGCATGGTCATAATTCTACCTAACATGGTAGAAGTATTCTTCATACTACAGAAACACACTAGTCCCTCCCCAGAAGAGGAAGTAAAGTTCTCTGCTATGTTTAGTCTTATTTAAATATCTCATAAAATATAGTATGATATAAAATTAACAATATTTAAATACTATAATATAAAGTTGGTACATATTATATGATAAGTGAATAATAGATGATAGAAAACAAAAATATCTGAGATTATATATATATATAATATATATACACACACAAACATATTCATAATAAGAAATATCCATGACAATCATAACTCTTTTTTCTGTAACTGATTGTGTGATAGTAGATGATATTTATAACTACCTTCTGCTACTGTCTCAATGTATTCCCATTGCTTAAGTAAGCACCATAGATGGTCTTGGTTGTTTTTATTTTATGGGATGACCAAAACCTTCATCCATGAAGGATCTGGTACATGTCTACATGTACATGTAGTCCTACGTGTATTTGGCAGTTGTAGTTTTTTAATTAACTTTAATCATAGGACATAGTAATAATAAAAGAAACTCTTAGGGATATTCTGTGTGCCAGACATACTTTCTTATCTCTATTTTTTGAATAGTTGCCCAATATCTCTTTTGTAGTGATACAGATTCTTTGATTCAACAAATTTTAGTCAATTTCCTAAACCTTCTCCATATCATTCTGTGTATTTCCATGTAACATGCTTAGCATGAACCCTGCTTAGTTAGTTTAGCAAGGGTCTATTATAATGCATGTCTGATCACCACACATATCTAATCATGATTTAAATTCTTCACCATCGAACAGGTGATGACTAATCAGTCAGACCTGTCTTCAGCAAGAATCCTGTTAAGTTGGCTTAAACAAAATCCCCATTACCATTCATGTTTCCTCTTAGCAATTTTTCATTCACTGAACCCCACCAAACTTCCAGGCTATAAATTCCCACTTGCCCATGATATTTTTGGAATTAAGCCTGTTTCTATACTGAGATAATTTATCCTTTGCAATAGTCCTGAATGAAACCCATTTTTTACCCCCATTTAATCTCTGTTTTTTTTCTTTGACAGTTAAAATATCTCTACTTGGATAGATCAGAGTCATCACTGGAGTCTCAGATACCTTACCCAGTACCTGAAGTGTGCACCTTTGAAAACTTTTCATCTCTACTCCTGACTGATAGAACAGAGATACTTTGGTGAGTTCATTTCCTAAACCACTGGTTCAGACAAATATCCCTTAAAACTGTAGGGACAGATTTTGATTCATCAGCATTTGAGTACACTCTAGAAGAAAGATTAGAGACCCAAACAGAGGATGGATTAGAGGGCTAGGTTTCTTTATTTGTAAGAAGCTGTGTTAGAGTCCCAGGCAAATAACTGAGTGTAAAAAGCTGGGTTAGAGTCCCAAGGTTATTTTTGCGTAATTATAAGTATATCATTAGCTATAAAACATGGGAACTTCTCAGTGAACAGACAACCCCCTTCTTGAAACCTTGCTGAGTATATGTGCACCAACTCCATTGGCTTCCTTTCTTGTTGGCATGATTTTACTAAGAATAATTGGACAGTCAATGGCCTATTTGAGAAATATTAGATCCTTTCAATGTGGCTTCTCTAAACCCACTCTCTTCTCATGCATCTTCTTTTCCTTCCACATTTTACTGGTTTGTATTTTCCCTTCAGTTTCCTTGAATCTTTTGATGTGCCCCCTACCTTCTCCATCCCTCTGTCCAGACTGCCAGAATTTCACCTTCAAATCCTGCCTCTCAACTCCCATAGTCACTTTAACTTTAGGTTTCTTATCATCCATTCAGTGTTCTCAAGGAAATATGGAATCCGAAGCAACCACCACAGCCTCCATCAGATTACATGTTAGGGCCAAAGAGAGTATTACTAATCTCTTCTACAAATATTGGTAAACAGGTAACCTTCATGTCCCAGTTACCAGAAACACAATTCAGGTTAACATATAAAGTGAAGATATACCACTGAGATAGTATTACTATGTTCATCAAGTCAAGGCTAAAATTTTATACTTAGTTATAAAATTACTCTGTCCATCTTTCTGTAAGTTTGTGCATGTTCCTAATGTGTGTACGTATGCATGTGTTATGTATATGTGACATTTTCTACCTCCAGATGATAAAGTTTTCTTTTACTTGGGAGATTTTTGTTAAATGATTCTAATTTCCAAATGGTTGGTAAAGTAAAAACAGGCATAACTTCAGAGTTTTCAGCATTAAATATAATGAACATACAAATTTTTTCTACCTAGGTTTAGTACTCAAAAACATTATGTTATCTCTACTAGTTGTTTAAGATTATAAAACTATAAATCTAACCTATGGAAAATATACATAAAAATAATTGATTTACATTAATAAAACAAAGAATAAAATTATATAAACATCTCAATAGAATCAGAAAAAGCATTTGACAAAATTCAACATTCATTTATAATAAAAACTCTCAATGAACTGGATATAAAGGAAACATATCTAAACATAATAAAGGCAATATATGAAAAGCCCACAGTTAACACCTGTTAAAAAAATACAACAGGCCCAAAATGAAATCACTTATGCTAAGCCCTACATTCTCAAACTGAGACTTAGAACTAAGTCCAGTTCTCCCAGAGATTGAATCTTAAATCAGTCAATTAGGAATTGCTTGATAAGCACTAGTTGGGAAATCTACCTGATATATTAAATCAGTCAATTAGGAATTGCCTGATAAGCACTAGTTAGGAAATCTCCCTGATATATCTCTGCCTTTCTGTAAAGAAAAATAACCTTGCAATAATGAACTTCCTTTTATTTGTCTAGTAAATGTCCTCTTTCCTGTTCCATTCTGCCTATAAACATCTTTCATTTTGTACACTCCCTGAAGCTCCCTTTTATCTACTATACTGGATACTGTCTGAAATATGAATCATTTAATAAAGCCAATAAGGTCAGTAAAATTTACTCAGTAGAATTTTGTTTTTTAAAATTTTTTAAAAAATTTTTTTAACAAAAAAACACAAATTTTTGTTTTTTAAAAATATACTCAAGAATTTTGTTTTTTAAAAATATACTCACCACTGCTTCCCTGGTGGCGCAGTGGTTGAGAGTCTGCCTGCCTATTCAGGGGACACGGGTTTGTGCCCTGGTCCAGGAAGATCCCACATGCTGTGGAGCAGCTAGGCCCATGAGCCATGGCCACTGAGCCCGCGCGTCTGGAACCTGTGCTCCACAACGGGAGAGGCCACAACAGTGAGAGGCTCACATATCGCAAAAAAGAAAAAAAAAAAAAAAAAATATATATATATATATATATATATATATATATATATATATATACTCAATAGTGAAAAGCTGAAAGTTGTCCTCTAAGATCAGGAAGAAGATAAGGATGTCCACTCTCACTGCTTTTATTCAACATAATATTAGAAGTCTTATCCAGAGCAATTAGGTAAGAAAAAGAAATAAAAGCCATCAAAATTGGAAGGGAAGAAGTAAAACTCATTGTTTTTGCATGGCAAGATATTATATATAAAAAAACTTAAAGACTCCATCAAAAAAACCTGTTAGAACTAATAAAAGAATTAAGTAAAGTTGCAGGATACAAATTTAATATACAAAAATTTGTTTCATTTCTATAGACTAATAACAAAATATTAGAAGAGAAATTGAGAAAACAACCCCATTTACAATTGCATCAAAAAGAATATAATAATTAGGAATTTATTTAACCAAGGTGAAAAACTGTTATATTGAAAACTATAAGACCTTGATGAAAGTATTGAAGAAGACACAAATAAATAGAAAGATATTCCACACTCATGGATTGGAATAGTTAATACTATTAAAATATCTATGCTACACAAAGCAATCTACAGAGTCAGTGAAATCCCAATTAAAAATCCTAATGGCATTTTTCACAGAAATAGAATAATCTTAAAATTTATATGGAACAACAGGAGACCCTCAATAGCCAAAGCCATCCTGAGAGAGAAAACCAAACTTGGGTCCACCACACTTTCTGATTTCAAACTATATTAAAAGGGCATAGCAATCAAACAGGTATTGTTATAAAAATGGATGCATAGGTCAATGGAACAGAATACAGAGCCCAGAAATAGGCCAATATATATATGGTCAATTAATTTATGAAACATAAGCCAAAATTAAACAATAAGGAAAACATAGACTCATCAATAAAAGCTGTTGGGAAAACTAGTTGGCCACATGCAAACAAATAAAACTGGACAACTATCTTACACCATTCACAAAAATTAACTCAAAATAGATTAGAGACGTGAACATAAGATCTAAACACTGAAAACAACCAGAAGAAAAATAAGCAGTAAGTTCCTTGACATCAGTCTTGGGTGATGATTTTATTTCACACTAAATGCAAAGGCAACAAAAGCAAAAATAATTAAGTAAGATTATATTAAGCTAAAAGGCACCTACACAGCAAAGAAAACCATACATAATAAAAGGCAACCTATTGGATAGGAGCAAATTATATTTCTGATAAAGAGATAATTCCTAAAATTAAAAAAAAACTCAAGTAACTCAATAGCAAAAAAAATAAAAAAGAAAGGAAATTGGATTTTAAAATGGACAGAGGATCTGAACAGACATTTCTCCAAAGATGTACAGATAGCCAACAGGTATATGAAGAGGTGCTCAACATCACTAATCACCAGGGAAGTGCAAATATAAACCACAAGGAGATATCACCTCATGTTCATTAGAATTGCTACTATCAAAAAGACAAAAACTAAGTGTTGCTGAGGATGTGAAGAAACTGTTACCAAACAGAACTTGAGCCCATTCACCTGTACACAGTAAAGCCAATATACCGACACCTGGTTGTGGTGAAGAAAAGTGAAGTGTTTCTTGCAGGACACCAACCAAGGAGCCCAGTCATCTAGTGCTTAAAAGATCTGAATTCCCTGATGGCTTTCAGGGAAAGAATTGTAAAGACAGGATAAGGGAGAGGGGTTGCGGGGTGCATAATTAGCCCATGGACATTCTTCTGATTGATTGATAGTGAAATAATCAGGAGTCAACATCATCAACATTCTGTTTCAAATGAGTCTGAGGTCTATGGCTTGTGGGCAGCATACAGTTAACTTCTTCTACCTAGTGGGGGTTTCAGTATCTGCAAAACAGCTCAAAGGATATGACTCAATATTGTCTATAGCCCTTGAGGAGGAATGAAATGTCCTTGACATTGTTTAATGGCTAAATTATTATCATTTTGTCTTGCTTGACTCTTTTCCTTTCTTTCTGCATTTTCTAACTTATCTGATTAAATTTATTCTTTGGAACTCAGGGAAGGTCTTTGAGGCTAAAGTTTTTCTACAGACAAGAGACAGCCAGAGGACATGAGAGGGTGCTCTATTCTGAGAAGGCCCTAAATTGTCCTGCTCATTTACAAAATGGGAATCTTGTGCACTGTTGGTGGAAATGTAGATTGGTAGTTCTACTGTGGAAAACAATATGGAGGTTCCTCAAAAAACTAAAAATAAAACTACCATATGATCCATCAATTATGCTTCTTGGTATTTATCTATAGGAAATGAAGTCCTGATCAAAAATATGGGATCCTTCAAGTTTATTTCGGCATTGTTTACAATAGCCAAGACATAGAAGTAAATGAAGCATATATTAATGGATGACTGGATAAAGAAAATGTGAGATAGATAGATGATAGATTAATAGATAGATAGATAGATGATAGATAGATAGATAGATAGATATAAATAATGGAATGGAATATGACAGAATACTATTTAGCCATAAAAAAGAATAAAATCTTGCAATTTATGACAACATGGATGGGCCTAGCACATTACACAAAGGGACAAAGTCAGACAGAGAAAGGCAAGTGGTTTATGATCTTATTGATATGTGTAAAATAAAAACAAACAAACAAACAAAAAAGAAACTTATACAGAGAGCAGATTGGTGCTTTCTAGAGGTGGTAGGTGGGGTGTGGGCAAAATGAGTGAAGGGGGTCAAAAGGTAAAAACTTCCAGGTAAGAAATAAATAAATCTTGGGGATGTAATTTATGGTAGGGTGACTGTAGTTAAAAATACTGTATTGTATATTTGAAATTTGCTATGATAGTACCTCTTAAAAAATGACAAGAAAAAAATGGGTAACTGTGTGACGATGGATGTTAACTAAACTTATAATGGTGATAGTTTTGCAATACTGTATATACAAAATTGAATCATCATGTTTTATATCAACATTATGTTTTAATACAATGTTGTATGTAAATTATATATCAATTTTTAAAAATTAATAGCTTAATGTATGTCTTGCTCAGAGGTAAATTAAAAAGAAAAAAATAACTATATATTAACGTTTTATGTTCTCTATCTCTGTGATTTTTTGATACTTGCCTAATTGGTCAACAAGATAAATAACTGAAGATGACAGGTGAGAAATTGTCATGATCAATTCAAACATATTTGTTAATAACAAGTGAATTAACTAGATGTAAATAGGATAAAAGTTAATGAACTTTTAAAAATTGATCATGTTTTATAATACCTACTTAAAAGTCATTTCACAAAAATTTTGACAACTTGAAACCTTAAAGCTACATTAGGTTAAGGCAAATAATGGATATTTCTTGAATATCCAAATTGTTTCCAAATAAGAAAATATTGAAACTTCAGTTGTTGAACATATTGTATCTACTTTTACAATCTTGTTTTTATATGGTACAAAAAAGCTAAATATATTGGGGTACATCTTTAAACATGGAATATTGTACAATGAAAAGGCATATTCCTCTAGAAAATTTGTAATAATGTGTTTATAAATTTGCTACAGAATAATAGTATGTGGCCAACAGTTAACAATTGTTTAATTCCTACTTTTCTCTGTAAAAGAAAGATGACTAATGGTTAATAATTCTAATAAATATATGTAAATGAAATGACTATAACTAAGAAAGATAAAGAAAAAACACTGTGTATGCAAGGAAAGTAAGGTATGTTTTTAATGAGGAAGTATATGAAGAATGTGATTTTGTTATGAAAAAAAGAGAGTAATATTGTCCTAATGTGGAATGACATCTTAATCCAGAAAAAAAAAGAGGAAAGGTGTAAAGCAAACACTGAATGGATTTTTTTTTAAGTTAGAAAGACTGTGGAAAATGAATCTTGAAAGGAATATTATCTTGTGTGGGCAAATCTGGCAAAGATTCGATGAATTTATTTACAAGGTTTTTAGAACTTAGCCTTAGAATTAATAGTACACAAATGCAAAAGCAGGATTTGGTTATTTCTCTATTAAAGCAACAAGGTGTGTTTAGATTATGTCTGCTATTAATAAGAAACTATTTTTTCTTTACCTTCTATTTATTTAGCATGGAAAGCCAAATTTTGCATTTTAATATAATTTATTGTGCTTCATGTTGTCTTTATCAGGTCTTTGATTACTTAGGAAACAGTCTTATTAATAAAAGAGCTGGATTTTTAACAGCTATGTAACATTTTGTATTTGCCTTTAAACTCTCTTGTCAGTTTGGTTAAATGATTAACTTGGTATAATTTCACAGTGATCCTATTTAGTTGTGTTAAAACCTTTTGATATTTTTTTACAACTTCCCAAAACCAAATTATAAATGGAGTCTTTTTTATCTCAAACTAACATTGAGATTTCCCAGAGGGTTCCTGGAAAACGTCAAAGGATTTCTTTCTCCCTTTGTAAAAGGTAGATACTAAGCTAATTAAGTTTACTTGGTATATTTAATTACATGGAAAACATTGGCAAATAAAAAATGATGGTAAAAAAGTGTATATATCCGAATCATTTTGCTGTACAGCAGAAATGAACACATCATTGTAAATCAACTATACTCCAATAAAAAAATGATGATAAACCTTAGGTTTATATGTTATTAATGAGGTATTCTAGAAATTATATGAAGTATATATATATTTGTCAATACACTCCAACTAATATGCTGAAATCTAGTATGTAACAGAAATAACTAATTTTCCTTATCAAATAAGCTCTCATCAGAAGTTTAACTATAGCCTTTTAACAAGAATATACAATGGAGAAAAGACAGTTTTTCAATAAGTGGTGCTGGGAAAACTGGACAGCTACATGTAAAAGAATGAAATGAGAACATTCTCTAACACCATGCACAAAAATAAACTCAAAATGGATTAAAAATCTGAATGTAAGACTGGATATTATAAAACTCTTGGAGAAAAACATAGGCAGAACACTTTCTGACATAAATCACAGCAATATCGTTTTGGATCCACCTCCTAGAGTAATGAAAATAAAAACAAAAATAAACAAAAATGATCTAATTAAACTTAAAAGTTTTTGCACAGCTAAGGAAACCATAAATGAAACAAAAAGACAATCAACACAATTGGAGAAAATATTTGCAAATGAAGCAACTGACAAGGGATTAATCTCCAAAATACACAAATAGCTCATGCAGCTCAATTAAAAAAAATGGGCAGAAAATCTAAATAGACATTTCTCCAAAGAAGACATACAGATGGCCAATAGGCATATGAAAAGATTCTCAACATAGCTAATTATTATAGAAAAGTAAATCAAAACTACAGTGAGGTATCACCTCACAATGGTCAGAATGTCTACAAACAGCAAATGCTGGAGAGGGTGTGGAGAAAAGGGAACCCTCATACACTGTTTGTGGGGATGTAAATTGGTGCAGGCATTATGGAAAACAGTATGGAGTTTCTTTTAAAAACTAAAAATAGAACTACCATATGATCCAGCAATCCCACTCCTGGACATATATCTGGAGAAAATCATAACTCAAAGCAATACATGCACCCTCAATGTTCATTGAAGTACTATTTACAATAGCCAGAACATGGAAGCAACCTAAATGTCCATTGACAGAGAAATGGATAAAGAAGATGTGGTACATATATATAATGGAATATTACTCAGCCATAAAAAATAATGAAATAATGGTATTTACAGCAACATGGATGGACCTAGAGATTATCATACTAAGTGAAGTAAATCAGACAAAGACAATTATCATATGATATCACTTATATGTGGAATCTTAAAAAAATGATACAAATGAACTTATTTACATAACAGAAACAGACTCACAAACTTTGAAAGAAAAATTATGGTTACCAAAGGGAAAGAAGGAGGAGGGGCAAATTAGGAGTTTGGGATTAACATATACACACTACTATATATAAAACAGAAAATTAACAAGGACCTAATGTGTAACACAGGGAACTATGCTCAGTATTTTGTAATAACCTATATGGGGAAAGAATCTGAAAAAGAAATGATATATGTATATGTATAACTGAATCGCTTTGCTTTGCACCTGAAACTAATACAACATTATAAATCAACTATACTCCAACATAAAATAAAAATTAAATTTAAAAAATAAGTTTAACTATGACCTTTAAATCATTTAATTCATTCACAGACAGTTATTGCTTTGCTTTCCTTCTTCTCCAAAAGTATTTACAATCAGTTAAAGAAAGTATGCTCTATGATGGGAACATTTGGATAATTTTGAAGCCATGCTCTGGACTGAGTAATATTTCACAGGAAGAATAAAGAAGTTGATTAATTCATAAAACTACTAACCCAATATTTAGCAGAACAAGAATTAATTACATTGAGCTAAATAAACTGATGAAGATGATCATAAATTTTATGACTTTTGGTTTAAACATTGCTATTGTTTAATGTTTTGGTTATCATGTAGAAATTAAACATTTTCTTATGGCAATTTGGTAAAGTATACATTTGTGAACAAATATGAAACTATTCCCTTTTTTTCCCTAACTGATTCCTGCACAATTCAAAAACCCTAGGTATTTTTATTTTTATGGCAATATAATTAGTTGCATAATTTCAATAAAAATCTGTTCTTGTAAGAGGACAAAACTTGAAACATTTGTTATATTACCAATGCTCTGACTGGAATGTCATATTTGAAAATGTTCATGAAAACAGATATGAACAGACAGCTTTAAGGAACTAAGCTTGAGCTGAATGAGTAAATTCTTATGAAACTCCCTTTGAAAACCAGCCTGTAACAGTTTCCCACTATACTGGTCAATAAGGAATGTCATCTCCTGACAGGCTCAGGAATCTCAGGGTATTCTCAGTACCCTAAAAGAGAGGAATTTACCTAAATCTTTAGGTACTGCAGGCAAAATCTGGTATCAAGTTATTGGCTTGGCTTCCTAGCCTTGAGAGGCTTTGAAAATTTCAACCCGAGATTCCTTATGAAAAGGTCCAATCAAGCAAACTCACAAGACCTATGTGATCAGTTGCTATTTTTGCTTCACTTGTGTAAATAACCAGATCAAATTTAATGAGACTAAACTTATTTTGCAAACAAATTAATCTTACCTTGATTACCTTCAATTGAAAGGTGGTGATTTTAGAGGAAAAAGTTATGATTCAGTGGAAAACTTGTGGATTTTATCTTGCACATTTTGCCATTTCATGCCAAAGCCTGAATTATTTTGGTTATCTCCAAGATCTGCCTACAACCCTGCAAATTAACATTTCCAATTTTATCATTTCTCACCTGGAATTATGCATTATGTTTGTCTGTGCCATCATGGCTACTTTGTTCTCGGGCCCATTGGAAAATAACAAGGGTGACTGGGAAAAGAGTGATTAATATCCATGAGAACTGACATTATAGCCACTTGATTATTGAAATCCTGGGGTTGGAGTGGGGAAAGGTCATGGATATACCAGTTCTAGGAGAGGAGAAGAAATTTTCCTTCCTTTGCCTTTTTCTATTGTGACCCTCTTTGATTTGGTTGGTGCTCTCCCATATTGGTGAGGGCAGACATCTTTACCCAGTCTAATAAATCAAATGTTAATCCCTTACCTTCCAGAAAAGTCCTGACACATTCAGAAACAATGTTTTACCAGGTATCTGGACCTCCCTTAGCCCATCAAGTTGCCAATAAACATACGCTGAACAGTCTTCCCCTTGTGAAATTGACACCAATATGCATTGCCTTTGAACATACTTACTCTTCAAATAAAGAAAGCAACAAGTCATAATTCTGCCTAACATGATAGAAGTATTATGCATACTACTGAAAACACACTAGTGCTTTCCATGAAGAGAGGTAAAGTCCTTCAGTAATGTTTACTGTTCTTCTAGGTATTTCATAAGAAATGCTATGATGTAAAATTAAAAAGCTGATATAAAATTAATATGTCATATATTGTAATTGAGCAGGACCCTATGGGGCCTTCCCAGAACAGACCACTCCCACAATGTCATTGGCCTGCCTCTTGTCTGTAGGAAAACTTGAGCCTTCAGGCCTTCCCCCAAGTTCCAAATGGTATACTTAATCAGAGAAGTGGGAAAATGCAGAAAAAAAGGAAAACAGTCAAGCAAGACAAAATAATAAATGATTAGCCATTAAACATTTAGTTCCTCCTCAAGGGCTATAGGAAATATTCTGAGTCATATCTGCTGAGCTGTTTTGCAGATACTGAAACCCCCAACAAGTGGAAGAAGTTAACTGTATGCTGCCCACAAGCACATAGACCCCAGACTGGTTAGAACCATAAGATTGATGATGTTGACACCTGATTGCCTCACAGCCAACGAATCAGAAGAATTTCCATGAGGTGATCACACACCCTACAAACCCTCTCCCACATCCTGTCTTTAAAAACCTTTCCCTGAAAGCGTTCAGGGAGTTCAGGCCTTTTAAGCACTAGCTACCTCGACTCCTTGCTTGGCTCCCTGCAGTAAATGCTGCCCTTTCCTTCACCATAACCCAGTATCAGTAGATTGGCTTTACTGTGTGTGCTCAAGCATGCCCAAGTTTGGTTCAGTAACAATATTACAACATAATGAAATAATAAAGTTAGAAAGCAAAAACATTTGATATACACATATACAAGTATTCATAAAAAATGATGAAATATTCATGACAATTACATTCCTCATTTCTGTCACTGGTCATGTGTTAGTAGGTGGTAATTATAACTACATCTACTATCCACTCTATATTGCCTTTGCATAAGCAAGCGCTTCAGCTTTTAATAGTTCTTTACCTGGTGGAACAAATAAAACGTTCATTCCTGAAAAGTCTAGGCCTTTATTAGTCCTGTTTGGATTGAGTTGTGGTAGTTTTCCATTGACTTTACTCACAGGGAATGATAATAATAAGATACACCCTAAGAGATATCCAGTACTCCAGACATACTCTTTCCTACCTTCACTGTAGAGTCGTTGTCCAGTTTCTCTTTAGTAGTGACACAGATTCTTTGCCTCACCATTCTTCAGTCAAGCTCCTAAACCTTCTTCAATGCCCATCTGGTATTTCCTTATGAAATCTTTACCAAGAACCTTGTTAAGTCAGTTTAACAAGGGTCTCTCATCCTTCATTTGATCATCCTCAATAGCTAATTAGGTTTCTCAGCTTCTACCATCCTCCAGGTGATGACCTCTCAATCTGGCCTGTCTTCAGCAAACACTCTGTCAATTTAGTCAGAATTCTCTTCACCTTTTATGATTGCTGTTAGTAATTTTCCAACTACTGAAACCCATCAGGCACCTTAGATATAAATTCCGTCTTACCCATGTTATATTCAGTTTTGAACCTGTTTCTTTACTGAGATGTCTTTCCCCTATTGCAATAGTCCTGAATAATTATGCATTTAAAACTGGTGTTTCTTTGACAGTTATAAAACAGAATTTGATACAACGGAATTCTTACTGGAGATCAGAACCATTCACCCAGGACAGAAATTATACACCTTTAAAGACTTTGTCTCCAATCTTTACTAACTGATTGGAGATTCTTTGGTGAATCTAACTCTTAAAGCATTAATTCAGAGCCTTAAAGCTGGTAGGGACGGATTTTTATTTGTAAGATTTTGAGTATATTCTAGAAGCAGAGTTAGAGTCCCAGACAAAAAAATCAGCATTAAAGTCCTAGGTTTTTCCCTAAGAAGCCAGTTTTGAGTCCCAGGCAAGCAAAAGCTGCCTGGTTTATCCAAGTTTATCTATTCATTAGAATTAAGGTACCACTAGCTAAGAACTTGGGAGTTTCTCAGTGGACTATTGAGCCCCCACTGACTATGCTCTGCCAACTCTACTTCTTTTCTCGCTTGCATGCTTTTACCAAGAATAATTTGGAATTTCAACAACCTCTTTGGGAAACTTAGGATATTCACAAAATGGATCCTGTAAGACTTCTACCTTCCTTACACCTTTGTTCTTCTTTCTTTATTTCTGTGTTTTGTATCTTTCTTCCAGTTGCCTTAAATCATTCGTTATCATCTCCTTCAAACACCTATCTCCTTCATCCCTGTTTCTACCGTCTAAGACATTTTCCTTCCCACTCCAACCACCAAGTCTTCTGTAACAACTTGAATTTTAGGTCCCCTACGCTCTATTGAGGTCTTTCAAGGAACTAAGGGACCTGTAAGAGCAATCAACTCAGTCTGAAAAAAGTGGTTATTTGTAAACAGAACTGGATGTTTAGTCCACTCATATTGATTTAGAGACATAAAGACAGCTGTTAGATATCACCTCATTTAATGGCCTAACATTTGCTCCATAGCCTCCACTAAATTACCTGCCAGGGAAAAGTAAAATCTTGACAGTTTCTCCACAAATATTGGTTACCAGGTAACTTAACTTGTCCTATTTTCCAGAAACAGAATTCACACAAAAATATAAAGGGGTGAGTAACCAGGGAGATTATATTACTAGTTTTACTGAGTCAGCGTATCTCTACTGACATCTGTCCACATGTTTTCTTTATGTATCTATATATTTATTTTATGTATATGTGACATTTTCATCTCTTCATGATAGGACAAAATTAATTTATAAAATTCCTTAAGGAAGTTTTATTCCAATTGTCAGAGATAAATGAGTTTCTATAAATTAAGCATTTCTCAAACTCTCAGAAATGTAAAAAAAAATCTAAATTTTAAAAGTTCTTTTATGTGGGATAATCTTTGGCAATAAAGCTAGTTTTGAAAATTGTTAGTTAGGAATCAGCCCAGATAGCGGATTAGAAAGACCCTGAGCTCACTTCCTCTCATAGGCACACCAAATTTACAACAATTTACAGAGTAACCATCAATTAAGAAGACCGTAACCTACCAGAAAAGACCTTCTACAGCTAAAGATATAAAGAAGGAACCACAACAAGATGTGTAGGAGTGGTGGAGCCGCAATATAGTCAAATCCCATACCCTGGGGTGGGTGAGTCCCAAACAGGAGAATAATTACAATTGCAGAGGTGCTCCCAGATGAGTAAGAGGTCTGAGCCCTCAGGCTCTCCAACCCAGAGGTCCTGCACTGGGAAGACAAGCCTTCCAAAATGTTTGACTTTGAAAGCCAGTGGGGTTTACATTCAGGAGTCCCAGAGAGCTGAGGGAAAGAGAGAATCTACTCTTAAAGGACACACACAAAAACTC
The DNA here is from genome assembly GCF_008692025.1 of Phocoena sinus. Lineage (NCBI taxonomy): Eukaryota > Metazoa > Chordata > Mammalia > Artiodactyla > Phocoenidae > Phocoena > Phocoena sinus. Next base: position 55,740,648 of record NC_045764.1, on the reverse strand, counting down.
ACATGCTCTGGGACTCAGGGCAGAAACGGTCATTTGGAAGGAGTCTGAGTCAGATCTACCTGCTGATCTGGAGAGTCTCCAGGAAGGCAGGATGAAAATACAGCTCAACTTCTGGACATAGACATGGGCAGCAGGAATTCTGGGGAAGTTCTTCTACCACAAGGACACTGGTGGTGGTAATCATCATTTTGAAATCCTCCCTCTAGCTTATTAGCCTCAAGACCCAGCCCAACCCCTGCTCAACAGCCAATAGACACCAGTACTGAAACACCTCAAGCCAGGCAATTAACTGGACAGGGACACAACCCCACCAACCAGCAGGCAGGGTACCTTAAGATATCCTGAGCCCACAGCAACCCCTGGACATGTCCCTGCCCACAAGAGGGCCAGGACATGGCCCCAAACACCACCAAATAGGCATTAAACCCAGCACCCCCAGGGTCCTGCAGCCAGAAAGCATGGGACAGAGCTTCACCCACCAGTGGGCAGGAACAAGCCCCAGAATTCCTGGCCCCAGCAAACAGTGACCTTGCTCAAGCCTCAGAATCAGCTTCACCAACCAGTGGGCAGATACCAGCCATAAGAGAACCACAGCACCCCAGACTTAGCCCACACACCAGGAGGCCAGCTACTGCCTTGGTATCTGCTGGGTCCTGGCTCTGACCAGCAGTATGCCTTATCTAGACTCAGGACCTCATGCATCCACTATCAGGAGGACACCAGCTGCAAGACAATAGCAGCCCCACAGCCTGTAGACCCAGCCTGCCTATGAGAAGACCAGAACACACCCCAGGACTGGATGGGCCCAGTCATAGCCCACTAGAAGGCAAACACAAAGTTTGGGACACCCTGAACCCTACATTCAGATGTTCCAGGGACTGGTGCTACCCTCCAGCAGTTTAACACCAGCTGTGGGACTCTTGGGACCATGACTCTGCCTGCCCGTGAGCCAGAACAAGACCTACGGCCCCCCAGCGTTCAATCAGAAGCTGGTACACACCACACCGGGCAGGCCCCAGCAACCAATGAGATCAGGGAGCAGCCAAGCCTACCAGATCATGCGCAGTAGTCAGCCTGCCAGAACAGAAGAATTCAAACTGCCCACATAGGGAGAAAACCTAGAGCATATAGCTCTGGTGATGAAAGAAGAATACACTGCTGAGATGCATAGAATATCTCCTTAAAAGGCCACCACTACAAGGTCAGGAAAAATAACAAATGTACCAGATACATAGAAATATAAATAGCAAGTTAGACAAAATGAAGCTACAGAGGAATAGGTTCAAAACAAAAGAACAGGATAAAACCACAGAAGAAGAAATAAGTGAAACGAAGATAGTCCATCTACCCAAAAAAGAGTTCAGGGTAATGACCATAAGGATGATCAACAGACTCCAGAGAATGGTTGCACAAAGCAAGAAGTTAGAAATATCTAACTAAGAGTCAAAAAATATAAAGAACAACAAAACAGAGATGAAGGATACAATAAATGGGATGAAAAATATACTAGAAGGAATCAACAGTAGGCCAAATGATATAGAGGAATGAATCAGCAAGCTCGAAGACCAAGTAATGGAAATCACTGATGCTAAACTGAAAAAAGAAAAAGAATGAAAAGAAATGAGGACAGTTGAGGAGAAATCTGGGACATCAAGCACATTAATATTCACATTACAAGGGACGAAGAAGGAAAAGAGAGAGATAGAAAGGTGCTGAGGACACATTTGAAGACATAATACATGAAAACTTCCTGAATCTGAGAAAGGAATGATACATCTCAGTCCAGGAAGCACAGAGAGTGCCAAACAAGATTAACCTAGAGAGGAAAACACCAGGACACATTGTAACTTAAAAGGCAAAAATTAAAGATAAAGAGAGAATATTAAAAGCAAAAAGGGAAAAGCAACAAGTTACAAAAAAGGGAACTCCCATAAGGTTATAAGCTGACCTTTTAGCAGAAACTCTATAGGACAGAGGGTGTGGCATAATATATAAAAAGTGATGAAAGGGAAAAACCTACAAGCAAAATATTCCACCTGATAAGGCTCTCATTCAGATTTGATGGAGAGATGAAAAGTTTACAGGCAAGCAAAAGCCAAACCGCCTTTACAAGAAATGTTGGAAGGACTTCTCTAAGTGAAAAAGAAAAGGGCACAACTAGAACCATATGAAAGGGAAAGTCTATTGGTAAAAATAAATACACTAAAGGAAGGAAATAATCCAACACAAACCTAGTGAGAAGGTAAAAAGATAAAAATTTGTAACATCAACTATGTCTAAAGTAAGGAGTTATGAGCTATACAAAATAATTACATTTAAAATATATTGTCAAAAACAGAATAATCATAAGGGAAGGTGTATACAAATAGAGAGTTATTAAAATGTACTTGGAAGTAAGAGATCAGCAACTTAAAACAATCAGCAAATTAAGAGATTACGATATATATATATATGTCAGATATATGACATATATATATATCAAGATAACCACAAACCAAAAATCTATAATATATACACAAAAAAAGTAGAAAGGAATCCCAACATAACACTAAAGATAGGGATCAAATTACAAGAAATTGAACAAAAGAAGAAGAAAGGAACAAAAAAGACCTACAAAAGCGACCCCAAAACAATTAATAAAATGGCATTAAGAACATACATATTGGAGGAGCTTCAAGATGGCGGAAGAGTGAGACATGGAGATCACCTTCCTCTCCACATCAGAAATACATCTACATGTGGAATAACTCCTATAGAACATGTACTGAACGCTGGCAGAAGACCTCAGACCTCCCAAAAGGCAAGAAACTCCACACATACCTGGGTAGGACAAAAGATAAAAGAAAAAACAGAGATGAAAGAATAGGGACGGGACCTGCACCAGTGCGAGGGAACTGTGAAGGAGGAAAGGTTTCCACACATTAGGAAGCCCCTTCAACGGTGGAGGCAGTGGGTGGTGGAGGGAGGAAGATTCAGAGCCATGGAGGAGAGCGCAGCAACAGGGGTGCGGAGGGCAAAGCTGAGAGATTCCCGCACAGAGAATCGGTGCCTACCAGTACTCACCAGCCCAAGAGGCTTGTCTGCTCACATGCCAGGGTGGGCGGGGCTGGGACCTGAGACTCCGGCTTTGGACAGATCCCAGGGAGAGGACAGTGGTTGGCTGCATGAACACAGCCTGAAGTGTGCTAGTGCAACACAGCTAGCTGAGAGGGAGTCTGGGAAAAAGTCTGGAGCTGCCGAAGAGGCAAGAGACTTTTTCTTGTCACCTTGTTTCCTGGTGCATGAGGAGACGGGATTAAGAGCGCTGCTTAAAGGAGCTCCAGAGATGGGCGCAAGCCGTGGCTATCAGCACAGACCCCATAGATGGGCATGAGATGCTAAGGCTGCTGCTGCAGCCACCAAGAAGCCTGTGTGCGAGCACAGGTCACTATCCACACCTCCCCTCCCAGGAGCCTGATCAGCCCACCACTGCCAGGGTCCCGTGATCCAGGGAAAACTTCCCAGGAGAACACACTGCCAGCCTCAGGCTGGTGCAATGTCATACCAGCCTCTGCTGCCACAGGCTCACCCTGAATGCCTTACCCCTCCCTCCCCATGGCCTGAGTGAGCCAGAGCCCCCGAATCAGCTGTTTCTTTAACCCCATGCTCTCTGAGCAAAGAACAGACGCCCTCAGGTGACCTACACGCAGAGGGAGGTCCAACTCCAAAGCTGAGCCCCAGAACCTGCACAAACAGAGAAGAGAAAAGGAAATCCCTCCCAGCAGCCTCAGTAGCAGCAGATTAAATCTCTACAAACAACTTGATGTACCCTGCATCTGAGGAATACATGAATAGACAACAAATCACCCCAAATTGAGGAGGTAGACTTTGGGAGCAACGATATATTTCTCCCCCTACTTTTTTCTTTTTGTAAGTGTGTATGTGTAAGCTTCTCTGAGTGATTTTGTCTGTATAGCATTGCTTTTACCATTTGTCCTAGGGTTCTCTTTGGCCTATTTTTTTTTAATATAGTTTTTAGTGCATGTTACTATTGGTGGATTTGTTTTCTGGTTTGGTTGCTCTCTTCTTTCTTTTTATTTTATTACTTTCTAAAAATTTTTATTTTTTATTTTAATAACATCATTTTATTTTACCTTCTTATTTCTTTCTTTCTTTCCTACATTTTCTCCCTTTTACTCTGAGCTGTTAGGATGACAGGCTCTTGCTGCTCCAGCCAGGCAATAGGGCTGTGCCTCTGAGGTGATAGAGCCGAGTTCAGGACATTGGTCCAGAAGAGACCTCCCAGGTCCACGTAATATCAAAGGGCCAAATCTCCCAGAGATCACCACTTCAATGCAAAGGCCCAAGTCCACTCAACAACCAGCAAACTTCAGTGCTGGACACCCTATTTCAAACAACTAGCAAGACTGGAACACAATGCCACCAATTAGCAAAGAGGCTACCTAAAGTCATAATAAGGCCACAGATACCCCAAAACACACCACCAGATATGGAACTGCCTACCAGAAAGACAACATCTAGCCTAATCCACCAGAACACAGGCACTAGTCCCCTCCACCAGGAAGCCTACACAAGCCACTGAAGCAACCTTAGCCACTGGGTGCAGACACCAAAAACAACAGGACTATAAACCTGAAGGCTGCGAAAGGAGACCCCAAACACAGTAAGTTAAGCAAAATGAGAACCCGAGAAACACACAGCAGATGAAGGAGCAAGGTAAAAACCCACAAGGCCTAACAAATGAAGAGGATATAGGCAGTCTACCTGAAAAAAAATTGAGAATAATGATTGTAAAGACGATACAAAATCCTGGAAATAGAATGGAGAAAATACAAGAAACATTTAACAAGGATCTAGAAGAACTAAAGAGCAAACAAACAGTGATGAACAACACAATAAATGAAATTAAAAATTCTCAAGAAGGAATCAAGAGCAGAATAACTGAGGCAGATAAGTGACCTGGAAGATAAAATAGTGGAAATAATTACTGCACAGCAGAATAAGAAAAAAGAATGAAAAGAATTGAAGACAGTCTAAGAGACCTCTAGGACAACATTAAATGCACCAACGTTCGAATTATAGGGGTCTCAGAAGAAGAGAAGGAGAAAGGGACTGAGAAAATATTTGAAGAGATTATAGTTGAAAATTTTCCTAATATGGGAAAGGAAATAGTTAATCAAGTCCAGGAAGCACAGAGAGCCCCATACAGGATAAATCCAAGGAGAAACATGCCAAGACACATATTAATCAAACTACCAAAAATTAAATACAAAGGACAAATATTAAAAGCAGCAAGGGAAAGACAACAACTACTACATACGTGAATCTCCATAAGGTTAAGAGCTGACCTTTCAGCAGAAACTCTGCAAGCCAGAAAGGAGTGGCAGGACATATTTAAAGTGATGAAGGAGAAAATACTACAGCCAAGATTACTCGACCCAGCAAGAACCTCATTCAGATTTGACGGAGAAATTAAAAGCTTTATAGACAAGCAAAAGCTAAGAGAATTCAGAACCAGTAAACCAGCTTTACAAAAAGCACTAAAGGAACTTCTGTAGGCAGAAAATACAAGGGAAGGAAAAGACCTACAATAATAAACCCAAAGGAGTTAAGAAAATGGTAATAGGAACATACATATTGATAATTACCTTAAATGTAAATAGATTAAATGCTCTCACCAAAAGACATAGACTGGCTGAATGGACACATAAGCAAGACCCGTATATATGCTGTCTACAAGAGACCAATTCAGACCTAGGGACACATACAGACTGAAAGTGAGGGCATGGAAAAAGATATTCCATGCAAATGGAAGTCAAAAGAAAGCTGGAGTAGCAATTCTCATATCAGACAAAATAGACTTTAAATCAAATACTATGACAAGAGACAAAGAAGGGCACAACGTAATGATCAATGGCTCAATCCAAGGAGAAGATATAACAATTGTAAATATTTATGCACCCAACATATAAGCACCTCAATACATAAGGTAAATGATAAGAGCCATAAAAGGGAAAATTGACAGGAACACAGTCATAGTAGGGGACTTTAACTCCCCACTTTCACCAATGGACAGATCATCCAAAATGAAAATAAATAAGGAAACACAATGATACATTAAACAAGATGGACTTATTTGATATTTTTAGGACATTCCATGCAAAAACAACAGAATACACATTCTTCTCAAGTGCTCATGAAACATTCTGCAGGATAGATCATATCTTGGATCGCAAATCAAGCCTTGGTAAATTTAAGAAAATTGAAATCATATCAGGTATCTTTTCCAACCACAATGCTATGAGACTAGATATCAATTACAGGAAAAAATCTGTAACAAATACAAACACATGGAGGCTAAATAACACACTACTTAATAACCAAGAGATCACTAAAGAAATCAAACAGGAAATTAAAAAATAGCTAGAAACAAGTGACAATAAAAACACAATGACCCAAAATCTATGGGATGCAGCTAAAGCAGTTCTAAGAAGGAAGTTTATAGCTATACAATCCTACCTCAAGAAACAAGAAAAATCTCAAATAAACAACTTAACCTTACACCTAAAGCAATTAGAGAAAGAAGAACAGAAGCCCCCAAATTTAGCAGAAGGAAAGAAATCATAAAGATCAGATCAGAAAAAAAAATGAAAAAGAAGTAAACTGAACAACAGCAAAGATCAGTAAAACTAAAACCTGGCTCTTTTAGAAGGTAAACAAAATTCATAAACCACAGGACAGACTCATCTAGAAAAATGGGAGAAGACTCAAATCAACAGACTTAGAAATGTAAAAGAAGAAAGAACTGACACTGCAGAAATGCAAAGGATCATGAGAGTTACTGCAGGCAACTATATGCCAATTAAAAGGACAAGCTAGAAGAAATGGACAAATTCTTAGAAATGCACAACCTTCCAAGACTGAACCACGAAGAAATAAAAAATATAAACACACGAATCACAAGCACTGAAATTGAAACTGTGATTAAAAATCTTCCAACAAACAAACGCCCAGGACCACATGGCTTCACAAGTGAAGTCTATCAAACATTAGAGAAAAGCTAACACCTAACCTTCTCAAACTCTTCCAAAATATAGCAGAGGGAGGAACACTCCCAAACTCATTCTATGAGGCCACCATCAACCTGATACCAATACCAGACAAAGATGTCACAAAAAATGAAAATTACAGACCAATATCAGTGATGATCATAAATGCAAAACTCCTCAATAAAACACTAGCAAACAGAATCCAACAGCACATTAAAAGAATCATGCAGTATGATCAAGTGGGGTTTATCACAGGAATGCAAGGATTCTTCAATATACGCAAATCAATCGATGTGACATACCATATTAACAAAGTCAATAAATGCAGAAAAAGCATTTGACAAAATTCCAAAGCCATTTATGATAAAAATCTCCAGAAAGTAGGCATAGAGGGAACTTACCTCAACATAATAAAGGCCATATATGACAAACCCACAGCACACAACATTCTCAACGTTGAAAAACTGAAACAATTTCCTCTACGATCTGGAAGAAGACAAGGTTGCTCACTCTCACTGCTATTATTCAACATAGTTTTGGATGTTGTACCCACAGCAATCAGAGAAGAAAAAGAAATAAAAGTAATCCAAAATGGAAAAGAACAAGTAAAACTGTCATTGTTTGCAGATATGATACTATACATAAAGAAGCCTAAAGATGCTACCAGAAAACTACTAGAGCTAAACAATAAATCTGGTAAATTAGCAGGATACAAAATTAATGCACAGAAGTCTCTTGCATTCCTATGCACTAATGATGAAAAATCTGAAAGAGAAATTAAGGAAACACTACCATTTACCATTGCAAGAAAAAGAAAAAAAAATACCTAGGAATAAACCTACCTAAGGAGACAAAAGACCTGTATGCAGAAAACTGTAAGACACTGATGAAAGAAATTAAAGATGTTACAAACAGATGGAGAGATATACCATGTTCTTGGATTTGAAGAATCAACAAGGTGAAAATGACTCTACTACACAAAGCAATCTACAGATTCAATGCAAACACCTATAAAACCCCCAATGGCATTTTTCACAGAACTAGAACAAAAAATTTCACAATTTGTATGGAAACAAAACAGACCCCGAATAGCAAAAGTAACCTTGAGAAAGCAAAATGGAGCCAGAGGAATCAGGCTCCCTGACTTGAGACTATACTACAGTAATCAAGAATGTATGTTACTGGCACAAAAACAGAAATATAGATCAGTGGAACAGGATAGAAAGCTCAGAGATAAACCCATGCACATGGTCACCTTATCTTTGATAAAGAAGGCAAGAATATACAATGGAGAAAAAATGGCCTCTTCAATAAGAGGTGCTGGGAAAACTGGACAGCCACATGTAAAAGAATGAAATTAGAACACGTCCTTACACCATACACAAAAATAAACTCAAAATGGATTAAAGACCTAAATTTAAGTCCAGACCCTAAAAACTCTAAGAAGAAAACATAGGCAGAACACTCTATGACATAAATCACAAGAAGATCCTTTTTGACCCACCTCCTAGAGAAATGGAAACAAAAAATAAACAAATGGGACCTAATGAAACTTAAAGCTTTTGCACAGGAAAGGAAACCATAAGCAAGATGAAAAGACAACCCTCAGAATGGGAGAAAATATTTGCATATGAAGCAACTGACAGTAGATTAATCTCCAAAATATACAAGCAGCTCATGCAGCTCAATATCAAAAAACAAACAATCCAATCCAAAAATGGCAGAAGATCTAAATAGACATTTCTCCAAAGAAGATATACAAATTGTCAACAAATGGATGCTGAACATCAGTAGATGTTCAGATGTACATGTTGGCATATACAGATGCCAACATGAAAGGATGCTGAACATCACTAGAAATGCAAATCAAAACTACAATGAGGTATCACCTCACACTGCTCAGAATAGCCATCATCAAAAATTTACAAACAATAAATGCTGAAGAGGGTGTGGAGAAAAAGGAACCCTCTTGCACTGTTGGTGGGAATGTAAATTGATACAGCCACTATGGAGAGCAGTATGGAAGTTCCTTAAAAAACTAAAAGTAGGGCTTCCCTGGTGGCGCAGTGGTTGAGAGTCCGCCTGCCGATGCAGGGGACACGGGTTCGTGCTCCGGTCCAGGAAGATCCCACATGCCGCAGAGCGGCTGGGCCCGTGAGCCATGACCGCTTAGCCTGTGCGTCCGGGGCCTGTGCTCCGCAACAACGGGAGAGGCCACAACAGTGAGAGGCCCACGTACTGCAAAAAAAAAAAAAAAAACTAAAAGTAGAACTACCATATGACCCAGCATTCCCACTCCTAGGCATATACCCTGAGAATAATGTAATTCAAAAATTTCGGGTACCACAATGTTTATTGCAGCCCTATTTACAATAGCCAGGACATGGAAGCAACCTAAGTGTCTATTGACAGATGAATGGATAAAGAAGATTTTGCATATATATATATATATATATATATATATATATAAAATGAAATATTACTCAACCATAAAAAGAAACTAAATTGAGTTATTTGTAGTGAGGTGGATTGACCTAGAGTCTGTTATACAGAGTGAAGTAAGTCAGAAAGAGAAAAACAAATACCATATGCTAACACATATATATGGAATCTAAAAAAGAAAATTGTTCTGAAAAATTTATGGGCAGGACAGGAATAAAGACTCAGATGTAGGGATTGGACTTGAGGGCACGGGAATGGAGAAGGGCAAGCTGGGACAAATTGAGAGACTAGGCTTGACATATATACACTACCAAATATAAAATAGATAGCTATTGGGAAGCAACTGTATAGCACAGGGAGATCAGCTCTGTGCTTTGTGACCACCTAGAGGGGTGAGATATGGAGCATGGGAGGGAAATGCAAGAGGTAGGGATATGGTGCTATTTGTATACATATAGCTGATTCACTTTGTTATACAGCAGAAACTAACAAAACTTTGTAAAGAAATTTTACTCCAGTAAAGATGTTTAAAAAAAAAAGAGTATGGAGGTAACATATTTTAACATAATAAGGATCATTTACTACTCATCCAAAGTCATCAGTGGTGAAAACTCAAAAACCTTCCCACTAAATTCAGAAACAAGGCAAGGATGCTCACTCTCACCACTTCTATTTAATATAGTACCAGAATTCCTCACCACAGCAATGAAACAAGAAAAAATAAAATATATTTAAATTCAAAGGGGAGAGATAAAACTGTCACTATTAGCAGATGACATGATAATTATAGAGAACCCTAAAGTCTCCATCCAAAACTATTAGAATTAATAAATGAATTCAGCAAAGCTGCAGGATACAAGATTAATATACATAAATCTGTTGCATTTCTATACACTAATAATAAAATATCAGAAAAAAATTAAGGAAATAATTCCATCTAATATTCCATTAAAAAAGAATAAAACACCTAGGAATAAACTTATCCAAGGAGATGAAAGACCCATGCACTGGAAATTATAAAACATTTATGAAGAAAATTGAAGGTTATTTCAAGAAATGGAAAGCTATATCATGCTCTTGGATTGGAAAAAATAATACTATTTAAATGGCCATACTCTCCAAAACAATCTACAGATTTAATACAATCCCTATCAAAATACTGATGAAACTTTTTCTCAGAACTAGAACAAATACTCCTAAAATTCACATGGAACAACAAAAGATCCCAAATTGTCAAAGCAATTTTGCAAAAAGAGAACAAAAGAAGAGATATACTCCTCCCAGACTATATTACAAAGCTACAAGAATCAAAACAGCATGGTACTGGCACAAAAACAGAAACATAGATTAATGGAACAAAATAGAGAGCCCAGAAATAAACTCATGCACCTATGGTGAATTAATCAACTCAAAGGAGGGAAGAGTATATATAAAATGGAGAAAGTCAGTCTATTCAATGACTGGTGCTGGGAAAAATAGACAGACATATGTAAATTAATGAAATTAGAACATTCCATCACAAATATACAGAAATAAACTTAAAATGGTTTAAATATCTAAATATAAGATGGGAAACCACAAATCTAGAAGAGAAAATATGCAGAACACTCTTTGACATAAATCATAGCAATTCTTTCTTGGAATAGTCTCCTATGACATAAGAAATAAAAGCAACAATAAAGAAATATTACCTCATGGAACTTAAAAGCTTTTTCACTGCAAAGGAAACCATAGACAAAACAAAAAGACAACCTACTGAATAAGAGAAAATATTTGCAAATATATTGACCAAAAAGAGGTTAATATTCAAAATATACAAATAACTCATACAACTCGATATCAAACAAACAAACAATCCAATCACAAAATGGGCAGAAGAGTTGAATATACATTTCTCCAAAGAAGACATACAGATGGCTAACAGGCACATAAAGACATGCTCACCATCTCTAATTATGAGAGAAATCAAATTAAAACACCAATGAGATATCATCTCACACCTGTCAGAAAGGCTATCATCAGTAAGTCTACACATACAATATGGTGCAGAGGATGTGGAGAAAAGGGCACCCTTGGACATTGTAGGTAGGAATGTAGATTGGTACAGCCACTATGGAAAATGGTATGGAAGTTACTCAAAAAACTAAAAAGATAGGTACCATTTGATCTGGCAATTCCACCCCTTGGTATATATCCAGAAAAAAATGCAAATACTGACTCAAAAATATGCATGCACCCAATGTTTATAGTAGCACTATTTACTGTAGCCAAGACATGGAAGTAACCCAAGTGCCCATCAACCGATGATTGGATTAAGAGGGTGTGTTTTATATATATACAGTGGAATAATACTCAGCCTTAAAAAATGAAATTTTGCTACTCACAGCAACGTGAGTGGACCTAGATGATATTATGCTTAGTGAAATAGCTCAAGCAGAGATAGACAAATACTGTTTGATATCCCTTTTATGTGGAATCTAAAAAATTGTACAAATGAATGTATATGCAAAACAGAAAAGACTCACAGATACAGAAGTCAAACTTGTGCTTACCAAAAAGGAGAAGGGGGAAGGTCAAACTGGAGTGTGGGATTAACAATGCAAATTACTATGTATAAAATAGATAAGCAACAAGGATTATAGCACAGAGAGTTATAGCCATTATCTTGTAATACCCTATAATGGAGCATAATCTGCAAAAATAGTGAACCTCTATGCTGTGCAACTGAAACTAACAATGTTGCAAAGCAAATATACTGCAAATAATTAATCAAATGCAGAATACCTGTTTAGTGGACCCATATCAATAAATTCATCCTGTTCCAACTTTATAATCATTCTACCATTATGTCACCCCCTTAATATCCATTCCAATACATATCCCCAATACTTCTACTTGTATACTTTAGAAAACTCAAGTAGTATTTCTGGAGTTTAGCACACCTCTAAATGGATCACACTTTGTATCTCACCTTTATGGGCTTGCTGGGATTTGCCTCTATCATAGGCAACAAATGCATCAGAGGAAGTTATTGCCATTTCCTCAGACAATGAAGGGTTTATGTCCTCGGTCAGAGGTGTGAAAGTTGTTACCACTGTGGAATGGGAAGATGCTTCCACTTGGAGTAGGGATACTGCTACCATTAGGGAAGGGGAGACCACCTCCTCTGACAAAGATGACTCACAGAATGAATGGGATTGATTTCCTCAGCTTAACAAGGGCATTCCCACACATACCATTCATTCTCAATCAATGCTCTCCTGTTAACAGTAGATACCTAGGAGGCATGGATTTAACTTTCATTGAAATCCAGCCAATCACAGCTTTATTTTCAGCTATTTTAGCCCTGGCAGGAAGATAAACCTCTACCTCAGGATACACCTACAACTGCTTAGAACATTTATGCAGCCTTTGAGCTGAGAATTTAAATCCCTGACATCGTTCTTTTATTTTAATTGAGGTATAATTGACATACAGTATTATATTAGTTTCAAGTATACATCATGGTGATTCAATATCTTTACATATTATGAAATGATCTCCATGATAAGTTTAGTTAGCAAATGTCATAAAAAAGAGTTATTAAAATATTATTGGCTATATTCTCTGTGCTGTACATTACATCCCTAAGATATTTTTCATAGCTAGAAGTTTGTACCTCTTAATCTTCACATATTTTGGCATTTTTCCAAGCCCCCTCATCTCTGCTAACCACAAGCTTGTTCTCTGTATCTATAAGTCCGTTTCTGTTTTGTTTTGTTTACATTACACATGTAAGTAAAGTCATGTGTTATTTGTTTTCTTTCACTGTATGACATTACAGTTAGCATGATACCCTCTGATCCATCCATGTTGTAGCAAATGACAAGATTTCATTCTTTTTAATGATATATATATATACTTATGTTCGTTCCGCATATTGTAAATAATGATGCAATAAACATAGATACATATATATGTTTTCAAATTAGTGTTTTGTTTGCTTTGTAAAAATACTCAGAGTGTAATTGATAAAATATACAATTGTTCCCTTTTTAATTATTTAAGAAACCTCCATACTGTTTTTTTCATAGTGGCTGCACCAATTTATATTCCCACCAATAGTGCACAAAATGTTTCCTTTTCTCCACAATCTCACCAACACCTGTTGTTTCTTATCTTTTAGATAATAGACAATCTGAAGGGTGTGAAGTGATATTTCACTGTGATTTTGATTTACATTTCACTGATAATTAGTAATGTTCATCATCTTTTCATGTGCTTGTTGGCCATTTTTATGTCTTCTTTGGAAAAAAATTCATTCAGGTCCACTGCTTCTATTTTAATTGGGTTTTTATGTTATATTGAGCTGTAGGGGTTTTTTAACTGAGCTTCATGAGGTGTTTCTGTATTTTGGAGATTAATGCCTTATCAGTTGCTTTGTTTGCAAATATTTTCTCCCATTCTGAGGGTTAACTGTTTGTCTTGTGTATGGTTTCCTTTGCTGTGCAAAAGCTTTTAAGTTTAATTAGTCTCATTTGTTTATTATTGTTTTTATTTTGATTACACTAGGAGGTGGGTCAAAAAAGATCTTGCTGATTTATGTCAGTGTTCTGCCTATGTTTTCCTCTAAGAGTTTTACAGCATCTGGCCTTACATTTAGGTTTTTAATCTGTTTTGAGTTTATTGTTGTATATGGTATTAGGGAGTGTTCTGATTTCATTATTTTCCTTTTAGCTGTCCAGTTTTCCCAGCACCACATATTGAAGAGACTGTCTTTTCTCCATTGTATATTCTTGACACCTTTGCATAGATTAGGTGACCATAGGTGAGTGGATTTATCTCTGGGATTTCTATCCTGTTCCATTGACCTATATTTCTGATTTTCTGTCAGTACCATGCTGTCTTGATTACTGTAACTTTATAGTATAATATACTTCTTCTAATTCTGTGAAAAATGCCATTGATAATTTGATAGGGATTACATTGAAACTGTAGATTGCTTTGGGTAGTATAAACATTTTAACAATAATGATTCTTCCAATCCAAGAGCATGGTATAGCCCTCCATCTCTTTGTGTCTTCTTTAATTCCTTTCACCAGTATCTTATCATTTTCGGCATACAGGTCTTTTGCCTTGTTAGGTAGGTTTCTTCCTAGGTATTTCAGTTTTTTTGATGTGACGGTAAATGGGATTGATTCCTTAATTTCCTTTTCTAATCTTTTGCTGTTAGCATATAGGAATGCAAGTGATTTCTGTGTATTAATTTAGAATCTGGAATCTGTACTAAATTCATTGATTAGCTCTAGTAGCTTTCTGGTGGCATCTTTAGTATTTCTATGTATAGTATCATGTAATCTACAAACAGTGACAGCTTTACTTCTTCTTTTCCGATTTGTATTCCTTTTATTTACTGTTCTTCTCTCATTGCCATGGCTAGGGCTTCCAAACTATGTTGAATAATAGTCGTGAGAGTGGACACCATTGTCTTTTTCCTGATCTTAGAGGAAAGGATTTCAGGATTTCAGCAGAGAATGATGTTTGCTGTGGGTTTGTCATATATGGCCTTTATTATGTTGATGTAGGTTCCCTCTATGTGAACATTCTAGAAAGTTTTTATGAAAAATGGGTGATGAATATTGTGAAAAGCTTTTTCTGCATCTATTGAGATGATCATATGTTGCTTATTCTTTAATTTGTTATATGGAGTATCACATTGATTGATTTGTTTATATTGAAGAATCCTTGCATCCCTGGGATAAATCTCAATTGATCATGGTGTATGATCCTTTTAATGTGTTGTTGGATTCTGTTTGCTAGTATTTTATTGAGGAATTTGGCTTCTATATTCATTGGTGATATTGGGGCGGTATTTTCTATTTTTGTGATATCTTTGTCTGGTTTTGGTATCAGGGTAACGGTGGCCTCATAGAAAGAGCTTGGGCATGCTCCCCTCTCTGAAAATTTTTGGAAGATTTTGAGACGGGTACGAGTTATCTCTTCTCTAAATATTTGATAGAATAACCCTGTGAAGCCATCTGCTCCTGGATATTTGTTTGTTGGAAGACTATTTTTGTTTAAAATCTTTATTGGAGTATAATTGCTTTACAATGGTGTGTTATTTTCTGCTTTATAACAAAGTGAATCAGTTATACATATATATATGTTCCCATATCTCTTCCCTCTTGCATCTCCCTCCCTCCCACCCTCCCTATCCCACCCCTCTAGGTGGTCACAAACCACCTAGCTAATCTCCCTCTGCTATGTGGCTGCTTCACACTAGCTATCTATTTTACGTTTGGTAGTGTATGTATGTCCGTGCCACTCTCTCACTTTGTCACAACTTACTCTTCCCCCTCCCCATATCCTCAATCCCATGCTCTAGTAGATCTGTGTCTTTATTCCCATCTTATCCCTAGGTTCTTCATGACTGTTTTTTTTTTTCTTAGATTCCATATATATGTGTTAGCATATGGTATTTGTTTTTCTCTTTCTGACTTACTTCACTCTGTATGACAGACTCTAGGTCCATCCAACACACTACAAATAACTCAAATTTGTTTCTTTTTATGGCTGAGTAATATTCCATTGTATATATATGCCACATCTTCTTTATCCATTCATCTGTTGATGGACACTTAGGTTGCTTCCATGCTGTGGTTATTGTAAATAGAGCTGCAATGAACATGTTGGTACATGACTCTTTTTGAATTATGGTTTTCTCAGCGTATATGCCCAGTAGTGGGATTGCTGGGATGTATGGTAGTTCTATCTGTAGTTTTTTATGGAACTTCCATACTGTTCTCCATAATGGCCGTATCCATTCACATTCCCACTAGCAGTGCAAGAGTGTTCCCATTTCTCCACACCCTCTCCAGCATTTATTGTTTCTAGATTTTTTGATGATGGCCATTCTGACTGGTGTGAGATGATATCTCATTGTAGTTTTCATTTGTGTTTCTCTAATGATTAATGATGTTGAGCATTCTTTCATGTGTTTGTTGGAAATCTGTATATCTTCTTTGAGGAAATGTCTATTTATGTCTTCTGCCCATTTCTGGATTGGGTTGTTTGTTATTTTGTTATTAAGCTGCATGAGCTACTTGTAAATTTTGGAGATTAATCCTTTGTTAGTTGCTTCATTTGGAAATATTTTCTCTCATTCTGAGGGTTGTCTTTTGGTCTTGTTTACTGTTTCCTTTGCTATGCAAAAGCTTTTAAGTTTCATTAGGTCCCAGTGTTTATTTTTGTTTTTATTTCCATTTCTCTAGGAGGTGGGTCAAAAAGGATCTTGCTGTGATTTATGTCGTAGAGTGTTCTGCCTATGTTTTCCTCTAAGAGTTTGATAGTGTCTCACCTTACATTTAGGTCTTTCATCCATTTTGAGTTAATTTTTGTGTATGGTGTTACGGAGTGTTCTAATTTCATACTTTTACATGTACCTGTCCAATATTCCCAGCACCACTTACTGAAGAGGTTCTCTTTTCTCCACTCTATATTCTTGCCTCATTTAACAAAGATAAGGTGACCATATGTGTGTGTGCTTATTTCTGGGCTTTCTATCCTGTTCCATTGATCTTTCTGTTTTTGTGCCAGTACCATAATGTCTTGATTACTGAAGCTTTGTAGTATAGTCTGAAGTCAGGGAGCCTGATTCCTCCAGCTCCATTTTTCATTCTCAAGATTACTTCGGCTATTAGGGGTCTTTTTTCTTTCCATAAATATTGTGAAATTCTTTGTTCTAGTTCTGTGAAAAATGCCAGTGGTAGTTTGATAGGGATTGATTGAATCTGTAGATTGCTTTGGGTAGTATAGTCATTTTCACAATGTTGATTCTTCCAGTCCAAGAACATGGTATATCTCTCCATCTACTTGTTTCATTTTAATTTCTTTCACCAGTGTCTAATAATTTAATGTATACAGGTCTTTGGTTTCCTTAGGTAGGTTTATTCCTAGATATTTTATTGTTTATGTTGCAATCGTAATTGGGAGTGTTTTCTTTATTTCACTTTCAGATTTTTCATCATTAATGTATAAGAATGCCAGAGATTTCTGTGCCTCAATTTTGTATCCTGCTACTTTACTAATTTCATTGATTAGCTCTAGTAGTTTTCTGGTAGCATCTTTAGGATTCTCTATGTATAGTATAATGTCATCTGCAAAGAGTGACAGTTTTACTTCTTCTTTTCTGATTTGTATTCCTTTTATTTCTTTTTCTTCTCTGATTGCTGTGGCTGAAAATTCCAAAACTATGTTGAATAATAGTGGTGAGAGTGGGCAACCTTGTCTTGCTCCTGATCTTAGTGGAAATGTTTTCAGTTTTTCACCATTGAGGACGATGTTGACTGTGGGTTTGTCATATATGGCCTTTATTATGTTGAGTAAAGTTCCCTCTATGCTTACTTTCTGCAGCCTTTTAATTATAAATGGGTGTTGAATTGTGTTGAAAGCTTTCTCTGCATCTATTGAGATGATCATATGGTTTTTCTCCTTCAATTTGTTAATATGGTGTATCACGTTGATTGATTTGCATATATTGAAGAATCCTTGCATTCCTGGAATACACCCCACTTGATCTTGGTGTGTGAACCTTTTAATGTGTTGTTGGATTGTTTGCTAGTATTTTGTGGAAGATTTTTACATCTATGTTCATCAGTGATATTGACCTGTAGTTTTCTTTCTTTGTGACATCTTTCTCATGTTTTGGTATCAGGGTGATGATGGCCTCATAGAATGAGTTTGGGAGTATTCCTCCTTCTGTATTTTTGGAAGAGTTTGAGAAGGATAGGTGTCAGCTCTTCTCTAAATGTTTGATAGAATTTGCCTGTGAAGCCATCTGGTCCTGGAGTTTTGTTTGTTTGGAAGATTTTTAATCACAGTTTCAATTTCAGTGCTTGTGATTTGTCTGTTCTTATTTTCTATTTCTTCCTGGTTCAGTCTCGGCAAGTTGTGCATTTCTAAGAATTTGTCCATTTCTTCCAGTTTGTCCATTTTATTGCCATAGACTTGCTTTTAGTAATCTCTCATGATCTTTTGTATTTCTTCAGTGTCAGTTGTTACTTCTCCTTTTTCATTTCTAATTCTATTGATTTGAGTCTTCTCCCTTTTTTTCTTCATGAGTCTGGCTAATGGTTTATCAATTTTGTTTATCTTCTCAAAGAACCAGCTTTTAGTTTTATTGATCTTTGCTAACGTTTCCTTCATTTCTTTTTCATTTATTTCTGGTCCGATATTTATGATTTCTTTCCTTCTGCTAACTTTGGGGTTTTTATGTTCTTCTTTCTCTATTTACTTTAGGTGCAAGGTTACGTTGTTTATTTGAGATGTTTCCTGCTTCTTAAGGTAGGCTTTATTGCTATAAACTTCCCTCTTAGAACTGCCTTTGCTGCATCCCATAGGTTTTTGGTCATCGTGTCTCCATTGTCACTTGATTCTAGGTATTTTTTTGATTTCCTCTTTGAGCTCTTCAGAGATCACTTCGTTATTAAGTAGTGTATTGTTTAGCATCCATGTCTTTATATTTTTTACATATTTTTTCTTGTATTTGATATCTAGGCTCTTACTGTTGTGGTCAGAGAAGATACTTGATATGATTTCAATTTTCTTAAATTTACCAAGGTTAATTTTGTGACCCAAGATATGATCAGTCCTGGAGAATGTTCCATGGGCACTTGAGAAAAATGTTTATTCTGTTGTTTTTGGATGGAATGTCCTATAAATATCAATTAAGTCCATATTGTTTAATGTATGTCTTAAAGGTTGTGTTTCCTCACTTGTTTTCATTTTGGATGATCTGTCCACTGGTGAAAGTGGAGTGTTAAAGTCTCCTACTATGATTGTGGTACTGTCAATTTCCTCTTTTATGGCTGCTAGTATTTGCCTTATGTATTGAGGTGCTCCTATGTTGGGTGCATAAATATTTACAATTGTTATATCTTCTTCTTGGATCAATCCCTTGATAATTATGTAGTGTCCTTCTTTGTCTCTTGTAATAGTCTTTATTTTAAAGTCTATTTTGTCTGATATGAGAATTGCTACTCCAGCTTTCTTTTGACTTCCATTTGCATGGAATGTCTTTTTCCATCCCCTCACTTTCAGTCTGTATGTGTTCCTAGGTCTGAAGTGGGTCTTTGTAGACAGCATATAAATGGGTCTTGTTTTTGTATCCATTCAGCAAGTCTGTGTCTTTTGGTGGGAGCATTTAGTCCATTTACATTTAAGGTAATTATCGATATGTATATTCCTATTCCCATTTTCTTAATTGTTTTGGGTTTGTTATTGTAGTTCTTTTCCTTCTCTTGTGTTTCTTGCTTAGAGAATTTCCTTTAGCATTTGTTTTAATGCTAGTTTGGTGGTGCTGAGCTCTCTCAGTTTTTGCTTGTCTGTAAAGGTTTTAATTTCTCCATCATATCTGAACAAGGTCCTTGCTGGGTAGAGTAATCTTGGTTGTAGGTTTTTCTCCTTCACCACTTTAAATATGTCCTGCCAGTCCCTTCTGGCTTGCAGAGTTTCTGCTGAAAGATCAGCTCTTAACCTTATGGGGATTCCCTTGTGTGTTATTTTTCCCTTGCTTCTTTTAATATTTGTTGTTTGTATTTAATTTTTGGTAGTTTGATTAATATGTTTCCTGGCGTGTTTCTCCTTAGATTTATCCTGTATGGGACTCTCTGTGCTTCCTGGACATGATTAACTATTTCCTTTCCCATATTAGTGAAGTTTTCAACTCTAATCTCTTCAAATATTTTCTCAGTCCCTTTATTTTTCTCTTCTTCTTCTGGGACCCCTATAATTCAAATGTTGGTGCATTTCATGTTGTCCCAGAGGTCTCTGAGAATGTCCTCAATTCTTTTAATTCTTTTTTCTTTATTCTGTTCTGCAGTTGCTATTTCCACTATTTTATCTTGCAGGTCACTTATCCCTTCTTCTGCCTCAGTTATTCTGCTATTGATCCCTTCTAGTGTATTTTAAATTTCATTTATTGTGTTGTTCATCATTGCTTTTCTCCTCTTTAGTTCTTCTAGGTCCTTGTTAAATGTTTCTTGCATTTTCTCTATTTTATTTCCAAGATTTTGGATGATCCTTACTATCTTTTTTTTTTTTTTTTCACGGAATGCGGTCTTCTCACTGCTGTAGCCTCTCCCATTGTGGAACACAGGCTCTGGATGCACAGACTCAGTGGCCATGGCTCCCAGGCCTAGCCACTCCATGGCACTTGGGATCTTCCTGGACCGAGGCATGAACCTGTGTCCCCTGCGTCGGTAGGCGGACTCTCAAGCACTGCGCCACCAGGGAAGCCTGAGCTTTACTCTCTTTATTCTGAATTCCTTTTCAGGTAGACTGCCTATTTCCTCTTCATTTGTTAGGTCTGGTGGGTTTTTACCTTGCTACTTCATCTGCTGTGTGTTTTTCTGTCTTTTCATTTTGCTTATCTTACTGTGTTTGGGGTCTGCTTTTTGCAGGCTGCAGTTTCGTAGTTCCCATTGTTTTTGGTGACTGTCCCCAGTGGCTAAGGTTGTTTCAGTGGGTTGTGTAGGTTTCCTGGTGGAGGGGACTATTGCCTATGTTCTGGTGGATAAGGCTGGATCTTGTCTTTCTGGTGGGCAGGTCCACGTCTGGTGGTGTGTTTTGGGGTGTCTGTTGCCTTATTATGACTTTAGGCAGCCTCTCTGCTAATGGGTGGTGTTGTGTTCCTGTCTTGCTAGCTGTTTAGGCATAGGGTGTGCAGCACTGTAGTTGCTGGTTGTTGAGTAAAGCTGGGTTTTGGTGTTGAGATGGAGATCTCTGGGAGATTTTCTCCTTTTGATATTGCATGGAGTTGGGAGGTCTCTTGTGGACCAGTGTCCTGAAGTTGTGTGTCCCACCTTAGTGGCACAGCCCTGATGCCTGGCTGGAGTACCAAGTGCCTATCTGCCACACAGCTCAGAATAAAAGGGAGAAATAATAGAAAGAAAGAAAGAAAGAGACACAGAGAGAGAGAGAGAGACAGAAAGAAAGAAAGAAAGTAAAATAAAGATAAAATAAAGTTATTAAAATTTAAAAATCATAATTATTAAGGGAAAAAATTTTAAAAAGTAAAACAAAAAACAAAATACTGGACGGTGAGGACCCTAGGACAAATGGTGAAAGCAAAGCTATACAGCTAAAATCTCACACAGAAGCAGACACATACATACTCACAAAAGGAGGAAAAGGGGAATAAATAATATATCTTGCTCCCAAATTCCACCTACTCAATTTGGGAAGTTTCGTTGTCTATTCAGGTATTCCACAGGTGCAGGGTGCATCAAGTTGATTGTCGAGCTTTAATCTGCTGCTTCTGAGGCTTCTGGGAGAAATTTCCCTTTCTCTTCTTTATTTGCACAGCTTCCGGGTTTCAGCTTTGGAGTTGGCCCTGCCTCTACATGTAAGTCACCTGAGGGCATCTGTTCTTCGCTTAGACAGGACAGGGCTAAAGGGGTAGCTGATTCGTGGGCTCTGTCTCACTCAGGCTGGGGGGAGGGAGGGTTACAGATGTGGGTGAGCCTGCAGTGGCAGAGGCCGGCATGACGTTGCACCAGCCTGATTTCTTCCTATTTTTGGATGGGGTTGTTTGTTTTCTTGATATTGATCTGTATGAGCTGCCTGTATATTTTGGAAATTACTCCTTTGCCAGTTGCTTCATTTGCAAATATTTTCTCCCATTCTGAGCATTGTCTTTTCATATTGTTTATGGTTTCCTTTGCTGTGCAAAAGCTTTTCACTTTCACTAGGTCCCATTTGTTTATTTTTGTTTTTATTTTTATTTCCATTTCTCTATGAGGTGGGTCAAAAAGTATTTGCTGTGGTTTATGTCATAGAGTGTTCTGCCTATGTTTTCCTTTAAGAGTTTTAGAGTCTAAACTTATATTTAGCTCTTTAATCCATTTTAAGTTTATTTTTGTTTATGGTGTTAGGAGGTGTTCTGATTTCATTCTTTACATATAGCTGTATGGTTTTCCCAGCACCACTTATTCAAGAGGCTGTCTTTTCTCCATTGTATATTATTGCGTCTTTTATCAAAGATAAGGTGACCATATGTGCATGGGTTTACCTCTGGGCTTTCTATCCTGTTCTATTGATCTATATTTCTGTTTTTGTGCCAGTACCATACCGTCTTGATTACTGTAGCTTCGTAGTATAGTCTGAAATCTAGGCACCTGATTCCTCCAGCTCCATTTTTCTTTCTGTTGATTGTTTTGCCTGGGCTTCCCTGGTGGCACAGTAGTGAAGAGTCTACCTGCCAATGCAGGGGACACAGGTTAGAGCCCTGGTCTGGGAAGATCCCACATGAAGCAGAGCAACTAAGCCTTTGTGCCACAACTACTGAGCCCACATGCCACAACTAATGAAGCCCGTGAGCCTCGAACATGTGCTCTACAATAAGAGAAGCCACTGCAATGGGAAGCTCGTGGAGTGCAACAAAGAGTATTCCCCTCTCATTGCAACCAGAGAAAAGCCTGCTTAAAGCAACAAAAACCCAACACAGCAAAAAATAAAATAAATAATTTTTTAAAAAATGCTTTGTCTATTTGGGACATTTGTGTTTCCATTTAAACTGTGAAATTTTTTGTTCTAGTTCTGTGAAAAATGCCATTGGTAGTTTGACAGGGATTGCTTTGAATCTGTAGATTGCTATGGGTAGTACAGTCATTTTCACAATGTTTATTCTTCCCATTCAACAACATGGTATATCTCTCCATCTGTTTGTATCATCTTTAAATTCTTTCATCAGTGTCTTACCGTTTTCTGCATACAGGTCTTTTTTCTCCTTATATAGATTTATTCCTAGGTATTTTATTCTTTTTGTTGCAATGGTAAAAGGGAGTGTTTCCTTAATTTCCATTTCACGTTTTTCATCATTAGTGTATAGGAATGCAAGAAATTTCTTTGCATTATTTTGTATCCTGCTACATTACCAAATTCAATGATTAGCTCTAGTAGTTTTCTGGTAGCATCTTTAGGATTCTCTAAATATAGTATCTTGTCATCTGCAAACAGTGACAGTTTTACTTCTTCTTTTCTGATTTGGATTCATTTTCTTTCTTTTTTTTCTCTGATTGCTTTAGCTAAAACTTACAAAATGATGTTGAATAACAGTGGTGAGAGTAGGAAACCTTGTCTTGTTGCTGATCTTAGTGGAAATGGTTTCAGATTTTCCCATTGAGAAAGATACTGGCCTTGGGTTTGTCATATATAGCCTTTATTATGTTGAGGTAGGTTCCCTCTACGCCTACTTTCTGGAGGGTTTTTATCATTAAATGTGTGTTTTATTTTGTCGACAGCTTTTTCTGCATCTATTGAGATGATCATATGGTTTTTATCCTTCAGTTTGTTAATATGGTGTATCACATTGATTGATTTGCGTATATTGAAGAATTCTTGCATGCCTTGGATAAACTCCACTTGATCATGGTGTATGATCTTTTTGGTGTGCTGTTGGGTTCTGTTTGCTGGTATTTTCTTGAGGATTTTTACATCTATGCTCATCAATGATATTGGCCTGTAGTTACCTTTTTTGTGACATGTTTGGTTTTGGTATCAGCATGATGATGGTCTTGTAGAATGAGTTTGGGAGTGTTCCTCCCTTTGCTATATTTTGGAAGAGTTTGAGAATAGATGTTGTCTCTTCTCCGAATGTTTGACAGAATTCGCCTGTGAAGCCATGTGGTCCTGGGCTTCTGTTTGTTAGAAGATTTTTAATCACAGTTTCAATTTTGGTGCTTGTGATTCATCTGTTTATATTTTCTATTTCTTCCTCTTTCAGTCTAGGAAGTTGTGCTTTTCTAAGAATTTGTTGATTTCTTCCAGGTTGTCCATTTTATTGGTATATAGTTGTTTGTAGTAAACTCTCATGATCCTTTGTATTTCTGCAGTGTCACTTGTTACATCTCTTTTTTCATTTCTAATTCTGTTGATTTCAGTCTTCTCCCTTTTTGTTCTTTATGAGTCTAGCTAATGGTTTATCAATTTTGTTTATCTTCTCAAACAACCAGCTTTTAGTTTTATTGATCTTTGCTATTGTTTCCTTCATTTCTTTTTGATTTATTTCTGCCCTGATCTTTATGATTTCTTTTATTCTGCTAACTTTTCTGTGTTTTTGTTCTTCTTCCTCTAATTGCTTTAGGTGTGAAGTTAGGGTGTTTATTTGAGATGTTTCTTGTTTCTTGAGATAGGATTGTGTTGCTGTAAACCTCTGTCTTAGAATCCCTTTTCTGTATCCCATAGGTTTTGGGTCATCGTGTTTTCATTGTCATTTGTTTTTAGGTATTTTTGATTTCCTCTTTGATTTCTCCAGTAATCTCTTTGTTATTTAGTAGCATATTGTTTAGCCTACATGTATTTGTATTTTTTACAGTTTTTTTCCTTTAATTGACATCTAGTCTCATAGCCTTTTGGTTGGAAAAGATACTTGATTTGATTTCAATTTATGTAAATTTACCATTACTTGATTTGTGACCCATGATATGATCTATCCTGGAGAATGTTCCATGAGCACATGAGAAGAAAGTGTATTCTGTTGTTTGTGGATGGAATGTCCTATAAATATCAATTAAGTCTCTCTTGTTTAATTTGTCATTTAAAGCTTGTGTTTCCTAATTTATTTTCATTTTTTTTCAATCTGTCCATCGATGAAAGTGGGGTGTTAATGTCACCTACAATTATTGTGTTTCTGACAATTTCCCCTTTTATAGCTGTTAGCATTTTCCTTATATATTGAGGTGCTCCTATGTTGGGTGCATAAATATTCACAATTTTCATATCTTCTTCTTGGACTGATCCATTGATCATTATGTAGTGTTCTTCTTTGTCTCTTGTAATAGTCTTTATTTGAATGTCTATTTTGTCTGATATGAAAATTGGTACTCCAGCTTTCTTTTGATTTCCATTTGCATAGAATATCTTTTTCCATCCTCTCACTTTCAGTCTGTATGTGCCCATAGGTCTGAAGTGGATTTCCTGTAGACAGCATATACATGGGTCTTGTTTCTGTATCCATTCAGCCCATTTATATCATTTGGTTGGAGCATTTAATCCATTTACATTTAAGGTAATTATCAATATGTATGTTCCTATTACCATTTTCTTAACTGTTTGGGGTTTGTTATTATAGGTCTTTTCCTTCTCTTGTGTTTCCTGCTTAGAGAAGTTCCTTTAGTATTTGTTGTAATGCTAGTTTGGTGGTGCTGATGTCTCTCAGCTTTTGCTTGTCTATAAAGGTTTTAATTTCTCCATCAAATCTGAAGGAGATCCTTGCTGGGTAGAGTATTCTTGGTTGTAGGTTTTTCCCTTTCATCCCTTAAAATGTGTCCTACCATTCCCTTCTGGCTTTCAGAGTTTCTGTTGAAAGATCAGCTCTTAACCTTATGGGGATTCCCTTGTATGTTATTCGTTGCTTTTCCCTTGCTCCTTTCAATATTTTTTCTTCATATTTAATTTTTGGTAGCTTTATTGTCTTGGCATGTTTCTCCTTGGGTTTATCCTGTATGGGACTTTGCAATTACTTACTTGATTGACCATTTCCTTTCCCATGTTAGGGAAGTTTTCAACTATAATCACTTCAACTATTTTTTCAGTTCCTTTCTTTTTCTCTTCTTCTTTGGGACCCCTATAATTCGAATGTTTGTGCATTTAATGTTTTTCCAGAGGTCACTGAGACAGTCTTCAATTCTTTTCATTCTTTTTTCTTTATTCTGCTCTTTGGTAGTCATTTTCACTGTTTTATTTTTCAGGTTACTTATCCGTTCTTCTGCCTCAGTTATTCTGCTAATGATTCCTTCTAGAGAATTTTTAATTTCATTTATTGTGTTGTTCATCATTGTTTGTTTGCTGTTTAGTTCTTCTAGGTCTTTGTTAAATGTTTCTTGTATATTCTCCATTGTATTTCCAAGATTTGGGGCTAGGTTTACTATCATTACTCTGAATTCTTTTTCAGGTAGACCCCCTATTTCTTCTTCATTTGCTTTGTCTGTTTGGGTTTTATCTTGCTCCTTCATCTGTTTCATATTTCTCTGTCTTCTCATTTTGCTTAACTTACTGACTTTGGGGTCTCCTTTTTACAGGCTACAAGTTTGTAGTTCTCATTGTTTTTGGTGTCTGCCCCAGTAGGTAATGTTGGTTCAGTGGGTTGTGTAGGCTTCCTGGTGGAGGAGACTGGTATCTGTGTTCTGGTGGGTCAGGATGGATCTTGTCTTTCTCCTAGGCAGGACTGCATCTGGTGGTGTATTTTGTCATGTCTGTGAACTTATTATGATTTTAGGCAGACTTTCTCCTAATGGGTAGCGTTGTGTTCCTGTCTTGCTCTTTGTTTGACATGGCGTGTCCAGCACTGCAGCTTGCTGGTCGTTTAGTGGTGCTGGGTCTTAGCGTTGAGATGTATATCTCTGGGAGAGCACTCACCGATTGATATTACATGGGACTAGGAAGTCTCTGTTGGTCCAATATCCTGAACTCATCTCTCCCACCTCAGAGGTTCAGTCCTGACATCCAGCTGGAGCACCATGACCCTTTCAGCCACACAGCTTCATCATGAAACTTAAATACCAGCTCTTTTCCATTCTCAAGCCAGCTGATTTCCCAACTGGAAGTTACTCCCCAATTTTTTTATCTTTTCAAAAAACCAGCTCTTTGTTTCATTCATCTTTTTTCATATCAGTGTTTAAATTCTTTCCTCTCTGATCTTTATTATTTCCTTCCTTCTGCTGACTTTGGGCCTTTTTTGTTGCTCTTTTCCTTATTCCTTTAAGTGGTAGATTTGGGTGTTTATTTGAGATTTTTCTTATTTCTTGAAGAAGGACAGTGTCATGATAAACTTCCCTCTGCTTTGCTGCATCCCATAGATTTTCAAGTGTTGTGTTTCCATTTTCATTTGTCTTGAGGTATATTCTTATTTTCTTTTTGATTTCTTCATTGACCCATTTTTTAAGTAGTATTTTATTATGTCTCTTAGTATTTGTTGTTTTCCCATTTTTCTTTTTGTAATTGATTTCTAGTTTCATACCATGCAGTCAGAAAAAAAATGTTTAATACAACTCCTATCCTCTTAAATTTATTATCTAATTTTTTATTATTCATTTGATAATGTTGTGTATTGCATTACTTCGTTAGTGGATATTGAACCATACTTGCACCCCAGGATATATCCAACTTGATCCTCGTGTATTATTATTTTATTGTAGTGTTGATTTCAGTTTGGTAATATTTTGTTGAGGAGATTTTCATGTTTCTTCATCAGTGATATTGCCCCACAATTTATTTTCTGTTATATCCTTGTCTGGTTTTGTTATTAGGGTGATACTGGTCTCATAAAATCATTTTGGAAGCATTCTTTCCTTTGCAATTTTTGAAATAATTTGGAATTGATAGGTTTTAATCTTCTCTTAATATTTGGTAGGATCCACCAGTGAAGCTGTCTGGTCATTGACTTCTGTTTCTTGAGAATATTTTAGTTACTGATTCTGTTTTATTACTTGTAATTTGTCTGTTCATATTTTCTATTTATTTTTGGTTCTGTCTTGGGAGATTTTGCACTTCTAAGAAATTTGTTCAGTCCTTCTAGTTTGTTCATTTTACTGTGTATAATTGTTTGTAGTAGGCCCTTATGATCTTGTGTACTTCTGTGATGTTGCTTGTAACTTCTCTTTCTTTTCTTGTGTTATTGATTTGGGCACTCCCTCTTCATTTCTTGAGGAGTCTGCCTAAAGTTTTATCAATTCTATTTATCTTTTGAAAGAACCAGCTCTTAGTTCATTGATATTTTTTTTGTCTCTGTTTCGTTTATTTCTGCTTTGATCTTTATTATTTCTTTCCTTCCACTAACTTAGGGTTTTGTTTTCTAGTTTCTTTAGGTGTGGATTTTGGTTGTTTATTTGAGATTTACCTTGTTTCCTGTGGCAGGATTATATCATTATAAGCTTTCCTTTTAGAACTACTTTTGCTGCCTCCCATAAATTTTGGATTGCTGTGTTTTGTTTTCATTTTTGTCCAGATATTTTAAATTTTTCTCTTTTATTTCTTTTATGACACATTCATTATTAGCAGTAAGTATATTGTTTAGAGTCTATGTGTTTGTGTTTTTTTTTTTTCTTGTAGTTAAAATCCAGTCTCATAGCACTGTGGTCAGAAAAAAATCCTTGATATAATTTCAATTGTAAATTTACTGGGACTTGTTTTGGGGATTACTTTATGATCTATCCTTGAAAATGTTCCATGTGCACTTGAAAAGAATGTGAATTCTATGCTTTTGGAAGGAATATTTTATATACACCAAAAGTATATCTGATGTAATGTGTCACTTAAGGCTAGTGTTTGCTTACTGATTTTCTGTCTGGATGATCTGGCATTTGATACAAATGGCATATTAAATTTCCTTACTCTTATTGTGTTACTGTCTATACATCTTTTTTGTTTTGTGTATTTCTTAACTAGTTACTATGGACATAGATGATTTTACTACTGTTGTCTTTTAGACTTCCGGCTATATTTATAATTGAGTGAAATACTACTTTTATTGTATATTTCATTTTACCAATGAGATTTTTCCTTTTGTGCTTTCCATATTTGTAGTTTTGGTGGTTTTTTCTGCTTAAATAAATGCTTTTAATATTTATTGTAAATATGGTCTCATGGTACTGAACTCTTTTAGTTTTTGCTTTTCGGTAAAACCCTTTATCTCTCCTTCAAATTTGAATTATAGGGAGTGTATTCTTGGTTTTTTATTTAATCACTTTAAATATATCACACCACTGTTTTCTGTCCTGCAATTTTTTCTACTGAGAAGTCAGCTTATAGTCTTATGCACCCTTGTATGTAACTAGTTATTTTTCCTTGCTGCTTTTAATATTTCCCCTTTATCTTTAATTTTTGCCACTTTAACTACAACGTGTCTTGCTGTGAACTTCATTTGGTTGATATTGATTGGGACTTTCTGTGCTTTCTGGACCTGTTTCCATGTCTGTTTGCATTCCCAGGTTTGGGAAATTTTCAGTAATTGTGTCTTCATATATGTTCTCTGCCCATTTCTCTCTCTCTTCTCTTCCTGAGATCACTATAATGCAAATGCAAATGTCATCCCAGAATCTCCTTAAGATACCATCACTTGTCAATTTTTTTTTTTCTTCTCTGTCTGGGTGCTTTTCATTGCTTTGTCTTCCAGCTCACTAATTTACACTTCTATTTTATCCACTCTACTGTTGAACCCCTTCAGTATATTTTTCAGTTTAGTTATAACTTATTTTTGGTACTTTCTTATGTTTTCTATATCTTTAAGTTCTTGCTGTGTTCATTCATTCTTCTCCTGTGATGAGCAGCATTCGAATTATCATTACTTCTTATCTCTTTATCAGATAGGTTGCCTGTCCTTGTTTAATTAAGGTTTTTTTCTGGGGATTTGTCTTGTTCTTTTCTTTGGAACATATTCCCACATCTCCTCATTTTGCCTGTCTCTTTGTGTTTGCCTATATGTATTAGGCAAAACAGTTCCCTCCCTGGGTGGTCATGTGTAGGAGCTGTTCTGTGTGGCCCAGAGTGCAATCTCCTCTGGCTGAAACAGGAAAGGTGCAGGGCACAACCTTTAAAAGAATGACATAGCTTGCGGACATGACATAAACTGATTAGAACAAACTAGGTCCAAGATGGTGGGCAAGTCAACTTCCACTAGACCTTGAGCCTTAGTGTATGCTCATTGTAGCACATCAGCATGCTAAATGACACACCCACAGGCACCATGACAGTTCTAAAGCCAGCCATAAAAGGTCAAAAAGTGGACAGTGGCCCAATTCCTGGAAATCCCCACCTCTTCTCCAAAATAGCTGGAATACTCCCCCCACTCTTTAGCCTATGAAATTACCTACCCCTATAAAAACTGACAACCCCATATCCTGGTGCCTCTCACCTTCTGAGATGGCCCACACACTACGTAGTGTGTATCTCCCTGAATAAACCTTCTTTCACTTTAGTATGGCATACTCTAGAGTTCTTTCCTGCACAAAGCCAAGAACCCACACTCAGTGGCCATCCCAGGGACTAGTCTGAGACCTGGGATGTGACCATACTCTCTGGCCCCACTTTCTTTCCTGCAACATCTTTCCTGGCACCCTACATAAGGCCTCAAAGGGCATAATCTCAATCCGCCTATTGGGCTATGACTCCCTTCTGAAGAGTGGCTGGGACTTGTCCCGAGCTGGTAGATATTCAAGTAGCCCCTTAGGTGACAGCTTACACCACCTTCAGGATCTGGCAGAGACCAGTTCTCTGACCATGAAGGAGCCCACTGAGGCCAAGGCTTTCCTCCTCTTGATCTTCTTCATTCTCCTATTGCTCTATCTCTTTGGACTCAAGAAGATCCACCTAGATGACCAGACATCCAAATTAAGGCCGTGTAGCAAGTAATTGACAACTTGATTGGGTGTGCTTCCCCTGTGGCTCCTAGAGCCCAAATCCCCCTCCCTACTCATTCTTAGTCCCAGTCTGGTTTTGGGACACCAGAACTGCCTTCAGGGCCCAAATTGAGGGACTCCATGAGTCCTCCTCTAGATTTGCAGCCCAGCCCTCCCCATGTGCTCTTGGGGCTTATGGTCTCATTGCACTCCCGAGTGGATATTGTGGGTGAGCACTTCCCTTGAGACAGTCACAGTCCCTTCCTCCACCAGGAAGCATCTCCATTATGCACGTTCCTAGTCTCACTCAGTATTCCTCCTTATTTCAACCCTCTCATCAACTGTGATATCAAGCTGGGCATTGTGCTCCCTCTTAAGGGTCACATCTCATGCAGAGCCCAGACACTTCTAAGCAGAAGTGTGGGTGAGCACTTCCCTTGTGGGGGTTGTGGGCAGAATTTATCAGTCCCTGAGTGGAAGTAGTGGGTGAACATCTCTCTCAGGGGGCTTTCAAATCTCTCTTAGGAAACATCATGGTTGTACACCTGCCAAAACACCTCTCTATTCTGGGAAGAGTCATGGCTGTAAACCTTCCCTCCTGTCCTGGATTTCACTTATATCCTCCTCTCCTGACTTCTTGGACTGTCTATTGATCCTTGAGCCTCCTTGCCAGCTTTGCCAGCAGGTTGGATGTTGCCTCTTTTATTTCTGTGGAGAAGTAGTCCTCCTCAACATCACAAGGACCATATCCTTGTATTGTTATCACTGCCTTGTAGCACTCCAGCCATACCCTGCAGCTCTATTTGTTTCTCTTTCTTTTGTTTCAATAATAAAGTTAATCTGTTTAGTTGGCTCAGTGCCTAGGTCTCCTCCCTCCTTCTCTGAAAGGTTTAGGCTCTGGGACTCTTGTCACTGTTTCTCCCACTGGCTCCTGTTCCTTTCCTTGACTAATCCAAGGGGCCTCCTCAGGCTAACTGGTCAGGAAGACTTCAGGTGCTCACAGGGACCCTACTGTTGACAATGGAGAATGGCAGGACAAATAACTACCATCTGACCAGGATCCAACAGACTCCCATCTTGTCAAGACATCTCAATAAAAATATGGGGGCAACTACAAACATCTCACTAGGATATATTAGCTAATTGGAGAAAATTTAGACAGGATGGTTTAAAAAAAAGAAATTAATTTTCTTTTGCAATACTGCATGGCCCCAGTACAAACTAGTGGACCAAGAGATCTAGCTAGAAAATGGGTCATTGAATTACAATACCATCTTGCAGTTAGGCCTATTTTGTAAAAGGAAAAGTAAATTAGGGGAAGTCATACATTCAAATGTTCATGGCCCTTTTCCAAAATCCAGGTCTAAAGAACTCCCACAAGTTGTGCTTTGTTCACTTCCCTTCAAAGTGCTTTCTTCCCCCACAAGAGCCAGATGTTTTAGATGATCCCCTTATGAGTCCACCTCCTTGAGGTCCACAGCCAGGAACACCTACCTCCCTCAGTTCTGAGGGGAAGAGTCCTCCAGACCATCTAACCTAATGCCCCATCTGGGCATCCAGAGACCCCAATACCATACCCCTCCAAGTCTGCCCCCTCTCCTCCATCACCAGAAGAGAGTCCCACCAGTACTACTTGTAGTGGGGCTACCTACTGACCTCCTACCACCAAACTCTGTCCCTTAAGGGAAGTGTTGGTTGGTGAAGGAGGAATAATCAGAGTCCACGTCCCTTTTTCTATGGCAGATTTGGCTATTTTCAAAGAGAAATTTGGACGTTTCTCTGAGGACACCAGTCAGTTTTTGGAGGAATTTACCAAAATGACAATGTCTTATGAACATACTTGGGGTGACCTACATGTCCTCCTTTCTACCTGCTGAAGCTTTGAAGAAGAAAGCTGGATACTTGGTGCAGCCCAGGCACATACAGATAAATTGAAACCTGAAATCAAGGACGTATAACCTACTTTACTGGGTGGGGTGGGGGGGATGCAATCCCTGACCAAGACTCCCACTGTGACTACCAACAGGGAAGTAGAGGGATTGAATGCAAGAACCACATGATAACTTGTCTCAGAGAGGGGATGAAAAGGTGTGTTTTTAGGTCTGTCAATTATGACAAAGTCAGAGAAGTAACACAAGAAAAAGATGAGAATCTGGCCTTTTTTAGGGCTGCTTGATGGAGGCCTTTAAAAGATATACCAATATAAATCCCAACACCCACAAAGGGCAAGTCCTAGTAAACATCAATTTTACCACTCATTTGGCCCCAGACATTAGGAGAAAATTATGAATAGCAGCTATATGACTCCAGACCCCCAAGAATCAGCTCATGGATTTGGCCTTCAGAATATTTAACAATAGAGATGGGGTGAAGAGGCAAACAGGATTTGGGGACAATAATGAAAAGCGCAACTTACTGGTGGCAACCCTAACCCCTGCACCACCTCAGAGTTACCTTCCCTTGTGAAAACTCGTAGTGAGGACAGGATCCAGGAAGCCTGGATAAGAGCCACTGTCTCACCAAGAAAACATCTGTTTTAAGTGTGACCAAGAAAGCCACTGGAAAAACTAATGCCCCCGGTATGGGAAAAGTCCAGCAGCACCCTGCCCGACACACAGAAAAGGCCACTGGAAGTGGGACTGCCTCCATTCCTGAAGTGGTCCCCAAACCAATGATGGCTGAAAGGACTGAAGAATGATGGGGCCCTGTATGCTTCCTAGCTCCCAAAGGACACCTGGTCATTTCTCTGGAGGAGCCTCAGGTAACCCTTGACATGGCAGGTAGAAAAGTTATTTTCTTATTGGATATGGGGGCCACCTACTCTGTGCTGAATGATTTCCTTGACCCTTGTCCTGCCAATCCTGTATGATAATGGAGATTGATGGAAAGCCCAAAACCAAGTGATTCAACCCTCTCCTCAACTGTTTGCTAGGAAATTTTACCCTTGCACATCAGTTTCTGCTCATGTCTATGTGCCTCCCCCATTGTTGGGAAGGGATTGCTCACTAAATTCCACACAATTGTCCAAGCTGGAGATCCCCACGGAGATGGTACCCACCAAGGAAAACAATTGCTCTTGGCTGGAGGAATCTACCTCAGTCCCAAGCAGGAGGTGATATCCATGCCACCACATCTAAGCTTTTAAACTATGGGTTGTTAAACTTGTTCACAGTGCTATAACTAAAGGTCACTTTCTTCTGCATTCCCCTGCACCCAGACTCCCGCTATCTCTTTTCCTTTGAGTGGACAAATACAGACACTGTAATGCCATGAATGCCTCCATTCTGTGTGCTTATAAAATTCAAGTTGAGGGTGCCTAAGGATAAGAATGGAATGGAAAAAAAAAAAGGCTAGAAATTGTCCTGTTACCTTTAAAAATGGAATCACATGAGGCTGTAGGCAAGCCTCCTCAGATCAAAGGTCTGACTGAGGGCCATATTTTTAAAATTCCTTAAACCCAGGGAGAATCCCCAAAAGTGTTTGTAAACAGAGTTCCAAAATGGGAGCCCACTCGTCAGACTAAGCTAAGATACCTGATAGA
Source organism: Phocoena sinus (assembly GCF_008692025.1). Lineage (NCBI taxonomy): Eukaryota > Metazoa > Chordata > Mammalia > Artiodactyla > Phocoenidae > Phocoena > Phocoena sinus. The sequence goes on along the minus strand of NC_045764.1, from coordinate 55,706,245 downwards.
AATTTTGGGGCAGACCTTCTCCCCTAAGCTAAATGAGGAAAAATAAAATATTCCAACATAGGGTATATCAGTCCTTCCGTATCACTGAGGTAGCCACACAATTCTTTACAAAAAAGAAAAATACTGTCCTTGTTTTATAAATCTAGTCTTTAAAGGACCAGAGATGTGGCTCCAAAAATAATCTAAAGCGCCCCCAATCATTTTAACACTCCCAAAGCTTTTCCTATTTATATTAAGAGGCTTGTAAGTATTAAACAAAGGGGAAATAAAGTCATCCTAGGAGGAACTTACATCTGCCTTTGAGATTCAAATGCCCTACCTAGTTTTCTCCAGGAACCCTTATCTCTGCCATCTTTTTTAAAATGAAAATTTTCTCAAGAGGGAGGAGATATGCAGATATATTTATACATATAGCTGATTCACTTTGTTGTACAGCAGAAAGCAGCTATACTCTAATAAAGATGTAAAAAAATGCAAATTTTGAAAAAGGTGGTAAATAATTCAGAACTTGGTAAGGCCAAATAAAAATATTAAGCATCTTTTCCATAAATATTAGTAAAAAAGGTTTAGCCATCTAGGCAAGTGGACTTGATTTGTTCCATCTGCCAGAAACCCAACTTTAATCCAACCTCTTTTGTAGACTGATGGGTTTTACATTGCTGTACATGACTCATGGCTGAAATTTTGGAATGGAAGCTATGAGATCTCTGTGTTTGTTTGTGTGTTCATATGTATCTATATGTGTGCTGTAGATGTATGGTATTGCCAAAAAAATTCATAAAAGAGCTCTATTTAATTGACTTAAAGGAAATTAAGCACTTATATAAATACTCAGAAATAGAAAATAATCTGGCTAGAATGAAATTCAGTTTCATGTCATCTGGAAAATATTCAGTACTGAACAGATATCTGGTATTGAATGTGGCTTAAGCTTGTTGGTTTGATTAATATAGACATGTCAAAAAATATATAGATATGTCTTTAAAGTCATCAATGTTAAGTATAATACTTCTGTTGTACCTAGGTTTACTAAACATTATTATATCTATATACCCAATAGAATACTATTCAGCCATAAAAAAAATGAGATAATGCTATTTGCAGCAACATGGATGGACCTTGAAGGTATTATTCTAAGTGAAGTGAGTCAGACAAAGACAACTGTAATATGATACCACTTATATGTGGAATCTAAAAAATGATACAAATGAACTTATTTACAAAACAGACCTAGACTCACAAACATAGAAAACAAACTTATGTTACCAAAGGGGATTGAGAAGGGGGGTGGGGGGAGATAAATTATGAGTTTGGAATTAACATATACATATACACACTAGGACCTACAAACAAAAAGGACCTACTGTATGGTACAGGGAACTATTTTCAGTGTCTTGTAATACCGATAATGGAAAATAATCTGAAAAGAATATGTATATTCATATATATATAAACATGAATCACTTTGCTGTATACTTGAATATACCACAACATTGTAAATTAGCTATAATTCAATTTAAAAAATCTGATAGCCAATGGAATGGACTAGGCATATTGCTATGTTTTTCTTATTTTACTAGTGTGTAAAATACTGAGCATTAAAAAGAAACCATACGCCACAAATATACCACTTAAGCTCACCACATAGAACTAGGAAACCTAGGGCATTATTTTTTTATTTTTATTATTATTATTTTTTTTTGCAGTACATGGGCCTCTCACTGTTGTGGTGTCTCCCGTTGTGGAAAGGATACTCACCATCACTAATCATTAAAGAGATGAAAATCAAAACTACAATGAGGTATCACCTCACACTGGTCAGAATGGACATCATCAAAAACTCTACAAACAATTAATGCTAGAGAGGGTGTGGAGGAAAGGGAAGCCTGTTGGGGGGAATGTAAGTTGATAGAGCCACTATGGAGAACAGTATGCAAGTTCTTTAAAAACCTAAAGATAGAACCACCATATGACCCAGGAATCCCACTACTTGGCATATACCTTGAGAAAACCATTATTCAAAAAGAGACATGTACCACAATATGCATTGCAGCACTATTCACAGTAACCAGGACATGGAAGCAACCTAAGTGTCCATCGACAGATGAATGGATAAAGAAGATGTGGCAGGCTTCCCTGGTGGCGTAGTGGTTGAGAGTCTGCCTGCTGATGCAGGGGATGCGGGTTCTTGCCCCGGTCCAGGAGGATCCCACATGCAGCTGAGTGGCTGGGCCCGTGAGCCATGGCCACTGAGCCTGCACGTCCGGAGCCTGTGCTCCACAACAGGAGAGGCCACAAGAGTGAGAGGCCCGTGTACCACAAAAAAAAAAAAAAAAAAAAATGTGACACATATATACAATGGAATATTACTCAGCCATAAAAAGAAACGAAACTGAGTTATTTGTAGTGAGGTGGATGGACTTAGATTCTGTCATACAGAGTGAAGTAAGTCAAAAAGAGAAAAAAGATACCATATGCTAACACATATATATATATAATCTAATAAAAGAAAAAAAAAGGTTCTGATGAACCTAGTGGCAGTACGGAATAAAGATGCAGATGTAGAGAATGGACTTGAGGACACAGGGAGGGGGAAGGGTAAGCTGGGATGAAGTGAGGGAGTAGCATGGACATATACACACTATCAAATATAAAATAGATAGCTAGTGGGAAGCTGCTGCATAGCACAGGGAGATCAGCTTGGTGGTTTGTGACCACCTTGAGGGGTGGGATAGGGAGGGTAGGAAGGGGACACAAGAGGGAGGGCATATGGGGACATATTTTTATATATAGCTGATTCACTTTGTTATATGGCAGAAACTAACATAACATTGTAAATTATTATACACCAGTAAAGATGTTTTTTAAAAGTAGATAATGAAAATACTAAAAAGGGCTATTGATAGAAATTCAGATTGCTAGAATAATCTGGAAAAAGTTCTAGGAAAAGGGGACTAGAAACTATAAAAAAGAACGATGTAAATTTAGAAAACTCATTTGCTGAGATGAAAGCTGAACTTAAGGCAATAAATAGCAGATTGAATAATGCAGAAGAGGTGATCTGAAAGACAGAATAATGGAAATCACCCAACTAGAACAGCAGACAGAAAGACAAATGGAAAAAAAATAAATAAAGCAAGATAAGAGACCTATGGGATGTGTGTGCCAATCTATGCTCAATAAGTATCCCAGAAGGAGAAGAAAGAGAAAAGAGGATCTCAAATGTATTGGAAGATATTATAGTTGAAAATTTCCCAAACTTAAAGGGAAACAGACATCCAGTTACAGAAAGCAGGGAGTGTCACAAACAGGATGAGCCCAAACAGACCTACACCCAGACATATTATAATTGAAATGACAAAATTTAAATGTAAAGACAGGATACTAAATTTAGCAAGAGAAAAACAAAGAGTTACTGACAAGAGAACCCCCATAAACCTATCAGCTGATTTCTCTACAGAAACATTGCAGGCCAGAAAGGAGTAGCAAGATATATTCAAAATCCTAAAAGGCAAAAACCTACAACTTAGGATACTCAGTCCAGCAAGATTATCATTTAGAATATGAGAGATCAAGAATTTCTCAGAGGGGCTTCCCTGGTGGTGCAGTGGTTGAGAGTCCACCTGCCAATGCAGGGGACATGGGTTCATGCCCCGGTCTGGGAGGATCCCACATGCCATAGAGTGGCTGGGCCCGTGAGCCATGGCCACTGAGCCTGCACGTCCGGAGCCTGTGCTCCGCAACGGGAGAGGCTGCAACAGTGAGAGGCCCGTGTACCATTAAAAAAAAAAAAAAAAGGAAGAATTCCTCAGAGAAGCAATAACTAAAAATTACAGCAATACTAAACCTGTCCTAAAGGAATATTGAAAGTCTTCTCTAAATAGATAAAAAGCAAAAATATAAAGGAAAGTGTAAATCACCATTGGAAAATAAATCACTTAAGCCAGTACACAGATTTTTAAAAATAAGGATATAAAAATTTTCTGTGAAAGTGAGGATAATCACTATGAACAGCAAAATATAAACATGAGATGTAAAAGAGGGCCTCAAAATCCTAAAATGTGGGGAAGGATAGTAATAAAATGTTGATTTTTTTTTCAGAATGTGTTGAGCTTATATGACTACCAGTCTAAAGCAAGTAGATATAGGAAGGGGTTAAAATACTTGAAACACAGGGTAAGCACTAATCAAAAACATACAGCAGCTTCACAAAAGCCAAAAAGAAGAGAACACAAACATAATACAAAACAAAATCATCCAACTACAAAGGGAAAAACAAAAAGGGAAAGAAAGGAACAAAGAAGAATACAAAATCAACAGGAAAAATAGGATTAAAATGGCAATAAATACATTTCTATCAATAATTACGTTAAGTGTCAATGTATTAAATGCTCCAATCAAAGGACATAGAGTTGCAGATTGGATAAAAAGTCAGGAGTGTACAATATGCTGTCTACAAGAGACCCACTTAGGGCAAAGGATACACATAGATTGAAAGTGATATGATGGAAAAAATATATTTCATGCAAAAAAATGACAAGAAAGCTGGGATAACAATACTCATATCAGACGAAATAGCCTTTAAAACAAAGGCCATAAAGAAAGATAAATAACACTATAAAACATAAATGGATCAGTACAATAAGAGGATATTACTCTCATCAGCAATCCAATGGGTCAAAGATGAAATCAAAGAGGAAATTTAAAAATACCTTGAGACAAATGACAATGAAAACACAACCATACAAAACCTATGGAATGCAGCAAAAGCAGTCCTTGGAGGAAAGTCCATAGCAATCCAGGCCTTCCTCAAGAAACAAGAAAAATCTCAAATAAACAACCTGATCTACCACCTAAAATAATTAGAAAATGAAGAAAAACAAAACCTAATGAGAGCAGAAGGAAGGAAATAACAAAGATCAGAGAGGAAATAAGTAAAATAAAGATTAAAAAAAACCAATAAAACAAAGAGCTGGTTCTTTGAAAGGGTAAAAATATGTCACAATAGTTTTAATATTGAAATCATATCAAGTTTCTTTTCTGATCACAAATAGTATTAGACTAGAAATCAACTATAAAAAGCAAAACCAAAAATACCTGAAAGACACAAATACATGGTGGCTGAACATTATGTTATTAAACAACCAATGAGTCACAAAAGAAATAAAATGAAACTGGAAACTTAACTTTACAAAAACTATGGGACACAGCAAAACAGCTCTATGAGGGAAGTTTTTTTCCTTATCCATTATGGTTTATTACAGATATTGACTATATTTCTTTATTCTATACAGTAGGAGCTTGTTGTTTATCATCTTTATTTTTAATTTTTTATTGAAGTACTATTGATTTACAGTGTTGTGTTCATTTCTGCTGTATAGAAGAGTGATTCAGTTATAAATATGTGTACAATCTTTTCTATATTCTTTAGCATTATGGTACAGCACAGGATTTAGAATATAGTTCCCAGTGCTATACAGTAGGACTTTGTTATTTATCTATTCTATATATGATAGTTTGCATCTGCTAACCCCAAACTCCCAATCCATCCCTCCCCCATTCCCCTCCTCCTTGGCAACCACAAGTCTGTTATCTATATCTGTTAGTCTGTTTCTATTTCATAAATAAGTTCATTTGTGTCATATATTAGATTCTCCATATAAGTGATATCATATGGTATTTGTCTTTCTTTTTCTGACTTACTTCACTTAGTATGATAATCTCTAGGTCCATCTATGTTGCTGCAAATGGCATTATTTCATTCTTTTCATGGCTGAGTAATACTCCATTGGATATGTATACCAATTCTTCTTTATCCATTCATCTGTCAATGGACATTTAAGTTGTTTCCATGTCTTGGTTGTTGTAAATAGTGCTGTAATGAACATAGGGGTACATGCATCTTTTTGAGTTATATATATTTTTTCCCAATGACCAGGAGTGGGATTTCTGGATAATATGGCAACTCTATTTTTATTTTTTTGAGGAATCTCCATACTGTTTTCCATAGTGGCTTCACCAACTTACCTTCCCACCAACAGTGTAGGAGTGTTCCCTTTATTCCACTCTCTCTCCAGCATTTGCTATTCGTAGACTTTTTAACCATGGTAATTCTGACTGGCATGAGGTGATATCTCATCGTAGTTTTGATTTGCATTCCTCTAATAATTAGTGATGTGAAACATCTTTTCATAGGCCTGGGGCCATTTGTATGTCTTCTTTGGAGAAATGACTATTTAAGTCTTACATCCATTTTTCAATTGGGTTGTTGTTTTTTTGTCATTGTTGAATTGTATGAGCTGCTTGTATATTTTGGAAACTAAGCCCTTATCATTTGCATCATTTGCAAATATTTTCTCTCAGTCCGTATGTTTTCTTTTCATTTTGTTTACTGTTTCCTTTGCTTTGCAAAAGCTTGTAAGTCTGATTAAGTCCCATTTGTTTATTTTTACTTTTATTTCTATTGCCTTGGGAGACTGACCTAAGAAAACATTGGTACGATTTATGTCAGAGACTTTTTTGCCTATGTTCTCTTCTAGCAGTTTTATGGTGTCACATCTGATTTTATTGATAAGTATTTAAGCCATTTTGAGTTTATTTTTGTATATGGTGTGAGGCTGTGTTCTAACTTCATTGAATTACATGCAGCTGTACAACTTTCCCAACATCACTTGCTGAAGAGACTGTCTTTTCCCCATTGTATTCTTGGCTCCTTTGTTGAAGATTAATTGACCATATGTGTGTGAGTTTATTTCTGGACTCTCTATTCTGTTCCATTGATCCATATGTCTGCTTTTGTGCCAATACCATGCTGTTTTGACTACTGTATCTTTGTAGTATTGTCTGAAGTCTGGGAGTCTTATGCCTCCTGCTTTGTTCTTCTTCCTCAGGATTGCTTTGGCAATTCTGGGTCTTTTTATGGTTCCATATAAATTTTAGAACAATTTGTTCTATTTCTTTGAAAAATGTCATGGGTAATTTAACAGAGATCTCATTAAATCTGTAGATTGCTTTGAGTAGTATGGCCATTCTAACAATATTCTTCCAACCCAAAAGCATGGGATATCTTTCCATTCCTTTGAATCATCTTCAATTTTCTTTATTAATGATTTATAGTTTTCAGCATATAAGTCTTTCACCTCCTTGGTTAGGTTTGTTCTTAAGTATTTTTTTAATGTGATTTTAAAAGTAATTGTTTTTTATGTTCTTTTTCTGATATTTCATTGTTATTTTGAAGAAATGCAAATGATTTCTGTGTGGTAATCTTGCATCCTGCTACATTGCTGAATTCATTTATCAGTTCTTGTAGTTTTTGTTTGGAATCTTTAGGGTTTTCTATATACAATATCATGTCATCTGCATATAATGACAATTTTACATCTTCCTATTAGGGAAGTCTAGAGCAATACAAACCTACCTCAGGAAACAAGAAAAATCTCAAATAAACAATCTATCCTTCATCTAAAAGAACTAGAAAAACGTTAGTAGATGGATAGAAACAATAAAGATGAGCAGAAGTAAAAGAAAATGATAAAAAAATAGAAAAGATTAATGAAGCTAAGAGTTGATTCTTTGAACAGAAAAATGAAATTGATAACTCTTTGCCAGTCTCATCAGAGAAAACAGAGAGTTGTCCCAAATAAATAAAATCAGAAATGAAAGTGAAGAAGTTACAACTGACACTATAGAAAAAATAATAGCAGAAGGGATTACTATGATCAATTGGTGTATAATCATTATACACCAATAAAATGGACACCTAAAAATGAATAAATTCCTAGAAATGTATCTCCAAAAACTGAGTCAGGAAGAGAGAGAAAACATGAAAAGACTGATTACTAGTAATGTAATTGAAATAATAATAAAAGAACTGCCAAAAAACAAAAGTCCAAGACAAGATGGTTTCACAGGTGAATTTGATGAAGCATTTAAAGAAGAGTTAATTGCTACCCTTGTCACGGTATTTCAAAAAATTTAAAGAAAGGAATACTTCCAAACTCATTCTATGAGACCAGCATCATCCTGACACCAAAACCACACACACACACACACACACACACACACACAATTGCAGGCTGATGTTACTGATGAACAAAAATACAAAAGTACTCAACAAAATTTTAGCAAACCAAATTCAACAATACCTTAAAAGGATAGTACACTATGATCAAATGGAATTTATCCCAGGGATTCATGGATAATTCAAAATCTGCAAATCAAAGTGATATATTAACAAATTGAATAAAAATAATAATATAATCTTAATAGATGCATAAAAAACTTTTGACAAAATTCAATATGCACTTATGATAAAAACAATAAAATGGGGAGAGATGAAACATACTTCAACATAACAAAGGCCATATATGACAAACTCACACACAATGCTGAGTACAATGGTGAAAAGCTGAAAAGCATTTCCTCTAAGATCAAGACCAAAACAAAGATCCCCTCTCATGCCACTTTTATTCAACATTGGAAGTAGTGGAAGTCCTAGCCAGAGCAATCACACAAGAAAAACATAAATTAAAGAAATTCAAATGGGAATGAAGAAGTAAAATTATCACTATTTGCAGATGACTTTACTATACATAGAAAATCCTAAATAAGCCAGCAAAAAAACTACTAGAACTCATAAATGAATTCAGTGAAGTTGCAGGATACAGAATTGATATACAGAAATCTGTTGCATTTCTATAAACTATCAGAAAAAGAAATTAGAAATAGTCTCAATAATGATTTCATAAAAAAAAGAATAAAATACTTAGCAATAACTGTAACCAAAGAGGGGAAAGTCCCATACTCAGAAAACTATAAGACACAGATGAAATAATTTGAAGACAACACAAATGAAAAGATATACCATGTTTATGAATGTAGGATAAAAACCATAAAACTCATAAAAGAAAACATATGCAGTATATCCTTCATCATTTGTCTTAGCAATATTTTTTTGGATGTGTCTCCTTGGGCAAGGAATACAAAAGCAAAAATAAACAAATAGGACTACATTAAACTAAAAAATTTTTCACAGTGAAGGAATTTATCAACAAAATGAAAAGGTCACTTACTGAATGGGAAAAGATATTTGTAAATGATACATCTGATAAGGGGTGAATATCCAAAATATACAAAAAACACGTACAGCTCAATATCAAAAACACAAACAACTTGATTAAAAATTTGCCAGCAGACTTGATTAGACATTTTTTCAAAGACATACAGATGATCAACAGACATTTGAAGAGAAGCTCAGCATTACTAATCATCAGAGATATACAAATCAAAACCACAATGTGATTTCATCTCACACCTATCAAAAAGGCTATTATCAAAAAGACAACAAGTAATGTGTTAGCGAGGATGTGGGGAAAAGGGAACTTTTATGCAGTGTTGATGGGAATTTAAATTATACAGGACATTTTTCTACCTCTGGATATTAAAAAATTAATTTATAATGTTCTTTAAATAGTGTATTCAAATTGGCTTAGAGATAAATGAATGCTTGTAAAAATTATTTCTAAAACTCTCAGATATATAGAAATATATGTAATTTTAAATGTCACTCTACCTAGTATAATCTTTGATAATAAGGCTAGTTATATAAATTTCTGGTAAAATAAAATAAGCATGTGTTCAGCATTTTCAGCATTAATTATAGTGCACACAAAATTTTTCTACTGAGGTTTAGTAGACAAGTTTATGTTACCTCCACTGATATTTAAAATTATAAAACTATAAATCCAAACTAAGAACAAGTGTACAGTAAAGATGAATTGCTTGCTGCATGTCAAGTATGATAGATTTTTTTAAAGAAATAAAAATGAATAATCACATGTTTAACTTTTGGAGTCTTTGCTTTTGAGATTTTTTTTTATTCTTCCCTAATTTGTCAACAAGAAAAATAACTTAGGATGATCGTTAGATTTGTGTATTTAGCACTTGAAATTCTCATGATCAATTTAAAAATAACTGAGAAGCAAAAGTGAATTAAAAACATTTTCATAAGAAAAATATAAACTTTTCAACAATTATGCTTTAGAATGTTTCTGTTTTTACACATTTTCATTGGCATATTCTTTATTAATATAGTTTTATTGAGATAAGATTGACATATAACATTGTATTAGTTTAAGGTGTATAATCAGATGTTTTGATATATATACATACATATTTCAAAATAATTACCACAAAAAGTTTAGTTAATATCCACCACCTCACATAGTTACAAAGTTTTTTAATCTTGTGGTGAGAACTTTTAAGATTTGCTTTCCTAGCATTTTTAATATACAATACAGTATTGTTAACCATAGTAATCATGATGTATATTACTTCCCCAGAACTTATTTATCTTATAACTGTAAGTCTATACTTGTTGATCACATTTACCCATTTCCCTAATCCCCTCCTACACACCTCTGGCAACCACCCATCTATTTTCCATTTCTTTGGGTTCAGTTTTTTTTTACATATCACATATAAGTGATATCATATGTATTTGTGTTTCTTTGTGAGACTTATTTCACTTAAAATAAAACCCTCAAGTTTCATTTATGTTGTTACAAATGGCAGGATTTTCTTCTTTTTTATGGCTTCATTATATATGTATATATATATATATACACAGATATATAATTTATATATATATAATGCTTCTGCATTATATATATAGCTTTTGTTTTCAATAGAAAAAAGTCATTTCCAAGGCCAATGTTACAAACGTTACCAATGAAATTTTCATCTATTTGTTTTATGGTTTTAGGTCTTACATTCAAATCAACTCAATTTATAAAATTCATAAATGAAATTCTCAATAATTATGTTTTATGTTTTGTATAATTTATAACAATTATGTTTTATAATATGTATACTTAAAAATAGCTTCACAGACCCTTTGGAACTTGAAACCTTAAGGCCATACTAAGGGTAAAGGATGGATAATCATTAAATATTTAGTTCATTTCCAATAAGAAAAAGATTGGAAGAAATCTCAGAAAAATAATCAAAACTGTTAAAATCTCAGAAATAGGCTCAAACCTATTAAAATTGGGATGGATTTATAATACTTTTAAAATAGCCTTATAACTAATGGTACAATTATGCAAAACTAAAAGTTAGTTCTATCTCTTTGCTACAAGAAAAAACATACTTTTTAGATTATTGATCTACTCAATAAGAAATCATAAAAAATTTTCTCTCAATTATAAATGATTCTGCCAGAGAAACCAAAATTTTGTGACTTAATTTCCTGTTTCCTGTTGTTTTTATCAGCTTAAGCGGCATATAACTTAAGGCAATTTGGTAAAATATACCTTGGTGAACAAAAGTGAAACAATTCCTTTTCTCCCTAGCCAATCCCTCCAGAATTCAAAAAGTTTTACTGAGTGTTCTTATTTATATGTGAACATAATTATGTGGATAATTTCAATAAAAATTTGTTCTTCTTGTAACAGGATACAATGGAAACATGGATTATATTACCAAGGCTTTGATTGGAAAGTCATATTTGAGAATAACAAGAATTGACTCAGATATGACCAGACAGCTTTAATAAACTAAGGTTAAACTAAAGAGACAATACTTATAAAACACCCTTAGAAAAAGCAAACTCTATCTGTCTTATAGAGCTAACCACCTTACAGGTCAGTAAGAAAAGTCACTTTCTGGAAGGCATAGGAACCTCAGGATATTCTCCATGCCCTAAGAGAGAGAAACTCATCCAAATATTTAGGTAATGCAGGCAAAATTTTGTGTCAATTTATTGGCTTGTCTTCCTAACCTTGAGAGACTGAAAACTCCAATCTGAGATTCCTTATGAAAAGCTCCAGCAAAGCAAACTCAAGACATTTATGTGGTCAATAACTCCTCTTGTTTCACTTATTTAAATAATCAGACCAAGTTTAATGAGACTAGAATCATTTTGCAAACAAATTAGTCTTACTTTGATTATCTCTGATTAAATGATGATGAGTGTAGTGAGAAAAATTATGTTTCAGTAAAAAATTATAATATAACCTTGAGGGTTCCATCTTGCACATTTTACAAGTCACACTAAATTCTGAATTCTTCTAGTTTCCTCAAATGTCTGCCTACAACTCTCAAAATTAGAGTTTGCAATTTTTCTCCCATCTGACTTGGAATAATTGAGAAATAAAACTTTCCTTTTCCCAAAGCTCTATAATTTGAAGCCAGATGACTTGATATAAACCTCAAGGAAATTACCACAGCACATTATGTATTGGCAAAATTAGTAACTGAGCTGTGTGGGTCAACTCAGAAAGCTCACTGGAATATACAATGCCATCACCACAGACACTCAAACTACAAAACAGGAATCCATTGAATTGCCACCACTTTCCTCATTCACCATCAAATGATACTTTCAGTTCAATCTCCAGGAATCTTCTCAACAGGCTGCCCTCTGGAATCAGAAACTGGGTTTTTCATATTAACCTTTGTCTTTTCTATTATTTTTATAGAAACACTCCCTCACTAAATATCTGATGGTTAAAAACATAAAGCATACCCTCTACTATCAAGTCTCATAAGATGACTTAGCAGTTTTTTAAATGAACAAAGCTAACTGAACAAGAAATGGACATACATTGTTCTATGGAAGGAAGAATGTCACTTCATTCCTTTGAAAAACAGTAGGAGCAAAGATTCTTTTCTTGACCAAACTTTAGTTAGGTTCCTGAAACTTCTCATAGACCCATCTGTACAATTTCTTGTAAAAACCTCAGCAAGAACCCTGCTGAATTAGTATAGGAAGAGTATCACATTCTCCATATCTTCTCATCCTTGATATCTAATCAGATTTCTTGTCCTCCACCATCCACCAGGTAATGTCTGGTAAACCTAGCCTGTTTTCAGCCCAAAATCCCATTAGGGCAAGTTAGCCAAAATTCCCTTACACTTCATGTTTCTTCTTAGTAATTTTCCATCTCCTGACCACTGCCCCCTCAGGCTTCTTAGCTATAAATCCCCATTTGTTCATGCTGTATTCAGAATTGACCTCAGCTCAACCCTGAGGACTCTTTCACCCTATTAAAATAGTCTTGAATAAATATGTTTTTACCACTTTAACTCTTGTCCAGCTATGAGTTTTCTCTGATAATAGAATCAATCACCTTAGTCAGCACCCAAACTCCCTTCATTGTATGTTGATCCAGAGACCCAAGGAGTTCAATGTGGCCAAATGCCAGTCTTAACTTCCATTTCAGGGGAGTCATTGTTTTATCTTCTGGTGAACACATTCTTTTTAATGCGGAGCTTACAGCCAAGGGAACAGGAAGAAAAAATTGTACCAACATATTTCAATCTCTTCATTCCTGGACACATGAGTATTGAATATAAGAGAAACAGCACCATATACTGAGTGCTGATTTAGAGCATATGCAGCCTCCTTGAGAAACTTGCAACAGCTAGTAACATATTGCCACCTTAATGGCTCTGTAATGGAAGCTTCAAAAGGCCTTTCTATTAGTCTATCAAATTAGTAGTTTCAGAATGTTGGCGAACATGGTAAGATAGTGAATTCCATGAACATGAGCCTATTACAACACATTTCTTCTGAGGAGAGTTTCTTAATCTGAATTAATGGTGTGTTGTATACTATGACAGTGGATAATGTATTCTGTAAGTACACAGATAATAGTTTTTGTTGAAGCATTGCATTCATGGAAGGCAAATCCCTATCCAGAGGAAGGATGTATTCCAATAAGAATAAAATGCTGCCCCTTCCATGATGGAAGCAGCCTAATGTAGTCAACCTGAAAAAAGGTAGCTCATTCAACTCCTTAGGGAAAGTTGCTGTATCAGGAAATGAGTGTTGCAATCCATTACTGAAAAATTTGACACTTGTCCTTGGTGAATGGACATCAGTGTTGTTGATCCCAGTAATATTCTCCAACCCTGCCACAATGGCCACTATCTACATGAGCCCATTGTTAATGACAGGGATGGCTGGGAAAAGAGACTGGTATTCACAGAACATGTCTTCCTATCTATTTGATTATTAAAATTTACCTCTAATGAGGTCACAATTTGGTGAGCACTCACAGAGGACAGAAATAACTTTATGGTATTCAGGCCATTGAGAAAGGTTTGTCCACATGCCTCTTTCCCAGATTTTATTGTAACCAGTTTTCCACTCATGTTTCTTTCAAGACCCTGATTAGCAAGCCATACTACTAGCCACTACTTATTCATTAGTATATACCACTTTCATTTTATGATGCAGCATTCCAGTGCACTCCCAACTTTATGATTTGTTGGGTCACATAACACCCAGTTCATGATGGACAGCTCTGGGTGTGGTAACTATGTAGCCCATGGTTATGCATTCAGTCTCTGGTAGGCTCAGTAACAGGACAAGTGTTGTTTCTCATAAGTAGAGTACATATATGTGAAAGATAGCAAGACCTTGCTCCAAAATTCTAAATTGCCCCTATAGGAGCTAACAAAGCTACCAACAAAATCTCTATCAGCCAATAAAACTTCTAGAAATATTGGGTCTGCTAGAATTTGGGCAAAAGTGGCAGAAGAGCTTGCACAGCAGGCTGGACATGTGGTAGAATCTTCTTTTGTTCTGGTACCGTCAAATCTAATGATGTTTTGGGTCACTGAATAAATGAGCTTAAGTAACACCCAAAATGGGGGCTAGGCTGCTTCCAAAATCCAAAGAGATCCTCCGGACAATATCTCTCTTTCTTGATTGTAGGAGGAACCAGATGTTAAATTCACCTTCCACATTGAAAGGGCTATCTGGAAAATACCCACACGACTGGATTCCTAGAAATTTCACTGAGGTAGAAGGCCTCTGAATTTTAGAATTTATTGTGTACACTTGACACACAAATATCTTACCCTTACATGTGGAGAAGTTGCAATTCCTGGCCAGTAGGTTCTATCAATATAATGTTGTTAATGTAATGGACGAGTGTGATCTCTTTTGGAAGAGAAATAAAGATCCCTGAAAAACAAAATTTATACACAGGGCTGTAGAGTTCATATACCATTGCTTAGGATTCTGAAGGTATATTGCAGGCCTTGCCAGCAGAAATAACAATGTTTCTGGTTGGCCTTACGGACAGGTTTGGCAAAAAAAGTATTTGCCAAATCAATAGCTGCATACTGGGTACCAGAGGTTGTATGAGTTTGCTCAAGAAATGAAATTACATCTGTTACAACAGCTGCAGTTGGAGTCACCACTTGGTTAAGCTTGCAATAATCCTCACTCTTTCCCTAAGATCCATCTATCTTCTACATGGGCCAAATAGAAGTGTTGAATGTGGATTTCTGAAAATCAATGTCCCTGAAAGTTTCAAATCCTTGATGGTGGCACAACTCTCTTCATTTCTTCAATATATGTGGTATTATTTGGCTTGGTTTACTATTTTCCTGGGTATAGTCACTTTTAATGGATTTTGTTTGGCTTTTCCTACCACAACATTCCTCACCCCACAGGTCAGGAAACCAATATGGGGATTCAGCCAGCTGCCAAGTATTTCTATTCCAATTATTCATTCTAAAAGTGGGGAAATAACTACAGCATACATTCAGAGACACACTGGCCCCACTGTGAGAATGAACTGAGCTAAAAGGTCATTGTGATATCCTGACCACCTTAAGTCTCCAATCTGGCCGGAGGGCTACAGTAACATTTTGGTTCTCTTGAAAGAGTTTTGGTTCACAACCAGTGTCCAGTAGCCCCTGAATAGTCTAATTATTTTCTTTCCCACAATGCACAGTTACCCTGACAAAAGGCAGTAGGTACTTTAGAAAAGGCTGGAAGAAAGATTAACAGTGTAAATTTTTGATGGTGTGCCAGGGTCATTTCTCAAGGAGAACTGGTCTCCTCTTCATTCAAAAGAATCTTGGTCTGTAAACTGGCTCAAGTTGGGAATTTAATTGAGGAGCAGTTGTGCACTATTTTTATGTTTTAAGTTACACTTTTGTCACTTGACCTAGAACGTTTCTGCTTATACAGTTCAAGTAAGAATTAAGTAGACATTCTTTCTCACATCTGAGAAGAGCATGATTAAATAGCCAATGTCATAAATCTATGTAAGTAACACTGCTCATAATCCTGCTTTAACTCTGCTGTCCATTAGAGTACTACATCAATAATGCCTTGAGTGAAGTGTTTTGGCTCCTTCCACTCCAGGATCTAACTACATCCACTGCTTTATATTTTCCAATTGAGTAACTGCCGTTTCCACTGTCAGGTCTGGCCCACAGAGAAGAACAATCACAGAGTTCTTCAAGGATGCTGGGACTCCACTCAGAATATATTTCTCAAAGGATTGGTGAAGGTGTGCCTTTTGGACATTTCCATTGTGGTTGAGTAGGTCTCAATGACAAGTTAACTCTTACAATCCAATCTACCTTAGCTTTTGAAGCCCCTATTCTACATTAAACTAAGGAAAATAATGCATTTCCATTTTTGTTATGGTGGGTCATCATTGATCCATGTTTTAGCCAACCATTCCAAGAAACTGTTAGGACCTTTTATAAAGAACCAGTCTGTAATATTAAATGCAGAATCTCTGCTTGGTGGACCCATATCAATACATTCAGCCTAATTCTGCTTTATGTTCCTTCCCCTATTATCCCACACCCTTAATAATTATTCAACACATATTCCCCAGATTTCTGCTTGTATATATTAGAAAACTCAAGTAGTTCTTTTGGAGAGTAGTGTACATCTTCATGGGTCACACTCTGTACCTCATCTTTAGGAACATGCTGAGGCTTGAGTCTGGTTACAGGTGGTGACTGCCTTAAGAGAGGCCATTATTGTTTTCTAAGGCAATGCAAGATTAAACCCTCAAATGTAGGTTGAAAGGCTGATACTGTTGTGGGTAGAAAGACTGCTACAAATTGGTATGGGGATGACCTTGCCAGTGGGATTCAAGAAACCACTTTTCCTGGGAACTGGGAGACCACTTACTTCTACTGGTAAGAAGACTCAACAGAATATAGAGTCTTGTCCCCAGTTTCATCAGGATATTCCAACATGTCCCCATCCCGATTTGTAGGACATCACTCATTCACAATCAATGCCCTTACTTTAACAGTGAACACCTTTGTAGCTTGAGTGCTCAACTTGTTTTAAAATTCAGCCAATATTACTCAAATTATCAGCAATTTCAGCCCTCTCATGATATAAATTGCTCCTTCAGGGCACACATAGGTGCTCATAAGTCATTGATACAATCCATGTACTGAAAATTCAAATCTCTGACCTAGTCTTGTTCTTTCACCACTTTGTCCAGCAACATTGGGAAGAACTAGTGAACATTATAATATTATTTAGTTTTTTTAAATGTTCTAAAACTCCATATAGAGAATTACATATCTCCTTGCCTCTTACAAGTGGTTGATTAGGAGAATCTAATGCCTATGTCTATGAACAGCTCAGATCACTGTCTAACAGTGCATTGTTTACTTCTGGAACTATAATCTTTATTGTCTTTAAATCTAATCACATTAAGAGAGCAAACTCCAGAAATCCAAGAATCAATTAAGAAAAGTAATTCTAAAAATTATTTTCCTCAAGAACCATTCTCAGTACCAAAATCTATATTAGTAAAGATTCTCCATTCATCCGATGATGGACACTTAGGTTGCTTCCATCTCCTGGCTATTGTAAATAGAGCTGCAATGAACATTTTGGTACATGACTCTTTTTGAATTATGGTTTTCTCAGGGTATATGCCCAGTAGTGGGATTGCTGGGTCATATGGTAGTTCTATTTTTAGTTTTTTAAGGAACCTCCTACTATTTTCTATAGCGGCTGTATCAATTTACATTCCCACCAGCAGTGCAAGAGTGTCCCCTTTTCTCCACACCCTCTCCAGTATTTATTGTTTCTAGATTTTTTGATTATGGCCATTCTGACCAGTGTAAGATGATATCTCATTGTAGTTTTGATTTGCATTTCTCTAATGATTAATGATGTTGAGCATTCTTTCATGTGTTTTTTGGCAATCTGTATATCTTCTTTAGTGAAGTGTCTATTTAGGTCTTCTGCCCATTTTTGGATTGGGTTGTTTGTTTTTTTTTGTTATTGAGCTGCTTGCTCTATTTACAATAGCCAGGGATTGGAAGCATCCTAAGTGTCCATCATCGGATGAATGGATAAAGAAGACGTGGCACATGTATACAATAGAATATTACTCAGCCATAAAAAGAAACGAAATTGAGTTATTTGTAGTGAGGTGGATGGACCTAGAGCCTGTCATAAAGAGTGAAGTAAGTAAGAAAGAAAAAAACAAATACTGTATGCTAACACATATATATGGAATCTAAGGGAAAAAGAAAAAGGTCATGAAGAACCTAGGGGTAAGACAGAAACAAAGACACAGACCTACTAGAGAATGGACTTGAGGATATGGGGAGGGGGAATGGTAAGCTGTGACAAAGTGAGCGAGTAGCATGGACATATATACAGTATCAAACGTAAAATAGATAGCTAGTGGGAAGCAGCCGCATGGCACAGGGAAATCAATTCAGTGCTTTGTGACCAAATAGAGGGGTGGGATAGGGAGGGTGGGAGGGAGGGAGACGCAAGAGGGAAGAGATATGGGGACGTATGTATATGTATAACTGATTCATTTTGTTATAAAGCAGAAACTAACACACCATTGTAAAGCAATTATACTCCAATAAAGATGTTAAAAAAAAAAAATTCTCCAGAAAAGAAAAAAAAAAATTACAAATGGGAGATATATGTCTGCCCACCTGATGAGAGTGAAACTCTTTGCAGAGTCCATGAATCAAATACTAATCCCTTCCAAATACACCTTTACTAAGGCACCCAAAACTAAAATTTCACCAGCTATGTGGGCTTCCATGAAGTTAACACATAAAATTAATCAGCACAACCCACTCATTGTCAAATTCACACTTATACGTATCACTTTAATTCATACTTAATCTTTAAATAAAGACAATAACAAGATCATAATTCTGCCTAACATGATAGAGCGATCTTGCATGCAATGAAAAACACAATATCCTCTTCCACAGTAGAGGAAGTATCAATAAAATTCTTGGGTGATGTTTACTCTTCTCCTTGATATTATATAACAAAGTGTATGATGTAATATTAGCGATACTTAAATACTATGATATAAATTCAGTACATCTGTAACATGATAAGGAAATAATAGGATAGAAAAAATATATTTGCTTAATATATGTACATATAAAAACAAATTTATTCATAACAAAATGAGGAAAAGCTCTTGACAAATATAGCCCTATTTCTGTAACCGGTCACATATCTTACCTGGATTTGTAACAACCTTCTACTCTCTATTCTGTATAAATTTACCTCAACAACACCTCAACTTCCTGGTTATTTATCTGGTGGTGTGACCCAAATTTTCATTCCTGAAGGGCTTGAGTCATTACTAGTCCTGCTTAGATCAGGTTGTTGTAGTTTTCCATTGTCCTTAATCTTAGGTCATGGTAATACTAAGAGAAACCCTACGGGATATTCTGTACTCCAGACATACCCTTTCTTACCTCCATTGTTGAGTAGTTGCCCAATTTCTCTTTGATAGTGACATAGATTCTTTGCTTGACCAAACATTATTCAGGCTCCTGTACCTTTCCCTAGGCTAATCTGTTCACTTGCATGTAAAGTTCTTAGCAAGAACTCTAAGTCAGTTTAGCAAGGGTCTCTCATCCTCCATATCTGATCATCATCAATATCCATTCAGGCTTCTTATCCTCCACCATCCACAGGTAATGTATGATCAGCCTGGAGTGTGTTCAGCAAGAATCCTATTAGGACTATTTACCAGAATTTCCCTTATCCTTCCTGGTTCCTCATAATAGCATTTTATTTTTACACCCACAAGCCCTCTTGGCTAAAAATTCTCACTTGCCCCTTCTGTACTTGGAATTGAGCACAACTGTATAATGAGATCTCTTATTCCCTACTTCAATAGATCTGAATAAAATATGTTTTTACCAATTTAACTAGGGTCCACCTCTGCTTTTTCTTTGATTATTGTGGTGCCATGACTCAGATAAAATCACATTCATCATTGAACACCAAAGTATTCACTCAGAATCCTAGGTGTGCATCTTTGAAAACTTTGTCTTCACTCTTGACGGATTGATCAGAGATTTACTGGTGACTCTGACTCCTAAGCCATACTCCAGACAAAAGCCTCTTGAGCTGAAAGGGAAAAATATTCCTTCTTTAGATTTTGATTATACTCTAGAAGGAAGGTTAGAATCCTAGACAAGGAGAAGCTGGATTAAGGTACTAGGTCTCTGTATGTCTAAGAAGCTGGGTTACCATCCCAGGCAAGCACAAGCTGAGTTAGAGTCAAAAGCAAGCACCAGTGTATAAGAAACTGGGTTAGAGTGTCTGGAAATCAGAAGATGGGGTAACAGCCCTAATTTTCTCTATTCATATGTATAAAGGTACCATTGGTTAAGAACATGGAAGCTTCTCAATGGACTGGAAATCCCCTTCTTGAGTCCCTGCTAAAATTGTGCTCTGCCAATTCTGATTGTTTCCTTTCTTGTTGGCACAATTTTACTAAGGAAAACTGGGAACTGCAAAGGTCTCTTAGGGAAAATTAAAATCTTCCCAAACTGGCTCCTTAAACTTCTCTCTTCCAATCACAGCTGTTAATCCTTCCTCCTTTAACCACTTTGGATCATCTCTTGAATTCTTTGTTTTGTCCCCATTCAAGCATCTACCTTCTTTGTCCCTCTGTCCATTCTCCCAGACTTTTTCCTTTTCACTCCAGCCCATCAGCTCTCTACAGTCACTTGAATTTTAGGTGCCTACTCTCCTTCAAGTGTTCTCAAGGGACTAAGTG
Source organism: Phocoena sinus (assembly GCF_008692025.1). Classification (NCBI taxonomy): domain Eukaryota; kingdom Metazoa; phylum Chordata; class Mammalia; order Artiodactyla; family Phocoenidae; genus Phocoena; species Phocoena sinus. Next base: position 55,685,393 of record NC_045764.1, on the reverse strand, counting down.
ACCCCCCCACCACCACCAAATCCACAACTTAAGACTGAATAGAGAACACAAAGCTACTTGGAAGCAGAACTGAATGTTTTTTCCATTCAGCTGGGTTTGGGAGATATACAGACTGCTGCTGGATATTTCCTCAGACTCTAGCCTAAAATTTACTCCACAGCTTCCATCAGATTACATGTCAGGGCAATAGAAAATGTTAATATTCTCCTTCAGAAATATTAGTCTATAGGTAACTTTAATTTGCCTTTTACCAGAAACAAAATCAGGGGAAAAATAAAGTGGTAATAAAGCAGTAAGATTGCATTACCAGGTTTTATGGACCCATGGCTGAAATTTTAGCATCTTTGCCTCTGTGTATGTTTATGTATGTTTATATATGTGTGTAAGTATCCATGTGTTTATGTATGCATGTAATGAGTTTTTTGACATTAATTTTGTTTATTCTTTTACTTTCACAGCAACTTCCCTTAATTAAATTCCTGATGACTAGCAACATCAAGCTACCCTCTACTACCTGATCTAAACAGAAGTTTCAGCCAGTTCTTAGTGAATAAAAGGTAACTGATTAAAAAAAAAAAGGATTTATACTGATCAAAGGGAAAATGTCTCTTCTTGAATAAGAGGAAGAGCTAAAAAAATGTTTCACTTGACCAAACATGAGTCAAGCTCTGAATGTTTACTAGGCTGATCTGTGCAGCTTCTTATAAAATCCTTCCCAAGAACCATGCTAAGCCAGTTCAGCAAGTTTCCCTCATTGTCCTTGTCTGATAACCTTTTATATCTAATTGGGTTTCTCATTTTCTGCTATTAACTAGGTGGTGTTCAATCATCCTGGCCTGCTTTAGCAAGAATTCTGTTAGAATGGATTAGCAAGAAAAACCTTTAATACTTGATGTTTCAATTTAGTTTTACATCCACTGACCTCCACCAGGATCCTTGCTTATAAATTCCCACTTGTCCATGCTGTATTCAAAATGAGTGAGGGTCTATACTAAGGTATTTTCCCCTATCACAGTAGTTCTGAATGAATATGTTTTTCTTTTTGGCTTTAATTACTTCATAGCTATGATTTTAATTTAACAGTATTTAGAAAGATTCACCCCAGCCAAAACAGTAACACCCCTCTTTGCCTGTTGATACAGAGGCATGAGGAGTTCAAAGTGGGCAGGTGACAGTCTTAACTTCCAGTTGAATTTCTTGTCTCCTGGTGGAAGAAATCCTGCATCTGGAACCAAGACGTCTAGGTCAGCAGAGCATAATAATGAGGAAACAGGCAACAAAAATATTGGTAGTGGATCACTGGGGATTATACTGAGTGGTGCCCCTCTCATTTCCAGCCCTTGATTCCTGGCCCTATGGATCAAGGCAATCAGAGAAACAGCCTCATATATTGGATGTTAATTAAAAGCATATAGAGCTTCCTGGGGAATCTTGCATCTACCCTACAAAATATTGCCACCTAGTTGGCACTATTACTGCATCTTCAAGAGGTTCTTGCACCATTTTATCAAGCCAGCTGCTTCAAGATGGTGGGGAAATATGGTGAAATCCATGAGAATGGGCTCATAGTCACACCTGTTTTGCTGTGAAGTGAGGTTCTTAACCCCATGCAACACTGTGTGGAATATTATGTCTGTAGATAAGCCATTCTGTAACTCCACAGATAGTAGTTTCAGGAGAATTGTTGCAATAAGGCAAATACATATATGGAGAATGTGTGCATTCCAGTTAGGGAAAAATATTGCCCTTTGCATTATGGAAGTGGAGTGGTCCAATGTAATCAACCTACCACCAGGTAGCTGGATGAACATCATGGGAAATGGTGTCATATAAAGAACATAGTTTTGCTTTCTGCTGATGATGTATTGGGAATTCACCCTGGGTGAGTAGAAGTCCATGTTTCTGAACACTTGCATAATCTTTCATCCTGCCATAATAGCAACCTGTTTATGAGCCTTGGAAAATGATGGGGGTTGCTGGGCAAAGAGACTGACTGGTATCCATAAAACATATATCCACTTGATTGTTTTTTATATAAATTTATTTTTTATTTATTTATTTTTATTTATTGGCTGTGTTTGGTCTTCATTGCTGCACGTGGGCTTTCTCTAGTTGTGGTGAGTGGGAGCTACTCTTCATTGCAGTGCATGGGTTTCTCATTGTGGTGGCTTCTCTTGTTGCAGAGCATGGGCTCTAGGTATGTGGGCTTCTATAGTTTTGTGGCACCCGGATTCAGCAGTTGTGACTCATGGGCTCTAGAATACAAGCTCAGCAGTTGTGGCACATGGGCTTACCTGCTCTGTAGAATGTGGGATCTTCCTGGACCAGGGATTGAACCCATGTCCCCTGCATTGGCAGGTGGATTCTTAACCACTGCACCACCACGGAAGTCATATCCGCTTGGTTTTGAAATCCTTCTCTGCTGAGGTCACCCACTAGTGAACATTCAAATGCAAAACAAATATCTTTATGATTTTTTTCACCCAATGAGGGAGGTATATCCACATGATTCCTCCTCAGATATTATTGTCTCCAAGTTTTCAATCATGTTCCTTTCAATTCCCTGTCAAGCCTGACCATTGGCCACAGGCTGTGAATCAGTATATAATTCCACGTCTGGCCATTTCTCCTTACAAGCAATGTGAACAACTATATGCACCATACAAATTTCTGTCCTCTGGGAGTATTTCCCTTTACCACTATCCCTCATGGAACTTCTAGAGAAGAGATGTAGTACCACAGCTGTCCATTTATGGGTAGTACCTGCATATCATGCAAAATTATCTGTACATCAGACCCACAATTTTTCCCTCTGTCAAGCAATCTTAAGGAACATCATATGATGCCATAGTTGTGGGCTGGGAATGAGAAAGCAGAGTGGCAGGAGTAGGGACAATGAATATTTAGGACATTTCTTCACATAACTTACTTGTGACCTCAGGTCCTATATAGGCCCAATTATATGTTTACTACTTTAACTTCATGATCTAATATTACTGTGAACTCCCATATTTATGGTTCAGTTGGTCAGATAACATCCAGTCAATGATGGGCAGTTCAGGACACATGATATTTTGGTAGCCCATGGTCAAGCATTAAGTGTCTGCTAAGGCCTACCAGGAGGCCAAGACTTGTTCTCAAAAGGAGAGTAGTTATCTGTGAAAGATAGTAGAGCCTAATTCAGTAGCCCAAGTATCTTCCCTGTGAAACAGCATCCCTTTCTGTCAATGAAATACAGAAACAATTGGGTCTGCTGGACTATATGGCCCAAGTGGCAGAGCAGCTTGACAATATCCTTGACCTGTTTCAGAGTCTTCTCTTGTTTTTTTACCTCAAGCAAAACTAGAAGCTTTTCAGGTTACTCAGTAAATGAGCCAGCATAATACACCCAAATGAGGAAAATATTGCCTCAAACACAGAGGCCCACAGGTGTTATGCCTCTTTCGGGTGTAGGAGAGGCCAGATGAAACACCGTATTCTTTACCTTGCAATTGATAAGCAGACATGCCCCCAAACCTTGGACTCCTAGAAATTTCTCTACGGTAGAAGACCCCTGAATTTTAGTTGGATTTATTTCCCACCTGCACATGAAAAAGTCTTACAAATAAGTCTAGAGTAGTTGCAGTTCCTAATCGTTAAGTCCATTCACCATAATGTCATCAATGTAACTGATGAATATAATATCTTGTGACAGGGAAAGGTGATTAAGATACCTGCAAATTAAATGTAAAATAGGGTTAGGGACTTGATATACCTCTGAGGAAGGACAGTGGAGATATATTGCGGGCTTGTCACCTGAAAAAAATGATTGCTTCTCATGGGCTTTATGGACAGTTGTGGAGAGAAAGGCATATACCAGATAAATAGCTGCTTATGTACCAACAGGGGATATGTGAATTTGCTCACAATGAAACCACATCTGGAACAGCTGCTGCAGTTTATGCTAAAGAGCAATTCCAGAAACCCCAGAACCAATTCAGAAAAGTTATATTTAAGATTATCTTCCCTAGAACCACTATCCATTCCAAAATCTATATTAGTACTGTTTTTTCAGAAAAAAAACAGAACTTATAGGATATAAATAGATGGAAGGATAGATATGCAGTTAGATATGAGGACATTTACCATAGGAATTGGCTCTAGTTATGGAGGATGGAAGTCCCACAATATGCTATCTGTAGATAACATATTGCTATCTGTAGAACCAGGAAAGCCAGTGGTTTAATTCAGTCTGAGACCAAAGGCCTGAGAACCAGGCTAACCTAAGGGTAACTACTAGTCCCATGCCAAAGGCCTGAGAACAAAGGGGCCCTTGATATAAGTCCCAGAGTCCAAAAGTCCAAAAGCAAGGAAGTCTGATATCTAAACCCAGGAAAGTATGAATGCCCCAGCTCTAGGAGAGGAGAAAAATTTTGCACTTCTTTGCCATTTTTTAATATTGTGGCCATTTATTTCAGATGTATGAGGCTCTCTCACATTGGTGAGAGTGGATCTCTTTATGCAGTCTACTGAATTAAAAGTTAATCCATTCTGATACACCCTCAGAGACACAGTCAGAAATAATGTTTTATCGACAATATGTAATTCCGTTAGTTCAGTCAAATTGACACATTAAATTAATCATCACAAGTCCACCCTTTGTCACCTTGACAATTACACACTTTACCTGCAAACATACACATCTTCAACTAAAGACAATAATGAGCCATGATTCTGCGTTAAGCAGAAGATAGAAGTATGATGTATGTTATGAAAAAAACAGTAACCTCTTCCCCAGAAGAGGGGTTAAGCCCTTAAGTGATGTTTACACTTCTCATAGATATCCTGTGAAAATTAGTATGATGTAAAAGTAACAATACTTAAATAATATATAAAGTCAATATTTCTCATGTTACATAAGGAAATGAAAGAGGATAAAAAACAAAGACATTTGCTTAGTATCAGTATATACACACAAACATACTCATAACAAAATAAGTAGCAAATACTGATAACAATTACAGTCCTCCTTTCTGTAACTGATCAGAAGAGATAGTACCTCTTCTACAACCCTAATGTATTCTCATTGCATCAGCAAGCACCTCAGCTGCTTGTGATTCTTTACCTGGTGGGGTGACCAAAACCTATGTTCTGATAAGTGTCTTGGCTATTGCTTGTCCTGCTTTGATTTGGTTGTTCTAATTTTTCATTGACTATAATCACATGGCATGGTAATACTAAGAGATACCATAAGGGATATTCTGTGTTTCAGATACATGCTCTTTCTTATCTCCATTGTAGAGTAGTTGCCCAGTCTCCGTTTGGTAGTGACAAAGATCCATTGCTTCATCAAACTTTAATCAAGTTCCTGAAAGTTCTCCTAAGCTTATCTGTATACTTCTTCATAAAAATTTTAGCATGAACCCTGTTAAATCAGCATAGCAAGGCCCTCTTTTCCTCCAAGTCTGCTAACCCTTGATATCTAATAAAGATTCTCATTCTACACTATCCACAGGTGATATCTGATCAACCTGCCCCAGCTTCAGCAAGAACCCTAAGTCAGTTGAGCCAAACTTCCCTTTAAACTTGGTGTTTCCTCTTAGTAATTTTCTACCTGCTGTACCCCAACAGACTCGCTGGCTGTAAATTCTCAATCGCCCAAGCCATTTTGGGGATTGAGACTCTTTCTGTACTGAGATCTTTTCCCTTATTTTAACAGTCCTGAATAAAATCTGCTTTTCCCCTCTAAAATTCTGGGTTCTCTTTAACAGTTATAATGCTACAACTGGACAGATTAGATTCACCATTGCACCCCTGGACCACTCACCAAGATCTAAAGTAGGCCTTTGAACTCTGTCTTCACTCCTGACTGATCAGGAATATTTTGGTGAATACAGCTCCTAAACCATTGGCCCAAATTTTCCTTGAAGCTGATAGAAATAAATTTTTCTTCATAAGATATGTTTATTGTCTTAATATTGATATGTTGTTGCATTTTCTAGTTTTTTAAAGTGAGAACTTTTTTTCTAAACATCTTCATTGGAGTATAATTGCTTTACAATAGTGTGTTATTTTCTGCTTTTTAACAAAGTGAATCAGTATACATATGTCCCCACATCTCTTCCTTCTTGCATCTCCCTCCCTCCCACCTTCCCTTTCCCACCCCTCCAGGTGGTTACAAAGGACCGAGCTGATCTCCCTGTGCTATGTGGCTCCTTCCCACTAGCTATCTATTTTATGTTTGGTAGTGTATATATGTCCATGCCACTCTCTCACTTTGTCCCAGCTTACATTTACCCCTCCCTGTGTACTCAGGTCCATTCTCTACTAGGTCTGTGTCTTTGTTCCCATCTTGCCCCTAGGTTCTTCATAATCATTTTCTTTTGTATTAGATTCCATATACATGTGTTAGCATATGGTATTTGTTTTTCTCTTTCTGACTTACTTCACTCTGTATGGCAGACTCTAGGTCCATCCACCTCACTACAAATAACTCAATTTCATTCCTTTTTATGGCTGAGTAATATTCCATTGTGTATATGTGCCACATCTTCTTTATCAATTCCTCAGTTGATGGACACTTAGGTTGCTTCCATGTACTGGCTATCGTAAATAGAGCTGCAATGAACATTTGGGTACATGACTCTTTTTGAATTATGTTTTTCTCAAGGTATATGCCCAGTAGTGGGATTGCTGGGTTGTATGGTAGTTCTATTTTTAGTTTTTTAAGGAACCTCCATACTGTTCTCCATAGTAGCTGTATCAATTTACATTCCCACAAACAGAGCAAGAGTGTTCCCTTTTCTCCACACCCTCTCCAGGATTTATTGTTTGTAGATTTTTCTATGATGGCCATTCTGACTGGTGTGACACCATATCTCATTGCAGTTTTGATTTTCATTTCTCTAATGATTAATGATGTTGAGCATTCTTTCATGTGTTTTTTGGCAATCTGTATATCTTCTTTGAAGTAATGTCTATTTAGGTTTTCTGGTCATTTTTGGATTCAGTTGTTTGTTTTTTTGATATTGAGCTGCTTGTAAATTTTGGAGATTAATCCTTCATCAGTTGCTTCATTTGCAAATATTTTCTCCCATTGTGAGGGTTGTCTATTCGTCTTGATATGGTTTCCTTTACTGTGCAAAAGATTTTAAGTTTCATTAGGTCCCATTTGTTTATTTTAGTTTTTATTTCCATTTCTCTAGAAGGTGGGTCAAAAAGGATCTTGCTGTGATTTATGTCATATAGTGTTCTGCCTATGTTTTCCTCTAAGAGTTTTATAGTGTTTGGCCTTACATTTAAGTCTTTAATCCATTTTGAGTTTATTTTTGTGTACAGTGTTAGGAAGTGTTCTAATTTCATTCTTTTACATGTAGCTTTCCACTTTTCCCAGCACCACTTATTGAAGAGGCTGTCTTTTCTCCACTGTATATTTTGGCCTCCTTTATCAAAGATAAGTTGACCATATTGCATGGGTTTATCTCTGGGCTTTCCATCCTGTTCCACAGATCTATATTTCTGTTTCTGTGCCAGTACCATACTGTCTTTTTTTTTTAACATCTTTATTGGAGTATAATTGCTTTACAATGGTGTGTTAGTTTCTGCTTCACAACAAAATGAACCAGTTATATATATACATATGTTCCCATATCTCTTCCCGCTTGCGTCTCCCTCCCTCCCACCCTCCCTATCCCATACGGTTACAAAGCACCGAGCTGATTTCCCTGTGCTATGCGGCTGCTTCCCACTAGCTAGCTACCTTATGTTTGGTAGTGTATATATGTCCATGCCTCGCTCCCCCTTTGTCACAGCTTACACTTCCCCCTCCCCATATCCTCAAGTCCATTCTCTAGTAAGTGTGTGTCTTTATTCCTGTTTTAAACCTAGGTTCTTCATGACATTTTTATTCTTAAATTCCATATATATGTGTTAGCATACAGTATTTGTCTCTCTCTTTCTGGCTTACTTCACTCTGTATGACAGACTCTAGGTCTATCCACCTCATTACAAATAGCTCAATTTCGTTTCTTTTTATGGCTGAGTAATATTCCATAGTATATATGTGCCACATCTTCTTTATCCATTCATCCAATGATGGGCACTTAGGTTGTTTCCATCTCCAGGCTATTGTAAATAGAGCTGCAATGAACAGTTTGGTACATGACTCTTTTTGAATTACGTTTTTCTCAGGGTATATGCCCAGTAGTGGCATTGCTGGGTCATATGGCAGTTCTATCTGTAGTTTTTTAAGGAACCTCCATACTATTCTCCACAGTGGCTGTATCAATTTACATTCCCACCAACAGTGTAAGAGGGTTCCCTTTTCTCCACACCCTCTCCAGCATTTATTGTTTCTAGAGATTTTGATACTGACCATTCTGACCAGTGTGAGATGATATCTCATTGTAGTTTTAATTTGCATTTCTCTAATGATTAGTGATGTTGAGCATTCTTTCATGTGTTTGTTGGCAGTCTGTGTATCTTCTTTGAAGGAATGTCTATTTAAGTCTTCTGCCCATTTTTGGATTGGATTGTTTTTTTTTTTTGTTATTAAGCTGCTTATAAATTTTGGAGATTAATCCTTTGTCAGTTGCTTCATTTGCAAATACTTTCTCCCATTCTGAGGGTTGTCTTTTGGTCTTGTTTAGGGTTTCCTTTGCTGTGCAAAAGCTTTGAAGTTTCATTAGGTCCCATTTGTTTATTTTTGTTTTTATTTCCATTTCTCTAGGAGGTGGGTCAAAAAGGACCTTGCTGTGATTTATGTCATAGAGTTTTCTGCCTATGTTTTCCTCTAAGAGTTTGATAGTTTCTGGCCTTACATTTAGGTCTTTAATGCATTTTGAGCTTATTTTTATGTATGGTGTTAGGGAGTGATCTAATCTCATACTTTTACATGTAGCTGTCCAGTTTTCCCAGCACCACTTATTGAAGAAGCTGTCATTTCTCCACTGTACATTCCTTCCTCCTTTATCAAAGTTAAGGTGACCATATGTGCATGGGTTTATCTCTGGGCTTTCTATCCAGTTCCATTGACCTATATTTCTGTTTTTGTGCCACTACCATACTGTCTTGATTTCTGTACTTTTGTAGTATAATCTGATGTCAGGGAGCCTGATTCCTCCAGCTCCATTTTTCGTTCTCAAGATTGCTTAGGCTATTCGGGGTCTTTTCTGTTTCCATACAAATTGTGAAATTTTTTGTTCTAATTCTGTGTAAAATGCCAGTGGTAGTTTGTTAGGGATTGCATTGAATCTGCAGATTGTTTTGGGTAGTAGAGTCATTTTCACAATGTTGATGCTTCCAATCCAAGAACATGGTATATCTCTCCATCTATTTGTATCATCTTTAATTTCTTTCATCAGTGTCTTATAATTTTCTGCATACAGGTCTTCTGTCTCCTTAGGTAGGTTTATTACTAGATATTTTATTCTTTGTGTTGTAATGGTAAATGGGAGTGTTTTCTTGATTTCACTTTCAGATTTTTCATCATTAGTGTATAGGAATGTCAGAGATTTCTGTGCATTAATTTTGTATCCTGCTACTTTACCAAATTCATTGATTAGCTCTAGTAGTTTTCTGGTAGCAACTTTAGGATTCTCTGTGTATAGTATCATGTCATCTGCAAAACGTGACAGCTTTACTTCTTTTCTGATTTGGATTCCTTTTATTTCCTTTTCTTCTCTGATTGCTGTGGCTAAAACTTCCAAAACTGTGTTGAATAAGAGTGGTGAGAGTGGGCAACCTTGTCTTGTTCCTGATCTTAGTGGAAATGCTTTCAGTTTCTCACCATTGAGGACAATGTTGGCTGTGGGTTTGCCATATATAGCCTTTATTATGTTGAGGAAATGTCCCTCTATGCCTACTTTCTGCAGGGTTTCTATCATAAATCGGTGTTGAATTTTGTCAAAAGCTTTCTCTGCATCTTTTGAGATGATCATATGGTTTTTCTCCTTCATTTTGTTAATATGGTGTATCACGTTGATTGATTTGCGTATATTGAAGAATCCTTGCATTCCTGGAATAAACCCCACTTGATCATGGTGTATGATCCCTTTAATGTGTTAGTGGATGGATTCTGTTTGCTATTATTTTGTTGAGGATTTTTGCATCTATGTTCCTCAGTGATATTGGTCTGTAGTTTTCTTTCTTTGTGAAATCCTTGTCTGGTTTTGGTATCAGGGTGATGGTGGCCTCATAGAATGAGTTTGGGAGTGTTCTTCCCTCTGCCATATTTTGGAAGAGTTTGAGAAGGTTAGGTGGTAGCTCTTCTCTAATGTTTGATAGACTTCACTTGTGAAGCCATGTGGTCCTGGGCGTTGGTTTGTTGGAAGATTTTTAATCACAGTTTCAATTTCAGTGCTTGTGATTCATCTGTTCATATTTTCTATTTCTTCCTGATTCAGTCTTGGCAGGTTGTGCATTTCTAAGAATTTTTCCATTTCTTCCGGTTGTCCATTTTTTTGGCATAGAGTTGCTTGTAGTAATCTCTCATGATCTTTTGTATTTCTGCAGTGTCAGTTGTTACTTCTCCTTTTTCATTTTTAATTCTATTGATTTCAGTCTTCTCCCTTTTTTTCTTGATGACTCTGGCTAATGGTTTATCAATTTTGTTTATCTTCTCAAAGAACCAGCCTTTAGTTTTATTGATCTTTGCTATCATTTCCTTCATTTCTTTTTCATTTATTTCTGATCTGATTTTTATGTTTTCTTTCTTTCTGCTAACTTTGGAGTTTTTTTGTTCTTCTTTCCCTAATTGCTTTAGGTGCAAGGTTAGGTTGTTTATTCAAGATGTTTCCTGTTTCTTAAGGTATGATTGTATTGCTATCAACTTCCCTCTTAGAACTGCTTTTGCTGCATCCCATAGATTTTAGGTCATCATGTCTCCATTGTCATTTGTTTCTAGGTATTTTTTGATTTCCTCTTTGATTTCTTCAGTGATCACTTCGTTATTAAGTAGTGTATTGTTTAGCTTCCATGTGTTTGTATTTTTAACAGATGTTTTCCTGTAATTGATATCTAGTCTCATAGCGTTGTTGTCGGAAAAGTTACTTGATACAATTTCAATTTTCTTAAATTTACCAAGGCTTGATTTGTGACCCAAGATATGATCAATCCTGGAAAATGTTCCATGAGCACTAGAGAAAAATGTGTATTCTGGTTTTTTTGAATGGAATGTCCTATAAATATGAATTAAGTCCATCTTGTTTAATGTATCATTTAAAGCTTGCGTTTCCTTATTTATTTTCATTTTGGACTATCTGTCCATTGGTGAAAGTGGGGTGTTAAATTCCCCTACTATGAATGTGTTACTGTCGATTTCCCCTTTTATGGCTGTTAGTTTTTGCCTTATGTATTGAGGTGCTCCTATGTTGGGTGCATAAATATTTACTATTGTTATATCTTCTTCTTGGATCGATCCCTTGATCATTATGTAGTGCCCTACTTTGTCTCTTCTAATAGTCTTTATTTTAAAGTCTATTTTGTCTGACATGAAAATTGCTAGTCCAGCTTTCTTTTGGTTTCCATTTGCAAGAAATATCTTTTTCCATCCCCTTACTTTCAGTCTGTATGTGTCTTTAGGTCTGATGTAGGTCTCTTGTAGACAGCAAATATGTGTCTTGTTTTTGTATCCATTCAGCCAATCTGTGTCTTTTGGTGGGAGCATTTAGTCCATTTTCACTTAAAGTATTTATAGATATATATGTTCCTACTCCCATTTTCTAAATTGTTTTGGGTTCGTTATTGTAGGTCTTTTCATTCTCTTGTGTTTCTTGCCTAGAGAAGTTCCTCTAGCAGTTGTTGTAGAGCTGGTTTGGTGGTGCTGAACTCTCTCAGCTTTTGCTTGTCTGTAAAGTGTTTAATTTCTCCATCAAATCTGAATGAGATCCTTACTGGGTAGAGTAATCTTGGTTGCAGGTTTTTTCTCCTTCATCAATTTCAATATGTCCTGCCACTCCCTTCTGGCTTGCCAAGTTCCTCCTGAAAAAGATCAGTTGTTAACCTTATGGGGATTCCCTTGTGTGTTATTTGTTGTTTTTCCCTTGCTGCTTTTAATATGTTTTCTTTGTATTTAAGTTTTGACAGTTTGAATAATATGTGTCTTGGCGTATTTCTCCTTGGATTTATCCTGTATGGGACTCTCTGTGCTTCCTGGAGTTGGCTATTTCCTTTCCCATATTAGGGAAGTTTTCAACTCTAATCACTTCTAATATTTTCTCAGTGCCTTTATTTTTCACTTCTTCTTCTGGAACCCCTATAATTCAAATGTTGCTGCATTTAATGTTGTCCCAGAGGTCTCTGAGACTGTCCTCAGTTCTTTTCATTCTTTTCTCTTTATTCTTCTCTGCAGTAGTTACTTCCACTCTTTTATCTTCCAGGTCACTTATCCCTTCTTCTGCCTCAGTTATTCTGTTATTGATCCCATCTAGAGTATTTTTCATTTCATTTATTGTGTTGTTCATCATTGTTTGTTTCATCTTTAGTGCTTCTAGGTCCTTGTTAAATGTTTCTTGCATTTTGTCTATTCTATTTCCAAGATTTGGATCATCTTTACTATTATTATTTTGAATTCTTTTTCAGGTAGACTGCCTCTTTCCTCGTCATTTGTTAGGTCTGGTGGGTTCTTATCTTGCTCTTTCATCTGCTGTGTGTTTTTCTGTTTTCTCATTTTGCTTATCTTACTGTGTTTGGGGTCTCCTTTTTTTAGCCTGCAGGTTTGTAGTTCCTGTTGTTTTTGGTGTCTGTCCCCAGTGGCTAAGGTTGGTTCAGTGGGTTGTGTAGGCTTCCTGGTGGAAGGAACTATTGCCTGTGTTCTGGTGGATGAGGCTGGATCTTGTCTTTCTGGTGGGCATGTCCACGTCTGGTGGTGTGTTTTGGGGTGTCTGTCGTACTTATTATGATTTGGGGCAGCCTCTCTGCTAATGGATGGGTTTGTGTTCCTGTCTTGCTAGTTGTTTGGCATAGGATGTCCAGCACTGTAGCTTGCTGGTTGTTGAGTGAAGCTGGGTGCTGGTTTTGAGATTGAGATCTCTGGGAGATTTTTGCCATTTGATATTATGTGGTACTGGGAGGTCTCTTGTGGACCAGTGTCCTGAAGTTGGCTCTCCCACCTCAGAGGCGCTGCACTAACTTCCGGCTGCAGCACCAAGAGACTTTCATCCACACGGCTCAGAAGTAAAAGGAGAAAAAGTAGAAAGAAAGAATTAGTAGAAGTAGAAAGAAAGAAAAAAAAAAAGAAAGGATGGAGGGAGGGAGGGAGGAAGGAAGCAAGGAGGGAAGGAAGGAAAAAAAGAAAGAAAGTCAATAAAGTAAAATAAAATAATGTAAGATAAAATATGATAAAGTTATTAAAATAAAAATAATTATTAAGAGGAAAAAAAACCAAAAAACAAGAAAATGGATGGATAGAACCCTGGAACAAATGGTGGAAACAAAGCTATAGAGGCAAAATCTCACACAGAAGCATACGCATGCACACGCACAAAAAGAGGAAAAGGGGAAAAAATCATAAATCTTGCTCTCAATGTCCAGCTCCTCAATTTGGGATGATTTGTTGTCTAAAGGAGGGAGGGAAGGAAAGAAAGAACGAAGATAAAGTAAAATAAAATAAAGTTATTAAAATAAGAAATAATTATTAAGAAAAAAGTTAAAAAAAAAAAACGGATGGATAAAGCCCTCGGACAAATGGTGGAAGCAAAGCTATACAGACAAAATCTCACACAGAAGCATACACGTGCACACTCACAAGAAAAGGAAAAGGGGAAAAAATAATAAATCTTGCTTTCAAAGTCCACCTCCTTAATTTGGGATGATTTGTTGTCTATTCATGTATTCCACAGATGCAGGGTACGTCAAGTTGATTGTGGAGCATTAATCCGCTGCTTCTGAGGCTGTTGGGAGAGATTTTCCTTTCTCTTCTTTGTTCTCACAGCTCCCAGGGGCTCAGCTTTGGATTTGGCCCCGCCTGTGCGTGTAGGTCACCAGGAGTCGTCTGTTCTTTGCTCAGACAGGATGGGGTTAAAGGAGCCGCTGATTTGGAGGCTCTGGCTCACTCAGGCCGGGGATAGAGAGGGTCACGGAGTGCAGGGTGAACCTGCGATGGCAGAGGCCAGTGTGACATTGCACCAGCCTGAGGCGCGCCATGCATTCTCCCGGGGGAGTTGTCCCTGGATCATGGGACCCTTGCAGTGGCGGGCTGCACAGGCTCCTTGGAAGGGGGGTGTGGATAGTGACCTGTGCTCTCACACAGGCTTCTTGGTGGTGGCAGCAGCAGCCTTAGCATCTCATGTCTGTCTCTGGGGTCCGTGCTTTTAGCCGCGGCTCACGCCCGTCTCTGGAGCTTCTTTAATCAGCGCGCTGAATCCCCTCTCCTCGCGCACCACGAAACAAAGAGGGAAGAAAAAGTCTCTTGGCTCTTCGGCAGGTCCAGACTTTTCCCCGGACTTGCTCCCCACCAGCCGTGGTGCACTAACCCCCTTCAGGCTGTGTTCACGCTGCCAACCCCAGTCCTCTCCCAGCGCTCTGACCAAAGCCCAAGCCTCAGCTCCCAGCACCACCCGCTGCGGCTGGTGAGCAGAGAAGCCTCTCAGGTTGGTGAGTGTCGGTCGGCACCGATCCTCTGTATGGGAAACTCTCCGCTTTGCCGTCTGCACCCCTGTTGCTGTGCTCTCCTCTGCGGCTCTGTAGCTACCCCCCTCCACCACCCGCAGTCTCCGTCCATGAAGGGGTTTCCTAGTGTGTGGACACTTTTCCTCCTTCACACCTCCATCCCACTGGTGCAGGTCCCATTCCTATCCTTTTACCTCTGTTTATTCTTTTTTCTTTTGCCCTACCCAGGTATGTGGGTGATTTCTTGCCTTTTGGGAGGTCTGAGGTTTTCTGTTAGCATTCAGTAGGTGTTCTGTAGGAGTTGTTCCACGTGTAGATGTATTTCTGGTGTAACTGTGGGGAGGAAGGTGATCTCCACGTCTTAATCTTCCACCATCTTCCCAGAAGTCCTCCCATACTGTTCTGATTACTGTAGCTTTGTAGTATAGTCTGAAGTCAGGGAGCCTGATTCCTCCAGCTCCATTTTTTGTTCTCAAGATTGCTTTGGCTATTTGGTATCTTTTGTGTTTCCATAAAAACTGGGAATTTTTTTGTTCTAGTTCTGTGAAAAATGCCAGTGGTAGTTTGATAGGGATTTCATTGAATCTGTAGATAGCTTTAGATAGTATAGTCATTTTCACAATGTTGATTCTTCCAATACAGGAACATGGTATATTTCTCCATCTATTTGTGTCATCCTTAATTTATTTCAGCAGTGTCTTATAATTTTCTACATACAGATCTTTTATCTCCTTAGGTAGGTTTATTCCTAGATATTTTATTCTTTTTGTTGCAATGGGAAATGAGAGTGTTTTCTTAATTTTATTTTCAGATTTTCATCATTAGTGTATAGGAATGCAAGAGATTTCTGTGCATTAATTTTGTATCCTGCTACTTTACCAAATTAATTGAGTAGTGCTAGTAGTTTTCTGGTAGCATCTTTAGGATCTTTATGTATAGAATCATGTCATCTGCAAACAGTGACAGCTTTACTCTTTTTTTCCAGTTGGGATTCTTTTTATTTCTTTTTCTTCTCTGATTGCTGTGGCTAAAATTTCCAAAACTATGTTGAATAATAGTGGTGAAAGTGGACAAACTTGTCTTGTTCCTGATTTTAGTGGAAATAGTTTCAGTTTTTCACCATTGAGGATGATGTTGGCTGTGGGTTTGTCATATATGGCCTTTATTATGTTGAGGTAAGTTCCCCCTAAGCCTACTTTCTGGAGGGTTTTTATCATAAATGGGTGCTGAAATTTTTTTGAAAGCTTTCTCTGCATTTGTTGAGATGAATATATGTTTCTTTTTTCTTCAATTTGTTAATATGGTGTATCACCTTGGTTGACTTGCATATGTTAAAGAATCCTTGCATTCCTGGGATAAACCCCACTTGATCGTGGTGTATGTTCCTTTTAATATGCTGTTGGATTCTGTTTGCTAGTATTATTTTGAGGGTTTTTTCATCTGTGTTCATCAGTGATACTGGCCTGTAGTTTTCTTTCTTTGTGACATCTTTGTCTGGTTTTCATGTCAGGGTGATGGTGGCCTCGTAGAATGAGTTTGGGAGTGTTCCTCCCTCTGCTATATTTTGGAAGAGTTTGAGAAGGATAGGTGTAAGCTCTTCTTTAAATGTTTGATAGAATTCGCTGGTGAAGCCATCTGGTCCTGGTCTTTTGTTTGTTGGAAGATTTTTAATCACAGTTTCAATTTCAGTGCTTGTGATTAGTCTGTTCATATTTTCTATTTCTTCCTCGTTCAGTCTCGGAAGGTTGTGCTTTACAAAGGTATTGTCCATTTCTTCCAAATTGTCTGTTTTATTGGCATATAATTGCTTGTAGTAATCTCTCATGATCCTTTGTATTTCTGCAGTGTCAGTTCTTACTTCTCCTTTTTTATTTCTAATTCTGTTGATTTGAGTCTTCTCCCTTTTTTTCTGGATGACTCTGGCTAATGGTCTATCAATTTTGTTTATCTTCTCAAACAACCGGCTTTTAGTTTTATTGATCTTTGTTATCATTTCCTTCATTTCTTTTTCATTTATTTCTGATCTGATCTTTATGATTTCTTTCATTCTGCCTACATTTGGGTTTTTTTTATTGTTGCTGTTCTTTCTCTAATAGCTTTAGGTGTAAGGTTAGATTGTTTATTTGAGATGTTTCTTGTTTCTTAAGGTAGAATTGCATTGCTATAAACTTCCCTCTTAGAACTGCTTTTGCTCCATCCCATATGTTGTGGGTCATCGTGTTTTCACTGTCATTTGTTTCTAGGTATTTTTTAATTTTGTCTTTGACTTCTTCAGTGATCTCTTGGTTATTTCGTAGTGTATTGTTTAGCCTCAATGTGTTTGTATTTTTTACAGAATTTTTCCTGTAATTGATATCTAGTCTCATAGCACTGTGGTCAGAAAAAATACTTGATATAATTTCAATTTTCTTAAACTTACCAGGGCTTGATTTGTGACCCAAGATACGATCTATCCTGGAGAATGCTCCATGAGCTCTTGAGAAGAATGTGTATTTTGTTATTTTTGGATGGACTGCCCTAGAAATATCAATTAATTCCATATTGTTTAATGTATCTCTTAAAGGTTGTGTTTCCTCATTTATTTTCATTTTGGATATTCTATCCATTGGTGAAAGTGGGGAGTTAAAGTCCCCTACTATGATTGTGTTATTGTCGATTTCCCCTTTTATGGCTGTTAGTATTTGCCTTATGTATTGTGGTGCTCCTATGTTGGGTGCATGATTGTTAACAATTGTTATATTTTCTTCTTGGATTGATACCTTGATCATTATTTAGTGTCCTTCTTTTTCTCTTGTAATAGTCTTTGTTTAAAGTCTATTTTGTCTGATATGAGAATTGCTACTCCAGCTTTCTTTTGGTTTCCATTTGCATGAAATATCTTTTTCCATCCCTTCTCTTTCAGTCTGTATGTATCCCTAGGTCTGAAGTGGGTCTCTTGTAGACAGCTTATATACGGGTCTTGCTTTTGTATCCATTCAGCCAATCTATGTCTTTTGGTTGGAGCATATAATCCATTTACATTTAAGATACTTATTGATATGTATGTTCCTATTACCATTTTATTAATTGTTTTGAGTTTATCTTTGTTGGTCTTTTCCTTCTCTTGTGTTTCTTGCCTAGAAAAGTTCCTTTAGCATTTGTTGTAAAGCTGGTTTGGTGGTGCTGAATTCTCTTAGCTTTTTCTTGCCTGGAAGGGTTTTAATTTATCTGTCAAATCTGAATGAGATCCTTGCTGGGTAGAGTAATCTTGATTGTAGATTTTCCTCCTTCTTCACTTTAAATATTTCCTACCACTCCCGTCTGGCTTGCAGATTTTCTGCTGAAATATCAGCTGTTAACCTTATGGGGAGTCACTTCTGTGTTATTTGTTGTTTTTCCCTTGATGCTTTTAATATTTTTTCTTTGTGTTATTTTTTGATACTTTGATTAATATGTGTCTTGGCATGTTTCTGCTTGGATTTATCTTGTATGGGACTCTCTGTGCTTCCTGGATATGATTAACTATTTCTTTTCCCATTTAGGGAAGTTTTCAACTATATTGTCTTCAAATATTTTTTCAGTTCCTTTCTTTTTCTCTTCTCCTTCTGGGATCCCTATTATTCGAATATTGGTGCATTTAATGTTGTCCCAGAAGTCTCTGAGACTGTCCTCTATTCTTTTCATTCTTTTTTCTTTATTCTGCTCTGCAGTAGTTATTTCCAATATCTTACCTTCCAGGTCACTTATCTGTTTTTCTGCCTCACTTATTCTCTTATTGATCCCTTGTAGAGAATTTTTAATTTCATGTATTATGCTGTTCATCACTGTTTGTTTGCTCTTTTGTTCTTCTAGGTCATTGTTAAACCTTTCTTGTTTTATCTCCCTTCTATTTTCAAGATTTTGGATCATCTTTACTAGCATTATTCTGAATTCTTTTTCAGGAAGACTGCCTATTTCCTCTTCATTTGTTAGGTCTGGTGGGTTTTTGCCTTGTTCCTTCATCTGCTGTGTGTTCTTCTGTCTTCTCATTTGGCTTAACTTACTGTGTTTGGGATCTCTTTTTACAGGCTGCAGGTTCCTGTTGTTTTTGGTGTCTGTCCCCAGTGGCTAAGTTTGGCTCAGTGCACTGTGTTGGCTTCCTGGTGGAGGGGACTAATGCCTGTGTTCTCGTGGATGAGGCTGTATCTTGCCTTTGTGGTGGGCAGGTCCACGTCTTGTGGTGTGTTTTGGGGTGTCTGTGACCTTATTATGATTTTAGGAAGCCTCTGCTAATGGATGGGATTGTGTTCCTGTTTGCTAGTTGTTTGTCATAGGGTGTCCAGCACTGTAGTTTGCTGGATGTTGAGTGGAGCTGGGTCTTGGTGTTGAGATGGAGATCTCTGGGAGATTTTTGTCATTTGATATTACATGGGGCTGGGAGGTCTCTTGTGGACCAGTGTCCTGAACTTGGCTCTCCCACCTCAGGGGCACAGCCCTGCTGCCTGGTTGTAGCACCAAGAGCCTGTCATCCACATGGCTCAGAATAAAAGTGAGAAAATAGAAAGGAAGAAAGAAAGAAAGAAAGAAAGAAAGAAAGAAAGAAAGGAAGGAAGGAAGAAAGAAAGAGTAAGGTAAGTAAAATAAAATTATTAAAATAAAAAATAATTATTAAAAAAATTTTAAGTAATAAAAAAATTAAAGAAAATTTTAAAATAAGAAAGAAAGAAGAGAGCAACCAAAACAAGAAACAAATCCACCAATGATAACAAGTGTTAAAAAGTATACTAAAAAATAATAATAATACAGACAGACAGAACCCTAGGACAAATGGTAAAAGCGAAGCTATACAGACAAAATCACACAAAGAAGCATACACAAACACACTCAGAAAAACACAAAAAGGGAAAAATATTATATATGTATATATCATTGCTCCCAAAGTCCACCTCCTCAATTTGGGATGACTAGTTGTCTATTCAGGTATTCCACAGATGCAGGGTATCTCAAGTTGATTGTGGAGTTTTAATCCACTGCTCCTGAGGCTGCTGGAAGATATTTCCCTTTCTCTTCTTTGTTCGCACAGCTCCTGGGGTTCAGCTTTGGATTTGGCCCCGCCTCTGCATGTACGTCTTCTGAGGGCGTCTGTTCTTTGCTCAGACAAGACAGGGTTAAAGGAGCAGCTGCCTTGGGGGCTCTGGCTCCCTCAGACCTGGGGGAGGGAGGGGTATGGAGTGCAGGATGAGCCTGCTGCAGCAGAGGCCAGCGTGACTTTGCACCAGCCTTCGGCATGCCGTGTGTTCTCCCGGGGAAGTTGTCCCTGGATCACGGGACCCTGGCAGTGGTGGGCTGCACAGGCTCCCAGAAGGGGAGGTGTGCATAGTGACCTGTGCTTTCACAAAGGCTTCTTGGTGGCTGCAGCAGCAGCCTTAGCATCTCATTCCCATTTTTGGGGTCCATGCTGAAAGCCATGGCTCACGCCTGTCTCTGGAGCTCCTTTAAGCAGTGCCCTTAATACCCTCTATCAGCACACCAGGAAACAAAGAGGCAAGAAAAAGTCTCTTGCCTCTTCTGCAGCTCCAGACTTTTTCCGGAGCTCCCTCACAGCTAGCTCTGGCACACTAGCTCTTTCTGGCTGTATTCACGCCGCCAACCACAGTCCTTTCCCTGGGATACGGCCAAAGCCAGAGTCTCATCACCCAGCCCACACCTGTCCTGGCGATTGAGCAGACAAGCTTCTCAGGCTGGTGAGTTCTGGTCAGCACTGATCCTCTGTGAGGGAATCTCTCCGCTTTGCCCTCCGCACCCCTGTTGCTGTGCTCTCCTCTGTGGCTCTGTAGCTTCCCCCCTCCACCACCTGCAGTCTTCACCCCTGAAGGGGCTTCCTAGTGTGTGTAAACTTTTCCTCCTTCATAGCTCCCTCCCACTTGTGCAGGTCCCATCTCTACTCTTTTGTCTCTTTTTCCTTTTGCCCTACCCAGGTACGTGGGGAGTTTCTTGCCTTTTGGGAGGTCTGAGGTCTTCTGCCAGCGTTCAGTGAGTGTTCTGTAGGACTTTTTCCACATGTACATGTATTTCTGATGTATCTGTGGGGAAGAAGGTGATCTCCACATCTTACTCTTCTGCCATCTTGAAGCACTCCCCACTATTCATAAGAGATTGTGTAAACTCTACAGCTTAGTTATAGTCCCTAACAAACAGAGGAGGGTTAGACTCTTAGATATTTCTCTAAGAGCTCTGTTAGATCCTAGGCAAGCACAAGCTATGTTAACATCTCAAGTTTCCCTGTTGATAAGTATATAGCATTGCTAGTTAACTATATGGGAGCTTCTCAGTGAACTGAAAATCCCCTTCATGAACCTCTGCTGATTACATGCTTCACCAACTCTGTTTACTTCCTTTCTTATTGACACGATTTCACTAAAGATAATTTGTGACTTCAGTGGCCTCTTTGGTAATCTTATGGTTTTTCCAATGACTCCTCCAAAATATTTCCCTTTCAATCATCACCTCTACTTCTCCTTCACTTTAATACTTTGGATCTTCTCACCAGTTCCCTTAATCCTTTTTATGTGATCCCCTTCAAAGTTCTACCTCCACCAACACTCTGTCCACCAGCCAGGCTGTCCCTTCCCACATCATCCCATCAGGTCTCACAACCACTTGAACTTTAACAACCCACTTTCACCAATGGACAGATCATCCAAAATGAAAACAAATAAGGAAACACAACCTTTAAGAGATACATTAAACAAGATGGACTTAATTGATATTTATAGGACATTCCAACCAAAAACAACAGAATACACTTTCCTCTCAAGTGCTCATGGAACATTTTCCAGGATAAGTCATATATGGGTCACAAATCAAGGCTTGGTAAATTTAAGAAAATTGAAACCCTATCAAGTACCTTTTCCAACCGTAACATGATGTCAATTACAGGAAAAATTCTGTAAAAAATACAAACACATGGTGGCTGAACAGTACAGTACTAAATAACCAAGAGATCACTGAAGAATGCAAAGAGGAAATCAAAAAGTATCTAGAAACAAACGACAATGAAAACAAAATGACCAAAAACCTATGGGATGCAGCAAAAGCAGTTCTAAGAGGGAAGTTTATAGCAATACAATCCTACTTCAAGAAACAAAGAACATCTCAAATAAACAGCCTAACCTTAAACCTAAAGCAATTAGAGAAAGAAGAACAAGAAAACCCTAAAGTTAGCAGAAGGAAAGAAATCATAAAAATCAGATCAGAAATAAATGAAAAAGAAATGAAGGAAACAATAGCAAAGATCAATAACTCTAAAAGCTGGTTCTTTGAGAAGATAAACAAAATTGATAAACCACTAGCCAGACTCATCCAGGAAAAAAGGGAGAAGACTCAAATCAATAGAATTAGAAATGAAAAAGGAGAAGTAACACCTGCCACTGCAGAAATACAAAGGATAATGAGACGTTACTACAAGCAACTATATGCCAATAAAATGCAGAACCTGGAAGAAATGGACAAATTCTTAGAAATGTACAACCTGCCAAGGCTGAACCAGGAAGAAATAGAAAATATGAACAGACGAATCACAAGCACTGAAATTGAAACTGTGATTAAAAATCTTCCAACAAACAAAACCCCAGGACCAGATGGCTTCAGCAAATTCTATCAAACATTTAGAGAAGAGCTAACACCTATCCTTCTCAAACTCTTCCAAAATGTAGCAGAGGGAGGAACACTCCCAAACTCATTCTACGAGGCCATCATCACCCTGATACCAAAACTAGACAAAGATGTCACAAAGAAAGAAAACTACAGGCCAATATCACTGAGGAACATAGATGCAAAAATCCTTAACAAAATACTAGCAAACAGAATCCACCAGCACATTAAAGGGATCATACACCATGATCAAGTGGGGTTTATCCCAGGGATGCAAAGATTCTTCAATGTATGCAAATCAATCAATGTGATACAGCATATTAACAATTTGAAGGAGAAAAACCATATGATCACCCCAACAGATTCAGAAAAATCTTCTGACAAAATCCAACAGCTATTTATGCCAAAAAACCCTCCAGAAAATAGGCATAGAGGGAACTTACCTCAACGTAATAAAGGCCACATATGACAAACCCACAGCCAACATCATTCTCAATGGTGAAAAACTGAAACCTTTTCCAGTAAGATCAGGAACAAGACAAGGTTGCCCACTCTCACCACTATTATTCAACATAGTTTTGGAAGTTTCAGTCACAGCAACCAGAGAGGAAAAAGAAATATAAGGAATCCAAACCGAAAATAAGAAGTAAAGCTGTCACTGTTTGCAGATGACATGATACTAAACATAGAGAATCCTAAAGTTGCTATCAGAAAACTACTAGAGCTAATGAATGAATTTGGTAAAGTAGCAGGATACAAAAGTAATGCACAGAAAGCTCTTGCATTCCTATACACTAGTGATGAAAAATAGGAAAGGGAAACTAAGGAAACACTCCCATTTATCATTGCAACACAAAGAATAAGATGCCTAGGGATAAGCCTACCTAAGGAGACAAGAGAGCTGCATGCTGAAAACTATAATATGCTGATGAAACAAATTAAAGATGATACAAAGAGATGGAGAGATATACCATGTTCTTGGATTGGAAGAATCAACATTGTGAAAATGACTATACTACCCAAAGAAATCTGAAAATTCATTGCAATCCCTATCAAATTACCAATGGCATTTTTCACAGAACTAGAGCAAAAAAATTCACAATTTGTTTGGAAACACAAAAGACCCCGAACAGCCAGAGAAATCTTGAGAAAGAAAAAAGGGGCTGGACGAATCTGGCTCCCTGACTTCAGACTATACTATAAATCTACAGTAATCAAGACACTATGGTACTGGCACAAAAACAGAAAGATAGATCAATGGAACAGGATTGAAAGCCCAGAGATAAAACCACATACATATGGTTACCATATCTTTGATAAAGGAGGCTAGAATATACAATGGAGAAAAGACAGTTTCTTCAATAAGTGGTGCTGGGAAAACTGGACAGCTACATGTAAAAGAATGAAATTAGGACAGTCCCTAACACCATGCACAAAAATAAACTCAAAATGGATGAAAGACCTAAATGCAATGCCAGATACTATAACAGTCTTAGAGGAAAACTTAGGCCAAAAACACTATGACATATATCACAGCAAGATCCTTTTGACCCACCTCCTAGAGAAATGGAAATAAAAACTAAAATAAACAAATGGAACCTAATGAAACTTAAAAGCTTTTGCACAGCAAAGGAAACCATAAACAAGATGAAAAGACAGCCTTTGGAATGGGAGAAATTATATGCAAATGAAGCAACTGACAGAGGGTTAATCTCCAAAATGTACACGCTGCTCATGCAGCTCAATATCAGAAAAAAATAAATAAATAAAAAAAGTTCCAAAAATAGGGAGAAGACCTAAATAGACATTTCTCCAAAGAAAATATACAGATTGCCAACAAACACATGAAAGGATGCTCAACATTACTAATTATTAGAGAAATGTAATTCAAAACTACAACTAGGTATTACCTTACACTGGTCAGAATGGCCACCATCAAAAAATCTACAAATCATAACTGCTGGAGATGGTGTGGAGGAAAGGGAACCCTCTTGCACTGTTGGAGGGAATGAAAATTGATACAGCCACTATGGAGAACAGTATGGAGGTTCCTTTAAAAACTAAAAATAGAACTACCATAGTACCCAGCAATTCCACTACTGGGCATATACCCTCAGAAAACCATAATTCAAAATGAGTCATGTACCATAATGTTCATTGCAGCACTATTTACAATAGCCAGGATAAGGAAGCAACTTAAGTGTCCATCAACAGATGAATAGATAAAGAAGTTCTGGCACATATATACAATGGGATATTATTGAGCCATAAAAAATGAAATTGAGTTATTTGTAGTGAGGTAGATGGGCCTAGAGTCTGTCATACAGAGTGAAGTAAGTCAGAAAGAGAAAAACAAATACCATATGGTAAGACATATACATGGATTCTAAAAAAAAAAAAAAATGTTCTGAAGAACCAGGGGGCAGTACGGGAATAAAGACAGAGATATAGAGAATGGACTTGAGGACATGGGGAGGGGGAAGGGTAATCTGGGACGAATTGAGAGAGTGGCATGTACATACATATACTACCAAATGTGAAATAGATAGGTAGTGGGAAGCAGCCACATAGCACAGGGAGATCAGCCTTGTGCTTTGTAACCACCTAGAGGGGTGGGATAGGGATGATGGGAAGGAGGCACAAGAGGGAGGAGATATGGGGATATATGTATATGTATTGCTGATTCACTTTGTTATAAAGCAGAAACTAACATACCACTGTAAAGCAATTATACTCCAATAAAGATGTAAAAAAAGAAAAGACATGCAGATGGCTAAAAATCACATGAAAAGATACTCATCGTCACTAATTATTAGAGAAATGCAAATCAAAAATGCAATGAGGTAAAACCTCCACCGTTAGAATGGTTGTAATGAAAAAATCTACAAACAATAAATGCTGGAGGGGGTGTAGAGAAAAGGGGTCTCTCCTGCGCTGTTGGTTGTAATGTAAATTGGTACAGCCACTATCGAGAACAGTATGGAGGTTCCTTAAAAAACTAAAAATAGAGTTACTATATGATCCAGCAATCTCATTCCTGGGCATATATGAGGAGAAAACCATAATTCGAAAAGATACATGCACCACAATGTTAATTGAAGCACTATACAATAGCCTGGACATGGAAGCATCCTAAATGTCCATTGACAGAGGAATGGATAGAGAAGATGTGGTACATATATACAATGGAATATTACTCAGCCATATAAAAGAACAAAATAATGCTATTTGCAGCAACATGCACGGACCTAGAGATTGTCATACTGAGTGTCATACTGTCATATGATATCACTTATATTTGGAATCTAAAAAAGGGTACAAATAAACTTATCTGCAAAACAGAAGCAGAGTTACAGATGTAGAAAAACTTATGATTACCAAGGATAAGATGGGGGGAGGGATAAACTGAGAGTTTGAGATTGACATATACACACTACTATATATAAAATAGATAACTAATAAGGACCTACTGTATAGCACAGGGAACTCTACTCAATTTTTCTAATGGCCTATATGGGAAAGGAATCTAAAAAAGAGTGGATATATGTATATGTATAGCTGATTCACTTTCTTGTACACCTGAAACAAACACAACATTGTAAATCAACTGCACTCCAATAAAAAATTTAAAAAACAAAACATACAGACAGATGCAAAAGATACCTCACAGTTTTCATTCTATTTTTTCCACAAGACGAAAATATAGTAATTCAATCTCACTGGTTTTTATCCACTTTATATTTTTATCTGAATTGTGTGACAGGCAAATGGGACAAGTTAATATTACCTGTTTACTAATGTTTGTCACTGCCAAAGTGAACTTGGACAGCTACTCTGCAATGGAGGTAAGAAAGAGTATGTCTGGAATACAGGATATCAATTAGGGTTTCTCTGTATTATAATCACCATGATTAAGATCAATAGAAAACTACAACTATTCAATCCAAGCAACACCAGACTGTTGTGCCAGACTGTGCCAGACTTTCAGAAATGAAGGTTTGGGTCCCAGCCAGATAAGAAAACACAACCGGATGACGTTGTTGCTGAAGTAAAGGGAATACAGAATGCCTAGCAGAAGAGAAGGTAGTTATGAACACTAGCTATGATCATGTGACTGGTGGCAGAAAAAAGGATTTGCCATGAGTATTTCATCCTTATTTTGTTATGAATATCTTTGCATGTGTATATATACATATGTTAAGCAAATATTTTTTTTCTATCCTCTCATATTGCCTTATAAGGTAACCTGAGATAAGTTGATTTTGTATTACAGAATTTGAATATTGTTAATTTTATATCATAGTATTTGTTAAGAGTAAACATTACTCAAGGACATTAAATCTTTTTCTGAGGAAGAAGTTAGGTTGTTTTCCATTGTAGCAGCATGGTTGTGTCATGCTGGATGGAATTATCATCTTATGATTGTCTTTATTTGTAGATTAATATGGTTTAAGGCAATGGGTTAGGTGTCAATTTGTCAAGGGGTGGACTTGTGATAGCTAAATTTATGTGTCAACTTGCCTTGTTAAGGGAAGTCTATATAGCTGGTAAAACATCCTTTCTTGGTATGTTTGTGAGGATTTTTCTGGAAGGGTAAACTGAGTAAAGAAATCCTTGCTCAACGTGTGAGCAGACAGCATTCAATTCAAATAGAGAGCCTTAATAGAAAACAAGGTGAAGAAAGGGCAAATCCCTGTCTCTCTTCCTGACCTGGATGTCCATTTATTCCCACCCTATGAAATGAGTGTTCCTCTTTCTCAGCGTTTTGGACTCTGGGACTGCACCAGTTATCCCTTTTTCTCAGGTCTTCAGAGCCTAAATTATTCCACTGGATTTATTGGTTCTCCAGAAATCTGAACAGTCTGCACAATCTGCTGATGGCAAATTGTGGGACTCTTCACCTGCATAATTCCTGAGCCAATTCTTATTTTAAATCTTCTCTTACATCTGTGTATGTATGTATATATGTATATGTGTCTCTATTTATCTATCCCTCTATTTCCCATTGCATCTGGATTTTTTTGAGAACCCTATTCAATATAGATTTTGATAAGGAGAGGAGTTCTAGGGCCAAAAAAAATAAGTATGAGTTTTCAGAGTTATTTTCTTAGTTCCTGGGAAGGGCTCTCAAATATGATTAGGTTTAAAGATACTACTGACTCTATTTCCAGTTATAAACACAGCACTGATAGTCCAGGGTGTGAACTGCTTATAGAGATATGCAAAATACTTACATTGGATAACTGTAATAAACAAGGAATTATGTACTTTTATATATGATAATTTCTAATATATTTTGTAAACTAAGGAATATAGTGATATTTGTTGGTTCCTTCTAGTGTTTCTGAGCAAAGTGTTGCACAAAAAGGATGAGCTCAGTTTGAATTCTCAGCTCATGCATTGCATGAGTGTCCTAAGAAATTTTAGAATCACCAAGAAAGAGTCTTATCATTTGGCAGAGCTGAAATTGCTTAAAGTCAGATTGCTATTTGTTGAATATCAAGGCAGGTTGATATCCCAGGCTCATAGGGTGTCTACTGTTTAGGTGAGGATATTAAATGGAAAAAATGGGATCCTGTATACTAGATGGAGAAGTATGGGAAGACACTGATGAGGCTGGAGGCATTGAGTCTCTACATTATAATGAGTGCTTTTGCCCATGCAAGTGATCTCACAGCCAGTGGAAGGGAACTCTCCTTCCTCATGTGTAGCAGCATTGCCACCCAAATGTTAACAGCTCCTAATTTACAGTGGTATTAGTGTTTTCACCTGAATCTGAGGGGACTAGTCCTACATTGCATGAGAATAAGATAATAACATCCTCTGAGGCAGTTGCCACCTATATCTAGCCTCAAGTCTCTACAGGTCACTAAAGGTGAGGTACAAAAGCGATCCTTGAGGAGTTGCATTAATACAACAAAGAATTAATTGAGTTTTCTAATGTATACAGTCAGAAATCTGTGGAATATGTGTGAAGAAGTATATTAAGAATGTGAGAGATAGAAGATACGTAAAGTCAAATCAGACCAAATGTATTGACATGGGACCACTAAGCAGAGATTACGCATTTAATGTTGCAGCTTAAGGAGATAAAAAGAGCTACATCAGTTTGTTGGACTGGTTGGCTGAAGCATGAATTAAAAGATGGACCATCTTAAGTTAAATAGAAATGCCTAAAATCCTCTTGTTTAATGTAGAGGAAGATATTTAAAAACTTAGAAATGTAGAACTTTAGGGTGGATGTGTGATTTAAGACTTACTTACCCATTATAAGAGGGTCCAGAAGACACATCTTGCACCAATCATTTGATAAATAAATTTGTAAGAGGAGGCCTAGCATCCTTGAAGTGTTCCATGATGCTCTTATTTTTTTAGCAGCATAGCAACCCAAATGTTAACAGAACTTATAGTGAGAACTGCAGCCACTCAACTGGAAAATCTAAATGTGACAGGAGTAATTGGATCCCTGTGTGGTAGGGACTAAGTAGATTTGTCAAGGGCCAAAACCAAAGTAGGCATAGTTACAGTAATGGACTTCAGAGTCTAGGCAGCAATCAGAATAGTCTGAATTGCACAGATCTATGGCCTTTGCTTGTTATCTTGATATTCCTAGAAGTGAAAGAGATATGGAAGACTACTAAATTTTTACTTGATATGTAGGACAAGTAAACACTAGTCTTACTTGAATCATAAAAATCAGAGTGAAAGTCCATCAGTGAATTTCCAGATTTGACTCAGTTTATAGACCCAGAATTCCTTGAATGAAGAGACCAGGTCCATTTGAGGAAAGACTTCAGTACAGTATGAGAGGTTTGTTCTGTTAATCTTTCTCCAGACTTCCCCAGAGGGAACTAGAGTCTTTAACTGGGGTAACCATGATTGGCAAAAAGAAAATTATCAGAACTTTCAAGCACCACTAGACACTAGCTTTGAACTGACATTGCTTCCAGGGAAACTAAAATGTCACGGTGGCCCTCCAACAGAGTAGGGGCTTT
Source organism: Phocoena sinus (assembly GCF_008692025.1). Taxonomy (NCBI): domain Eukaryota; kingdom Metazoa; phylum Chordata; class Mammalia; order Artiodactyla; family Phocoenidae; genus Phocoena; species Phocoena sinus. The sequence goes on along the minus strand of NC_045764.1, from coordinate 55,656,201 downwards.
GCGGGGGCTCAGATGATTTCTGGTTTTTAGATGGAAATGGTCTTACAGTGAGTCCAGTGGTTCCCAGATCCATCTGATGGTTACTTTCACAGTTTTAGAATTCATAATTGGATTAGGTAAACTTAGCTCATGTCAGAAACCTGTCATTGGTTTCTTGACCTGTGAAATGAGAGCTGTTATGGTGGGAGAGGTGACATTGAAGACATTAGAGCTGAATCTACCAACAAAAATAGTAAATCCAAGTCAATACTGATTCCTGGAAGCATTGCAAATATTTGTGCCACCATAAAGAACTTGCGAGATGCAGGAAAGTTTTCCCACCACATTTCTTTCTTTGTTTTTCAATTGAAATATAGTGGATTTACAATATTATATTAGTTTCAGGTTTATAGCGTAGTGATTCAGTATTTTTATAGATTATACTCCACCTAAAGTTATTACAAAATAAAAGCTATATTTCCCCGTGCTATACATTATATCATTGTTGCTTATCTATTTTATACATAGGAGTTTGTATCTCTTAATCCCATATAAATATCTTGTCGCCTCCCTCCCATTCCCCCTTCCCCACCAGGGGAGTCCACTAGTTTGTTCTCTGTATCTTTGACTCTGTTTCTGTTTTGCTGTACAGTTTTATTTTTTAGATTTTGCATATAAGTGATAACATACACAATTTATCTTTGATTTATTTCTCTAAGCATAATACTCTCGAGGTCCATCCACATTGTTGCAAATGGCAGAATTTCATTATTTTTTTATGGCTGAGTGGTATATATATCACATCTTTATCCATGTGCATGTTGGGTTGCTTCCATATCTTGGCTATTGTAAATAATGCTGCTATGAACATTTGGGTGCCTGTATCTTTTCAATTAGTCTTTTTTGTAGTTTTTTGATATATATATCACAAAGTGGAATTGCTGGATCATATGTTAGATATATTTTCGGTTCTTTGAAACCTCCCTAATGTTCTCCCTAGTGGCTGTACCAATTTACATTCCCACCAACAGTGTACTAGAGTTCACTTTTTTCCACCTCCTTGTCAACATTTGTTATTTGTAAACTTTTTGATGGTAGCCATTTTTACAGATGTGAGGTGATATCTCATTGTGGTACTGATTTGCATTTCTCTGATGATTAGAGATATTGAACATTTTTTCATGTGCCTGCTGTCCATCAGTACATCTTCTTTGGAAAAATGTCTATTCAGGTCTTCTGCCATTTTAGAATCCTGCTGTTTTTTGCTTTGATGTTGAGTTGTATGAGCTGTCTATATATGTCAGATATTAACCCCTTGTCGGTCATATCATTTGCAAATATTCTCTCCCATTTGAACCGCCTTTTCATTTTGTCAAAGGTTTCCTTTGCTATGCAGAAGTTTTTCAGCTCAATAAGGTCCCATTTGTTTATTTTTTTTTAATTTCCATTACTCTAGGACATGGATCCAAAAAAGTATTGCTGTGATTTATGTCAAAGCGTAGTCTACCTATGTTTTCCTCTAGGATTTTTATAGTGACTGGTCTAACATTTAGGTCTTTAATCCATTTTGAGGTTTTGTATGTTTTTTTTATATGGTGTTAGAGAATGTTCTAATTTCATTCTTTTACATGTAGCTGTCCAGTTTTCCCAACATCACTTATTAAAGGGACTGTCTTTTCTCCTTCGTATATTCTTGCCTCCTGTGTTATAGGTTAATTGGCCATAAATTTGTGGATTTATTTCTGAACTTTCTATCCTCTTCCATTAATTTATATGTCTGTTTTTCCGCCAACACCAGATGGTTTTGTTGACTGTAGCTTTGTAGTATAGTCTGAAGTCAGGGAGTCTGATTCTTCCAGCTCCGTTTTTGTTTGTTTGTTTGTTTTTTCTCAACATTGCTTTGGCTATTCAGGGACTTTTGTGTTTCCATACAAATTGTAAAATTTTTTGTTCTGATTCTGTGAAAAATGCCATTGGTAATTTGATAGAGATTGCACTGGATTTGTAGATTACTTTGGGTAGTATAGTCATTTTCAGTGTTGATTCTTCCAATCCAAGAACATGGTATATCTTGCCATCTGTTTGTGTCATCTTTAATTCCTTTCATCAGCATCTTATAGTTTTTGGAATACAGGTCTTTTGCCTCCTTAGGCAGGTTTCTTCCTAGGTATTTTATTCTTTTTGATGTGATGGTAAATGGGATTGTTTCCTAAATTTCTCTTTCTGACATTTTGTTGTTAGTGTATAGAAATGCAACCAATTTCTGTATATTAATTTTGTATCCAGTCACTTTACCAAATTCATTGATGAGACCTAGGAGTTCTTTGGTGGCATTTTTAGAATTTTCTGTGTATAATATCATGTTATCTGAAAACAGTGACAGTTTTACTTCTTCCTTTCCAATCTGGATTCTTTTTCTTGCTGTTTTTGTTTTGCTTTGTTTTTTGTCTGATTGCTGTGGCTCTGTGTTCCAAAACTATGTTGAATAAAAGTGGCAATAATGGGCATCCTTGTCTTGTTCCTGGTCTTAGTGGACATGTTTTCAGCTTTTCATCACTGAATATGATGTTAGCTGTAGGTTTGTCATATACGGCCTTTATTATATTGAGGTATATTTCCTCTATGCCCATTTTATGAAAAGTTATTTTTTAATCATAAATAGATGTTGAATTTTGTCAAAAGCTTTTTTCTGCTTCTACTAAGATGATCATATGGTTTTCATTCTTCAATTGTTAATGTGGTATATCATATTGATTGATTTGTGGATATTGAAAAATCCTTGCATCCCTGGGATAAATCCCACTTGATCATGGTGTCTGATCCTTTTAATGTATTGTTGTTTTTGGTTTGCTAGTATTTTTGAGGATTTTTTGCATCTATATTCATCAAAGATATTGGCCTGTAATTTTCTTTTTCTGTGGTACCTTTGATTGGTTTTGGTGATGGTGGCCTCATAGAATGAGTTTGGATGTGTTCCTTCCTCTGCAAATTTTTGAAATAATTTTAGAAGGGTGGGTGTTAGCCTTTCTCTAAACGTTTGATAGAATTTGCCTGTGAAGCCATCTGGCCCTGGACTTTTGTTTGCTGAGAGTTTTAAAATCACAGATTCAGTTTCAGTACTTGTAATTGGCCTGTTCATATTTTCTATTTCTCCCTGTTTCATCTTGGGACACTGTACCTTTCTAAGAATTTGTCTATTTCATCTAGGTTGTCCATTTTATTGGCATATAGTTGTCCATAGTAGTTTTTTATGATCCTTTGTGTTTCTGTGGTGTCAGCTGTAACCTCTTCTTTTTCATTTCTGATTTTATTGATATGGACCCTCTCCTTTTTTTCCTTGATGAGTCTGCCTAAAAGTTTATAAATTTTGTTTGTATTTTCAAAGTACCAGTTTTCAGTTTTATTTCTCTTTCTTATTGTTTTTCTTTTTCCAGTCCACATTTCATTTATTTCTGCTCTGGTGTTTGTGATTTCTTTCTTTCTATTAACTTTGGGTTTTGTTTAGCCTTCTTTCTCTAATTCCTTTAGGTGTAAGTTTAGGTTGTTTATTTGAAATATTTCTTATTTCTTGAGGTAAGCTTCTATCACTATAAACTTCCCTCTTAGAACTGCTTTTGCTGCTTCCCATAGATTATGGATCATTGTGTTTTCATTTTCATGTGCCTCTAGATTTTTTTTATTTCCTTTTTAATTCCTTCAGTGATTCATTGGTTGTTTAGTAGCATATTGTTTAGCCTCCTTTTGTTTAGTTTGAAGGTTTTTTTCTTGTAGTTGATTTCTAGTCTTATTGCATTGTGGTCAAAAACAATGCTTAACATAATTTCAGTTTTCTTAAATTTACTGAGGGTTGCTTTGTGACCCAGCATGTGATTTATCCTGAAGAATATTCCATGTGCCCTTGAAAAGAATGTGTATTCTCCTTCTTTTGGAAGGAGTGCTCTCTCTCTATATATCAAATAAGTGCACTAGGTCTAATGTGTCATTTAAGACCTCTGTTTCCTTATTGATTTTTCTGTTTGGATTATCTGTCCATTGATGTAAGCAAGGTGTTAAATTCCCCTTCTATTTTTGTGTTACTGCTGATTTCTCCTTTTATGTCCATTAATGCTTGCCTTATGTTTTTAGGTGCTCTTATGTTGGGTGTATATGTAATTGCAACTGTTATATCTTCTTCTTGGATTGATCCCTTGATCGTTATGTAGTGTCCCTTTTAACCTCTTCTAACAATCTTCATTTTAAAGTCTATGTTTTCTGATATAAGTATTGCTATTCCAGCTTTCGTTTGATTTCCTTTTGTGTGGAATAACTTTTTCCATCTCCTCACTTTCAGTCTGTGTGTCTCTTGATCTGAAATGAGTCTCCTGTAGACAGCATATATACATGTCTTGGTTTTGTATCCATTCAGCCATTCTGTTTCTTCTGATTGGAGCATTTAGTCTATTTAAATTTAGAGGTAATATCAATATGCATGGTCATATTGCCATTTTTTAAATTGTTTTAGGTTTGTTTTTGTAGGTCTTTTTCCCTTTTCTTTTTCTTTTCTTTTTTTTTTTGTGTTCTCTTCTCTTGTGATTTAATGACTATCTTTAGTGTTATATTTGGATTCCTTTTCTTTTTTTGTGTGTTTATCTGTCATAGAGTTTTGGTTTGTGGTTACCATGAGGCTTTTATATAGCAGTCTCTCTCTCTCTCTCTCTCTCTCTCTCTCTCTCTCTATATATATATATATATATATATATATATGATTAATTTAAATTGCTGATCTCTTAATTTCAAATGCATTTTAAAACCCCTGCGTTTGTATTTCCTTCCCCTCATGATGACTGTTTTTGATATTATATTTTAAATCTAATTGTTTTGTATATCCCTTAACTCTTTTTTGTGGATATGGATGATTTTACTAATTTATCTCTTAACCTCCCTACTGACTGTTTTTGTGTGGATGATTTCCTACCTTTACTGTATGTTTGCCTTTTCCAGTGAGGTTTTCCAATTTGTAATTTTCTTGTTTCTAGTTGTGGCCTATTCCTTCTCACCTAGAGAACTTCCTTTAACATTTGTTGTAAGGCTGGTTTGGTGGTGCTGAACACTTTTAGCTCCTGCTTGTATGTAAAGCATTTGATCTCTCCATCAAATCTGAATGAGAGCCTTCCTAGATAAGGTTACAACATTCTTTGTGGTACGTTTTTCTCTTTCATCATTTTAAATATATTGTGCCACTCCCTTCTGGCCTGCATATTTTCTGCTGAAAAATCACCTGATAGCCTTATGGGAGTTCCCTTGTATGTTATTAGTTACTTTTCCCTTGTTGCCTTTTTTTTTTTTTTCTCTTTATATTGAATTTTCATCATTTTGATTACAATGCGTCTTTGTCTGTTCCTCTTTGGGCTTATCCTGTATAGGACTGTCTGCACTTCTTGCACTTGGGTGACTATTTCTTTTCCCAGGTTAGGGAATTTTTCAGCTATTATGTTTTCAAATATGTCCTTAGCACCTTTTTCTCTCTTTTCCTTGTGGGACACCTAGAATGTGAATATTCGTGTGCTTTATATTGTCCCAGAAGTCTCTTAAACTATCCTCATTTCTTTTTATTCTTTTTTCTGTTCAGCGGCAGTGATTTCCACTATTCTGTCTTGCAGCCCACTGATCCATTCCTCTGTATCATTTAGTCTACTGTTGATTCTTCTAGTGTACTTTTTTCATTTCAGTTATGGTATTCATCTGTGTTTGATTTTTCTTTATTTTTTTTAACTCTTTTTAAAAAATTTCTAACTTCTCACTCTGTCCATCCATTCTTCTCATCATCTTTATGATCATTACATTGAATTCTTTCTCAGGTAGCTTACCTGGTTCCACCTCATTTTGTTCTTCTTCTGGGGTTTTATCTTGTTCCTTCATCTATGCCACCTCATTTTGTCTAAGTTGCCGCTTGTATTTTTATATATCTGTTAGGTTATTCACATTTCCCAACCTTGGAGAAGTGGCCTTTTGTAGGAGACATCCTATGTGTCCCAGCAGTGCACTTTCCTCTCATCACCCAATGTATATGTTTTAGGGGTTTCATCCTAAGAATGCTGTATGAGTCCTGCTGTGGTGGGCTGACTATGTGGGCAGTCTGGTAGGCTCTGTTAGCCACTAGCTCGGTTGGTTGCCAGGCTCTGTCTTGTGCGGATGCTGCTGTCTGCTGTTTATCAGGGCCTGGTCATAAGGTGGCTGGCTGCAGAGCATCAGGAAGCCTTAGGGATAGTGCTGACTCACTGGTGGGTGGATTCAGGGTCCAGAAGACTCCCGGTCTCTCCCTCCCCCCACCAGTGATGAGTGAATCCAGGTCTTGGGGTACCGCTGGACTACAGGCAGGCAGAGTCAAATTCTGGAGCCTGGCTGAAGGGTCCAGGGATCCCAGAGCTGGTGTCAGATTGTTGGTAGGAAGGGGAAGCTCCTGACAGTTAGGTATGGGGGCCATGGTATCCTGAAGATTGTGCTTGCTTTCTAGTGGGCAGGATGGGCTCCAGATGGTCTCAAGGTAGGGTCTAGCCTGCTGTGGGCAGGCTGGGCCCACAGGCTGCAGGATTGATGTTTTCTTACTTCTGGTGTCTGCCTTCTGGTGGGTGAGGCTGGTGTAGAGGCTACTGCAGGCTTCCTAGAGGGCATGGCTGGTGCCTTCCTACTGGTGGGTGGAGCTGGGTCTTGGCTCTCTGGTAGGAAGGACTGTGTCTAGGGGCATTTCTAGAGGTGGCTGTGGACTCAGGAAATATTTAGATGGCCTATCTGTTGATGGGTGGGACTGTGTCCCCACCCAATTAGTTGTTTGGCCTGAGGTATCCCAAGCACTGGCACCTAAAGGTGTTGGGTGGGGTCAGGTCTTTGTGCTAATGAGCTAGAGGGAGGATCCCAGGTTGGTGGCCACCTAAAGTAGTGTCCATGTGGTAGAAAGCTCCCAAATATGGCTGCTGCCAGTGTTTATGACCCCAGGGTTAGCCACAGTCACCATCTGCCTTTCTGGGAGACTCTCTCAGACCAGCAGTTAGGCCTGGTCCAGGCTCCTATCAAATCACTGCTTTTGCCCTGGGTCTCAGTGTAGGTGAGATTTTGTGTGTGCCTTCTAAGAGTGAAGTCTCTATTTCCCCCAGTCCTTTTGGACTCCCTAAATAAAGCCTTGCTGGATTTCAAAGCCACGTGCTCTGGGGGCTTGTCTTTCTGGTGCAGAACCCCCAGGCTGAATGAGCGCTATGTGGGGGTTCAGAACCGTCAGTCCCATGGGAGAACCTCTGCAATAGACTTATTCTCCAGTTTCTTGGTTGCCCAACCTGTGGTATGAGATTTGATTATATCATGAGTCTGTCCCTCCTACTTGTCTCGTTATGGTTCCTTCTTTTTTTTTTTTTTTTTTTTTGATGTGGACAATTTTTAAAGTCCTTATTGAATTTGTCACTATTGCCTCTGTTTTATGTCTTGGTTTTTTGGCCACAAGTCTTGTGGGATCCTAGCTCCCTGACCAGGGATTGAACCTCCACTCCCTGCACTGGAAGGTGAAGCCCCAACCACTGGAGTGCCAGGGAAGTCTCAGGGTTCCTTCTTTATGTCTTTAGTTGTAGAAGAAGTTTTTTCTGGTCTGTTTTGGTCTTTTTCATAGATGGTTGTTCTGCAGATATTTGTGATTTTGTTGTGTTTAGGAAGGGAGGTAGGCTCAGGGTCTTTCTACTCCACCATCTTGGCTGATCTCTGGTTTTCTTGAGTAATTAAAGACCTGATAAAAACAATACAGAACACTGGGACTTATTTTAAGAGGGAAAATCTTGGTTTCCAAGTTGACTTCTTATAAGTATAGGAAAAAAATTAACAATTTCTACTTGGAGTCATCCAAATAAACTTTGTTTATATTTTAGAAGAAAGACAGAACCCAATTCCACTTTTGCTTTATTACATTATTAATTCTATGTCAATTTTAATAACTCTATTTAAAAAAATCCATCCAATCTTAGCCAGCTTTGACCACACAAGACAGGATTTCTTTTACAAGATTTCTTTCTCATAAATCTACAATTATTTTATGTCCATTCAGTTTTTGTCTTACTCTTTTCTCTTTCTCATTCTAGAACAAATTGTTACTTTAATTTAGGTCTAAATTATTCTCTTATTGCCATTAATAAAAACACATACTTCATCACTTTCTTTATCTAAACACATTTTTCATTCCCTGCATACATACGTTTTTTTTCCTCTAAACTTGTAATCACAGAAGTGTCATTTACATGTATTGGTTAGAATTTATAACCATCAGTTGTCTTTCTTTTACACAGTAAACTAGAATGTGAGCAAATTTTAATTGCCTCATACTACCATTCTGTAGTAAAGTTATGAATATGTAATATCATATTTTTCTACATGTACATGCATCTCTGTAGTACAATTTCTCACTTTTATTAATAGGTCATATATATTTATCTTCTCTATACTGTATGATAAAAAGATGCCAAAGTCGCTAAAACATTTGTTCATTTAATGTTAAACATAAAGCAATTAATCTTTCAATATTTTATCTTATTTGGAAATGATCTAGATATCCAATGAATAGTCATTATTTACCTTAAATTAGTATAGATTTGAGGTTTCAAGTTACCAAAATGTTTGTAGAACTGTTTTTAGTAGACATATTATAAAACATATTTATTGTTGAAAAGTGTATTTATAATTTTTCAGGCTGTGCCATGCGGCATGAGGGATCTTAATTCCTTGACCAGGGATCAAACCCATGTCCCCTGCATTGGGAGCCTCGAGTCTTAACCACTGGACTGCCAGGGAAGTCCCTATAATTTTTTATCCTCTTTACATGTACTCAATTCACTTCTTAACATTTCAACAATAGTTGAATTCAACTATAGTTGAATTGATCCTGAAAATTTCATGTGCTAAACAGACATCTATAGACATCATCCTAAATTATTTTCCTGTTGAAAAATTTGGAATGTTGAGAAGTTCACAGATAACGAGAACTTAAGAAGTCAAACATACGGTTTCATCCTTTTTGTTTTTCTTTATTTTTAAAAAATGCCATGCCTGACATGCATCAAGCAATTCATTTTTATTGTACACATTTTTGGGTTGAATTTATAGTCTTTTTTTTTTTTTTTTGCAGTACACAGGCCTCTCACTGTTGTGGCCTCTCCCGTTGCGGAGCACAGGCTCTGGACGCGCAGGCTCAGCGGCCATGGCTCACGGGCCTAGCCGCTCACGCGGCATGTGGGATCTTCCTGGACCAGGGTTTGAACCCTTGTTCCTTGAATTGGCAGGTGGATTCTTAACCACTGCGCCACCAGGGAAGCCCTGACTCATTTTTTTAGATGCCACATATAAGTGATATCATATGATATTTGTCTTTCTCTGTCTGACTTACTTCACTCACTATGACAGTCTCTAGGTCCATCCATGTTGCTGCAAATGGCATCGTTTCATTCTTTTTTATGATTGAGTAATATTCCATTGTATATATGTACCACATATTCTTTATTCATTCCTCTGTCAATGGACATTTAGTTTGCTTCCATGTCCGGCTATCGTAAATAGAGCTGCAATGAATGTATGTCTGTATTATATTTGATGCTGGCAACATTCATAACATGTATGCTTTTATTTTACTGACAATTTTAAAAGCTAGCTTCATTTACCAAAAATTGCCCCAGATCAAGTAAACCAAGAAATAATTGGATTAATTTGTATATATCTGAGAATTTTATGGATACTTAATTTATCAAAGTGCTCACATATCTCAAAGCCAATCTGTATAGAGCTCCTCAAAAGAATTTTATAAAATAATTTGGTCATACATAAACATACAGGCACATGAAGACAAGGTCTTATAACTTACATTCTAAAATTTTATCCATGAATCAATAAAACACCATCATAAAATCTCACTGGTTTATCTTTATATTTTTATCTGACTTGTGATTTTGGCAATAGGACAACTTAAAGGGTTACTGTTTACCAATATTTCTGGAGGAAACTGTTAAGATTTTATTGACATGATATGTAATACGATGGAGGCTGTAGATTCTATTTTATGTAAGTATCTAGGAGACTGATAGCAACTGTCTTGATGTCTTGCAAACTCATCTGAGTGGACAAAACATCCAGTTTTGTTTCCAAATAGCTTTTTGTTCACTTACTAGCCTTGGTTCATTGCTCTTGGGGATCCCTTAATCCCTACAGAGCCCTTGGTAGAGGGTTTCCCACTCAAATGGGAAAGGAAAAGTATGGCAGTGTGGACAGAGGGACAGAGGAGGTATGAGTTTGAAGGAAGACATATCAAAGGATTCAAGGAGATTGGAGGGAATGTCTAAAGCAACAAAATGAGAAGGAGCAACTGTGACAGGAAGAAGTTTTAGAGTAACTAGCTGAGAAGATCAAAATTTCCCAAAGAGGCCATTGAAATTCCACTTATCCTTAGTAAAATCATGGCAACAAGAAAGGAATAAGAGAGAATTGGCAGAACATATATAGTCAGCAGGAGTTCAGGAGGAGGGGGTTTCTCAGTCTACTGAGAGAAGCTCCATTTTTTTTATTTAATGGTAATATTATAGTTATGAACAGAGAAACTTGGTATTCTACCCTGCCTCTGTTTGTCTGGAACTCTAACATATCTTATAGATTACACTAAAAATCTTAAGGGCCAAAGTCTTTCCTTACCAGGTTTAAAGAGCAATGGTCTAGGAATCCATTGGATCACCGACCAATCAGTCAAGAGTGAAGACAAAACCTTCAAAGTTGCATATGAAGGTTCTGAGTTAGGAGTCCAGGAGACCAGTGAAGAATCTGATCTCATGCAAGTAATGGTACCATAACTGTCACGGAAAACCATAGATGGGAAGTAGTTTAATTGGTATAAACAGATTTCATTCAGGACTATTGCAGTAGCGGGTAAGAATCCTCATTTTGGACCTGTGCCCAATTCCAAATACAGCATGGGCAAGAATTTTTAGCCAGTGGGCCTGGTGGGTCTCAAGATAGAATATTACTGGAAGAACCAGCAAGAATAAGGGAGATTCTGGTAAATTGTTCTAATAGGATTTTTGCTGAATCATGCCAGGCTGATCAGACGTCACCTTTGGATGACAGAGGATGAGATACCTGATTAGATATTGATGGTAATCAGACGGGGAGAGTGAGAGACCCTTGTTAAACTGACTTAGCAGGATTCTTGCTAAGGATTTATTTACAAATGCACACAAGGGCTTAGGGGAAGGTTCAAGAGTTTGCTAAAGTTTGGTCAAGCAAGAACTTTTGTGAATTCCAAAGAGAAATTGGGGAATTATTCCATAATGGAGGTAATGAAGAGTATGTCAAGTACAGAAGATTCCTTAGGTGTCTCTTAGTATTAGCATTGGCCCTGTTATTAAGGTTAATGGGAAACTAAAATAGCCCAATCCAAGCAGAACTAATAATGGCCCAGACCCATCCTGAATGAAGTTTGAATCACCCCACCAGTAAAGAACCATGACTTTCTCTGGTGCTTGCTGATGCAAAGGTAATATAGAATGGGTAGTAACAGAAGGTAGTTATAAATACAGCTTTGAATTTGTGACCAGTTATAAAAACAAGGACTATAATTGTGAATGGTTCCTTACTATTTTGTTATAAATGTTTTTTTTGTTTGTTATTTTTGTTTTTGCGGTACGCGGGCCTCTCACTGCTGTGGCCTCTCCCGTTGCGAAGCACAGGCTCCAGACACGCAGGCTCAGCAGCCATGACTCACGGGCCTAGCCGCTCCGTGGCATGTGGGATCTTCCCGGACCGGGGCACGAGCCCGTGCCCCCTGCATCAGCAGGCGGACTCTCAACCACTGCGCCACCCGGGAAGCCCTGAATTTGATTTTTTAATGATGGTGTATAAAGCTACAGGCATGAACGTTGCATGATGGCATTATTTGAATAACACTGAGAACATGCCTCTGGACTGAGTAAATGTTTCCAGAAGTAATGAAGAAGCTAATGAATTTATAGTACTGTTAACTCAAATTCAAGCAGAGCACACAATAAATCCATGAGTCTGAATGAACTGATAAGAATTATTGTAATTTTTATGACTTTTTTGTTTGAATCATTTTTTTTTAATATTTTGTTTTCCATAATTAAAGCAATGTATTTCTCTTAAGTTATGTGTAACTTACAACAATTTGTAAATATATCTTTCTGACTGAAGATGAAACAATTATTTTTTTCTTCCTTCAGAACACTCTAGTAAGCATACTTAGTTTTAAAAACTTCTAGTAAGCGTACTTTTTTTAGAAAAATATAATTATTTGCATAAGTTCATAAGTTCAATAAAAATCTGTTTTCCTTGTAACAGAACACAATTAGAAATGTTGATTATACTACCAAGACTTTGACTTGAATGCCATATTTATTTATTTATTTTATATCTTTATTGGAGTAGAAATGTATTTTTATGTATACATACATATATTAAACAAATATCTTCGATTTTTTATCCTCTCTTGTTCCCTTATCAAGCAACATGAGATGTATTAACTTTATATCGTATATTTAAGTTTTATTAATTTTATATCATACTATTTGTTACAAGATATCTACAAGAAGGAAGGACTTTATCTCCTCATCTTGGGAAATGGTTAGTGTGTTCATGGCTGTAATCAGGATGGTAGTTTCATGCTAAGTAAAATTATGACCCTATTATTGTCTTTATTTAGAAATTCAATATGGTGTAATGCAATGCATTGTAGATGTCATGTTGGCATGGGTGGACTTACGATGATTAGTTTTTTTTTTTTTTTTTTTTTTTTTTTTTGAAATAAGATAGAATTTATTAGAGGGAAGGGTTGCTGCCAGAACAGCAGGCCGACTTCCTAGCAGTCTGGGAGAGTCAGCCCGATGATTAGTTTTATGTGTCAACTTGGCTTGGCCAAGGGAAGGCCAGATAGCTGGTAAACCATTTCCAAGTGTTTCTGTGATGGTGTTTCTGGAAGGGATTATCATTTGATCCAGTAGACTGAGAAAAGAGATCTTACCAATGTGTATAAGTATAATCCAATCCCTTGAGGGCCTAAAGAGAAAAAAATCAAATTCCCTTTCCTCTTTTTGAGCTGAAAAGTTTGTTTTTTCTTGCCCTTGAACATCAGAGCTCCTGATTCTTGGGTCTTTATATTTTTGGACACTCATCATGAGCCTATGGTTCTCAGGACTTTTGGAGATTAGCAGTTACACTACGGGCTGCATGGTTCTATCAGACTTCAACTGAATTATTCTAGCATCTTACCTGGTTCTAACAGCTTGCACGTGTCAGTTCATGGGACTTCTTGGTCTCCATTAATGCTTGAGCCAATACTTATAATGAATCTTTTATCTATCTATCATCTGTCTATCTATCTATTTATCTATCATTTATCTATTTATCTATCATCTATCTTTCATCTAATATATGTATTTACCTTATTGGTTCTCTTTTTCTGGATTACCCTGATATATAGATTTTGGTACTGAGAATGGTTCTATTTGAACAGAACTTTAAGGATATTTTCTCTATTCCTTATGGAGTTCCTGGAATTGGCTTTGTAATCTTATTAGATTAAAGGACAATGATGACACTATATCCAGTAGTGAACAAAGCACTGATAGTCCATGGTGAGAACTATTTTTAGAACTACAAAAAAAGCCTGCATTGAATGTTCCTAATCATGCACTTAGCAGAAGCAAGGAGCTGAGTACTCTTTATATGATACTTTCAAACATTTAAAAAAAATACTATGGAATATAATGATGTTGGTTGGTTTCTCCTTTTGTTGCTGGATAAAGTTGTAGAAAAAAAGGATGAGCTATGGGATTTAAATTCTCAGCCTAAGGGTTATATAAATAACCTGAGGCTGGAGTGATTAATTCTTAGCATTATTAGAAAAAAGACATAATCATTAAAGTGATAAAAACAGATATATTAAAAACTATTTTAGTAGGGGAAATGAGACTCCAGTATAGAACTGGGCTCAAGTCTGAATAAAAATTCACAAGTAAGAATTAGTTGTCAAGGCTTCTAGTAGGGGGTTACTGTTTGGAAAATTATCAATATGAAACATCAAATTTAAGAGGATTCTGACTAGATAACTAACGGGATCCCTGCTGAAGACAGGCCAGGCAGGTCATTCATCACATGGTGAATGGAGGAGGATAAGAATACTGATTAGATATTTAGGGTTATCAGATACAGGGGATGAGGGACTCTTGCTAAATTCACTTACCAGTGTTCTAACCAGGGATTTTACAAGAAATTTCACAAATGGGCCTAGGTAAAGTTTCAGGGACCTGACTAAAAATTGGTGAAGTAAAAAATCATTGTCAGTACCCCCTCATGTTCAAGAAAAGAAGAGATTTCATCTTTCCTTTGAACTTTATATATCCACTTTTTTTAGTTGCCCTTTGTTCAATAAGGATCTACTTAATCATCTGTTAAAACATGGCAGTTGCAAGTATTTTTTTCCCCTTTTCCATTATGGTTTATTACAGGTTATTGAATATAGTTCCTTGTGTATTCAGTAGGACCTTGTTTACATATTTATACATGTAGTTTATATCTGCTAATCCCAAATTCCTAACTTATCTCTTCTACACACACTGTCCCCTATGGTAACTGTAAGTTTGTTATCTTTGTCTGTAAATCTGATTGATTATAAATAAGTTCATTTGTATCATTTTTAAGATTCTACATATTAGTGATATCATATGATATTTGTCTTTGTCTGACTTACTTCACTTAATATGATAATATCTAGGTCTATCCATGTTGCTACAAATGGTATTATTTCATTCTTTTTTTATGGCTGAGTACTATTCCATTGTATATATATACCACATCTTCTTTATCCATCCATCTGTTGATAGAACTTTCGGTTGCTTCCACATATTGACTATTATAAATAGTGCTGCTATGAACATTGGGGTGCACAAATTGAATTTTGAAATTGAATTTTATTCAATTTTCAAATTTATTCAAAATTCAATTTTCAAATTGAATTTTATCTCAAAATATGGCCAGAAGTGGGATTGCTGGATCATATGACAACTCTATTTTTAGTTTCTTAAGGAACCACCATACTGTTTCCATAGTGGCTGAACCAATTTATTCTCCCACTAACATTGTAGGAGGGTTGTCTTTTCTCCACATCCTCTCCAGCATTTATTATTTGTAGATATTTTGATAATTGTCATTCTGACTGGTATGAGGTGATACCTCATTGTAATTTTGATTTGTTTTTCTCTAACAATTAGCAATGTTGAAAATCTTTTCATGTTCCTACTGGACATCTGTATGTCTTCTTGGAAGAAATGTCTATTTAGGTCTTCTGCCCATTTTCCTATTGGGTTGTTTTTTTTTTTTTTGTTATTGAGCTGTATGAGCTGTTTCTTTATTTTGGAATTTAATCCCTTGACAGTCTCATCATTTGCAAATATTTTCTCCCAGTCAGTAGTTTGTCTTTTTGTTTTGGTTGTGGTTTCCTTTGCTATGTAAAAGCTTTTAAGCTTGATTAGGTCCCATTTGTTTATTTTTGCTTTTATTTCTATTGCCTTGGGAGACTGACCTAAGAAAATATTGTTGCAATTTACATCCAAAAATGTTTTGCCTATTTTCTCTTGTAGGAGTTTTTGGTGGTACTTCTTATATTTGTCTTTAAGCCATTTTGAGTTTATGTTTTGTACATCGTGTAAGGATGTGTTCTAAATTCATTGATTTACATGGGGATGTTCTAACATCACATGGGGCTGTTCACCACTTGCTGAAGAGACTCTCTTTTATCCATTGTGTATTCTTGCATCCTTTGTCAAAGATTAATTGACCATAGCATGTGGGCTTAGTTCTGGGCTCTCTATTCTCTTTCACTGATCCATGTCTGTTTTTGTACAATACCACACTGTTTTGATTATTGTAACTTTACAGCATTATCTGAAGTCTGGGAGGGTTATGCCTCTAGCTTTGTTCTTTTCCTCAGGATTGTTTTGGCAGTTCTGGGTCTTCTATGGTTTTATATAAAATTTAGGATTATTTGTTCTAGTTCTGTGAAAAATATCATGGGTAATTTGAGAGGGATTATATTAAAATTATAGATCGCTTTGGGTAGTTTGGCCAATTTAACAATATTAACTCTTCCAATCCAAGAGCATGGGATATCTTTCCATTTCTATGAATCATCTTTAATTTCCTTTATCAATGTTTTGTAGTTCTCAGTATATAAATGTTCACCTCCTTGGTCAGGTTTATTCCTAAAAATATTTTATCATTTTTGATGCAATTTTTATGGGTTTTGATGCAATTTTAAAAGGGATTGTTCTTTTTACTTTCCCTTTATGATTTTTCTTTGTTGTTGTTGTTTTAATCACCACAAGGGAGTTGCTCTGCTACTTATGACACCCTCACCCAGAAGCAGGTCAGCTACAAATGGTTTAGCACCATGTTCCCATGAACATGAATTGCCTGATGGGTGAGGGGGCCCTGCCTGTCTGGCCACACTCTGATATTTCATTGTTAATATAAAGAAATGCAACTAATTTCTGTATATTAATCTTGTATCCTGCTACCTTGATGAATTCATTTATCAATTCCAGTAGTTTTTGTGTGGAGTCTTTAGGTTTTTCTACATATAGTATCATGTCATCTGCATATTAGGACAATTTTACCTCTTCCCTTACAATTTTGTAAGTTTTAATTTCTTTTTCTTATCTGATTGCTTTATCTAGGACTTCCAATCCTATGTTGAAGAGAAGTGGTGAGAGTGGGCATTTTTGTCTTTTTCTAGATTTTAGTAGGAAGGCTTTCAGCTTTTCACCAATGACTATTATGTTGGCTGGGGCTTGTCATAAATAGCTTTTATGATATGTTTCCTTTATACATACTTTGGTAAAAATTTTTTTTGTCATGAAAGGTTGTTGAGTGTTATCAAATTTTTTTTTCTGCATCTCTTGAGATGATCATTAATTGATTTTTGTATATTGACCATACTTGTGATGCTGGGATGAATCCAAATTGATTGTGGCATATGACCTTTTTGAATGTTGTTGGATTTGGTTTACTAATATTTTGTTCAGAATTTTTACATCTATATTCATCAAAGATATTGGCCTGTAATTTTATTTTCTGGTAGTGTCTTGGTCAGGTTTTGGTATCAAGGTGATGGTGGCTTCATAGAATAAATTTGGGAGTGTTGCATTCCCTCCTTTTCAATCTTCTGGAAGACTTTGTGAAGAAATGGTACAAGTTCTTCTTTATATATTTGCTAGCATTCCCCAGTGAAGTCATGTGGCCCTGGAATTTTGTCTGCAGGAAGTTTTTTTTCTTTGTTTTGTATTTTTTAACATCTTTATTGGAGTATAATTGCTTTACAATGGCGTGTTAGTTTTTACTGTATAGCAAAGTGAATCAGTTATACATATACATATGTTCCCATATCTCTTCCCTCTTGTGTCTCCCTCCCTCCCTATCCCACTCCTCTAGGTGGTCACAAACCACCTAGCTGATCTCCCTGTGCTATGCAGCTGCTTCCCACTAGCTATCTATTTTACATTTGGTAGTGTATATATGTCCATGTCACTCTCTCATTTTGTCACAGCTTACCCTTTCCCCTCCCCATATCCTCAAGTCCATGCTGTAGTAGGTCTGTATCTTTATTCCCATCTTACCCCAGGTACTTCATGACCTTTTTTTTTTTTTCTTAGATTACAGATTCTATTTCCCTTTTAGTGATCAGTCTGTTCAAATTATCTATTTCTTCTTGATTCAGCTTGGTGAGCTGTATGCTTCTAGGAACTTGTCCATTTCTTTTAGTTGGCAAATTTGTTGTCATTTAATTGTTTATAGTGTTCTCTTGTGGTTTTTGTATTTCTGCAATATCAGTTCTTATTTCTTTTCTTTCATTTCCTACTTTGTTTATTTGGGTTCTCTCTTTTCTTCTTGGTGAGCCTGGACAGAGCTTTGTCAATTTTTTTACCCTTTCAAAGAACAAGCTCTTGGTTTTATTAAATTTTTTCTGCTTTTAAAAATCTCTATTTTATTATTTCCTTTTTGTCTTATTATTTTCTTTTTTCTGCTGTCTTTAGGTTTTTTTTTTTTTTCCTAATTGTTTAAGGTGATATGTTAGGTTGTTTGTTTGAGATTTTTCTTGTTTCTTGAGGAAGGCCTGGATTGCTATGAACTTCCCTCTAAGGACTGCTTTTCCTGCATCCCATAGATTTTGTATGGTTGTTTTTTCATTGTCCGTTGTCTCAAGGTATTTTTAAATTTTCTCCTTGTTTTCATCATTGAGCCATTGGTTTTTTAGTAGCATGTTGTTTAGTCTCCATGTACTTGTTTTTCTATCTCATTTCCTTTTCTGTGTTTGATTTCTACTTCTATGTCATTGTTGTCAGAAAAGAGGCTTGAAATAATTTTTATCCTCTTAAATTTGTTGAGACTTGTTTTGTTTCCTTGTATGTGGTCAGTCTTAGAGAATGTTACACATACTCTTGAAAGGAATATTTATTCTAGGTATTTTGGATATAATGTCCTGAAAATATCAATCAAGTCTTACAGTTCTACTGTGATATTTAGGGTCTCTGTTGTCTTATTGACTTTCTGTCTGGAAGATCTGTCTTAGATGTCAGTGGGTTTTTAAAGTCTCCTACTTATTGTATTATGGTTAATTTCTCCTTTTATGTCTGTTAGTATTTGTTTTGTATATTTAGGTGCTTTTATATTAGGTGCATATATGTGAGCGAGTGTAATATCCTCTTCTTGTATCAATCCTTTTATCATAATATAGTGTCCTTCTTTATTTTTCTTTATGACTTTTGTTTTAAAGTCTACCTTGTCTGTTATATGTATTGCTATCCCTGCTTTCTTGTCATTTCCATTTGCATGAAATACCTTTTTCCATCTCCTCACTTTCAATCTATGTGTGTCTTTCACCCTAAAGTGGGTCTCTTGTAGGCAGCATATCACAGGCTCTTGTCTTTTTAATCCAATCTACCACTCTATGTCTTTTTATTGGACCACTTTGTCCGTTACCATTCAAGATAATTATTGATAGATATGTATTTTTGCCGTTTTATACCATGTTTTCTAGTTGATTTTGTATTTCTTTTTTGTTCCTTTCTTTTTCTGTTTTTCCTTTTGTGGTTTGATGATTTTCTTTTGTATTATGATTGTATTCCCTTCTTTTTGTTTTTTGTGAATCTATTGTATGTTTTTGATTTGTGGTTACTCTGTTTTTCAAGAATGTTAACCCATACTATATCTATTTGCTTTAGACTGATGGTCATACTGGCTCAAACACATTCTAATAAAAATCTGCATTTTCTTACTCTCCTCCACATTTTGTGATTTTTGTTTACCTCTTTTATATCTTCATGTTTAGCTTTTAATGGTTTTTTGTAGTTATCATCGCTTTCACAAAAGTTTTTTTTTAAAAAAATAATCTGTATACTGGCTTTTTAAAGTGATTTACTTTCTAAATATAATTTTCTCTTTGCTATCAATTGTTGCTTCTTTTCTATTTAGAGAAGACCTTCAATATTTCTTTTAGGACAGCTTTAGTGTTTCTATATTCTTTTAGTTTTTGCTTGTCTGATAAATTCTTTATCTCTCTTTCTATCCTAAATAATAATCTTGCTGGGTAGATTATCCTAGGTTGCAGGTTTTTCTCTTTCAGGACTTTGAATATAACTTGCCACTCCCTTCTGGCCTGCAGCATTTCTGTAGAAGAATCAGCTGATAGCCTTATGGGAGTTCCCTTGTAATTAAGTCTTTACTTTTATCTTGTTGCCTTTAGAATCCTCTCTTTTTCTTTAACTTTTGCTGTTTTAATTATAATATGTCTTGGTGTAGGTCTGTTTCATTTCATCTTGTTTAGGACCCTTTTTTCTTTCTGTACCTGGATATCTGGTTCTTTCTTTAGGCTTGGGAAGTTTACAGCCATAATTTCTTCATATACATTTTTGATCCCCTTTTCTCTTTCTTCTTCTGAGATCCCTATGTTTAGGTTGGGACATTTTATATTATTCCATTGGTCTTGCATATTGCTTCCACTATTTTTTTCATTTGTCTTTCTGTGTCCTCTTCCAACTGCGTGATTTCCATATTCTATCTCCACATCACTTTTTCATTCTTCTGCATTATTCAGTTTGTTACTTATTGCCTTTTCCTTGGCTTTTGTCTCAGCAAATGAGCTTTCTAATTTTAATTGGCTCCTGTTTATAGTTTCTACTTCCTTTTTACAGTAATCTGCATTTCTATTAATAGCCTTTCTTAGTTCTTCAGTATTTTCATTACCTCCTTTTCAGCTTGGAATCTGATTGACTGAAGTGGTTTGTTTCATTGTTCTTTCAGGGGAATTCTCTTGATATTTTAATTGGGAGTGGTTCCTCTGCTTCTTCAGTTTACTTATACTCTGACTCTATGAGTTTAGGAGAAACAGTTATCTACTGTGGTCTTGAAGGCTGTTGTTTTGTGGGAGCATCCCTGTGTATCCTGCGTGCATCTAATATTGTTATGCAAGGGCTCTTTTTAGTATGGATGCCTGCCCTATCTTTCCTCAGTGTGTGTTGGTCATTATACCCTTGATAGGTTGTGTGACTGGTTTTGTTTTGAGAAGAACCTACACTGGATGTTGTGCGAAGCCTCCTCTTCGCTCTGTGGTTGTCACAGCCCCCTTGGGAGAAAAGTCTGCTCCAGTTTTTCGAGTAGAAGCCCCTGGATCCATTTCTGAGCTGCAGTGTGAGGTAGGTCGGATAGCAGTGCTCTTGCTGGGAGAGGAGCCACTGACTATTCCTCTGCAGGAGGTTTCCACTGGGAAGTGCACTCTGTGGTGTCACCTGTGTCACCCACTCTGCAGGCTCACAAAGTACACTGTTATTGACACTGACTTGGGGTCTGCCTCATCTGTGGGAATGCAGGCAATCAGCCTGAATGTCCCTCAGTTGCTTTGCTCACAAAGACACCAGCACAGATCCCTTGGTGCTGATCGGCTGAAATCAGACACCAGGACTGCAATAGTCTCATAAGTGCACTCCCAGTGGGAGCTAGGGAATCAGCCCAGACACCACTCTGACTGAACTTACTTGAGCCAGCAAAGCTCAGAGCTTCTAATGTCAGACCTGTCTCAGCCCAGGAGCAGCAGTAATCTACTCAGATGTCCCACAGGTACTGAGTTTACAAAGGTGTCAGTGATGCATAAACCTATGGATTGTAGAGCACTGGGACATGGCTCAGATTTGAGCCCTGTTTTGAAGCTGTACAGCCCCTGTGGCTTGGATCAGATTTCATCCCTCTCTCTGCATGTGTGCAACCTGATGGTGTTTGTGTGCTCTGAGCTCCTAGAGGCAGAGCCACACCTGCTCTGAGCACACTGAGAATGAGGCTGCTATGGTGGGGCCCTGCCCCTCCCTTCGCATGCTCATTACCAATGGGGCTTCTATGGCAGACCCTGGATCTGTTCTGTGTACATTTCTTATTGGGGCCCAGACCATAATCCAGCCCCCTTAAGGCTGTCTCCATGTAGCTAACCATAACCTTCTCCTTGGTCTGACTGATGAAGCCCTAGTTTTTGCACCTAGTCCTAGTGCACACCAGCAGACATGTGTCTCAGACTGAGGAATGCAGTGAGGTGACCAGGACCATCTGCGCTGGTCTCTCTCTTTTCTGTCTGCTGCAAGCTGGTTCTTTAACTCTTCTATGAGCCCCTGAAGCTCCTTTTCTGTCCTGGCTGATCTCCCAGATGATGAAGGTTTCTAGGGTGAGGAAACCTTGGCTCTTTCACAGCCCCTCCCAGGGACACAGGTCCCATCCTACTTCCTTTTTATTCTTTTATCGTACATTGTTACATGGTGATTTTTTCTTGCAAATTTGGTGGTATGAGATTGTCTGCCAGTGTTTTAGTAGGTATTCAGTAAGAATTGTTGCACATGTAGATGTATTTTTATATATTTGGGGGAGAAAGTGAGATCCATGTCCTTCTATTCTGCCATCTTGATTGGAGCCCTCAAGTATTTTCTGAATTTTGCTGATAGGCATTTAATGAGGTAGAGTTTCAATGAAAGTTAATTGTAAAAAGATTAATAGTTTAAAAATTTAGTGTCTTATTCCAGAGAGCAGTCACTCCAGATTTCTAGATGGTGAGCTCAAAGAATCTTTAGATGGTGGAATCAAGAAGTAATGCTAATCCAATAGATTTCTTGTTTTGCAGTCTGAATCTGTGGTGATGGCATCAGGTTTCTAGTAAACTTTCTGAGTGGTTTACACAGCAGTGGCAGGAAGGTTGCCCATTCTTGATCTCTTGTAATTTCCTTGAAGTTTATATCTAGTCATCCATTTTCAGTGTGTAGAGGTTTGGGAAAAGAGCAGTTTTAATTTTTAATGATTCTAAATCAGAATGGAGAAAATACAGAAATGTTAATTTTCAGAGTTGTAAGCAGATATTGGAGAAAACTACCAGAATTCAGGATTTATTAAGAACTGTCAAAATGTGCAAGACAGACCCCACAAGCGTACAATATAGTTTCCTTTGAAACAATATTTTTCTCTCTAAAATCTCCATTATTTCTTTTTTCTTTAAAAAAATCAGTTTATTAATGTTTAAAAGTTGATAAAGCTATGTGCAAAATGATCCAAATTGTCAGAAACCTATTAAATACTTTTTTTTTTTTTTTTTTTTTGCGGTACACGGGCCTCTCACTGTTGTGGCCTCGTCCATTGCGGAGCACAGGCTCCGGACACGCAGGCTCAGCGGCCATGGCTCATGGGCCCAGCCGCTCCGCGGCATGTGGGATCTTCCTGGACCGGGGCACGAACCCGTGTGCCCTGCATCGGCAGGCAGACTCTCAACCACTGCGCCACCAGGGAAGCCCCTTAAATACTATTTTTAAAAAATATATATATTTCTTGGTTTAATTGCACTGGAAACCACAATAAACAGCCACCAATATATTTTTATTCTTTGTGACATTTACACACATCTTCAATTAACTATTAATGTACTGAAAAACTTATGCTCCCTATCATTTAAAGTAATGCTTTAAGGGCACAAGAGGATGATATTTTCTGAAGAAATATACATTTAATGATGTTAACACAGGTTAGGAAAATCCAATAAAATGTTGAAACAAATACATTCAAAACTTATAAAAAGTACTTTTAACACAACAAAATACAGCCATCCTGTTGGTTGAAATGATTCACACAACACTCGAAAGAAACATCAACAGAAGTGCCAAAGACAGATGCTGTATTTGTTAGACAAATTAGTTGAGAAATCTTTCTTGGTTTACAAAGTCACCACACAGTCAGTTTTCACCTTGTATTACTTGTTTGATTCTCCTATGACACTACCAGTCCTGGCTGATGTCATTTAAATAAATTGGCCTTCCTTATTCAGATTTCAACCATGATGGATATGACACTGTAATACATTTCATTGAAAATATATTTTTTTAAGTGACTTCGACTAAATTCAAAAACACTCATCCAGCTTATGTGGAAATAAAGTCTCCATCATTTCTATCAAAGAAAGTCAAAGTCAGACTAAATTGTTTGCAAAATAAGTTGTCTCTTAACCTTGCCCTCATTATTTATATAAGTATAGAAAGAATAATGTTGGATCACATAGGTCTCCGAACGTGCTTTGCAGGAACTTTTAAAAAGGATTCTCAGATTGGACTTTTTAGTCTGCTGTGGCTAGGAAGCTACAGCCAAGAACTTGCCAACAGATTATGTTTGTAGATTTGGGTGAATTTCTCTCTTTTAAAAGTCCTAAATATCCTGAGGATCCTGATTCTGCCAAGAAGTTAACTTTCTTAGTGCCTTATATGGCAGAGGATCCAATAAGATAGAAATAAGCCCTTTTTTTTCCTAATGGGAGCTTTATAAACATTGAATCTGAAAGTCAACCTTAGTTCCTTAAAGCTGTTTTGTCATATATGATTTGATGTACTTGATTCCAAATTATGGCATTCAATAAAGATGCAGATGTAGAGAATGAACTTGAGGACACAGGGGGGTGGAGGGGAAGCTGGGACGAGGTGAGAGGGTAGCATTGAAATATATACACTACCAAATGTAAAATAGCTAGTGGGAAGCAGCTGCATAGCACAGGGAGATCAGCTCGGTGTTTTGTGACCAGCTAGAGGGGTGGGATTGGGACAGTGGAGGGAGGTTCAAGAGGGAGGTGATACAGGGATATGTGTATACATATAGCTGATTCACTTTGTTATGCAGCAGAAACTAACACAATATTGTAAAGCAGTTCTACTCCAATAAAGATATAAAATAAATAAATAAATATGGCATTCAAGTCAAAGTCTTGGTAGTATAATCAACATTTCTAATTGTGTTCTGTTACAAGGAAAACAGATTTTTATTGAACTTATGAACTTATGCAAATAATTATATTTTTCTAAAAAAAGTACGCTTACTAGAAGTTTTTAAAACTAAGTATGCTTACTAGAGTGTTCTGAAGGAAGAAAAAAATAATTGTTTCATCTTCAGTCAGAAAGATATATTTACAAATTGTTGTAAGTTACACATAACTTAAGAGAAATACATTGCTTTAATTATGGAAAACAAAATATTAAAAAAAAATGATTCAAACAAAAAAGTCATAAAAATTACAATAATTCTTATCAGTTCATTCAGACTCATGGATTTATTGTGTGCTCTGCTTGAATTTGAGTTAACAGTACTATAAATTCATTAGCTTCTTCATTACTTCTGGAAACATTTACTCAGTCCAGAGGCATGTTCTCAGTGTTATTCAAATAATGCCATCATGCAACGTTCATGCCTGTAGCTTTATACACCATCATTAAAAAATCAAATTCAGGGCTTCCCGGGTGGCGCAGTGGTTGAGAGTCCGCCTGCTGATGCAGGGGGCACGGGCTCGTGCCCCGGTCCGGGAAGATCCCACATGCCACGGAGCGGCTAGGCCCGTGAGTCATGGCTGCTGAGCCTGCGTGTCTGGAGCCTGTGCTTCGCAACGGGAGAGGCCACAGCAGTGAGAGGCCCGCGTACCGCAAAAACAAAAATAACAAACAAAAAAAACATTTATAACAAAATAGTAAGGAACCATTCACAATTATAGTCCTTGTTTTTATAACTGGTCACAAATTCAAAGCTGTATTTATAACTACCTTCTGTTACTACCCATTCTATATTACCTTTGCATCAGCAAGCACCAGAGAAAGTCATGGTTCTTTACTGGTGGGGTGATTCAAACTTCATTCAGGATGGGTCTGGGCCATTATTAGTTCTGCTTGGATTGGGCTATTTTAGTTTCCCATTAACCTTAATAACAGGGCCAATGCTAATACTAAGAGACACCTAAGGAATCTTCTGTACTTGACATACTCTTCATTACCTCCATTATGGAATAATTCCCCAATTTCTCTTTGGAATTCACAAAAGTTCTTGCTTGACCAAACTTTAGCAAACTCTTGAACCTTCCCCTAAGCCCTTGTGTGCATTTGTAAATAAATCCTTAGCAAGAATCCTGCTAAGTCAGTTTAACAAGGGTCTCTCACTCTCCCCGTCTGATTACCATCAATATCTAATCAGGTATCTCATCCTCTGTCATCCAAAGGTGACGTCTGATCAGCCTGGCATGATTCAGCAAAAATCCTATTAGAACAATTTACCAGAATCTCCCTTATTCTTGCTGGTTCTTCCAGTAATATTCTATCTTGAGACCCACCAGGCCCACTGGCTAAAAATTCTTGCCCATGCTGTATTTGGAATTGGGCACAGGTCCAAAATGAGGATTCTTACCCGCTACTGCAATAGTCCTGAATGAAATCTGTTTATACCAATTAAACTACTTCCCATCTATGGTTTTCCGTGACAGTTATGGTACCATTACTTGCATGAGATCAGATTCTTCACTGGTCTCCTGGACTCCTAACTCAGAACCTTCATATGCAACTTTGAAGGTTTTGTCTTCACTCTTGACTGATTGGTCGGTGATCCAATGGATTCCTAGACCATTGCTCTTTAAACCTGGTAAGGAAAGACTTTGGCCCTTAAGATTTTTAGTGTAATCTATAAGATATGTTAGAGTTCCAGACAAACAGAGGCAGGGTAGAATACCAAGTTTCTCTGTTCATAACTATAATATTACCATTAAATAAAAAAAATGGAGCTTCTCTCAGTAGACTGAGAAACCCCCTCCTCCTGAACTCCTGCTGACTATATATGTTCTGCCAATTCTCTCTTATTCCTTTCTTGTTGCCATGATTTTACTAAGGATAAGTGGAATTTCAATGGCCTCTTTGGGAAATTTTGATCTTCTCAGCTAGTTACTCTAAAACTTCTTCCTGTCACAGTTGCTCCTTCTCATTTTGTTGCTTTAGACATTCCCTCCAATCTCCTTGAATCCTTTGATATGTCTTCCTTCAAACTCATACCTCCTCTGTCCCTCTGTCCACACTGCCATACTTTTCCTTTCCCATTTGAGTGGGAAACCCTCTACCAAGGGCTCTGTAGGGATTAAGGGATCCCCAAGAGCAATGAACCAAGGCTAGTAAGTGAACAAAAAGCTATTTGGAAACAAAACTGGATGTTTTGTCCACTCAGATGAGTTTGCAAGACATCAAGACAGTTGCTATCAGTCTCCTAGATACTTACATAAAATAGAATCTACAGCCTCCATCGTATTACATATCATGTCAATAAAATCTTAACAGTTTCCTCCAGAAATATTGGTAAACAGTAACCCTTTAAGTTGTCCTATTGCCAAAATCACAAGTCAGATAAAAATATAAAGATAAACCAGTGAGATTTTATGATGGTGTTTTATTGATTCATGGATAAAATTTTAGAATGTAAGTTATAAGACCTTGTTTTCATGTGCCTGTATGTTTATGTATGACCAAATTATTTTATAAAATTCTTTTGAGGAGCTCTATACAGATTGGCTTTGAGATATGTGAGCACTTTGATAAATTAAGTATCCATAAAATTCTCAGATATATACAAATTAATCCAATTATTTCTTGGTTTACTTGATCTGGGGCAATTTTTGGTAAATGAAGCTAGCTTTTAAAATTGTCAGTAAAATAAAAGCATACATGTTATGAATGTTGCCAGCATCAAATATAATACAGACATACATTCATTGCAGCTCTATTTACGATAGCCGGACATGGAAGCAAACTAAATGTCCATTGACAGAGGAATGAATAAAGAATATGTGGTACATATATACAATGGAATATTACTCAATCATAAAAAAGAATGAAACGATGCCATTTGCAGCAACATGGATGGACCTAGAGACTGTCATAGTGAGTGAAGTAAGTCAGACAGAGAAAGACAAATATCATATGATATCACTTATATGTGGCATCTAAAAAAATGAGTCAGGGCTTCCCTGGTGGCGCAGTGGTTAAGAATCCACCTGCCAATTCAAGGAACAAGGGTTCAAACCCTGGTCCAGGAAGATCCCACATGCCGCGGAGCAACGAAGCCCATGAGCCACAACTACTGAGCCTGCACTCTAGAGCCCACAAGTCACAACTACTGAAGTCCGCATGCCTAGAGCCCATGCTCCGCACAAGAAAAGCCACCGCAATGAGAAGCCCACGCACTGCAAAGAAGAGTAGCCCACACTCACCGCAACTAGAGAAAGCATGCACGCAGCAAGGAAGACCCAATGCAGCCAAAATTAAATCAATAAAATAAATACATAAATTAAAAAAAATGATGCAAATGAACGTATTTACAGAAGAGAAATAGAGTCACAGGTGTAAAAAACAAACTTATGGCTACCAGGGGGGAAAGAAGGGGAGGGATAAACTGGGA
The DNA here is from genome assembly GCF_008692025.1 of Phocoena sinus. Classification (NCBI taxonomy): domain Eukaryota; kingdom Metazoa; phylum Chordata; class Mammalia; order Artiodactyla; family Phocoenidae; genus Phocoena; species Phocoena sinus. The sequence goes on along the minus strand of NC_045764.1, from coordinate 55,628,406 downwards.
GATTGGGATTGACATATACACTGTACTATATATAAAATGGATAACTAATAACCACCTACTGTATAGCACAGGGAATTCACTCAATACTCTGTAACAACGTATATGAGAAAAGAATCTAAAAAAGAGTAGATATACGTATATGTATAACTGATGTAGTTTGCTGTACAGCAGAAAACTAACACAACGTTGTAAATCAAGTATACGCCAATACAATTTTTTTTTAATGCAGACATACATTAATTTCCTACCTAGAATTACCTGTCAAGCAAGCTTAAGCTATTTCTCCTAGGTGGTAACAACTATAAGACTATTGGGCTTCCCTGGTGGCACAGTGGTTAGGAGACCGCCTGCCGATGCACGGGACACGGGTTCGTGTCCTGGTCCGGGAAGATCCCACATGCCGCGTGAGCGGCTAGGCCCGTGAGCCATGGCCGCTGAGCCTGCGCGTCCAGAGCCTGTGCTCCGCAACGGGAGAGGCCACAACAGTGAGAGGCCTGTGTACTGCAAAAAAAAAAAAAAAAGACTATAAATTCAACCCAAAAATGTGTACAATAAAAATGAATTGCTTGATGCATGTCAGGCATGGCATTTTTTAAAAATAAAGAAAAACAAAAAGGATGAAACCGTATGTTTGACTTCTTAAGTTCTCGTTATCTGTGAACTTCTCAACATTCCAAATTTTTCAACAGGAAAATAATTTAGGATGATGTCTATAGATGTCTGTTTAGCACATGAAATTTTCAGGATCAATTCAACTATAGTTGAATTCAACTATTGTTGAAATGTTAAGAAGTGAATTGAGTACATGTAAAGAGGATAAAAAATTATAGGGACTTCCCTGGCAGTCCAGTGGTTAAGACTCGAGGCTCCCAATGCAGGGGACATGGGTTTGATCCCTGGTCAAGGAATTAAGATCCCTCATGCCGCATGGCACAGCCTGAAAAATTATAAATACACTTTTCAACAATAAATATGTTTTATAATATGTCTACTAAAAACAGTTCTACAAACATTTTGGTAACTTGAAACCTCAAATCTATACTAATTTAAGGTAAATAATGACTATTCATTGGATATCTAGATCATTTCCAAATAAGATAAAATATTGAAAGATTAATTGCTTTATGTTTAACATTAAATGAACAAATGTTTTAGCGACTTTGGCATCTTTTTATCATACAGTATAGAGAAGATAAATATATATGACCTATTAATAAAAGTGAGAAATTGTACTACAGAGATGCATGTACATGTAGAAAAATATGATATTACATATTCATAACTTTACTACAGAATGGTAGTATGAGGCAATTAAAATTTGCTCACATTCTAGTTTACTGTGTAAAAGAAAGACAACTGATGGTTATAAATTCTAACCAATACATGTAAATGACACTTCTGTGATTACAAGTTTAGAGGAAAAAAAACGTATGTATGCAGGGAATGAAAAATGTGTTTAGATAAAGAAAGTGATGAAGTATGTGTTTTTATTAATGGCAATAAGAGAATAATTTAGACCTAAATTAAAGTAACAATTTGTTCTAGAATGAGAAAGAGAAAAGAGTAAGACAAAAACTGAATGGACATAAAATAATTGTAGATTTATGAGAAAGAAATCTTGTAAAAGAAATCCTGTCTTGTGTGGTCAAAGCTGGCTAAGATTGGATGGATTTTTTTAAATAGAGTTATTAAAATTGACATAGAATTAATAATGTAATAAAGCAAAAGTGGAATTGGGTTCTGTCTTTCTTCTAAAATATAAACAAAGTTTATTTGGATGACTCCAAGTAGAAATTGTTAATTTTTTTCCTATACTTATAAGAAGTCAACTTGGAAACCAAGATTTTCCCTCTTAAAATAAGTCCCAGTGTTCTGTATTGTTTTTATCAGGTCTTTAATTACTCAAGAAAACCAGAGATCAGCCAAGATGGTGGAGTAGAAAGACCCTGAGCCTACCTCCCTTCCTAAACACAACAAAATCACAAATATCTGCAGAACAACCATCTATGAAAAAGACCAAAACAGACCAGAAAAAACTTCTTCTACAACTAAAGACATAAAGAAGGAACCCTGAGACTTCCCTGGCACTCCAGTGGTTGGGGCTTCACCTTCCAGTGCAGGGAGTGGAGGTTCAATCCCTGGTCAGGGAGCTAGGATCCCACAAGACTTGTGGCCAAAAAACCAAGACATAAAACAGAGGCAATAGTGACAAATTCAATAAGGACTTTAAAAATTGTCCACATCAAAAAAAAAAAAAAAAAAAAAAGAAGGAACCATAACGAGACAAGTAGGAGGGACAGACTCATGATATAATCAAATCTCATACCACAGGTTGGGCAACCAAGAAACTGGAGAATAAGTCTATTGCAGAGGTTCTCCCATGGGACTGACGGTTCTGAACCCCCACATAGCGCTCATTCAGCCTGGGGGTTCTGCACCAGAAAGACAAGCCCCCAGAGCACGTGGCTTTGAAATCCAGCAAGGCTTTATTTAGGGAGTCCAAAAGGACTGGGGGAAATAGAGACTTCACTCTTAGAAGGCACACACAAAATCTCACCTACACTGAGACCCAGGGCAAAAGCAGTGATTTGATAGGAGCCTGGACCAGGCCTAACTGCTGGTCTGAGAGAGTCTCCCAGAAAGGCAGATGGTGACTGTGGCTAACCCTGGGGTCATAAACACTGGCAGCAGCCATATTTGGGAGCTTTCTACCACATGGACACTACTTTAGGTGGCCACCAACCTGGGATCCTCCCTCTAGCTCATTAGCACAAAGACCTGACCCCACCCAACACCTTTAGGTGCCAGTGCTTGGGATACCTCAGGCCAAACAACTAATTGGGTGGGGACACAGTCCCACCCATCAACAGATAGGCCATCTAAATATTTCCTGAGTCCACAGCCACCTCTAGAAATGCCCCTAGACACAGTCCTTCCTACCAGAGAGCCAAGACCCAGCTCCACCCACCAGTAGGAAGGCACCAGCCATGCCCTCTAGGAAGCCTGCAGTAGCCTCTACACCAGCCTCACCCACCAGAAGGCAGACACCAGAAGTAAGAAAACATCAATCCTGCAGCCTGTGGGCCCAGCCTGCCCACAGCAGGCTAGACCCTACCTTGAGACCATCTGGAGCCCATCCTGCCCACTAGAAAGCAAGCACAATCTTCAGGATACCATGGCCCCCATACCTAACTGTCAGGAGCTTCCCCTTCCTACCAACAATCTGACACCAGCTCTGGGATCCCTGGACCCTTCAGCCAGGCTCCAGAATTTGACTCTGCCTGCCTGTAGTCCAGCGGTACCCCAAGACCTGGATTCACTCATCACTGGTGGGGGGAGGGAGAGACCGGGAGTCTTCTGGACCCTGAATCCACCCACCAGTGAGTCAGCACTATCCCTAAGGCTTCCTGATGCTCTGCAGCCAGCCACCTTATGACCAGGCCCTGATAAACAGCAGACAGCAGCATCCGCACAAGACAGAGCCTGGCAACCAACCGAGCTAGTGGCTAACAGAGCCTACCAGACTGCCCACATAGTCAGCCCACCACAGCAGGACTCATACAGCATTCTTAGGATGAAACCCCTAAAACATATACATTGGGTGATGAGAGGAAAGTGCACTGCTGGGACACATAGGATGTCTCCTACAAAAGGCCACTTCTCCAAGGTTGGGAAATGTGAATAACCTAACAGATATATAAAAATACAAGCGGCAACTTAGACAAAATGAGGTGGCATAGATGAAGGAACAAGATAAAACCCCAGAAGAAGAACAAAATGAGGTGGAACCAGGTAAGCTACCTGAGAAAGAATTCAATGTAATGATCATAAAGATGATGAGAAGAATGGATGGACAGAGTGAGAAGTTAGAAATTTTTTAAAAAGAGTTAAAAAAAATAAAGAAAAATCAAACACAGATGAATACCATAACTGAAATGAAAAAAGTACACTAGAAGAATCAACAGTAGACTAAATGATACAGAGGAATGGATCAGTGGGCTGCAAGACAGAATAGTGGAAATCACTGCCGCTGAACAGAAAAAAGAATAAAAAGAAATGAGGATAGTTTAAGAGACTTCTGGGACAATATAAAGCACACGAATATTCACATTCTAGGTGTCCCACAAGGAAAAGAGAGAAAAAGGTGCTAAGGACATATTTGAAAACATAATAGCTGAAAAATTCCCTAACCTGGGAAAAGAAATAGTCACCCAAGTGCAAGAAGTGCAGACAGTCCTATACAGGATAAGCCCAAAGAGGAACAGACAAAGACGCATTGTAATCAAAATGATGAAAATTCAATATAAAGAGAAAAAAAAAAAAAAGGCAACAAGGGAAAAGTAACTAATAACATACAAGGGAACTCCATAAGGCTATCAGGTGATTTTTCAGCAGAAAATATGCAGGCCAGAAGGGAGTGGCACAATATATTTAAAATGATGAAAGAGAAAAACGTACCACAAAGAATGTTGTAACCTTATCTAGGAAGGCTCTCATTCAGATTTGATGGAGAGATCAAATGCTTTACATACAAGCAGGAGCTAAAAGTGTTCAGCACCACCAAACCAGCCTTACAACAAATGTTAAAGGAAGTTCTCTAGGTGAGAAGGAATAGGCCACAACTAGAAACAAGAAAATTACAAATTGGAAAACCTCACTGGAAAAGGCAAACATACAGTAAAGGTAGGAAATCATCCACACAAAAACAGTCAGTAGGGAGGTTAAGAGATAAATTAGTAAAATCATCCATATCCACAAAAAAGAGTTAAGGGATATACAAAACAATTAGATTTAAAATATAATATCAAAAACAGTCATCATGAGGGGAAGGAAATACAAACGCAGGGGTTTTAAAATGCATTTGAAATTAAGAGATCAGCAATTTAAATTAATCATATATATATATATATATATATATATATATAGAGAGAGAGAGAGAGAGAGAGAGAGAGAGACTGCTATATAAAAGCCTCATGGTAACCACAAACCAAAACTCTATGACAGATAAACACACAAAAAAAGAAAAGGAATCCAAATATAACACTAAAGATAGTCATTAAATCACAAGAGAAGAGAACACAAAAAAAAAAAGAAAAGAAAAAGAAAAGGGAAAAAGACCTACAAAAACAAACCTAAAACAATTTAAAAAATGGCAATATGACCATGCATATTGATATTACCTCTAAATTTAAATAGACTAAATGCTCCAATCAGAAGAAACAGAATGGCTGAATGGATACAAAACCAAGACATGTATATATGCTGTCTACAGGAGACTCATTTCAGATCAAGAGACACACAGACTGAAAGTGAGGAGATGGAAAAAGTTATTCCACACAAAAGGAAATCAAACGAAAGCTGGAATAGCAATACTTATATCAGAAAACATAGACTTTAAAATGAAGATTGTTAGAAGAGGTTAAAAGGGACACTACATAACGATCAAGGGATCAATCCAAGAAGAAGATATAACAGTTGCAATTACATATACACCCAACATAAGAGCACCTAAAAACATAAGGCAAGCATTAATGGACATAAAAGGAGAAATCAGCAGTAACACAAAAATAGAAGGGGAATTTAACACCTTGCTTACATCAATGGACAGATAATCCAAACAGAAAAATCAATAAGGAAACAGAGGTCTTAAATGACACATTAGACCTAGTGCACTTATTTGATATATAGAGAGAGAGCACTCCTTCCAAAAGAAGGAGAATACACATTCTTTTCAAGGGCACATGGAATATTCTTCAGGATAAATCACATGCTGGGTCACAAAGCAACCCTCAGTAAATTTAAGAAAACTGAAATTATGTTAAGCATTGTTTTTGACCACAATGCAATAAGACTAGAAATCAACTACAAGAAAAAAACCTTCAAACTAAACAAAAGGAGGCTAAACAATATGCTACTAAACAACCAATGAATCACTGAAGGAATTAAAAAGGAAATAAAAAAATCTAGAGGCACATGAAAATGAAAACACAATGATCCATAATCTATGGGAAGCAGCAAAAGCAGTTCTAAGAGGGAAGTTTATAGTGATAGAAGCTTACCTCAAGAAATAAGAAATATTTCAAATAAACAACCTAAACTTACACCTAAAGGAATTAGAGAAAGAAGGCTAAACAAAACCCAAAGTTAATAGAAAGAAAGAAATCACAAACACCAGAGCAGAAATAAATGAAATGTGGACTGGAAAAAGAAAAACAATAAGAAAGAGAAATAAAACTGAAAACTGGTACTTTGAAAATACAAACAAAATTTATAAACTTTTAGGCAGACTCATCAAGGAAAAAAAGGAGAGGGTCCATATCAATAAAATCAGAAATGAAAAAGAAGAGGTTACAGCTGACACCACAGAAACACAAAGGATCATAAAAAACTACTATGGACAACTATATGCCAATAAAATGGACAACCTAGATGAAATAGACAAATTCTTAGAAAGGTACAGTGTCCCAAGATGAAACAGGGAGAAATAGAAAATATGAACAGGCCAATTACAAGTACTGAAACTGAATCTGTGATTTTAAAACTCTCAGCAAACAAAAGTCCAGGGCCAGATGGCTTCACAGGCAAATTCTATCAAACGTTTAGAGAAAGGCTAACACCCACCCTTCTAAAATTATTTCAAAAATTTGCAGAGGAAGGAACACATCCAAACTCATTCTATGAGGCCACCATCACCAAAACCAATCAAAGGTACCACAGAAAAAGAAAATTACAGGCCAATATCTTTGATGAATATAGATGCAAAAAATCCTCAAAAATACTAGCAAACCAAAAACAACAATACATTAAAAGGATCAGACACCATGATCAAGTGGGATTTATCCCAGGGATGCAAGGATTTTTCAATATCCACAAATCAATCAATATGATATACCACATTAACAATTGAAGAATGAAAACCATATGATCATCTTAGTAGAAGCAGAAAAAAGCTTTTGACAAAATTCAACATCTATTTATGATTAAAAAATAACTTTTCATAAAATGGGCATAGAGGAAATATACCTCAATATAATAAAGGCCGTATATGACAAACCTACAGCTAACATCATATTCAGTGATGAAAAGCTGAAAACATGTCCACTAAGACCAGGAACAAGACAAGGATGCCCATTATTGCCACTTTTATTCAACATAGTTTTTGGAACACAGAGCCACAGCAATCAGACAAAAAACAAAGCAAAACAAAAACAGCAAGAAAAAGAATCCAGATTGGAAAGGAAGAAGTAAAACTGTCACTGTTTTCAGATAACATGATATTATACACAGAAAATTCTAAAAATGCCACCAAAGAACTCCTAGGTCTCATCAATGAATTTGGTAAAGTGACTGGATACAAAATTAATATACAGAAATTGGTTGCATTTCTATACACTAACAACAAAATGTCAGAAAGAGAAATTTAGGAAACAATCCCATTTACCATCACATCAAAAAGAATAAAATACCTAGGAAGAAACCTGCCTAAGGAGGCAAAAGACCTGTATTCCAAAAACTATAAGATGCTGATGAAAGGAATTAAAGATGACACAAACAGATGGCAAGATATACCATGTTCTTGGATTGGAAGAATCAACACTGAAAATGACTATACTACCCAAAGTAATCTACAAATCCAGTGCAATCTCTATCAAATTACCAATGGCATTTTTCACAGAATCAGAACAAAAAATTTTACAATTTGTATGGAAACACAAAAGTCCCTGAATAGCCAAAGCAATGTTTGATAAAAAACAAACAAACAAACAAAAACGGAGCTGGAAGAATCAGACTCCCTGACTTCAGACTATACTACAAAGCTACAGTCAACAAAACCATCTGGTGTTGGCGGAAAAACAGACATATAAATTAATGGAAGAGGATAGAAAGTTCAGAAATAAATCCACAAATTTATGGCCAATTAACCTATAACACAGGAGGCAAGAATATACGAAGGAGAAAAGACAGTCCCTTTAATAAGTGATGTTGGGAAAACTGGACAGCTACATGTAAAAGAATGAAATTAGAACATTCTCTAACACCATATAAAAAAAACATACAAAACCTCAAAATGGATTAAAGACCTAAATGTTAGACCAGTCCACTATAAAAATCCTAGAGGAAAACATAGGTAGACTACGCTTTGACATAAATCACAGCAATACTTTTTTGGATCCATGTCCTAGAGTAATGGAAATTAAAAAAAAATAAACAAATGGGACCTTATTGAGCTGAAAAACTTCTGCATAGCAAAGGAAACCTTTGACAAAATGAAAAGGCGGTTCAAATGGGAGAGAATATTTGCAAATGATATGACCGACAAGGGGTTAATATCTGACATATATAGACAGCTCATACAACTCAACATCAAAGCAAAAAACAGCAGGATTCTAAAATGGCAGAAGACCTGAATAGACATTTTTCCAAAGAAGATGTACTGATGGACAGCAGGCACATGAAAAAATGTTCAATATCTCTAATCATCAGAGAAATGCAAATCAGTACCACAATGAGATATCACCTCACATCTGTAAAAATGGCTACCATCAAAAAGTTTACAAATAACAAATGTTGACAAGGAGGTGGAAAAAAGTGAACTCTAGTACACTGTTGGTGGGAATGTAAATTGGTACAGCCACTAGGGAGAACATTAGGGAGGTTTCAAAGAACCGAAAATATATCTAACATATGATCCAGCAATTCCACTTTGTGATATATATATCAAAAAACTACAAAAAAAGACTAATTGAAAAGATACAGGCACCCAAATGTTCATAGCAGCATTATTTACAATAGCCAAGATATGGAAGCAACCCAACATGCACATGGATAAAGATGTGATATATATACCACTCAGCCATAAAAAAATAATGAAATTCTGCCATTTGCAACAATGTGGATGGACCTCGAGAGTATTATGCTTAGAGAAATAAATCAAAGATAAATTGTGTATGTTATCACTTATATGCAAAATCTAAAAAATAAAACTGTACAGCAAAACAGAAACAGAGTCAAAGATACAGAGAACAAACTAGTGGACTCCCCTGGTGGGGAAGGGGGAATGGGAGGGAGGCGACAAGATATTTATATGGGATTAAGAGATACAAACTCCTATGTATAAAATAGATAAGCAACAATGATATAATGTATAGCACGGGGAAATATAGCTTTTATTTTGTAATAACTTTAGGTGGAGTATAATCTATAAAAATACTGAATCACTACGCTATAAACCTGAAACTAATATAATATTGTAAATCCACTATATTTCAATTGAAAAACAAAGAAAGAAATGTGGTGGGAAAACTTTCCTGCATCTCGCAAGTTCTTTATGGTGGCACAAATATTTGCAATGCTTCCAGGAATCAGTATTGACTTGGATTTACTATTTTTGTTGGTAGATTCAGCTCTAATGTCTTCAATGTCACCTCTCCCACCATAACAGCTCTCATTTCACAGGTCAAGAAACCAATGACAGGTTTCTGACATGAGCTAAGTTTACCTAATCCAATTATGAATTCTAAAACTGTGAAAGTAACCATCAGATGGATCTGGGAACCACTGGACTCACTGTAAGACCATTTCCATCTAAAAACCAGAAATCATCTGAGCCCCCCCAAAGCCCCTACTCTGTTGGAGGGCCACCGTGACATTTTAGTTTCCCTGGAAGCAATGTCAGTTCAAAACTAGTGTCTAGTGGTGCTTGAAAGTTCTGATAATTTTCTTTTTGCCAATCATGGTTACCCCAGTTAAAGACTCTAGTTCCCTCTGGGGAAGTCTGGAGAAAGATTAACAGAACAAACCTCTCATACTGTACTGAAGTCTTTCCTCAAATGGACCTGGTCTCTTCATTCAAGGAATTCTGGGTCTATAAACTGAGTCAAATCTGGAAATTCACTGATGGACTTTCACTCTGATTTTTATGATTCAAGTAAGACTAGTGTTTACTTGTCCTACATATCAAGTAAAAATTTAGTAGTCTTCCATATCTCTTTCACTTCTAGGAATATCAAGATAACAAGCAAAGGCCATAGATCTGTGCAATTCAGACTATTCTGATTGCTGCCTAGACTCTGAAGTCCATTACTGTAACTATGCCTACTTTGGTTTTGGCCCTTGACAAATCTACTTAGTCCCTACCACACAGGGATCCAATTACTCCTGTCACATTTAGATTTTCCAGTTGAGTGGCTGCAGTTCTCACTATAAGTTCTGTTAACATTTGGGTTGCTATGCTGCTAAAAAAATAAGAGCATCATGGAACACTTCAAGGATGCTAGGCCTCCTCTTACAAATTTATTTATCAAATGATTGGTGCAAGATGTGTCTTCTGGACCCTCTTATAATGGGTAAGTAAGTCTTAAATCACACATCCACCCTAAAGTTCTACATTTCTAAGTTTTTAAATATCTTCCTCTACATTAAACAAGAGGATTTTAGGCATTTCTATTTAACTTAAGATGGTCCATCTTTTAATTCATGCTTCAGCCAACCAGTCCAACAAACTGATGTAGCTCTTTTTATCTCCTTAAGCTGCAACATTAAATGCGTAATCTCTGCTTAGTGGTCCCATGTCAATACATTTGGTCTGATTTGACTTTACGTATCTTCTATCTCTCACATTCTTAATATACTTCTTCACACATATTCCACAGATTTCTGACTGTATACATTAGAAAACTCAATTAATTCTTTGTTGTATTAATGCAACTCCTCAAGGATCGCTTTTGTACCTCACCTTTAGTGACCTGTAGAGACTTGAGGCTAGATATAGGTGGCAACTGCCTCAGAGGATGTTATTATCTTATTCTCATGCAATGTAGGACTAGTCCCCTCAGATTCAGGTGAAAACACTAATACCACTGTAAATTAGGAGCTGTTAACATTTGGGTGGCAATGCTGCTACACATGAGGAAGGAGAGTTCCCTTCCACTGGCTGTGAGATCACTTGCATGGGCAAAAGCACTCATTATAATGTAGAGACTCAATGCCTCCAGCCTCATCAGTGTCTTCCCATACTTCTCCATCTAGTATACAGGATCCCATTTTTTCCATTTAATATCCTCACCTAAACAGTAGACACCCTATGAGCCTGGGATATCAACCTGCCTTGATATTCAACAAATAGCAATCTGACTTTAAGCAATTTCAGCTCTGCCAAATGATAAGACTCTTTCTTGGTGATTCTAAAATTTCTTAGGACACTCATGCAATGCATGAGCTGAGAATTCAAACTGAGCTCATCCTTTTTGTGCAACACTTTGCTCAGAAACACTAGAAGGAACCAACAAATATCACTATATTCCTTAGTTTACAAAATATATTAGAATTATCATATATAAAAGTACATAATTCCTTGTTTATTACAGTTATCCAATGTAAGTATTTTGCATATCTCTATAAGCAGTTCACACCCTGGACTATCAGTGCTGTGTTTATAACTGGAAATAGAGTCAGTAGTATCTTTAAACCTAATCATATTTGAGAGCCCTTCCCAGGAACTAAGAAAATAACTCTGAAAACTCATACTTATTTTTTTTGGCCCTAGAACTCCTCTCCTTATCAAAATCTATATTGAATAGGGTTCTCAAAAAAATCCAGATGCAATGGGAAATAGAGGGATAGATAAATAGAGACACATATACATATATACATACATACACAGATGTAAGAGAAGATTTAAAATAAGAATTGGCTCAGGAATTATGCAGGTGAAGAGTCCCACAATTTGCCATCAGCAGATTGTGCAGACTGTTCAGATTTCTGGAGAACCAATAAATCCAGTGGAATAATTTAGGCTCTGAAGACCTGAGAAAAAGGGATAACTGGTGCAGTCCCAGAGTCCAAAACGCTGAGAAAGAGGAACACTCATTTCATAGGGTGGGAATAAATGGACATCCAGGTCAGGAAGAGAGACAGGGATTTGCCCTTTCTTCACCTTGTTTTCTATTAAGGCTCTCTATTTGAATTGAATGCTGTCTGCTCACACGTTGAGCAAGGATTTCTTTACTCAGTTTACCCTTCCAGAAAAATCCTCACAAACATACCAAGAAAGGATGTTTTACCAGCTATATAGACTTCCCTTAACAAGGCAAGTTGACACATAAATTTAGCTATCACAAGTCCACCCCTTGACAAATTGACACCTAACCCATTGCCTTAAACCATATTAATCTACAAATAAAGACAATCATAAGATGATAATTCATCCAGCATGACACAACCATGCTGCTACAATGGAAAAACAACCTAACTTCTTCCTCAGAAAAAGATTTAATGTCCTTGAGTAATGTTTACTCTTAACAAATACTATGATATAAAATTAACAATATTCAAATTCTGTAATACAAAATCAACTTATCTCAGGTTACCTTATAAGGCAATATGAGAGGATAGAAAAAAAATATTTGCTTAACATATGTATATATACACATGCAAAGATATTCATAACAAAATAAGGATGAAAATACTCATGGCAAATCCTTTTTTCTGCCACCAGTCACATGATCATAGCTAGTGTTCATAACTACCTTCTCTTCTGCTAGGCATTCTGTATTCCCTTTACTTCAGCAACAACGTCATCCGGTTGTGTTTTCTTATCTGGTTGGGACCCAAACCTTCATTTCTGAAAGTCTGGCACAGTCTGGCACAACAGTCCTGGTGTTGCTTGGATTGAATAGTTGTAGTTTTCTATGATCTTAATCATGGTGATTATAATACAGAGAAACCCTAATTGATATCCTGTATTCCAGACATACTCTTTCTTACCTCCATTGCAGAGTAGCTGTCCAAGTTCACTTTGGCAGTGACAAACATTAGTAAACAGGTAATATTAACTTGTCCCATTTGCCTGTCACACAATTCAGATAAAAATATAAAGTGGATAAAAACCAGTGAGATTGAATTACTATATTTTCGTCTTGTGGAAAAAAATAGAATGAAAACTGTGAGGTATCTTTTGCATCTGTCTGTATGTTTTGTTTTTTAAATTTTTTATTGGAGTGCAGTTGATTTACAATGTTGTGTTTGTTTCAGGTGTACAAGAAAGTGAATCAGCTATACATATACATATATCCACTCTTTTTTAGATTCCTTTCCCATATAGGCCATTAGAAAAATTGAGTAGAGTTCCCTGTGCTATACAGTAGGTCCTTATTAGTTATCTATTTTATATATAGTAGTGTGTATATGTCAATCTCAAACTCTCAGTTTATCCCTCCCCCCATCTTATCCTTGGTAATCATAAGTTTTTCTACATCTGTAACTCTGCTTCTGTTTTGCAGATAAGTTTATTTGTACCCTTTTTTAGATTCCAAATATAAGTGATATCATATGACAGTATGACACTCAGTATGACAATCTCTAGGTCCGTGCATGTTGCTGCAAATAGCATTATTTTGTTCTTTTATATGGCTGAGTAATATTCCATTGTATATATGTACCACATCTTCTCTATCCATTCCTCTGTCAATGGACATTTAGGATGCTTCCATGTCCAGGCTATTGTATAGTGCTTCAATTAACATTGTGGTGCATGTATCTTTTCGAATTATGGTTTTCTCCTCATATATGCCCAGGAATGAGATTGCTGGATCATATAGTAACTCTATTTTTAGTTTTTTAAGGAACCTCCATACTGTTCTCGATAGTGGCTGTACCAATTTACATTACAACCAACAGCGCAGGAGAGACCCCTTTTCTCTACACCCCCTCCAGCATTTATTGTTTGTAGATTTTTTCATTACAACCATTCTAACGGTGGAGGTTTTACCTCATTGCATTTTGATTTGCATTTCTCTAATAATTAGTGACGATGAGTATCTTTTCATGTGATTTTTTAGCCATCTGCATGTCTTTTCTTTTTTACATCTTTATTGAGTATAATTGCTTTACAGTGGTATGTTAGTTTCTGCTTTATAACAAAGTGAATCAGCAATACATATACATATATCCCCATATGCTCCTCCCTCTTGTGCCTCCTTCCCATCATCCCTATCCCACCCCTCTAGGTGGTTACAAAGCACAAGGCTGATCTCCCTGTGCTATGTGGCTGCTTCCCACTACCTATCTATTTCACATTTGGTAGTATATGTATGTACATGCCACTCTCTCAATTCGTCCCAGATTACCCTTCCCCCTCCCCATGTCCTCAAGTCCATTCTCTATATCTCTGTCTTTATTCCCGTACTGCCCCCTGGTTCTTCAGAACCATTTTTTTTTTTTTTTAGAATCCATGTATATGTCTTACCATATGGTATTTGTTTTTTCTCTTTCTGACTTACTTCACTCTGTATGACAGACTCTAGGCCCATCTACCTCACTACAAATAACTCAATTTCATTTTTTATGGCTCAATAATATCCCATTGTATATATGTGCCAGAACTTCTTTATCTATTCATCTGTTGATGGACACTTAAGTTGCTTCCTTATCCTGGCTATTGTAAATAGTGCTGCAATGAACATTATGGTACATGACTCATTTTGAATTATGGTTTTCTGAGGGTATATGCCCAGTAGTGGAATTGCTGGGTACTATGGTAGTTCTATTTTTAGTTTTTAAAGGAACCTCCATACTGTTCTCCATAGTGGCTGTATCAATTTTCATTCCCTCCAACAGTGCAAGAGGGTTCCCTTTCCTCCACACCATCTCCAGCAGTTATGATTTGTAGATTTTTTGATGGTGGCCATTCCTGACGCAGTGTAAGGTAATACCTAGTTGTAGTTTTGGAATTACATTTCTCTAATAATTAGTAATGTTGAGCATCCTTTCATGTGTTTGTTGGCAATCTGTATATTTTCTTTGGAGAAATGTCTATTTAGGGTCTTCTCCCTATTTTGGAACTTTTTTATTTATTTATTTTTTTCTGATATTGAGCTGCATGAGGCAGCGTGTACATTTTGGAGATTAACCCTCTGTCAGTTGCTTCATTTGCATATAATTTTCTCCCATTCCAAAGGCTGTCTTTTCATCTTGTTTATGGTTTCCTTTGCTGTGCAAAAGCGTTTAAGTTCATTAGGTTCCATTTGTTTATTTTAGTTTTTATTTCCATTTCTCTAGGAGGTGGGTCAAAAGGATCTTGCTGTGATATATGTCATAGTGTTTTTGGCCTAAGTTTTCCTCTAAGACTGTTATAGTATCTGGGCATTGCATTTAGGTCTTTCATCCATTTTGAGTTTATTTTTGTGCATGGTGTTAGGGACTGTCCTAATTTCATTCTTTTACATGTAGCTGTCCAGTTTTCCCAGCACCACTTATTGAAGAAAACTGTCTGTTCTCCATTGTATATTCTAGCCTCCTTTATCAAAGATATGGTAACCATATGTATGTGGTTTTATCTCTGGGCTTTCAATCCTGTTCCATTGATCTATCTTTCTGTTTTTGTGCCAGTACCATAGTGTCTTGATTACTGTAGATTTATAGTATAGTCTGAAGTCAGGGAGCCAGATTCGTCCAGCCCCTTTTTTCTTTCTCAAGATTTCTCTGGCTGTTCGGGGTCTTTTGTGTTTCCAAACAAATTGTGAATTTTTTTGCTCTAGTTCTGTGAAAAATGCCATTGGTAATTTGATAGGGATTGCAATGAATTTTCAGATTTCTTTGGGTAGTATAGTCATTTTCACAATGTTGATTCTTCCAATCCAAGAACATGGTATATCTCTCCATCTCTTTGTATCATCTTTAATTTGTTTCATCAGCATATTATAGTCTTCGGCATGCAGCTCTCTTGTCTCCTTAGGTAGGCTTATCCCTAGGCATCTTATTCTTTGTGTTGCAATGATAAATGGGAGTGTTTCCTTAGTTTCCCTTTCCTATTTTTCATCACTAGTGTATAGGAATGCAAGAGCTTTCTGTGCATTACTTTTGTATCCTGCTACTTTACCAAATTCATTCATTAGCTCTAGTAGTTTTCTGATAGCAACTTTAGGATTCTCTATGTTTAGTATCATGTCATCTGCAAACAGTGACAGCTTTACTTCTTATTTTCGGTTTGGATTCCTTATATTTCTTTTTCCTCTCTGGTTGCTGTGACTGAAACTTCCAAAACTATGTTGAATAATAGTGGTGAGAGTGGGCAACCTTGTCTTGTTCCTGATCTTACTGGAAAAGGTTTCAGTTTTTCACCATTGAGAATGATGTTGGCTGTGGGTTTGTCATATGTGGCCTTTATTACGTTGAGGTAAGTTCCCTCTATGCCTATTTTCTGGAGGGTTTTTTTGGCATAAATAGCTGTTGGATTTTGTCAGAAGATTTTTCTGAATCTGTTGGGGTGATCATATGGTTTTTCTCCTTCAATTTGTTAATATGCTGTATCACATTGATTGATTTGCATACATTGAAGAATCTTTGCATCCCTGGGATAAACCCCACTTGATCATGGTGTATGATCCCTTTAATGTGCTGGTGGATTCTGTTTGCTAGTATTTTGTTAAGGATTTTTGCATCTATGTTCCTCAGTGATATTGGCCTGTAGTTTTCTTTCTTTGTGACATCTTTGTCTAGTTTTGGTATCAGGGTGATGATGGCCTCGTAGAATGAGTTTGGGAGTGTTCCTCCCTCTGCTACATTTTGGAAGAGTTTGAGAAGGATAGGTGTTAGCTCTTCTCTAAATGTTTGATAGAATTTGCTGAAGCCATCTGGTCCTGGGGTTTTGTTTGTTGGAAGATTTTTAATCACAGTTTCAATTTCAGTGCTTGTGATTCGTCTGTTCATATTTTCTATTTCTTCCTGGTTCAGCCTTGGCAGGTTGTACATTTCTAAGAATTTGTCCATTTCTTCCAGGTTCTGCATTTTATTGGCATATAGTTGCTTGTAGTAACGTCTCATTATCCTTTGTATTTCTGCAGTGGCAGGTGTTACTTCTCCTTTTTCATTTCTAATTCTATTGATTTGAGTCTTCTCCCTTTTTTCCTGGATGAGTCTGGCTAGTGGTTTATCAATTTTGTTTATCTTCTCAAAGAACCAGCTTTTAGAGTTATTGATCTTTGCTATTGTTTCCTTCATTTCTTTTTCATTTATTTCTGATCTGATTTTTATGATTTCTTTCCTTCTGCTAACTTTAGGGTTTTCTTGTTCTTCTTTCTCTAATTGCTTTAGGTTTAAGGTTAGGCTGTTTATTTGAGATGTTCTTTGTTTCTTGAAGTAGGATTGTATTGCTATAAACTTCCCTCTTAGAACTGCTTTTGCTGCATCCCATAGGTTTTTGGTCATTTTGTTTTCATTGTCGTTTGTTTCTAGATACTTTTTGATTTCCTCTTTGCATTCTTCAGTGATCTCTTGGTTATTTAGTACTGTACTGTTCAGCCACCATGTGTTTGTATTTTTTACAGAATTTTTCCTGTAATTGACATCATGTTACGGTTGGAAAAGGTACTTGATAGGGTTTCAATTTTCTTAAATTTACCAAGCCTTGATTTGTGACCCATATATGACTTATCCTGGAAAATGTTCCATGAGCACTTGAGAAGAAAGTGTATTCTGTTGTTTTTGGTTGGAATGTCCTATAAATATCAATTAAGTCCATCTTGTTTAATGTATCTCTTAAAGGTTGTGTTTCCTTATTTGTTTTCATTTTGGATGATCTGTCCATTGGTGAAAGTGGGGTATTAAAGTCCTCTACTATGAATGTGGTACTGTCGATTTCCCCTTTTATGGCTCTTATCATTTGCCTTATGTATTGACATGCTCCTGTGTTGGGTGCATAACTTTACAATTGTTATATCTTCTTCTTGAATTGATCCCTTAATCATTATGTAGTTTACTTCTTTGTTTCTTGTAATAGTCTTTATTTTAAAGTTTATTTTCTCTGATATGACTATTGCTACTCCAGTTTTCTTTTCATTTCCATTTGAATGGAATATCTTTTTCCATCCCCTCACTTTCAGTGTGTATGTATCCCTAGGTCTGAAGTGGGTCTCTTGTAGACAGCTTATATACAGGTCTTGCTTTTGTATCCATTCAGCCACTCTATGTCTTTTGGTTGGAGCATTTAATCCATTTACATTTAAGATACTTATTGATATGTATGTTCCTATTACCATTTTATTAATTGTTTTGAGTTTATCTTTGTAGGTCTTTTCCTTCTCTTTTGTTTGTTGCCTAGAAAAGTTCCTTTAGCATTTGTTGTAAAGCTGGTTTGGTGGTGCTGAATTCTCTTTGCTTTTGCTTGTCTGTAAAGGTTTTAATTTCTCTGTCTAATCTGAATGAGATCCTTGCTTAGTAGAGTAGTCTTGGTTGTAGGTTTTTCCCTTTCACCACTTTAAATATGTCCTGCCACTCCCTTCTGGCTGCAGTGTTTCTGCTGAAAGATCAGCTGTTAACCTTATGTGGCTTCCCTTATGTGTTACTTTTTGTTTTTCCCTTGCTGCTTTTAATACGTTTTCTTTGTATTTAGTTACTGATAGTTTGATTAATATGTGTCTTGGCATGTTTCTTCTTGGATTTATCCTGTATGGGACTCTCTGTGCTTCCTGGACTTGCCTAACTATTTCCTTTCCCATATTAGGGAAGTTTTCAACTATAATCTCTTCAAATATTTTCTCATTTCCTTTCTTTTTCTCTTCTTCTTTTGGGACTCCTCTAATTTGAATGTTGTTACATTTAGTGTTGTCCCAGAAGTCTCTGAGACTGTCCTCAATTTGGTTCATTCTTTTTCCTTTATTCTGCTCTGTGGTAGTTATTTCCACTATTTTATCTTGCATGTCACTTATCCATTCTTCTGCCTCAGTTATTTGGCTATTGATTCCTTCTAGAGAATTTTTAGTTTCATTTATTGTGTTGTTCATCATTATTTGTTTGCTCTTTAGTTCTTCTAGGTCTTTGTTAAATGTTTCTTCTATAATCTCCATTCTATTTCCAAGATTTTGGATCATCTTTACTATCATTAGTCTGAATTCTTTTTCAGGTAGACTGCCTATTTCCTCTTCATTTGTTTGGTCTGGTGGGTTTTACCTTGCTCCTTCATCAGCTGTGTGTTTCTCTCTCTTCTTTTTGTTTGAGTTACTGTGTTTGCGGTCTCCTGTTAGTAGGCTGCAGGTTTTTTGTTCCCATGTTTGTGGCGTCTGCCCCCAGTGTCTAAGTTTGGTTCAGTGGGTTGTGTATGCCTCCTGGTCAAGGGCACTGGTGCCTGTGTTCTGGTGGATGAGGCTGGATCTTGTCTTTCCAGTGGGCAGGACTGCATCCAGTGGTGTGTTTTGCGGTGCCTGTGACCTTATGATTTTAGGCAGCCTCTCTGCTAATGAGTGGTGTTTTGTTCCTGTCTTGCTATTTGTTGTCATAGGGTGTCCAGCACTGTAGCTTGCTGATCATTCAGTGGAGCTGGGTCTTAGCATTGAGACGGAGATCTCTTGGAGAGCCTTTGCCATTTGATATTACACGGAGCCAGGAGGTCTCCGGTGTAACGATGTCCTGAACTTGGCTCTCCGACCTCAGAGGCACAGGCTGACACCCAACTTGAGCACCAAGACACTGTCAGCCACACGGCTCAGAAAAAAAGTGAGAAAAAGAAAGAAGGAAAGAATGATAGAAAGAAGAAAGAAAGAAGGAAAGAAGGAAATTTATTAAAATTAAAAAATTTTTAATTATTAAAAATAAAAAGTAGTGAAAAATAAGAAAGAGAGAGCAACCTAACCAAGTATCAGATCCACCAAAGATAAGAAGTGCTAAAAACTATAATAAAAAAATTAAAAAAAAAAAGACAGAGAGAACCCTAGGACAAATGGTACAAGCAAAGCCTTGCAGACATAATCACACAAAGTCCACCACCTCAATTTTGAGATGATTTGTTTTCTATTCAAGTATCCCAGAGATGCAGGGCACATCAAGTTGATTGTGGAGATTTAATCCACTGCTCCTGAGGATTCTGGGAGAAATTTCCCTTTCTCTTTTTGTTCGCACAACTCCTGGGGTTAAGCTTTGGATTTGGTCCCACCTCTGTGTTTAGGTCACCTGAGGGCATCTGTTCTTCACTCAGACAGGACAGGGTTAAAGTAGCAGCTGACTCTGGGGCTCTGACTCACTCAGGCCGTGGGGACAGAGGGGTACGAATTCAGGGAGCCGGTGGTGGCAGAGTCAAGTGTGATGTTGCAACAGCCTGAGGCATGCTGTGTGCTCTCCCGGAGAAGTTGTCCCTGGATCATGGGACCCTGGCAGTGACGGGCTGCACAGGCTCCCGGGAGGGGTGGTGTGGATAGTGACCTGTGCTTGCACACAGGCTTCTTGGTGGCTGCACCAGCAACTTTAGCATTTCATGCCCGCCTCTGGTGTCCACACTGATAGCTGAGGCTCACGCCTGTCTGGAACTCATTTAGGCAGTGCTCTGAATTCCCCTTCTTCGCTCACCCTGAACCAATTGTCTCTTTGGCAGCTGCAGACTTTTTCCTGGGCTCCCTCCTGGCTAGCTGTGGCATACTAACCCCCTTCAGGCTGTGTTCATGCAGCCAAGCCTAGTCCTCTCCCTGGGATCTGAACTCTGAAGCCAGAGCCTCAGCTCCCAGTCCCCACCCCCCAGGTGGGTGAGCAGACAAACCTCTCAGGCTGGTGAGTGCTGGTTGGCAGCGATCCTCTGTGCAGGAATCTCTCCGGTTTTCCCTCTGCACCCCGTTGCTGTGCTTTCCTCCGTGGCTCTGAAGCTTCCCTCCCACCACCACGTCTCTGCCAGTGAGGGGCCTTCCTAGTGTGTGGAAACGTTTCCTGCTTCACAGCTCCCTCCCAGAAGTGCAGGTCCCATCCCTATTCTTTTGTCTCTGTTTTTTCTCTTTTCTTTTGCCCCCCAGGTATGTGGATAGTTTCTTGCCTTTCGGGAAGTCTGAGGTCTTCTGCCAGCATTCAGTAGGTGTTCTGTAGGAGTTGTCCCACATGTAGATGTATTTCTGGTATATTTGTGGGGAGGAAGGTGATCTCCACATCTTACTCTTCCACCATCGGAAGGTCTCCTCCCGGTCTGTATGTTTATGTATATGTATGTATGTATGTATGTATGTATTCATGTATGTTATGTATTTGTGACATTTTTCTACCTCTGGATGATATTACCAAATAAACTTGTTAAAATCATTTAATGGAGTTGTATTCAATTAGCTTGAAAAACAAACACTTTTATAAGTTATGTATTCTTAAAACACTCAGAATTATTGAAACAAATCCAATTTTCATGTTTACTTGATCAGGGACAATCTTTGATAAATAAAGCTACTTTTAAAAATTGTGAGTAAAATAAACACAGGGATGTCTTTAGAGTTGTCAGCATTAAATATAAAGCAGACATACAAATATATTTAATATATGTTTACTAGTCAAGCCAGCTTAAATTACCTCTAATAGATGGTTAAGATTATAAAAGTATAAATCTAACTTAAGAGCAATATTAACAATAAAAGTGAATTGCCTGATACATTTCAAGAGTAATATTTTTTTAAAGAAAAATAACAGAGAAGAACTATTTTGAAGTTCTTTGCTTCTGTGAGTTTTTGATACTTGCTTAATTTTTTCTTGTATGTATAATTAAGCCTTTATTTTAGAAAATTTTAACATTTTGATAAATTAATTGTATCACAACTAAGCTTTTATAAGGCATCCTTTCCCCAATTTAAACCCCAAAATGTCTCCAAATCTTATAAAGGAAATATTATCCTAGATTAAGCTGTGCAGCAGTGTTCTTATTTCCTTTTTCAGTATACTCCACAGTTTAATACAAAATGTAGAGTGTGCTACTCAAACTGAAATAATATGGCATTCAAGAATTTTGAGCTTTAAAAAGAAACAGGAGAGAAAGCCAAGATGACAGAGTAGAAGGACCCTAACTTCTGCTCCTCTCACAAACACAACAAAATCATAACAATCTGCAGAGCAACAAACATTGAAAAAGACTGAAACTACCAGAAAAGGTGCTTTACAGCTAAAGACATATAGATGAAACAATGAGATAGATAGGAGGGGTGGACTCACAATATAATCAAATCCCATACTTCTATAGTGGGTGACCCACAGACAGAAGAATAATTATATACAGAGGTTCACCCATAGAAGTGACAGTTCTCTGAGCCCCACATCAGGTCTGCCAGTCCAGGGGTTCAGCACCAGGAAGAGAAGTCCCCAGAACATTTGGTTTAGAAGGCCAGCAGGACTGGATTGAGGAAGCTCCACAGGATTGGGGGAAATAGACTTCACTATTAAAGGGTACACACAAAATATCATGCTGAGGAGACCAAGGGCAAAAGTAGTAATTTTATAGGAGCCTGAACAGACCTAACTGCTGGTCTTGGAGGGTCTCCTGGGGAGGCAGAGCATGGAGCTGTGGCCTACCCTGGGGACATAGATGCTGGTAGCAGATATAGTAGGGAGCATTCATCTGCTGAGGCTGACATTTTCACACCAAGTCCTGGCCACGCCCAACAGCCTGTAGGCTCCAGTGCTGGGATGCCTCAGTCAAACAACAAACTGGGTGAGGACACAGTCCTACCCAACAGCAGACAGGATGCCTAAGGACTTCTTGAGCCCACAGCCTCTTCTAGACAGGCCCAAACATATGACCCTCCCCACCAGAGGACCAAGACCCAGCTCCACATACCAGAAGACAGACATTGGCCCCTCTCACCAGGAATCCTGCACAAGATTCTAGTCCAGCCTCACCTACAAGGAGTCAGATACTAGAAGCAAGAAAACTACAGTCTCTTTCACAAAGGAGGTAACCATGGAAAAAAAGACAGTCTCTTCAGCAAGTGGTATTGGGAAAGTTGGACAGCCATGTGTAAATCAATGAACTTAGAACATACCCTCACACCATACAAAAAAATAAAATCAAAATGGTGTAAAGACTTAAATATAAGACATGACATCATAAAACTCCTACAAGAGAACATAGGCAAACAATTATCTGACATAAATCATACTGTTTCCTTAAGTCAACCTCTGATGGCAATAGAAATAAAAACAGAAATAAACAAATGGGACTGAATCAAACTTATAAGCTTTTGAACAGCAAAGGAAACCATAAACAAAATGAAAAGACTACCTATGGATTAGGAGAAAATATTTGCAAATATTGTAACCAACAAAGGATTAATTTCCAAAATATACAAACAGTTCATATAATTCAATAACATAAAAACCAGATAACCCAATCAAATAATAGACAGAATACCTCAATAGACATTTCTCCAAAGGAATGGCCAATGGGCATAGGAAAAAATGCTCAACAGCGCTAATTATTAGATAAATGCAAATCAAAACTTCAATGAGGTGTCACCACACACCAGTCAGAATGGCCATCATTAAATTGTCTACAAATAATATATGTTGGAGAAAATTCCAATTCAAAAAGATTCATGTACCCCAATGTTCAAAACAACATTATTTACAATAGCCAAGATATGGAAGCAAAGGAAATGTCCATCAAGAGATGGATGGATAAAGAAGATGTGGTATATATACACAATAGAATACTACTCAACCATAAAAAAGAATGAAATAATGCCATTTGCAACAACATGAATGGACCTAGAGATTATCATACTAGATGAAGTCAGAAAGATAAAGACAAATACCATATGACATCACTTATAAGTGGAAGCTAAAATATGACACAAATGAACTTATCTACAAAACAGAAACAGACTCATAGACATAGAACACAGACTTGTGGTTGCCAAGTGAGAGAGGGATAGGTGAGGGATGGATTGGGAGTTTGGGGTGAGGAGTTGCAACGTATTATATATAGAATGGATAAACAGCAAAGTCCTACACTATAGCACAAGGAACTGTATTCAATATCCTGTGATAAAGCATAATGGAAAAGAATATAAAAAAGAATGTTTATATATGTATAACTGAACCACTTTACTGTACAGCAGAAATTAACACAACATTGCAAATCAACTACACTTCAATTAAAAAAAAAAATTAAGGAAAACTATACCATCCCAGCCTACAGAGTGTGTTCACAAATGTAGGCCAGACACTACCTTAGGAGAATATGGCCCCTGGACCTTGGCTGACAAAAGGTGTGTTCACTGCTGGGAGACATATTATCTCTCCTACAGAGGGCCACTTCTCCAAGGTCAAGAAATGTAAACAACCTACCACATACAGAAAAATACAAGTAGCAATTTTGACATAATGGGCAACAGAGGAATGTGTTTCAGATGAAGGAAGAAGATAAACCCCAGAAGAAGAACTAAGTGACGTGGAGATAGGCAATTACCCAAGAAAGAGTTCAGAGCAATAATTGTAAAGATGATCAAAGAACTTGGGAGGAGAATGGATGCACAGAGCAAGAAATTAGAAATTTATAACTAAAAATTTGAAAATGTGAAGAAGAACCAAACAGAATTAAAGAATATAACTGAAATGAAAAGTACACTAGAAGGAAACAATAGCAGAATAAACGAGGCAGAAGAATGGATCAGTGAGTTGGAAGACCGAGTAGTGGAAATCATTGCCACCAACAGAAAAAAGAAAAGATAACAAAAAGAAATGAAAAAGCATGAGACGTCTGGGACAACATCAAGTGCATTCATGTTCACATTATAAGGGTCCCAGAAGGAGAAAAGAGAGAGAAAGGGTCTGAGAACATATTTGAAGAGATAAAAGCTAAAAACTTCCCTAACCTGGAGAAGGAAATAGTCACCAAAGTCCAGGAAGCACAGAGTCCCATACAGGATTAACCCACAGAGGAATACAACACAACACACTGTAATCAAAATGACAATATTTAAAGAGAATATATAAAAAACAAGAGAGGGAATTCCCTCGAGGTCCAGTGTTTAGAACCCCATGCTTCTACTGTGGGGGCCCAGGTTCAAACCCTGGTTGGGGAACTAAGATCCTGCAAGCCGCATGCTGAAGAAAGAAAAAAAAAAAAGAAAGAAAGAAAGAAAGAAAGAAAGAAAGAAAGAAAGAAAGAAAGAAAGAAAGAAAGAAAGAAAGAAAGAAAGAGAAAGAAAGAAGTTTTTAAAAAAGCAACAAAGAAAAAACAACAAATAACATACTAGGGAACTCCCATAGGCTATCAGGTTATTTTTCAGCAGAAACTCTGCAGGCTAGAAAGAAATGGCACAATATATGTAAAGTGATGAAAGGGAAAATCCTACAAGTAAGAATACTCTATCCAAAATGCTCTCATTCAGATTTGATGCAGAAATCGAAAGCTTAACAGACAAGCAAAAGCTAAAACAATTTAGCACCACCAAACCATCTTTACAACAAATGCTAAAGCAACTTTCTAGGTGGAAAAGAAAACGCCTCAAGTAGAGACAAGAAAATAACAAAATGGAATAGCTCATTGGTAAAGGCAAACACACAATAAAGGTAGGAAATCATCCAACAGAAAGCTAGTATGGAGGTTAAACACAAAAGTAGTAAAATCATTTGTCTCCACAATAAGCAGTTAAGGGTTACACAAAATAATCAGATATAAAATATAATATCAAAAACAGTAATTGTGAGGGAAGGAGAGAATGAATGCAGGATATCTAAAATTTGTTTGAAATTAAGACATCAGCAACTTAAAACTAGCAAGTATAAATATAGACTTCAATACAAAAACCTCATGGTAGCCAGAAATCAAAATTCTACACTAGATACACACACATGCAAAAAAAAAAAAGAATCCAAATATAACAATAAAGATATTCATCAACTCACAAGAGAAGAGAACAAAAGAAGAAAGGGGGAAAACGAGCCTCAAAACCAAATCCAAAACAATTAACAAAATGGCAGTAGGAACATATGTATCAATAATTACCTTAAATGTAAATGGACTAATTGTTCCAACCAAAACACATAGATTGGCTGGATGGATACCAAAAAGAGACTCATATATTTCCTGTCTACAAGAGACTCACTTCATATCTAAAGGCACATACAGACTGAAAGTGAGTTTGTGGAAAAAGATATTCCATGTAAACGGAAATCAAAAGAAACCTGGAGTTGCAATACTTATATCAGAGAAAATAAAAACTGTTACAAAACACAAAGAAGGATACTGCATAATGATCAAAGGATCAAACCAAGAAAAAGATATAAGAATTGTAGGGCTTCCCTGGTGGCACAGTGGTTGAGAGTCCACCTGCTAATGCAGGGGACACGGGTTCGTGCCCCGGTCCGGGAAGATCCAACATGCTGCGGAGCGGCTAGGCCCGTGAACCATGGCCACTGAGCCTGCGCATCCGGATCCTGTGCTCTGCAATGGGAGAGGCCACAACAGTGAGAGGTCCGCATACCGCAAAAAAAAAAAAAAGAATTGTAAATATATATGCACCCAACATGGGAGCACATCAATATATAAGGCAAATGTTAACAGACAAAAAAGGAGAAATTGGGGCTTCTCCGGTGGTCCAGTGGTTAAGAATCCACCTTCCACAGCTGGGGACATGCTACACAGCCCATGCACATTGGAACCTACACACCACAACTACAGAGCCCACATGTTCTGGAGCCCATGTGCCACAACTAGAGAGCCTATGTGCTAAAAATACTGAGTCTGGGTGCCCGCCTGCCTCAACTACAGATCCCACACACTCTGGAGACCACACAACACAACTACAGATCCCATGCACTCTGGAGACCACACAACACAACTACAGATCCCACACACTCTGAAGACCACACAACACAACTACAGAGCCCATGCACTCTGGAGCCCATATGCCACAATTAGAGAGCCTGTGGGCCACAACTACTGAATCTACACACTCTGGAACCCGCATGCCACAATTAAAGAGAATCCCACGCACCACAACTAGAGAGAAGCTCATGTGCCACAACAAATATTAAAAATAAATAAATAAAAGGAGAAATTGATAGTAACACAGTAATAGTTGGAGTCTTTAACACCCCACTTAACATCAATGTACAGATCATCCAGACAGAAACTCAACAAGGAAACACAGGCCCTATTTGACACATTAGATCAAACGAACCTAAATGATATTTATGGAACATTCCTTCCAAAAGCAGCAGAATACACATTCTTCTCAAGTTCACATGGAACATTCTCCAGGACAGATCACATGCTGAGCCACAAAGCAAGTCTAAGTAAATTAAAGAAACTGAGAACACATCAATCATCTTTTCTGGCTACAAGGATATTAGGGTAGAAATCAACTATAAGGAAAAAAAATGCAAAAAACACAAACACATGGAGGCTAAATAATATCCTATTAACCAACCACTGGATCACAGAAAAAATCAAAGAGGGAATAAAATAATACCTAGAGACAAATGGAAAAGAAAACACAAATATGAAAAACCTATGAGGGGGGAGCTTCAAGATGGCAGAAGGGTAAGACGTGGAGATCACCTTCCTCCCCACAAATACATCAGAAATACATCTACATGTGGAACAACTCCTACAGAACACCTACTGAACGCTGGCAGAAGACCTCAGACCTCCCAAAAGGCAAGAAACTCCCCCACGTACTTGGGTAGGGCAAAAGAAAAAAGAATAAACAGAGACAAAAGGATAGGGACGGGACCTGCACCAGTGGGAGGCAGCTGTGAAGGAGGAAACGTTTCCACACACTAGGAAGGCCCTTCGTGGGTGGAGACTGTGGGTGGTGCAGGGGGGAAGGTTCAGGGCCACAGAAGAGAGCACAGCAACAGGATTGCAGAGGGAAAAGCAGAGAGATTCCCACACAGAGGATTGGTGCCAAACAGCACTCACCAGCCCGAGAGGTTGGTCTGATCACCCGCCGGGATGGGTAGGGATTGGGAGCTGAGGCTCTGGCTTTGGACATCGGATCCCAGGGAGAGGACTGGGGTGGCTGCATGAACACAGCCTGAAGGGAGCTAGTGCGCCACAGCTAACCAGGAGGGAATCCGGGAAAAAGTCTGGAGCTACCAAAGAGGCAAGAGACATTTTCCTGCCCCTTTGTTTCCTGGTGCATGAGGAGAGGGGATTAAGAGCACCACTTAAAGTAGCTCCAGAGATGGGCATGAGCCGCAGCTGTCAGCGCAAACCCCAGAGATGGACATGAGATGCTGAGGCTGCTGCTGCAGCCACCAAGAATCCTGTGTGCGAGCACAGGTCACTATCCACACCTCCCCTCCCAGGAGCCTCTGCAGCTGGCCACTGCCAGCATCCCGTGATTCAGGGACAACTTCCCGGGGAGAACACACCACGCACCTCAGGCTGTTGCAATGTCACACTGGGCTCTGCCGCCACAGGCTCACGCCGCACTCCATACCCCTCCCTCCACCTGGCCTGAGTCAGCCACAGCCCCCTAATCAGCTGCTCCTTTAACCCTGTCCTGCCTGAGTGAAGAACAGACGCCCTCAGGTGACCTACATGCAGAGGCGGAGCCAAATCCAAAGCTGAACTGCAGGAACTGTGCGAACAAAGAAGAGAAAGGGAAATCTCTCCCAGCAGCCTCAGGAGCAGCGAATTAAATCTCTACAATCAACATGATGTACCCTGCATCTGTGGAATACTTGAATAGACAATGAATCACCCCAAATTGAGGAGGTGGACTTTGGGAGCAACAAAATATATATATTTTTACTGATATTAAGCATACACATATATTTTTGTGTATGTGTATGCTTCTGTGTGTGATTTTGTCTGTATAGCTTTGCTTTTACCATTTGTCCTAGGGTTCTGTCGGTTCATTTTGTTTTTTTTGTATAGTTCTTAGTGCCTGTTATCTTTGGTGGATTTGTTTTTTGTTTTAGTTGCTCTCTTCCTTTTTCCTTTCTATTTTGTTTATATAACTTAATATTTTTTAATAATTATTTTTCATTTTATTAACTTTTTAATTTAATTTAATTTAATCTTCTTCTTTTGCTCTTTCTTTTTTTTCTCCCTTTTATTCTGAGACATGTAGATGACAGGCTCTTGGTGTTCCCGCCAGGCATCGGGGCTATGCCTCTGAAGTGGGAGAGCCAAGTTCAGGACATTGGTCCACAAGAGACCTCCCAGCTCCAAGTAATATCAAACAGAGGAAATCTCCCAGAGATCTCCATCTCAACACCAAGACCCAGCTCTACTCAACGTCCAACAAGCTACAGTGCTGGACACACTATGCCAAACAACTAGCAAAACAGGAACACAACCCTATCCATTAGCAGAGAGGCTGCCTAAAATCATAATAAGGTCACAGACACCCCAAAACACACCACCAGATGTGGACCTGCCCACCAGAAAGACATTATCTAGCCTCATCCACCAGAATACAGGTACTAGTGCCCTCCACCAGGAAACCAACACAGTCCACTGAACCAACCTTGGCCACTGGGGGCAGACACTAAAAACAATGGGAACTACAAACCTGCAGCCTGTGAAAAGGAAACCCCAAACACAGTAAGTTAAGCAAATTTAGAGGTCTGAAAAAGAATTCAGAATAATGATAGTAAAGGTGATACAAAATCTTAGAAATAGAATGGAGAAAATAAAAGACACATTTAACAAGGACATAGATGAATTAAAGAGCAAAACAACAGTGATGAACACCAAAATAAATGAAATTAAAATTTCTCTAGAAGGGATCAATAGCAGAATAACCAAGGCAGAAGAACGGATAAGTGACCTGGAAGATAAAATAGTGGAAATAACTACTGCAGAGCAGAATGAAGAAAAAAGATTGAAAAGAATTGAGGACAGCCTTGGAGACTTCTGGGACAACCTTAAACGTAACAACATTTGAATTATAGGTGTCCCAGAAGAAGAAGAGAAATGAAGGACTGAGAAAATATTTGAAGAGATTATAGTTGGAAACTTCTCTAATATGGGAAAGAAAATAGTTAATCAAGTCTAGGAAGCACAGATAGTCCCATACAGAATAAATCCAAGGAGAAACACAACAAGACACATACTAATCAAACTACCAAAAATTAAATACAAAGGAAAAATATTAGAAGCAGCTAGGGAAAAACAACAAATAACTTATAAGGGAATCCCCATAAGGTTAACATCTGATCTTTCAGCAGAAACTCTGCAAGACAGAAGGGACTGGCAGGACATATTTAAATTGCTGAAGGGGAAAAACCTACAACCAAGATTTCTCTGCTCAGCAAGGATCTCATTCAGATGTGACAGAGAAATTAAAAGTTTTAGAGACAGGAAAAAGCTCAGAGAATTCAGAACCACCAAACCAACTTTACAACAAATGCTAAAGGAATTTCTCTAAGCAGGAAAAACAAGAGAAGGAAAAGACCTACAATAGGAAACCCAAAACGGTTAAGAAAATGGTAATAGAAACATACATATCAATAATTACCTTAAATGTTAATGGATTAAATGCTCCAACCAAAAGACATATACTGGCTGGATAGATCCAAAAAAAATAAGACTTGTATATATGTTGTCTACAGGAGACCAACTTCATACCTAGGGACACATACAGACTGAAAGTGACGGGATGGAAAAAGATATTCTATGCAAATGGAAATCAAAAGAAAGCTGGAGTAGCCATTCTCATATCAGAAAAAAGAATCTTTTTAAAAAAGACTATTAAAAGAGATAAAGAAGAACACTACATAATGATCATGGGATCAATCCAAGAAGAAGATATAACAATTGTGAATATTCATGCACCCAACATAGGAGCACCTCAATACATAAGGTGAATGCTAACAGCTATAAAAGTGGAAATCGACAGTAACAAAATCATAGTAGGGGACTTTAACACCCCACTTTCACCAGTGGACAGATCATCAAAAATGAAAATAAATAAGGAAACACAAGCATTAAATGATACATTAAACAATTTGGACTTAATTCATATTTATAGGACAT
The DNA here is from genome assembly GCF_008692025.1 of Phocoena sinus. Taxonomy (NCBI): domain Eukaryota; kingdom Metazoa; phylum Chordata; class Mammalia; order Artiodactyla; family Phocoenidae; genus Phocoena; species Phocoena sinus. The sequence continues at coordinate 55,597,682 of NC_045764.1, read as the reverse complement.
TCCATCCAAAAACAACACAATACACTTTCTTCTCAAGTGCTCATGGAACACTCTCCAGGATAGATCATATCTTGGGTCAAGCCTTAGTAAATTTACAAAAATTGAAATAGTATCAAATGTCTTTTCTGACCACAATGCTATGAGACTAGATATCAGTTACAGGAAAATATCTGTAAAATATACAAACACATGAGGCTAAACAATATACTACTTAATAACCAAGACATCACTGCAGAAATAAAAGAGGAAATCAAAAACTACCTAGAAACAAATGGTAATCAAAACACGACCACCCTGGGCTTCCCTGGTGGTGCAGTGGTTCAGAGTCCACCTGCCTATGCAGGGGACACGGGTTCTTGCCCTGGTCCAGGAAGATCCCACATGCCATGGAGTGGCTGGGCCCGTGAGCCATGGCCACTGAGCCTGCATGTCCGGAGCCTGTGCTCTGCAATGGGAGAGGCCACAACAGTGAGAGGCCCGCATACCACAAAAACAACAACAACAAAAACACAACCACCCAAAACCTATGGAATGCAGCAAAAGCAGTTCTAAGAGGGAAGTTTAAAGCAATACTATTAGTCCTTAAGAAACAAGAAACATCCAAATAAACAACCAAACCTCACACCCAAAGCAAGTAGAAAAAGAAGAACAAAAGAAACCAAAGTTATCAGAAGGAAAGAAATCATAAAGAACAAATCAGAAATCAATTGAAAAGAAATGAAGAAAATGATACCAAAGATAAATAAAACTAAAAGCGGGTTGTTTGAGAAGATAAACAAAATTGATAAAACCATTAGCCAGACTCACCAAGAAAAAAAGGGAGAAGACTCAAATCAATGGAATTAGAAATGGAAAAGGAGAAGTAACACCTGCCACTGCAGAAATACAAAGGATCATGAGCGATTACTACAAGCAACTCTATGGCAATAAAATGGACACCCTGGAAGAAATGGACAAATTCTTAGAAATGCACAACCTTCCAAGACTGAACCAGGAAGAAAGAGAAAATATGAACAGACTAATCACAAGCACTGAAATTGAGACTGTGATTTAAACTCTTCCAAGAAACAATAGCCCAGGACCAGACGGCTTCACAGGCGACTTCTAACAGTTAAAGAGCTAAGACTTATCCTTCTCAAACTCTTCCAAAATATAGCAGAGGGAGGAACACTCCCAAACTCATTCTACATGGCCACCATTACCCAGATACCAAAACGAGAAAACATATCACAAAGCAAAAACCTACATGCCAATATCACTGATGAACATTGATGCAAAAATTCTCAACAAAATACTAGCAAACAGAATCCAATAGCACATAAAAAGGATCATACACCATGATCAAGTGGAATTTCTCCCAGGAGTGCAAGGATACTTCAATATACGCAAATCAAACAATGTGATATACCATATTAACAAATTGAAGGAGAAAAACCATATGATCATCTCAATAGATGCAGAGAAAGCTTTTGACAAAATTCATCACCCATTTTTGATAAAAACCTACCAGAAAGTAGGCATAGAGGGAACTTACTTCAACATAATAAAGGTCATATATGACAAACCCACAACTAACATCATGCTCAATGGTGAAAAAGTGAAAACTTTTCCACTCAGATCAGGAGCAAGACAAGGTTGCCCACTCTCACCACTATTATTCAACATAGTTTTGGACGTTTTAGTCACAGCACTCAGAGAGGAAAAAGAAAAGGAATCCAAATTGGAAAAGAAGAAGTAAAAATGTCACTGTTAGCAGATGACATATTATACATAGAGAATCCAAAAGATGCCACCAGAAAACTACTAGAGCTAATGAATGAATTTGGTAAAATAGCAGGATACAAAATTAATGCACAGAAATCTCTGGCATTCCTATACACTAATGATGAAAAATCTGAAACAGAAATTAAGAAAACACTCCCATTTACCATTGCAACAAAATGAATAAAATATCTAGGAATAAGCCTACCTAAGGAGACAAAAGACCTGTATGCAGAAAATTATAAGATACTGATGCAAGAAAATAAAGATGATGGAAAGAGATGGAGAGATATACCATGTTCTTGGATTCGAAGGACCACCATTGTGAAAATGACTATATGACCCAAAGCAATCTACAGATTCAATGCAATCCCAATGAAACTACCACCGACATTTTTCACAGGACTAGAAAAAAAAAAATCTCACAATTTGTATGGAGACACAAAAGTCCCCGAATAATCAAAGCAATCTTGAGAAAGAAAAACCGAGATGGAGATATCAGGCTCCCAGGCTTCGGACTATATTACAAAACTACAGTAATCAAGACAGTATGGTACTGGCACAAAAACAGAAATATAGATCAATGGAACAGGATAGAAATCCCAGAGATAAACCCACGCCCATATGGTCACCTTATCTTTGATAAAGGAGGCAATAATATACAGTGGAGAAAAGACAACCTCTTCAATAAGTGGTGCTGGGAAAACTGGACAGCTACGTGTAAAAAAATGAGATTAGAACACTCCCTAACACCATACACAAATTAAACTCAAAATGGATTAAAACCTAAATATAAGGGCAGACACCAGCAAACTCTTAGAGGAAAACAGGCAGAACACTCTATGACATAAATCACAGCAAGATCCTTTTTGACCCACCTCCTAGAGAAATGGAAATAAAAACAAAAATAAGCAAATGGGACCTAATGAAACTTCAAAGCTTTTGCACAACAAAGGAAACCATAAATAAGACCAAAAGACAACCCTCAGAATGGGAGAAAATATTTACCAATGGAGCACCTAACAAAGGATTAATCTCCAAAATATACAAGCAGCTCATGCAGTTCAATGACAAAAAAACAAACAACCCAATCCAAAAATGGGCAGAAAACCTAAATAGACATTTCTCCAAAGAAGATATACAGATTGCCAACAAACACATGAAAGAATGTTCAATATCATTAATCATTAGAGAATGCAAATTAAAACTACAATGAGATATCATCTCACTCCAGTCAGAATGGCCATCATCAAATAATCTACAAACAATAAATGCTGGAGAGGGTGTGGAGGAAAGGGAACCCTCTTGCACTGTTGGTGGGAATGTGAATTGGTACAGCCAGTATGGAAAGCAGTATGGAGGTTCCTGAAAAATCTAAAAATAGACTACCATATGACCCAGCAAATGTACTCCTCAGCGTATACCCTGAGAAAACCATAATTCAAAAACGGACATATACCACAATGTGCACTGCAGCTCTATTTACAATAGGCAGGACATGGAAGCAACCTAAGTGTCCATCAATAAATGAATGGATAAAGAAATGTGGCAATATATACAATTGAATATTACTCGGCCATAAAAAGAAAAGAAATTGAGTTATTTGTAGTGAGGTGGATGGACCTAGAGTCTATCATACAGAGTGAAGTAAGTCAGAAAGAGAAAAAAAATACCGTATGCTAACACATATATATGGAATCAAAATAAATAAATAAATAAAGGTCATGAAGAACCTAGGGGCAAGATGAGAATAAAGATGCAAATCTACTAGAGTATGGATGTGAGGATATGGGGAGGGGGAAGGGTAACCTGCGACAAAGTGAGAGAGTGGCCTGGACATATATACACTACCAAATGTAAAATACATAGCTAGTGGGAAGCAGCCACATAGCACAGGGAAATCACCTTGGTGCTTTATGACCACCAGAGAGTTGGGATAGGGTGGGTGCAAGGGAGGGAGATGCAAGTCAGAAGAGATATGGGGATATATGTATATGTATAACTGATTCACTTTGTTATAAAGCAGAAACTAACAAAAAAGAAAAAAGAAATTAAACTAGAGTGAATGTATGACCATCCCTAAAAATAAATTTTATTGTGCATTTGGAAAAAAAAAAAACTTTGAAATGCAGCAAAAGCAGTTCTAACAAGGAGGTTGATACCAATATAAACTTACCACAGGAAACAAGAAAAATCTCAAATAAACAATGTAACCTTACACTGAAATCAACTAGAGAAAGAAGAACAAACAAAACCCAAAGTAGTAGAAGGAAAGAATAGTAAAGATCAGAGCAGATATAAACGATATTTCTTCTCTGAAATAAAAATAGAAAAAATCGATGAAACTAAAAGCTGGTTCATTGAAAAGTTAAGCAAATTTGCTAACACTTTAGCCAGACTCACTAAGAAAAAAAGGAAATACCCAAATACCCAAAAGGAAATACCCAAGGATAAAATGAGAAATGAGAAGAACTTTCAACCGACACAACAGAAATATAAAGGACCATGAGAGACTACTACAAGCAATTATACACCAATGAGTTGACAACCTCTAATAAATGGACAATTCCTAGAAATTTACCATCTACCAAGACTAAACCAGAAAGAAATACAAAATATGAACAGACCAATTACCATTAATGAAATTGAATCAGTAATGTAAAAACTCCCAACAAACAATAGTCCACGACCAGATGGCTTCACAATTCTACCAAATATTTAAATAAGTGTTACCACATATTCTTCTGAAACCACGCCAAAAAATTTCACAGGAACAAAATCTACCAAACTTGTTCAATGAGGCCAGGATCACCCTGATACCAAAATCATAAAAAGATATCACACACAAAAAAGAAAATTACAGGCTAATATCATGGATGAACATAGATGCAAAAATCCTCAGAAATATTAGCAAACCAAATCAGAGAATACATTAAAAGGATCAGACACCATGATCAAGTAGGATTTATTTCACAGGTGCAAGTATTTTTCAACACTGGCAAATCAATCAGTATGATATACCACATTAACAAGGTGAAGAATAAAAACCATATGATGATCTCAATAGATGAAGAAAAACTTTTAACAAAATTCAACATCAATTTATGACTAAGAAAAAGAACTCTTTGGAAAATGGGTATAGAAAGAACATAACTCAACATAATAAAAGCCATATATGACAAACTTACAGCTAACAGCATATCCAATGGGGAAAAGCTGAATGCATTTCCTCTAAGATCAGGAACAAGAGAAAGATGCCCATTCTCACCACTTTTATTCAATGTAGTTTTAGTAGTCCTAGCTACAGCAATCAGAGAAGAAAAAGAAAAAAAAGGGAATCCAAATTTGGAAAGGAAAAATTAAAACTGTCACTGTTTGCAGATAACATGACCCTATACATAGAAAATCCTAAAGATACAACCAGAAATCTACTAGAGTGCATCAATGAATTCAGGAAAGTGTCTGGATACAAAATTAATATACAGAAATCAGTTGCATTTCTATACACTAACAATGAAATATCAGAAAGAGAAATTTAGGAAACAATCCCATTTACTATTGCATCAAAAAGAATAAAATACCTAGGAAGAAATGTTCCTAAGCAGTTAAAGACCTGTACTCAAAAAACTATAAGACACTGTTGAAAGAAATTGAAGATGACACAAACAGATGGAAAGATGTACCATGTACTTGGATTGGAAAAATCAATATTGTGAAAATGACCATATTCCCCAAGACAATCTACAGATTCAATGCAATTCCTATTAAATTACCAATGGCATTTTTCACAGAACTAGAACAAAAAAAATTTTATTTAATTTGTATGGAAACACAAAAGACACCAAATAGCCAAAACAATCTTGAGAAAGAAGAACAGACCTGGAGGAATCATGCTCCCTGACTTCAGACCATACTACAAAGCTACAGTAATCAAAACAGTATGATACTGGCACAAAAATAGATGTATAGATAAATGGAAGAGGATAGAAAGCCCAGAAATAAACTCACACACTTATGGTCAATTAATCTATGACAAGGAGGCAAGATTATACAATGGAGAAAAGAGAGTCTCTTCAATAAGTTGTGCTGGGAAAACTGGACAGCTACATGTAAAAGAATGAAATCAGAACATTCTCTAACACCATATACAAAATAAATTCAAAATGGGGTAAAGACCTAACTGTAAGACTGTATACTATGAAACTCCTAGAGGAAAACATAAGTATAACACTCTTTGACATAATTGAAGCAATATTTTTTTTTAGATCTATCTCCTAAAACAAAGGAAATAAATGTAAAAAAAAACAACTGGGACCTAATAAAACTTAAATGTTTTACACAGCAAAGGAAACCATCAAAAAAGTGGAAGACCACCTATGGACTGGAAGAAAATATCTGCAAATGATGTGACTGACCAGGGATTAATTTCCAAAATACACAAACAGCTCACACAGGGGTAAGACGGGAATAAAGACACAGACCTATTAGAGAATGGACTTGAGTATATGGGGAGGGGGAAGGGTAAGCTGGGACAAAGTGAGAGAGTGGCATGGACATATATACACTACCAAACGTAAAATAGATAGCTAGTGGGAAGCAGCTGCATAGCACAGGGAGATCAGTTCGGTGCTTTGTGACCAACTAGAGGGTGGGATAGGGAGCGTGGGAGGGAGAGAGAAACAAGAGGGAAGAGATATGGAGATATATGTATATGTATAACTGATTCACTTTGTTATGAAGCAGAAACTAACACACCATTGTAAAGTAATTATACTTCAATAAAGATGTTAAAAACAAACAACCCAATTTAAAAAATGGACAAAAGATCTAGATAGACATTTCTCCAAGACACAGATGGCTAACAGGCAAATGAAAAGATGTTCAATATAGCTAATTATTATAGAAATGCAAATCAAAACTACAGTGAGGTATTATCTCATACCAGTCAGAATGGCCATTGAATAGTCTATGAATAAAAGTCTATGAATAATAAATGCTAGAGAGGGAGTGGAGAAAAATGAACCTCCCTACATTGTTAGTGAGAACGTAAGTTGTTGCAGCCACTATGGAAAACCGTATGGATGTTCCTGAAAAAACTAAAAGTAGAGTTGCCATATGATCCAGCATTCCCACTCCTGGGCATATGTCAGGAGAAAATCATAATTCAAAAAATACATGCTCCCCAATGTTCATAACAACACTTTTTACAATAACCTAGACATGGAAACAACCTAAATGTCCATCGACAGATGAATGGATAAAGAATATGTGGTACATATGTATGATGGAATACTTTTCAGCCATAAAAAAATGAAATAATGCCATTTCAGCAATATGAATGGACCTAGAGATTATCATATTAAATGAAGTAAGTCAGACAGAGAAGGAGAAATATATGATACCATATATGTAGAATTTTAAAAAATGATATAAATGAACTTATTTACAAAATAGAAAGACTCACAGACATAGAAAACAAACATGGTTACCAAAGGGGATAACAGGATGCAGGGAAGGGAGAGATATATTAGGCATTTGGGATTAACATATACACACTACTATATATAAAATAGGTAAACGATGAGGGTTACTGTATAGCACAAGTAACTATACCCAATACCTTGTATTAACCTATAACAGAAAATAATCTGAAAAAGTGTGTATATATATATGTATATATATGTATATATATACACATATATATACACATATACATATGCATAACTGTACACAAATCAGTGTGTGAATCACATTGCTGTACATTTGAAACTACCCAACATCGTAAATTAATTACAATTCTGAAAAACATGATTACTATCAAAAACCAAAAAAAGACAGAAAAAGTAACTTAATATAATGGCTATTTTTGTTTGGCACATGAAATTATCATCAGCTTAAACATCATCATTAAGGAAAAATTAATAAATAGACATAAGCAGGATAACGTTTTAAATAAACTTTCAACAATAATTAAGTTGAATAATATGTATACTGAAAAATAGTTCCATAAAACTTCTGACAACTTGAAACTTTAAAATTATACTAAATTAAGGTAATATTTGACATTTGTTGAATATTAAATCATTGCCAAATAAAATAAAATTTTAAAACTGAACTAAAGTTTATCTACTTTTGGTATTTTTAAATATAGTATAGAGATGCTAAATATATTTGGTCTGTTAATAAACATGGGAAGTTATACTATGAAAATGCATTACCTAAAAAACGTTATGAAATGTTTTATTCATAAATTTTCTGTTGAATGATAGGGTGTGACAGTTAAAATGGCTTACTCCTGGTTTTCTCTGTAAAAGAAAGTTGACAATGGTAAAATCTAATCAATGTATGTAAATGATTCAGTACTAAAAGGATGACGGAAAAAAAATTTCTGTATGCAAGAAAATAAGATGTGTTTTGCTTAAGGAAAAGTTATTTTTAGGGAACCAAGAAAATAATTTTGTTCGAATATAGAATGACTGTTTTTTCCAGAATAATAAATAAGAAAGACTAAGACAAAAAGGTTAATTTCTATTTAAAAAGAAAAATATTGTAAAAGGTTTGTGGGAAAAAAATCTTCAAAAAGCAATAATCTTATATGGTCAAAACTGGCATAGATTTGATCATTTTATTTATAAGGATTTTTAAATTAACCATAAATTAATACTACACTGATTCGAAACTAGAATTTCATTCCATTCTCAGCTAAAATAAAATTTATTGAAATTATTGGACTGTTCTTAATAAGAAATTATATAAAATATTTTTCTTTACTTTTTAAGTAATCTGCTGGTGAAACCAAGATTTTGCATCTTAAACTAGTTCCCTGTGCTTCATGTTTTCTTTATTAGGTCTTTGATTACTTAAGAAGACCAAGTTTTCTCTACATTAAAAGAGCTAAATGTTTACAACCATGTAATTCTCTGCATGTGACTTTGAATTCTTTTTCATTGTCAGTTTTTTTTTTTTTATTCTGAGGAGGTGGGAGAGCACATCAAGACACTTGTTTTATTTTATTTATTTTTTGGCAGTGTTACACGGTTTGCAGGATCTTAGTTCCCAGACCAGGGATTGAGCCCAGGCACTCAGCAGTGAAAGTGCAGAATTCTAACCAGTGGACTGCCAGGGAATGCTCCATTGTCACTTTAGTTAAATGAATAATATCATTTCACAGTGACCTATAATCATATTTAGTCAAGCCTTTCACATTTTTAACAACTATCCCAAATCAAATTATAAATGTAGTTATTTGATCTCCAACTAACTTTGAGATTTCCCAGAGAGTCCCTGGGAAATCTCTAAGGATTTTTCTCCCATATTGAAAAAGAAGGATTACAAACTAATTAGGTTTTTCTTTGCGTGTTAAATTTTGTGGGAAACAATGTCAAATAAAAAGTGATGATAAACCTTCTTAGGTCATATTGCTTGGATATATGTTACTGTATAGGTGTTTCAGTAACTGCATAAAATTCATAGAGACTTATCAATACCCTTGTGGTCCAGATATTATCTTAAAATGTTATATGCTATGGAAATAACTAATTTTTTAATCAAATGATTTCATATCAGAACATTAATTGTGGCCATTTTAAGTCATTTTTGATTCACAGATAGTGATTGTTTGATTCTTCTCTGAAAGTGTTTACAATCAACTCTAGGCAAGATTGTTTCATGATATCATCACTGTTATAACTTTGAGATCATGCCTCCAGACTAAGAATTTCCAGAAGGAATGAATAAACTGACACATTCCTAAAACTGCTAACCTCCAAAAAAGCAGGAAAAAATTAATTTCATAGGTTTGAATATAATCATCCTCACAAGTTGATTATAATTTTTGATGAATTTGTTTGAAATATTGTGGACTTTTAATATTTCTTTTCAAGGTTTGGGAAAACTTTTTCCCCTTAATCTATGTGTAGCTTACAGTAATTTGGTAAAGTAATCCTTTGTGAACAAAGATGCAACAATTACTTTTTCTCCATCTTTGATCTTCTACAATTTGAAAACTCTTAGTGAGTACTCATTTTTATGGCAATAAAATTATTTGCAAAGTTCAATCTCTTCTCTTTGGCAGAGGCACTATTGGAAACATTAGTTATAATACGAAGGTTTTGACTGGAAAATCATATTTCAGAATGATGTGCATTAAATCACATATGACCAGACTGCTTTAAGATTTAAGTTAACTTTAAAGAGCCAATGCTTTAAAGCCCCCTTTGAAAAATTGACCTGAACCTGGCTAATAGTTTTCCCCATTTGAGAGGTGAGTAAGGATGACTACTTCCTGGAAGACCCAGACACCTCAGTATTTGTGGGAGCAAGAGAAAATTGAAGTCAACCAAACCTATAGGTATTGTGGGCAAAATCTGGAAGCAAGTTCTGGGCTTGGTTTCCTACCTTCAAGAGGCTGTGAAAAATTTAATCTGAGATCCGTTATATAAAGTTCTGGCAAATCACACTCTAAAGGACTATATGTATTCTTCTGTACTTATGTAAATAAGTAAGCCAAATTTAATGAGAACTAATTATTTTGCAAACAAATTAGTCTGACTTTCATCTCTCTGATAGAACTAGTGGTAATACTAGGAAGAAAAATCATGTTGCAATGGAAAACTTAATGTATACTTGTGGGTTCTATCTTGCACATTTTGCCAGGCTTTGATAAATATTGACTTTTTCTAGTTTCTTCCATTAAATACTGATTTTTTTCCAGCTTCTTCCCTTATCTGGCTACACCTCTCTAAATTAATATTTTCATTTTTTCTCCCTACTGGAGAGAAAAATCATTTAGAACTAAAACTGCCTTTAAGGACTGTAAGTTGAGGCTGGAAAACACAATTTAAACTTCAAGGAAATCTTCAAAACAGTATTACTATGTATTTCTCCTGCTGTCCTCACTCTACCATCTCGTGATACTTTAAGCCAATCATCTAGAAATCTGCTTCAGGTTTCCCTCTGAAGTCAGAAAGTGGGTTTTTAATTTTTGTTTTTGTTTTTCTCTATTTTCTTAGAAGTTCCCCCTCATGAAATGTTTCGTGCCTAGAACCATACAGCATATCCTCTACTACCAAGTCTCAGTAGATGACAAAACTGGTCCTTCATATATAAAAGACAACTGAACAAGAAATGAACATATATTCTTATGAGGAAACAAAATCTTTCATTTTTCCTTTAAACAAGATGGGGGAGTGATAAGTATTCTTTTCTCAGCCAAACTTTAGTCAGACTCCTGAACTACTTCCTAAGTCTACCTGTACATGTCCTTGTAAAATCCTTAGCAAGAACCCCACTTAGTTGGTTTAGCAAGAACCCTTATTGTCCCTATCTGATCATACTTGATATCTGATCAGGTTTCTCATCCTCCACCATCCACCAGGTGATGTCTGATCATCTGGCCTGTCTTAAGCATGAATTCTGTTAGGTAAGTTTAGCTAAAATACCCAACACTTTATTTTTTCTCTAAGTAACTTTTTATCTACTCACCCCCACCAGGCTCCTTAGCTATAAATTCTCACTTCCTCATGCAATTTCAGAACTGACTCTGATTCTATACTTAAGTCTCTTTACCTATTTCCATAGTACTGAATAAAATTGTTTTAAACTTTATATCATGTTGTGCTATGTTTTCCTTTGACCATTGTCAGAATCAAAACTCCATCCAGCACAGTAAATTTTTCCTTGACTGTTTATTCAGAGGCAGGTGGTGCTAGAAGTGGACTTTTGGAAATCTTAACTGCCCATTCTTGGGAATCTTTTTTTTTTTTGCCTCCTGGTGGAAGCATTTCTTCCTCTGGAAAGAGGATGACCAGTATCCATAGACATGTCATACTATCCACTTGATTCTTGAAATCCTCCTTTGCTGAGGTCACCCTTTTGTGAGCATTCACATGGGAGACTAATACCTTTATGATTTTTACCCAAGAAGACAAGTGTATTGACAAAGCTCTTCTCCAAAATTTATTTTCACCAATTTCCCAATTATGTTCCTTTTAAATTCCTACAATCGAGCCAAACCATTCACCACAGTACATGAATCAGTATAAAATTACAATCTGGCCATTTAAGTGAACAACAAAGTGCACTGTCCAAAGTCCTCCCTATTGGGTTAATTTTTCTTCACAGTTCTTCAGGGTGTCTCAGAGAAGGGCTATAATACTTCAGCTCTCCCTATGGGTTGTGTCTGCATATCATTCAGAACCTGCACTAAACAAGGCACACCTTTTTTTCCCCCTTCTCTTTCATAATTGTAGGAAACTCCACATAATGGGAGAGGTATGGGCTGGGAAGATGGCAGTGCAGCAGGAGTAGAAACCATGGGAATTTGGGTCATTATGTAACTTAATTGTGCCTTCATGGCTTGGCTAGGACCAATTACATATAAACTACATCAATTTGATGAAGAAAATTTGTTGTGCAGGTCCAACTTTATGACATGGTGGGTTAGATAACACTCAGTTCATGATAGCAGCTCAGGTCACATAGCAATTTGGTGTCCATTGCCAAGCATTCAGTCTCTACAAGGCCTAAAATGGTATCTCAAAGAGTGTAGTTATCTTTGGATGATAGATGGAACTATCCTAAAGTTCTAAATGCCTGTACTACCATTCGCCTCGAGGAGCTTCCAAAAGTTCCAAACTGCATTTCTACCTGCCAGTGAAACTTCAAGGACAATTGGGTCTGCTGGAATATATGGACCAAGTGGCATAGAAATTTGCACAACATCCTGGAATTCTTTTGGAGCCTTATCTTGATCTGAGTCCCAATTACAACTAGCAGCTTTATGGGTTACTTGATAAATGAAGCAGATTTCACCCCAAATGAGGGATATTTTGCCTCCAAAATTCAAAGACGCCAACCAAGCATTCTGCCACTTTCCTTGTTGTATGAGGGACCAGATGCAATAACTTATCCTTTGCCGTAAAAGGAATATCTGGACAAGTCCCATAACTCTGTGGTAGAAGGCCCCTGAATCTTAACTAGATTTATTTCTCACCCTCTGCCACACAAATGTCTTACCATTAAGTCTCAATTGTTTCCATTTCCATCTCTATATGTCCAATCAGCATAATGTTATGTGTAATGTACCAGTATAGTACCTTGTAGAAGTGAAGGCTATCAAGATACCTCAAACTAAATTGTGACATAGGGCCAGAGAGTTGATATGACCCTGAAGGGGGACAGTGAAGGTATATTGGAGTCCTTGTAGCTGGGAGAAATTGTATACAAGTCACGTAAGAAATTGTATACAGATCACGTAAGAATTTAGTAGGCTTCCTCTCTCTTTTCCTTAAAGGAACACCATGATTAAATAGCCAAAGCCAGAGGTTTGTGCTAGTCAGACTGTTCTGAATGCTTTTTTGACTCTGCTCTATGTTACAGTATACCTACTTTGCTTTTGAGGGAAGAACAAAATGATTTTTTCCTGCCACCCTGGAATACACTTGCTCCCACTGAATTTAGATTTTCCAATTGAGTGGCTGCAGTTTTACTGTAAAGTCTAGCTTATGGAGAAGAGTAATCATGGAGCTTTTCAAGAATGCTGATTTTCCATTCCCTAATTTATTGCTCAAAGTACTAATGAAATGTGAGTCTTCTAGACCCTCTCAGCTTAGGTGAATAGATCTTAAATAAAATATATACTCTAACACACCAATCTCCCTAAGCTGTGAATTCCTTTCTCTATTGTAAATGAAGAAGAATCAGGCATTTCCATTTCACTTAGTGTGGGCCACGTTTTGTTGTATGTTTCAGTCAACCAACCAAACTGTTAGAGCTCCTTCTATCTGCAACATTAAATGAAAAATCTCTGTTTAATGAACCCATGTTATTAAATTCAGCTAATCCAAATTTCCATTCCTTCAACTTTTATGCCCCACACTTAACATGCATTCCCATACACATTTCCCAGACTTTTGCTTGTATAAATTAGAAAACCCAATTAGTTCTTTGGGAAATAGCACATCTTCTCATGAGTTACACTTCTACTTCATCTTTAGAGGCCTGCTAGGACTTGAGTCTAGTCATGGGTATTAGTTGTCTCAAGGGTGGCCATTGCCATTTAATAAGACAAGGCATGGTTAATGCCCTCTGATGGAGGTAGAGGTGGATACCACTGTGGATTCAGAGGCTGCTACTAAAAGTTAAGGGGATGCCACTGCCACTGAAGTTGTAGACACTATTTTTTCTGGGGGTGGGGAGACTAATTTCACTGGCAGAGAAGACATCAGAACTCAATGCCACCAGCTTCATTGGGGTTTTCCCACACTTCCTCATTCTACATTACAGGAGTCCATTCTTTCCAAATCAATGCCGTCACTTTAACAGAGGATGTCCAAAGAGCATAAGAATTTAAATTTCCTTAAAATTTAACCAATTACAGTTTGATTTTCAGGAATTTCAGCTCTGCCGGGAGATAAAAGTATTCCTGAGGCACACCTGAAAGTTCTTAGACAATTGATGCAAGCTTGAGCTAATAATTTGGATCACTGAGCTCATCCTTCTCTTCACCACTTTGTCCAGGGACATTAGGAGGAACCAACCAACATCACTGTATTCTACAGTTTTTCAAAATTATTATATACAGAGTTATGTGTTCCTTGCTTCTTATAAGAGTTTAATTTGGAATATCTAATGCAGATAACTTGCTTAGCTCTATAAATACTTCACACCCTGTTTATTACTTGAAATAATCATTAGTGTCCTCAAATGTAATTAGATTAGAATTGGACAATTCCAGGAATCTCAAAACTGTTAAAGAAAACTCATTCTTAAAACTCTGTTCTTCTAGAACTACTCTTGAGAACAAATGCTGTGTTAGTCACGGGTCTTCTGAAAAACACAATCAATAGGCTTAGGTAGATAATCAATAGATAGATACATAGATAGATAGATCACACATATATACATATATTCATACATTGGAAAGAGATTATAGGAACCAACTTAGGCAATTAAGGAGAAGCAGAAGTCCCACTCTGCTATCTACAAGCTGAAGACAAAGGAAAATCTGAGGTTTAGTTCTGTCCAACTCTGAGAACCAGGGGAGCTGATGGTGTAACTTCTAGACCCAGGAAAAAGGCCTGAGAGCAAGGGGGCCACTTGGATAAATCCCACCCCAAAGCCTCAGAATCAGAAACACTGAAGTTCTGGGCAGGAAAATATGGACATCAAGCTAAGGAAGAGAGGGATTTACGTTTCAATTTTTGTTCTATCCAGGCCTAAGTGAACAATGCCTTCCCACACCAATGATAAAGGATCTCTTTACTCAGTCTACTGATTCAAGTGCTAATCCCTTTCAGACACCATCACAGATACCCAAAAGTAATGCATATGAGCAATCTGTAATTCATCTAGTCAAGTTGACACATAAAATTAACTACCTAAGTCAACACCTTGTCAATTTGATATCTATATATAGATACACATATCTTCAGATAAAAACAATGACAAGGTTGTTATTGTGCCTAACATGATGCATTTATGTTGCATACAACTGAAAGCACACTAACTTCTTCTACAGAAGAGGAGAGAAAGTCTTTAACTGATGTTTATTCTTCTTTATATCCTGTAACAAATGGTACAGTGTAAACTACCAATGATTTAATATATGATATAATGTCAATAGATCCATTGTCCATGATATGATAATGAGAGAGGATGGAAAACAAAGATATTTGTTTTCTTGAGATATGTATGCATACACACTAACTTATATTCAAATAAAATAATGAGGAAATGCTCATGACAATTACAGTCTTGTTTCTGTAAGTGATCAGAAGGTTAAAACTGATATTTATACCTATTACCCATTCTGTATGTCCTTTGCCTCAGCAATAACCTCTTGTTTTGGTTCTTTATCTGGTTGTGGGACACAAACCTTTATTTCCTAAGGGCCTGGGCAATCACTAGTGTTGCATAAATTTTGTTGTTGTAGGCTTTCATTGACCTTACCACAGGACATGGTAATACTAAGAGACACCCTGAAGGGTATTCTGTATTCCAGATATACTTTTCCTCCCTTATTGTAGAATAGTTCTCCAATTTCCCTTTGGAGACTCTTGCTTCACCAAATATTAGTCAAGCTTCTGAATCTTCTCCAAGGACCATTTGTGCATTTCCCTGAAAAATTCTTAGCTGGAACCCAGCTAAGGAGAGTATAGCAAGAATGTGTCATCCTCCATGTCTGATAAACATTAATATCTAATTATGTTTCTTACCTTCCATCATAAATCAGATGATTTCTGATCAGCCTGGCCAGTCCTTAGCAAGAATCTTATTAGGTCACTTTAACCAGTATCCCCCTTACTCTTGAAGTTTCTTTTTAGCAATGTTCCATCTACTCACCACCAGTAAGCTCCTTGGTTGAAATTCCCAATTTCCCATGCTGTATTAAGATTGGAGCCTGGTTCTATACTGAGGTCTCTTTCCCATTATTGCAAAAGAGCTGAATAAAACCTGTTTTAACCACTTTCACTAATATCCATCTCTAGTTTATCTTTGATAATTATGGTGCTACAACTCAGATAGTAAAACATTCATTATTGGAAATTTGAATCCCCCACCAAAATCCTGTGTGCACATTTGAAGACTTCATTTTCACTACTGAGTGCTTGATGGGGGAATCCACTGGACTCTTAATTCACTGGTCCAGACAAACGTCTGCCAGGGACAAATTTTTTTTCTTAAGATTTTCATTATACTCTAGAAGCTGGTTTAGAGTCCCAGACAAAGAAATGCTCCATTAAAATGTTCATTTCTCTGTTTGTAG
Source organism: Phocoena sinus (assembly GCF_008692025.1). Lineage (NCBI taxonomy): Eukaryota > Metazoa > Chordata > Mammalia > Artiodactyla > Phocoenidae > Phocoena > Phocoena sinus. The sequence continues at coordinate 55,581,154 of NC_045764.1, read as the reverse complement.
GAATCAAGGTAGATTGCCAGGGCAGGACAAACTGGGCTGGATTACCAAATTTATTGGTTCATATGTATAAAGGTACCATGAACTAAGAACATGGGAGCTTCCTGGCTCCTCTTGCCATGGCTCTGCTCTCCAATGTGACAGAGTTGCCATGGGCAGGGGCAGAGGTATGCAAACACTTGAAGAGAGTGAAGCTGGCTCAGACCAGGCCCTGCCTCTGAACAAGGTGATGGAAGCTGTTGCTGGTGTGCTTACGGAGGCAGTGGATTGGAAACTGCCTGAGGCTGTCTCTGGCTTGCTGGGACCATCCAGCACACACCCCAGCCCACATCAGGTGCCCCTCTTACTACATTGCTCTGTACTGGGGTAGAGGTTCCATTCCTGGAGGAGAGCATGCACACTTAAAGGAAATGAAACCAGCTTGAACCCAACCCTCAGGGCTCTGCTTCAGTGCTTCTGGCCCTAACCCTGTCCCTGATAAAATAATGACTGCCACTGAGCACAGAAGTGCTGGCTCACACCTGGCATTGGCTGTTGCCCCTCCATCTTCATCCCTACCTACAATTAAAGTGGTAATTACCAGCACGCAAGGGGGGAAGATGTAGTCCATGCTCACTTCAGACCTAGACCTCCCACCAAGCCACTGGACACGTGCAGACTGCACAGAGATGCTCCCACCCAAAAGAACCACTTCAAGACTGAGATAGGTAACTGTTTCATCTAATTTCATAGAAATAGAGAAATTTAAATAAAATGAGAACACAGAGGAATATTTTTCAAATGAAAGAACAACATAAATGAAACACTGAAAAAAAATCTCCTAATGAACAGAGATAAAAATTTTACCAGATAGAGTTCAAAGTAATAGTAATAAGAATGCTAACTGAACTTAGGAAAACTGAGGATTTTAGCAAGGGACTATAATATATAAAAAAGAACCAATCAGAGATGAAGAATACAATAACTGAAATTTAAAATACACTAGAAAAAATTAACAGGCAACTAAGTGAAATAGAAGAATGCGTAAAGGATCTGGAAGATAGAATAATGGAAATCACCAAATAAGAATAGTAAAAATTTTATTTTTTTTTAATTAAGAACAATTTAGGAGACATCTTAGACAACATCAAGTATACTAACATTCACACTATAAGGGTCTCAGAGGAAGAGAGAGAGAAAGGAGTAGAAAATGTATATGATAAAATGATGGCTAAAAACTTCCCCAAACTGAAGAAGAAAACATATTTCCAAGTACAGAAAAGAGAAAGAATTCAAAACTAAATGAATCTAAAGAAATCCACACCAAAACTATCATAATTAAAATGGAAAAAGTTAAAGAAAGAATTTTAAAGGTAGCATGAGAAAACCAAAGAGTCACACACAAAGGGAATGCCCTTAAGGGTATCAACTGATTTTTCTTTTTTTTTGCCGAATTTTTGTTTTTCTTTTGCAGAAGGGAGTGGCATAATATATTTAAAGTGCTGGAACGGGAAAACATATAACTTAGGCCACTCTACCCAGAAATGTTATTCAGAATTGAAGTAGATATTAAAAAACAAAACCAAAAAAAAATCTTTTCAAACAAGGAAAAAACTAAAGGAGTTCATCAATACTACACTAACCTTACAAGAAGTGTTAAAGGGCCTTCAATAAGTGGAAGAGAAAAGGCTACAAAAGAAGTAAGAATTTGGGCTTCCCTGGTGGCGCAGTGGTTGAGAGTCTGCCTGCCAATGCAGGGGACACGGGTTCAAGCCCTGGTCTGGGAAGATCCCACGTGCCACGGAGCAGCTGGGCCCGTGAGCTACAAATACTGAGCTCTGCGCGTCTGGAGTCTGTGCTCCGCAGCAAGAGAGGCCGGCGACAGTGAGAGGCCCGCGCACCGCGATGAAGAGTGGCCCCCGCTTGCCACAACTAGAGAAAGCCCTCGCACAGAAACGAAGACCCAACACAGCCAAAAATAAATAAATGAATAAATAAATTTAAAAAAAAAAAAAAGAAGTAAGAATTTATAGGAAAGAAAAAATCCTACTAGTAAAGGCAAATATATAGTAAAAACTGTGGTTCAATCATTTAAATAAGCTAATACAAAGTATAAAAGACAAAACTGTAAAATAACCATAACTACAAAAAACATTCAATGAATAGACATGAATATGTAAAATATGACATCAAAAACAAAACATTGGGGAGGGAGGTAAAAATGTAGATATTTTAGAATGTGTTTGAACTTAAATGACTGTTGACAAAATTTCAAGTAACTAACAAATTAAGAAGAAAAAAAGGAATTTTATTTGAGCCAAACTGAGGATTATAACCCAGGAAGCAGATTTTCAGAAAGCTCTGAGAACTGTTCCACCTGTTAGAAGTCAAAGGCATAGTCATATACATTTTTGAAACAAAGGATTGTACATCAAAATGACATGCTCATATTTTACACAAAGTTCACCAAGGATACATAGTCCAGATAAGCACATACAAAGGAGCAGCAAGTCACCATGACCACCTACAGAGCTTGGAAAGAGCACGATTATTTTAAGAAGTTACATTGTTAGCATCAAAAGAAAAGAAAAATTTATTGATCTTCTTTAGAGTTGAGCAGGCACTCCCATCTTTGAGGAGCTCTAGTTAATGTGTAATGCATATGCACATTAGGGATGGAGGAAGCCCAAACAAACAAAACAAGAGAATTTTATGTTTTTTTTTTCTTGTCCTGCCTTAAAATATAAATTTTATTTCATCATGACTGTCAGTTTAACCCAACTAGATATAGTTATAGGTCAACATGCAGGAACCCATGATAACCACAAAACAGAAATCTACAATAGAAACAAAAAAATTGTAGAGAAAGGAACACAAGCATAATACTAAAGAATATCGCCAGGGCTTCCCTGGTGGAGAGGTGGTTAGGAGTCCACCTGCAAATGTGGGGGACACAGGTTCAAGCCCTGGTCCAGGAAGATCCACATGTCACAAAGCAACTAGGCCCATGCACCACAACTACTGAGCCTGTGCTCTAGAGCCCACGAGCCACAACTACTGAGCCCATGTACCACAACTACTAAAGCCCATGCTCCACAACAACAGAAGCCACCTCAATGAGAAGGCCACATATTACAAAAAAGAGTAGCCCTCACTTGCCACGACTAGAGAAAGTCCACATGCAGCAACAAAGACCCAACACAGCCAAAAGTAAATAAATAAAATAAATAAGTTTATATATATATATATATATATATATATATATATATATAAAAGAATATCATCAAACCCCAAGGGAAGAAACTAAAAGAAGAAAAGAACATACAAAACTACAAAAACAAACAGAAAAATTAACAAAATAGCAATAAGTACATAGCTACAAATAATTACTTTAAAAGTTTATGGACTAAATGCTCCAATCAAAAACACAGGGTGCCTGATGGGATTAGAAAATCAAGATTCATCTAAATGTGGCTTATAAGAGACTCAATTCAGAGCTAAAGACACACACAGGATGAAAGTGAGAGGATATAAAAAGGTTCTATACAAATGGAAACAAAAAGAAAGTGGGGGTAGCAATACTCAGACAAAGTGAACTTTAAAACTAAGCCTATAACAAAAGACAGAAAATTACCATCATTATATAAAGATAAAGGGATCAATGTAAAAAGAGGACATAGCATTTGTTAATAATTATGCACCTAATATAGGAACACTAAAATATATAAAGCAAATATTAAGTGACATAAAAGGAAAAATTCACAATAATACAATAATAGTAGGGGACATTAACACACCACTTTCATCAATGGACAGATCATCCAGAAATAAAATATAAAGTGAAACAGTGGTCATAAATAAAACATCAGAAGAGTTGGACTTAATAAATATCTGCAGAACATTCCACCCTAATGAGCAAGATACACATTCTTTTCCAATGCACAGGGAATGTTCTCATGCTAAACCACAAAACAAGTTTCAAGAAATTTAAAAGGATAGAAATTATATCAAGCATTTTTTCCAACCACAATGGTATGAAACTAGGATGAATTACAGGAAGAAAAATGGGGAAACACAAAAACACATGGAGACTAAGCAATATACTACTAAAAAAGCAATGAATCAATGAAGAAATCAAAGAGGTTAAATCAGAGAATATCTCAAGACCAATGAAAATAAACACACAACTTTCCAAAATCTATGGGATGCAGCAAAATTACTTCTAAGAGGGAAGTTTATAGTGATACAGGCCTACCTCAAGAAACAAGAACATTTTCAAATAAACAACCTAACCTACTATGTAGAGGAATTAAGAAAAGAACAAACAAAGTCCAACATTGGTAGAAGAAAGGAAATAATGAAGATCAGAGCAGAAATAAATAAAATAGAGATTAAAAAAATAGAAAAGATCAATGAAACCAGGAACTGTTTTTTGTTAAAGATAAACAAAATTGATGTCAGGTTCATTAAGAAAAAGAGAGAGTGAACCTAAATAAACAAAATAAGAAATGAAAGGGAGAAATTATAGACAATATTACAGATATAAAAAACCATAAGAGAATAATATGAACAGTTATATGCCAACAAATGAGACAAACTAGAAGAAATGGATAAATTCGTAGAAACATGAAATCTTCCAAAACTGAATCAGGAAAAATGGGTGATCTAAGCTAGCATTAAAATTGAACTTGTAATTAAAAAAAGAAAACTCCCAGTAAACTAAAGTCCAGGACAAGTTGAATTCAAAGGGGAATTCCACAAAACATGTAAAGAAAAGCTAATACCTAGACTTCTCAAACAATTCCAAAATGTTTGCGGGCAGAACATCCCCACATTCATTATAGAAGGCCACTATTACCCTGATACCAAAATCAAACAAAAACACTACAAAGAAAGAAAAAAAAAGGTCAATATTGCTGATGTATATATATGCAAAAATCCTCCACACAATATCAGCAAACAGAATTAAACAAAATATAAAAAGAATCAGATACCACAGTCAAATGGGATTTATTCCAGTGGTGCAAGGATGGTTTAATATTGGCATATATATCACCATGATATACCACATCAACAAAAGGAAGGATAAAAATCACATGATCATCTCAATAGATGCAGGAAAAGCATTTGAAAATATTCACTATCCATTCATGATTTTAAAAATTTATCAAAGTTTGTATAGAGGGAACATATCTCAACATAATCAAGGCCATTTATGACAAAACCATGGCTGACTTAAAGTTTCTTCTGTAAAGTCAAAAAAAAGAAAAGGAGGCCACCTCTCACCAGTTTTATTTATCATAGTATTGGAAGTCCTAACCACAAAACTCAAAGCAGGAAAAGAAATAAAAGACACCCAAATGAGTGTGGAAGAAGTAAAACTGTCACTATTTGCACATGACATGCTTACAAATATTTTGAAATCCCAAAATATCCACCAAAAGACTATTAGAACTAATAAATGAATTCAGTAAAGTTGAAGTATACAAGATTAATATAAAAAATCTGTTGCTTTTTTATACATTAACAATGAACTATTACAGAGAGAAAGCAAAAAATATCCCCACTTAAATCACATCAAAAAGAATAAAACACTTAGGAATAAACTTACCCAAGGAGTAAAAGACTTATACTTTGAAAAGTATAAGAATTTGAGGAACAAAATTTAAGATGATAAAAAGAAATGAAAAGATATCCCATGCTTATGAATTAAAATAATTAATATTGCTAAAATATCCATATTACTCAAAGCAATCTACAGATTTAATAAAGTCCTTATCAAAATACCCAGGACATTTTTCACAGAACTAGAACAAATATTCCTAAAGTTCATATTGAACTGGAAAAGACCCCAAATTGCCAAAGCAATCTTGAGGAAAAAGAAGAAAACTGGAAGTATCACAGTCTCTGACTTCAAACTATACTATAAAGCTATACTAATTGAAACAGTATGGTGCTATCACAAAAACACACATAGATCAATGGAACAGAATAAATGGTCTGGAAATAAACCCTTGAACATGTGAACATATGATCAAATAATCTACAATAAAGGAGGCAAAAATATACAATGTGGAATAGACAATCTCTTTAACATGAGGTTCTGGGAAAACTGGGCAGCTACATGTAAAAGACTGATATTAGAACATTCCCTCACACCGTGTATAAAAATAAACTCAAAATGGATTAAAGATGTAATGTAAGGTCAGAAATTATTAAACTACTAGAAGAGAGCACTGGCAGGATATTCTCTGACATAAGTCATAGCAATATTTTTTTATGTCTCCTTAAGCAAAGAAAGCAAAATAAAACAAATGGGACTTAACTAAACTTAAAAGTTTTTGCATTAGCAAAGGAAACCATCAACAAAATGAAAACTTATTGAAACAAACAAAAACATTAATTTGAAAAGATGCATGCACTGCAATATTCACAGCACCATTGTTTACAATAGTCAAGATATGGAAGCACACTAAGTGCCCATCAACGGATGGATAAAGAAGATAGATAGAGAGATAGATAGAGAGAGAGATAGATAGATAGATAGGTGATAGAGATAGAGACAAGGGAATATCAGCGTTATAATGGAATATTATTTGCCATAAAAAGAATGAAATTTTGCCATTTGCAACAACATAGATGGACCTAGAGAGCATTGCACTTAGTGAAATACCAAAGATAATTTTTTTATGTTATCACTTATATGTGGAATCTAAAAATAAATAAATGATTTTAACAAAACATAAATAAACTCACAGATGTAGGGAACAAATTAGTGGATACCAGTGGAGAGAGGGAAGAGGAGAAGGGCAAGATAAATGTAAGGGATTAAGATGTACAAACTACTATGTTTAAAGTAAATAAGGAGGACCTTCAAGATGGTGGAAGAGTAAAACATGGAGATCAACTTTTTCCCCACAGATATATCAAAAATACAACTACATGTGGAACAGCTCCTATAGGTTACCTACTGAATGCTGGCAGAAGACCTCAGACTTCCCAAAAGGCAAGAAATTCCCCACGTACCTGGGTGGGGTAAAAGAAAAAATTAAAAACAGAGACAAAAGAATAGAGATGGGGCTTCCCTGGTGGCGCAGTGGTTGAGAGTCCGCCTGCCGATGCAGGGGACACGGGTTCGTGCCCCGGTCCGGGAAGATCCCACATGCCGCAGAGCAGCTGGGCCTGTGGGCCATGGCCGCTGAGCCTGCGCGTCCGGAGCCTGTGCTCCGCAACGGGAGAGGCCACAGCAGCAAGAGGCCCGAGTACCGCAAAAAAAAAAAAAAAAAAAAAAAAAAAAAAGAATAGGGATGGGACCTGCACCTCTGGGAGGGAGCTGTGAAGGAAAAGTTTCCACACACTAGGTAGCCCCTTCACTGGCAGAGACAGGGGGTGGCGGATCGGGGGGATCTTTGGAGCCACGGAGGAGAGCACATCAAGAGGGGTGCAGAGGGCAAAGCAGAGAGATTCCTACACAGAGGATCAGTGCCGACCAGCACTCACCAGCATGAGAGGCTTGTCTGCTCACCCACTGGTTGCAGTGCAGGCTGGGAGCTGAGACTCAGGCTTTGGAGGTCAGATCCCAGGGAAAGGACTAGCGTTGGCTTCATGAACACAACCTGAAGGGGTCTAGTGCACCAAAGGTGGATGGAAGTGAGTCCAGGAAAAATTCTGGATCTGCCTAAGAGACAAGAGACCATTATTTCAGAGTGTGCAAGGAGAGGAGATATAGAGCACCACCTAAATGAGCTTTACAGACAGGCGTGAGCTGTGGCTATCAGCGTGGACAACAGAGACAGGCATGAAATGTTAATGCTGCTGCTGCAGCTATCAAGAATCCTTTGTGCAAGCACAGGTCACTCTCCACACCTCCCCTCCTGGGAGCCTGTGCAGCCTGCCACTCTCAGGGTCCCGTGATCCAGGAAGAGCTTTCCCTGGAGAACACATGGCATGCCTCAGGCTGTTGCAATGTCACACTGGCCTCCGCCTCTGCAGGACTGCCCTGCATTCCATACCCCTCTCTGTCCCTGTCCTGAATGAGCCAGAGCCCCCTAATCAGCCATTCTTTTAACCTCCTCCTGTATGGGCAAAGAACAGATGCCAGAGGGTGACCTACATGCAGAGTCAGGGCCAAATCCAAAGCTGAACCCCAGGAGCTGTGTGAACAAAGAGAAAAGGAAATTACTCCATGCAGCCTCAGGAACAGTGGATTAAATCCCACAATCAACGTGATGTACCCTGTATCTGTGGAATACCTGAATAGACAATGAATCATTCCAAAATTGAGGTGGTGGACTTTGGAGGCAATGGTAGATTTGGTGTGTGCTGTATGTGACTGACTAGTTGCTGATTTATATGTTTATCTTAGTTTAGTTTTTCGCTCTTGTTATCATTGGTGGATTTGTTTATTGGTTTGGTTTTTCTCTCTGTATTTTTTAAATTACTTTTTAAAATTTTTATTATAATAATTTTAAAAATTATTTTAATAAATTTATTTTATTTATTTATGTTTCCCATTTCTTCTTTGTGCTTGGTGCTCGGCCAGGTGTCAGGCCTGAGCCTCAGAGGTGGGAGAGCTGAGTTCAGGACATTGGACCACCAGAGACCTCTGGGTCCCACATAATATCAGTAAGGGAGAGTTCTCCAGGAGATTTCCATCTCAACATTAAGACCCAGCTCCATTCAACAACCAGCAAGCTCCAGTGCTGGATACCCCATGCCAAACCCCTAGGAAGACAGGACCACAAAACCACCCCTTAGCAGAAAGGCTCCCTAAAATCACAATAAGTTCACAAAAACCCCACAACACACCACCGGACGCAGTCCTGCTGACCAGAAACACAAGATACAGCTTCATCCACCAGAACACAGAAACTAGTCACCTCCAACACGAAGCTTACACAGCCCACTGAACAAACCTTACCCTCTGGGGTCAGACACCAAAAACAACGTGAACTACGATCCTGCAGCCTGCAAAAAGGAGACCCCAAACACAGAAAGTTAAGCAAAATGAGAAGACAGAGAAACACACAGCAGATGAAGGAGCAAGGTAAAAACCCACCACATCAAAAAAATGAGGAGGAAATAGGCAGTCTGCCTGAAAAAGAATTCAGAGTAATGATAGTAAAGATGGCAAAAGTCTTGGAAATAGATGAAGAATATACAAGAAACGTTTAACAAGGACATAGAAGAATGAAAAAGCAAACAGCAATGATGAACAACACAATAAATGAAATTAAAAATTCTCTAGAAGGAATCAATAGCAGAATAACTGAGGGAGAAGAACAGATGAGTGACCTGGAAGACAAAACAGGGGGGAAATACACCACAGAGCAGAATAAGGAAAAAAGACTGAAAAGAATTGAGGACAGTCTCAGAGACATCTGGGACAACATTAAACACAACAACATTCAAATTATTGGTGTCCCAGAAGAAGAAGAGGAAAAGAAAGGGACTGAGAAAATATTTGAAGAGATTATAGTTGAAAACTTCCCTAATAAGGGAAAGGAAATAATCAAGTCCAGGAAGCACAGAGAGCACCATACAGGATAAATCCAAGGAGTAACATGCCAGGATACATATTAAACAAACTATCAAAAATTAAATACAAAGAAAAAATATTAAAAGCAACAAATAACATACATGGGAATCCCCATAAGGTTAAGAGCTGATCTTTCAGCAGAAATTCTGTAAGCCAGAAGGAAGAGGCAGGACATATTTAAAGTGATGAAAGGGAAAAACCAATGGACAGACCAACCAAAATGGTAATAAATAAGGAAACACAAGGTTTAAATGACATGTTAAACAATTTAGACTTAATTGATATTTATAGGACATTCCATCCAAAAACAACAGAATACACTTTCTTCTCAAGTCCTCATGGAACATTCTCCAGGATAGATCATATCTTGGGTCACAAATCAAGCCTTGGTAAATTTAAGAAAACTGAAATCATATCAAGTATGTTTTCCGACCACAATGCTATGAAACTAGATATGAATTGCAGAAAAAAACTGTAAAATATACACACACATGGAGGCTAAACAGTATGTTACTAAATAACAAAGAGATAATTGAAGAAATCAAAACATGCCTAGAAACAAATGACAATGAAAACACGATGGCCTAAAACCTATGGGATGCAGCAAAAGCAGTTCTTAGAGGAAAGTTTATACCAATAATATCCTACCTGAAGAAACAAGAAACATCTCAAATAAACAACGTAAACTTACACCTAAAGCAAATAGAGAAAGAAGACAAAAAAACCCCGCAAAGTTAGCAGGATGAAAGAAATCATAAAGATCACATCAGAAATAAATGAAAAAGAAATTAAGGAAATGATAGCAAAGATCAATAAAACTAAAAGCTGGTGGTTTGAGAAGATAAACAAAATTGATAAACCATTAGCCAGACTCATCAAGAGAAAAATGGAGAAGACTCAGATCAACAGAATTATAAATGAAAAAGAAGAAGTAACAACTGGCACAGCAGAAATACAAAGGATCATGAGAAATTAGTGCAAACAGATATATGCCAACAAAATGGACTACCTGGAAGAAATGGACAAATTCTTAGAAGAGCACAGCCTTCTGAGACTGAACCAGGAAAAAATAAAAAATACAAACAGACCAAGCACAAGCACTGAAATTGAGACTGTGATTAAAAATCTTCCAACAAAATAAAGTTCAGGCCAGATGGCTTCACAGGCAAATTCTATCAAACTTTTAGAGAAGAACTAACACCTATCCTTCTCAAATTCTTCCAAAATATAGCAGATGGAGGAACACTCTGAAACTCATTCTAAAAGGCCACCATCACCCTGATATCAAAACCAGACAAAGATGCTACAAAAAAAGGAATATACAGGCCAATATGACTGAGGAAAATAGATGCAAAAATCCTCAACAAAATAGTAGCAAACAGAATCCAACAGCACATTAAAAGAATCATACACCATGATCAAGTGGGGTTTATCCCAAGAATGCAAGGATTTTTCAATATATGCAAATCAATCAATGTGATAAACCATATTTAAAAATGAAGGATAAAAACCATTGATTATCTCAATTGATGCAGAAAAAGTTGTTGACAAATTTCAACACCAATTTATTATAAAAAGCCTCCAGAAAGTAGGCATGGGGGAACTTACCTCAACATAATAAAGGCCATATATTACAAACCCACAGCCAACATCGTTCTCAAGGGTGAAAAACTGAAACCATTTCCACTAAGGTCAGGAACAACACAAGGTTGTCCACTCTCACCACTATTATTCAACATAGTTTTGGAAGCTTTAGTCACAGCAATCAGAGAAGAAAAAGAAATAAAAGGAATCCAAATCAGAAAAGAAGAAGTAAAGCTGTCACTGTTTGCAGATGACATAATACTATACATAGAGAAACCTAAAAGTGCTACCAGAAAACTACTAGAGCTAAGCAATTAATTTGGTAAAGTAGCAGGATACAAAATTAATGCACAGAAATTTCTTGCATTCCTATACACTAATGATGAAAAATTGGAAAGAGAAATTAAGGAAACACTTCCATTTACCATTGCAAAAAAAACAAAAAATACCTAGGAATAAGCTTACCTAAGGAGACAAAAGACCTGTATGCAGAAAACTATAAGACCCTGATGAAAGAAATTAAAGATGATACAGAGAGATGGAGAGATATACCATGTTCTTGGATTGGAAGAATCAACATTGTGAAAATGACTATATTACCCAAAGCAATCTACAGATTCAGTGCAATCCCTATCAAACTACCACTGGCATTTCTCACAGAACTAGAACAAAAAAATTTCACAATTTGTATGGAAACACAAAAGATGCCAAATACCAAAGCAGTCTTGAGAAAGAAAAACAGAGCTGGACGAATCAAGCTCCGTGACTTCGGACTATACTATAAAGCTACAGTAATCAGGACTGTATGCTACTGGCAACAACACAGAAATATAGATCAATGGAACTGAATAGAAAGCGAGAGATAAACCCACACACATGTGGTCACCTTATCTTTGATAAAGAAGGCAAGAATATACAATGGAGAAAAGAGCCTCTTCAATAAGTGGTGCTGGGAAAACTGGACAGCTGCATGTAAAAGAATGAAATTAGAACACTCTCTAAAATCATACCCAAAAATAAATTCAAAATGGATTAAAGAACTAAATATAATGCCAGACAGTATAAAACTCTTAGAGGAAAACATTGGCAGAACACTTCATGACATAAATCACAGCAGGGTCCTTTTTGACCCACTTCCTAGAGAAATGGAAATTTAAAAAAATTAAACAAATGGGGCCTAATAAAACTTAAAAGTTTTTGCACAGCAAAAGAAACCATAAACAAGATGAAAAGACAACTCTCAGAATGGGAAAAAGTATCTGTAAATGCAACAGCTGACAAAGGATTAATCTCCAAGATATACAAGCAGCACATGCAGCACAATATATAAAACCCAAACCACCCAATCCAAAAATGGGCAGAAGACCTAAATAGACATATCTCCAAAGAAGATATACAGATTGCCAACAAACACATGAAAGGATGCTCAACATCACTAATCATTAGAGAAACGCAAGTCAAAGCTACAATGAGGTATCACCTCACACAGGTCAGAATGGCCATCATAAAATAAAATCTACAAACAATAAATGATGAAGAGGGTGTGGAGAAAAGGGAACACTTGCATTGCTGGTGGGAATGTAAATTGATAGAGCCACTGTGGAGAACAGTATGGAGGCTCCTCAAAAAACTAAAAATAGAACTACCATATGACCCAATAATCTCACTACTGGGCATATACCCTAAGAAAACCATAATTCAAAAAGAGTCATGTACCACAATGTTCATTGCAGCACTATTTACAATAGCCAGGACATGGAAGCAACCTAAGTGACCATTGACAGATGAATGGATAAAGAAGATGTGATACATATATACAATGGAATATTACTCAGCCATAAATAGAAATGATATTGAGTTTCATTTTGATGAGGTGGATGGACCTAGAGACTGTCATACAGAGTGTAGTAAGTCAGAAAGATAAAAGCAAATACTGTATCCTAGCACATATATATGGAATCTAAAAAAAAAGATTCTGAAAAACATAGGGACTGGACAGGAATAAAGACATAGATAATGGACTTGAGGACATGGGGAGGGAGAAGGATAAGCTGGGAAGAAGTGAGAGAGTGGCATGGACATATATACTCTACCAAATGTAAAATAGATAGCTAGTGGGAAGCAGCCACAAAGCACAGGGAGATCAGCTCGGTGCTTTGTGTCCATGCAGAGGGGTGGGATAGGGAGGCTGCGAGGGAGATTCAAGAAGGAGGGGTTATGGGGATGTATGCATATGTATAGCTGATTCACTTTGTTATACAGAAGAAACTAACACAACAATGTAAAGTATTTACACTCTTAAAAAGTTGTTAAATAAATAAAGTATAAGTTACAGGGATATGTTGTACATCACAGTGTTTATAGCCAATATTTTATAAGTGTAAAGGAGTGTAATTTATAAAAACATTGAATTACTATGCTGTGCACCTGAAAATAATATAATACTATAAATCAACCATCTATGCTTCAATTTTTAGAAGATGGGGTCTCTCCGTGGACTGAAAAACCTTTTCTTGAAATCCTGTTGACCATATGCTTCACCATCTCTCTACTTCCATTCTTGAAGCATAATTTTACTAAAGATAATTTTGAACTTAGATGGTCTCTTAGGGAAGTGTAAGATGTTCCCAAATTTGCCTCTTAAACCTTTTCTTTCCATTTCCTTTGTTCCTGTTTTCTCCTTTTACTGCTTAGGATCTTTCCTCCAGTTCCCTGAATCCTTTGATATGTTCCTCTCAAAGCCCCTTCTTTCTCCATTCTTATGTCCACACTTTCATACATTTTGCTTCTTACTTCAGCCATAAACCTCCCTACCATCTCTTGAACATTAGTCTCCTTACACTCCACCAAGGTCTCTAAAGGGACAAATAAAACAGCCAAGGTAATAACCAAGATTAGTATTTAAACAAAAGTTTATTTGGAAACATAAGTGGACATTCTTTCCACTCATGTGGGTTCTGGAGACATCCAGACATTTGCTAAAAGTCTTCTCAATCACTACTCTTAAATAGAGGTCACAGAATCTATAAGATTACATGTCAAGGCAAAGGAAAATCATAAGTCTCCTCCATAAATTTTGGTAAACAGGGAAACTAACATATCCCATTTGTCAGAAACACATTTCAGAGAAAAATATTAAGTGGTGATAAACTGATGACATTGTATTACTATGTTTTACTGACTGAAGTTTAAAATTTCACAACAAAAGCTATAAGATGTCTGTTTCCATATTTCTGTATGTCTTTGTATGTATATATGTATGCATGTCTGTTAAGATACATGCACTTTTTTTTTTTTTTTTTTTTTTTTTGCGGTACGCGGGCCCCTCACTGTTGTGGCCTCTCCCATTGTGGAGCACAGGCTCCGGACACACAGGCTCAGCGGCCATGGCTTACAGGCCCAGTCCCTCCACGGCATGTAGGATCTTCTCGGACCGGGGCACGAACCCATGTACCCTGCATCAGCAGGCGGACTCTCAACCACTGCGCCACCAGGGAAGACCGATACATGATATTTTTTACCTCTGGATGACAGTACCAAATTAATTTATAAAATACTTTAGTGGATTTCTATTCAAATTGCCTTAGAGATAAATAAGCACCTCTAAAATTACTTCTGAAATTCTCAAATATAGCAACAGCTAATTTTTAAAATCTTTGTTTATCTGGAATAATCTTTAATAATAAAGATAGTTTTATAAATTTTTGGTGAAATAAAATTAGGTATTCAGAGTTGTATGCACATATAAAATTTTTTCTACCTAGATTTAATAATTGAACAAGTTTGTGTTATACCTACTAGATGTTTAAGACTATAAAACTATAAATCTAACCTAATGTCAAAGTGTACAATAAAAATAAATTTCTTTATGTACGTCAGGTACAGTAAAGTTATTTTAAAAGGGAAAAAATAAAGAATCATAGTTTAACATTTTAGGTTCTTTGCCCCTGAGATTTTTTTTTTGACACTTCCCTAATTTGCCAACAAGACACTCATGGTGATGGCTAGATTTGTTTATATAGCTTATGAAATTTTTATGATCAATTCAAACATAATTGATAAGCACAAATGATTTAAACAGATGTTAGTGGGATACAATTTATAAATGAACTCTTTAATAGTTATATTTTATATTTCTTTTTTATTCCTTTCCATTTATATATCTTTTTTTAACCACAGTATATTGAAATATAATTGACATGTAACATTGTATTCATTTAAGGTATATAAAAATATGATTTGATATACATATATATTTTGAAATTATTACCATAAATGAGTCTGTTCTTAAACATGAGAAATAAAAGGCACATACCTTTAGAAAATAAATTTGCTACCAAATAATAGCACGTGCCAAACAGTTAACGATTGCCTAATTCCATGTTTTCTCTATAAAAGAAAGAAGAACATTTGTTAAAAATTGTAATCGGTATACATAAATGAAACCAATAAGACTAGTAAGGGTACATAAATAAAATGCTTTATACAGGGAAACAAAAAGCTTGCTTTTAATAAAGAAAAGTATGATTGACATGAATTCCTAAGGGAAAAAAAATGTGTTCAGCCATGTTTGTTCCAGAATGAGAAAGAGACAAAAAGTAAGACAGAAACTGAATGGAATTACGTAGTAAAAAAATGTGGAAGAAATGTGGGGAAGGAACCTTGGAAAAAGAATCTTATATTGTGTGCTCAAACCTGGTTAAAATTGGGATGGATCTATTTATAAGATTTTTTTAGATAAGTTTTAAAATACAGTGAAGTAAATCTAGAATTTGGTTCTCTCTGTTACAAAAACAAGTTTTCATAGGTTATTGGTCAGTTCTTAATAATAAATTGTAAAACAAAAAGTTGTTTTAATGTTAAGTATTCTGCCTGGGAAACCACGATTTTGCATCTTAAAATAATTTCCTGTACTTCATGATATCTTTATCAAGTCATTATTTATTTAAAATACCAAGTCTTGTCAGTATAAGAAGAGGTAAGGTTTTTACAACTGTGAAAATTTCTGTATTCTCCTTTGAAATCTTTTAATTGTCACTTTCGTTAAATGGATAACTAAGAATAGTTTCACAGTGAATTGTGATCCTATTTGATAAAGTGTTCAAAACTTTTGAATTTTTTGGCAACTCACCAAAATCAAACTTTAATTGAGTTTTTTATTTATCTCAAATTAACTTTAAAATTTCCTGAAGTGTCCCTGGAAAATCTAAAGAATTTGTCTATCCCCTTGTAAAAGGTAGGTGCTAAACTAATTAACTTAACTTTGTACATTAAATTACATGAGAATCATTGACAAATAAGAAGTAATGATAAACCGTGTATCATGTGAGACAAATAAGTCAGTGCTGGGCTAGAAAGCAGAGTGGTAACGGCCTCCATTTCAGTGGGTGATTGAGAGCACAGACAAGCCAGACAAGGAGTAAAGCTTGAAACAAGGAAGATGTGGAGAAGGAAGGGATTTCCGAGCTGAGTCTTACAGATTGCAGATACTGCTTTAGGTCATACCCTAGGCATACACCAAGGATGCAACATTGAGCAAGATATATATGTCCTCTGCCTTCAAAGAGCATGAAGTCTAGAGAGAGATAAACAGCTGTACAGATGAAAAGCTCTTCGTGCTGCAGGCAGGAGTCACTGCTGTGCCTCTGAGGTGGGAGAGTCAACTTCAGGACACTGGTCCACAAGAGACCTCCCAGCTCCACATAATATCAAATGGCAAAAATCTCCCAGAGATTTCCTTCTCAACACCAGCACCCAGCTTCACTCAACGACCAGCAAGCTATAGTTCTATGACAAACATCTAGCAAGACAGGAACACAAACCCACCCATTAGCAGAGAAGCTGCCTAAAATCAAAGTCCACAGACACCCCAAAACACACCACCAGACATGGACCTGCCCACCAGAGAGACAACATCAAGCCTCATCCACCACAACACAGGCAATAGTCCCCTCCACCAGGAAGCCTACACAACCCACTGAGCCAACTTTAGCCACTGGGGACAGACACCAAAAACAAGGGGAACCACGAACCTGCAGCCTGCAAAAAGGAGATCCAAACAGAGTAAGATAAACAAAATGAGAAGACAGAAAAACACACAGCAGATGAAAGAGCAAGATAAAAACCCACCAGACCTAACAAATGAAGAGGAAATAGGCAGTCTACCTGAAAAGAACTCAGAATAGTGATAGTAAAGATGATCCAAAATCTTGGAAATAGAACAGAGAAAATGCAAGAAACATTTAACAAGGACCTAGAAGAACAAAAGATGAAACAAGGAATGACGAACAACACAATAAATGAAATTAAAAATACTCTAGAGGGGATCAATAGCAGAATAACTGAGGCAGAAGAACGGATAAGTGACCTGGAAGATAAAAGAGTGGAAATAACTACTGAAGAGCAGAATAAAGAAAAAAGAATGTAAAGAACTGAGGACAGTCGCAGAGACTTCTGGGACAACATTAAATGCATCAACATTCGAATTATAGGAGTCCCAGAAGAAGAAGAGAAAAAGAAAGGGAATGAGAAAATATTTCAAGAGATTATACTTGAAAACTTCCTTAATATGAGAAAGGAAATAGTTAATCAAGTCCAGGAACCACAGAGAGTCACATACAGGATAAATCCAAGGAGAAACATGCCAAGACAAATATTAATCAAACTGTCAAAAATTAGATACAAAGAAAACATATTAAAAGCAGCAAGGGAAAAACAACAAATAACACACAAGGGAATTCACATAAGGTTAACAGCTGATCTTTCAGCAGAAACTCTGCAAGCCAGAAGGGAGTGGCAAGACATATTTAAAGTGATGAAGGAGAAAAAACTACAACCAAGATTATTCTACCCAGCAAGGATCTCATTCAGATTTGATGGATAAATTAAAACATTTACAGACAAGCAAAAGCTGAGAGAGTTCAGCACCACAAAACCAGCTTCACAACAAATGTTAAAGGATTTTCTCTTGGCAAAAAACACAAGAGAAGGAAAAGACCTACAAAAACAAACCCAAAACAATTAAGAAAATGGGAATAGGAACATACATACCAATAATTACCTTAAATATAAATGGATTAAAGGCTCCCAGCAAAAGACACAGACTGGCTGAATGGATACAAAAACAAGACACATATATATGCTGTCTACAAGAGACCAACTTCAGCCCTAGAGACACATAAAGGCAGAAAATGAGGGGATGGAAAAAATATTCCATGCAAGTGGAAACCAAAAAAAGCTGGAGGAGCAATTCTCATATCAGAAAAAACAGACTTTAAAATAAAGACTATTACAAGAAACAAACAAGGACACTACATAATGATCAAGGGATCGATCCAAGAAGAAGATATAACAATTGTAAACATTTATACACCCAACATAGGAGCACCTCAATACATAAGGCAAATACTAACGGCCATAAAAGGGGAAACCAACAGTAACACATTCATAGTAGGGGAATTTAACACCTCACTTTCACCAATGGACAGATCATCCAAAATGAAAATAAATAAGGAAACACAAGCTTTAAATGATACATTAAACAAGATGTACTTAATTGATATTTATAGGACATTCCACCCAAAAACAACAGAATACACATTTTTCTCAAGTGCTCATGGAACATTCTCCAGAATAGATCATATCTTGGGTCACAAATCAAGCCTCGGTAAATTTAAGAAAATTGAAACTGCATCAAGTATCATTTCCGACCACAACACTATGAGACTAGATATCAATTACAGGAAAAGATCTGTAAAAAATACAAACACATGGAGGCTAAACAATACACTACTTAATACCGAAGTAATCACTGAAGAAACCAAAGAGGAAATCAAAACATACCTAGAAACAAATGACAACAGAGACACGATGACCCAAAACCCATGGGATGCACCAAAAGCAGTTCTAAGAGGGAAGTTTATAGCAATACAATCCTACCTTAAGAAACAGGAAACATCTCGAATAAACAACCTAACCTTGCACCTAAAGCAATTAGGGAAAGAAGAACAAAACAACTCCAAAGGTAGCAGAAGGAAAGAAATCATAAAAATAAGATCAGAAATAAATGAAAAAGAAATGAAGGAAATGATAGCAAAGATCAATAAAATTAAAAGCTGGTCATTTGAGAAGATAAATAAAATTGATAAAACATTAGCCAGACTCACCAAGAAAAAAAGGGAGAAGTCTCAAATCAATAGAATTAGAAATGAAAAAGGAGAAGTAACAGCTGACCCTGCAGAAATACAAAAGATCATGAGAGATTACTACAAGCAAGTCTATGGCAATAAAATGGACAAATTCTTAGAAATGCACAACCTACCAAGACTGAATCAGTAAGAAAGAAAATATGAACAGACCAATCACAAGCACTGATATTGAAACTGTGATTAAAAATCTTCTAACAAACAATAGCCCAGGAACAAATGGCTTCGCAGGCGAATTCTACCAAACCTTTAGAGAAGAGCTAACACCTTATCCTTCTCAAACTCTTTCAAAATATAGCAGAGGGAGGAACACGTCCAAACTCATTCTACGAGGCCACCATCACCGTGACACCAAAACCAGACAAGGATGTACAAAGAAAGAAAACTAGAGGCCAATATTACTGATGAACATAGATGCAAAAATCTTCAACAAAATACTAGCAAACAGAAGCCAACAGCACATTAAGAGCTCATACACCATGATCAAGTCAGCTTTATTCCAGAAATGCAAGGATTCTTCCATATACGCAAATCAATCAATGTGATACACCATATTAACAAATTGAAGGAGAAAAATCATATGGTCATCTCAATAGATGCTGAGAAAGCTTTCAACAAAATTCAACACCCATTTATGATAAAAACCCACCACAAAGTAGGCATAGAGGGAAATTTCCTCGACATAATAAAGGTCATATATGACAAACCCACAGCCAACATCATCGTCAATGGTAAAAACTGAAAACATTTACACTAAGATGAGGAAGAAGACAAGCTTGCCCACTCTCACCACTCTTATTCAACATAGTTTTGGAAGTTTTAGCCACAGTAATCAGAGGAGAAAAGGAAAAAAAAAAAGAATCCAAATCGGAAAAGAAGTAATGCTGTCACTGTTTGCAGATGACATGATAATATACATAGAGAATCCTAAAAATGCTACCAGAAAACTACTGGAGCTAATCAATTAATTTGGTAAAGTAACAGGATACAAAATTAATGCACAGAAATCTCTTACTTTCCTATACACTAAGGATGAAAAATCTGAAAGTGAAATCAAGAAAAGACTCCCATTTACCATTGCAACAAAAAGAATAAAATATCTAGGAATAAACCTACCTAAGGAGACAAAAGACCTGTATGCAGAAAATTATAAGACACTGATGAAAGAAATTAAAGATGATACAAATAGATGGAGAGATATACCATGTTCTTGGATTGGAAGAATCAACATTGTGAAAATGACTCTACTACACAAAGCAATCTACAGATTCAATGCAATCCCTATCAAATTACCACTGGCATTTTCCACAGAACTAGAAAAAAAATTTTCACAATTTGTATGGAAACACAAACGACCCCGAATAGCCAAACAATCTTGAGAACAAAAAACGGAGCTGGAGGAATCAGGCTCCCTGACTTCAGGTTATACTACAAACGTACAGTAATCAAGACAGTATGGTAGTGGCACAAAAATAGAAATATAGATCAATGGAACTGTATAGAAAGCCCAGAGAAACGCACACACATATGGTCACCTTATCTTTGATAAAGCAGGCAATAATATACAGTGGAGAAAAGACAATCTCTTCAATAAGTGGTGCTGGAAAAACTGGACAGGTACATTTAAAAGTGTGACAATAGAACACTCCCTAACACCATACACAAAAATAAGCTCAAAATGGATTAAGGACCTAAATATAAGGCCAGAAACTATGAAATTCTTAGAGGAAAACATAGGCAGAACACTCTATGACATAAATCACAAGATCCTTTTTGACCCACCTCCTAGAGAAATGGAAATAAAAACAAAAATAAACAAATAGGACCTAATGAAACTTCAAAGCTTTTGCACAGCAAAGGAAACCATAAACAAGACCAAAAGACAACCCTCAGAATGGGAGAAAATGTTTGCAAATGAAGCAACTGACAAAGGACTAATCTCCAAAATGTACAAGCAGCTCATACAGCTCAATGACAAAAAAACAAACAACCCAATCCAAAAATGGGCAGAAGACCTAAATAGACATTTCTCCAAAGAAGATATACAGATTGCCAACAAACACATGAAAGAATGTTCAACATCATTAATCATTAGAGAAATGCAAATCAAACCTACAATGAGATATCATCTCACACCAGTCAGAATGGCCATCATCAAAAAATCTACAAACAATAAATGCTGGAGAGGGTGTGGAGAAAAGGGAACCCTCTTGCATTGCTGGTGGGAATGTGAATTGGTACAGCCACTATGGAGAACAGTATTGAGGTTCCTTAAAAAACTACAAATAGAACTTCCATACGACCCAGCAATCACACTACTGGGCATATACCATGAGAAAACAATAACTCAAAAAGATTCATGTACCAGAATGTTCATTGCAGCTCTATTTACAATAGCCAAGAGATGGAAACAACCTAAGTTTCCATCACTGGATGAATGGATAAAGGTGTGGCACATATATACAATGGAATATTACTCAGCCATAAAAAGAAACGAAATTAAGATATTTGTAGTGAGGTAGATGGACCTAGAGTTTGTCATACAGAGTGAAGTAAGTGAGAAAGAGAAAAACAAATACCGTATGCTAACACATATATATGGAGTCCAAGAAAAAAATAAGGTCATGAAGAACCTAAGGGTAAGGCGGGAATAAAGACACAGACCTACTAGAGAATGGACTTGAGGATATTGGGAGGGGGAAGGGTAAATTGTGACAAAGTGAGCGAGTGGCATGGACATATATACACTACAAAACGTAAAATAGACAGCTAGTGGGAAGTAGCCACGTGGCACAAGGAGATCAGCTTGGTGCTTTGTGACCACTTAGAGAGGTGGGATATGGAGGGTGGGAGGGAAGGAGACTCAAGAGGGAAGAGATATGGGAACATATGTATATGTATAACTGATTCACTTTGTTATAAAGCAGAAACTAACACACCGTTGTAAAGCAATTATACTCCAATAATGATTTTTTTAAAAAGTAATGATAAAGTTTCTGATGTTATATGTATGTGGATATATATTACTAATACATATAATCAAAAAATTATATGAAGTTTATAAAAATTTGTCAGTACTCTCATTGCCCGGTTGTGGTTAAAAGTTGTATGCCATATAAATAAGTAATTTTCCTTATCTAATGAACTCTCATCAGAACTTTAATCATGGCTTTTTAACTCATATATCATTCACTGACAGTTATTATTTGCTTTGATTCCTCTCTCAAAGTATTTACAAACACCTATAGGCTAGAATGCCCCATGATTTTAACACTTGAATAACTTTTAGACAATGCCTCTGGGCTAAGTTGCAGCATGGTGACTAAAGTTACTAATACTATATTTCATGTTTGAAAGTTGCTAAGAGAGAGTTGTGGCCAAGATAGTAGAGTAGGAAGAATCAAGCTTACATTCTCCCATGCATACACCAAAATTACAACTATTTACATAGAAACTATCTATAACAATAACATGAAGGCTAGTAGAAAATATTTTCCACAACTAAAGATATAGAGAAGAAACCACAATCAGATGGGTAGGATGGGTAGAGACACAGTATAGCCAAAACACACACCCTGGGTAAACAACCCACAAATTGGAAGATAATTACAATTGCAGAAGTTCTCCCCAAGGAGTGAGGATTCCAAGACAAACAATGAGCTCCCCAGACAGAGGGTCCTACACTGGGAAAACAAGTTCCCAGACTGTCTTTGAAGGCCAGTGGATCTTGCTTACATGAAAGCTAGAGAGTTGTAGGAATCAAAATCAGCACATGCACACTCCACACACTCCAAGTCCTAGTGAAGAAACAGTATTTTGAAAAGAGCCTGGGTCAACCCACTTTCTGACCTTGGAGAGTCTCCCAGAGATGCAGGAGGCAACTGAGACTCCCCCAGGAACATGGACATTGGTGGCAGCCATTTTGGGGTGCTCATTCTTCCATGAGGACACGGATGCTGGCAAGCAATGTTTTGGAATCCTCCCTCTAGCATATTAGTGCCAAGGGATCACCCACCTATCAGAAGGGCAGCACCAGCTCTGTATAACCTTATCTTCTATAGCCAGCCATGCCAGGACCTGTCCTCACCCACAAGCAGGGTGACCCCAGCCCAAGGACCCCACCCCCCAGGTCATGGAGCCATATTGGGAGACAGCCCTGCCCACCAGCAGTCCAGCAGCCACCATAGGAGGTAGAATTTGGCAGCCAACTAAGCTAGGGGCAAGCTCTGCCTACTAACCCACAATAAACAGCCCCAATACAAGAGAAGAGTCCATGCAGCCCACATACACTCTCCTCTAGAGCTTATGCTCTGGTGACCAGAGGGGAGTGAGCTGCTGGGACCCATAGGACATCTCTTACATAAGATCACTTCTCCAAGATTGGAAGACATAATCAATTAGCTTAATACATAGAAATAAGCACAGAGAATTAGGCAAAATGAAGAGATAGAAAATTATTTTCCAAATGTAGGAACAAGACAAAAGCTCAGGAAAAGAACTAAAAAACTTGAAAATAAGCAATCTACCCAAAGAAGAGTTCAAGGTAATGATCTAAAGATGCTCAATGAACTCAGGAGAAGAATGGATGAACACAGTAAGAATTTTTTAAAAGAATTAGAAATTATAAAAAAGGACAAAACAAAGTTGAAGAATACAATAACTGATATAAAAATACACTACAAGGAATCCATAGTAGATACAGAGGGGTGGATGAGCAAAGTGGAAAACAGAGTAGTGGAAAACACACAGCCTGAACAGAGGCAGGGGTGGGGGAAAGGAGAGATTTTTAAACAATGAGGATAGTTTAGGAGATCTCTGGGACAACATCAAGAGTATTAACATTTACATTATAGTGGTCCCAGAAGAAGAAAGAGAGAAAACGGCAGATAACTAATTTGAAGAAATAATGAGTGAAAATTTTCCTAACCTAAGACATGGATCAGACATCCAGGACTGGGAAACACAGAAAGTTCCAAATAGGATGAACCCAAAGAGATCCACTCCAACACACATAATTAAAGTGGCAAAAATTAAAGATAAAAAGAGAATCTTAAAAGAAGCAAGAGAAAAGCAACTAGTTATAATCAAGGGAATCCCCTAGGACTAGCAGTTAACTTTTCAGCAGAAACTTTGCAGGCCAGAAGGGACTGGTACAATATATTCAAAGATATGTAAGGAAAAAACCTACAACCAAGAATACTCTGCCTGGCAAGACTGTCATTCAGATTGGTAAGGCAGATAAAGTTTTCCTTAGACAAGCAAAAGCTAAAAGACTTTAGCACCACTAAACCAGCTTTACAAGGCTTCTCTAAATGGAAAAGAGAAGACTACGACTAGAAATATAAATATTATGAGAGATAAAAACTCAGTGGTAAAGGCAAATATACAGAAAATACTAGATTTTCCACTTATCAAGCTTGTAGGAAGGTTAAAAGAGGTGGAGAGAGACCAGTGCTGATGGCTGCCACCTTGCTGCACCTCCAAGTCTAAAATGTATGCAAGGTGGGGCTGATAGTACACACAATGGCTAGGCGCTGAATCTTGGGTTGTCAGACCCTGGTAGAAGACATTGTCTAGCGGCCCAGAGACAGCCCAAGGGGCTTGGGGTGTAGTCCAGTCTGAACCTTGGAGCCCACTGTCAATGCACACATGGAGGGTGCAGGTCCAGTATCAGAGCCCACTGTCAGCATTTGCATGATGGATCTGGGTCCAGCATCAGAGCACAATGTCAGTGCTTGCACTGTAGGGACAGGTCCAGCCACAGTGGACTTCGTGGGCACACACATGGCAGGGGCAGATCTGGCCTCTGAACCTATTTTCAACACCTGCACAGTGGGGGCATGTCCAGCAGCTGTGGAATTTGTTGGCCTGCATGCTGAATACTGTCACAGAAATGCACATTTTGGGTGGATTGACCCTGGGTAGGAGTACACAACAGGTGCTGGTACTGTTGTGGGCAGCACTCCAGTTCTGCCTACCCCACACTGTACCATGGAGTCAGATCTGGTGCAGCCAGTTCCTGGGAGAGACTTGTAATAGAGTCAGTCCATGTCCTAGGCTGCAGCACAACCACCTCAATTCCTGTAGCCGCAGCACCTCAGCCTGCAGCACCAGTACACTCCATGACACAGCCTAGCAATAAGTCTGAGACAAACACAATGGAGCAAGGGACGTGACCTTGGGATGCTTCTGGGAAGAACCACAGATGCCTGTAAGGATGGTGCATAGGTTCACCATGATCACATGAGCCTCACTTGCTTCAGCACTCACCTTCTTTTGGACAGAGCATGAACTCAAGGGCAGTAGAGCCTTATCAAACCCAACCATCAGTTCTTCTACTCAAACAACTGGGAAGAAGGCTCTGCCCCCCACAGGGCTGTGATAGCCACAGAGCAAAGAGGAGGCCCCACCTCACATCCAGTGCAGGCTCTGGTGACACAACATCAATCATACCCCATCAATGGAAGAATGGCCAGCACATTCTGAGGGACAATGTGGCTGGCATCCATACCAAAAACAGTCCTCACACCAAAAATTGGACTCACACAGTCTAAACAGGGACAGTCTCACGTAAAAACACCACTTCAGGACCACAATAGATAATTGTTTCTCCTAAATTCTTAGAGACTGAGAAAGTTAAGTAAACTAAAAAAGTAGAGGAACTACTCTCAAATAAAATCACAAGATAAATCCCCTGAAAGAACAAATAATGAAACAGACCTCACCAGTCTACTAGACATCTAGTTCAAAAAGGAGGCGATAAAAATGTTAAAGGAATAAAGAAAGATTAGCAATAGAAATGTATATCACTATAACAAGGAATTAGAAACTACAAAGAGGAACCAGTCAACATTAGACAACTAAATTGAGGAGATAAAAACCAACTTAGAAGAAATTAAAAGCCAATTAAATAACACAGAAGAATGAATAAGTAATCTGGAAGATAGAATAATGGAAATCACCCAATCAGAACAGCAGACAAAAGACAAATGAAAAAAATAAAAGCAACATACAAGATATATGAAATAATATAAAGCATGCTAACCTATGTATAATAGGGGTTCCAGAAGGAGAAGAGAGAAAGAGGATCCAAAAAGTATTTGAAAAATTTATGGCTGAAAACTTGCCAAACAAAAAGAAGGAAACTTACATCCAGGTACAAAAAGAACAGTGGGTGCCAAACAAGAAAAGTCCAAACAAACACACACCAAGACATATTATGATTAAGACAGTAAAAGTTAAAGACAAAGAGAGGATTCTAAAGGCAGCACGAGTAAAACAAAGTGTTAATTACAAGGGAACCCACATAAGGCTATCGGATGATTTCTCTGAAGAAACTTTGCAGGCCAGAAGGCAGTGACATAATGTATTCTAAGTCCAGAAAGGGAAAAACTTGGAACCTAAGATAATCTACCCAGGAAGATTGTCATTTAGAATAGAAGGAGAGATAATTTCTCAGACAAGCAAAAACTAAAAATAAATAGCAATACTAAACCTACCGTAAAATAAATATTGAAAGTTTTCTCTGCATGGAAAACAAGCAAGAATCTATCGAAAAGAAACAGTTACAATAAGAAATGCAAATATATAAAAGGATTGAAGTTCACTTAAATAAGCTAGTATATAGGGTAAAAATAATCCAAAAGATTTTTTTGTAAAAAAAAATAAAACTACAATTAATGACAAAAAGATAAACATGAAGAAGTGAACAAGCAACTACAAAATCAATGGAAAACAAGGTTTAAAATGGCAATAAATACATATCTATCAATAATTACATGTCAATGGAATAAATGCTCCAGTCAAAGACTGGATTAAAAAACAAGAGCCTAAAATATGCTGCCTACAAAAGACCTACTTTAAGGTAAATTACACACATAGATTGAAAGTGAGGGGATGGAAAAAGATATTTCATGCAAACAGAAATGACAAGAAAGCAGGGGTAGCAATACTTATATGAGACAAAATAGATTTTAAAACAAAGGCCATAAAGAAAGATAAAGAAGGACACTATATATAATAGAAGGATCAATACAAGGAGAGGATACTACACTTGTTAATATTTATGCACCCAATATAGGAGCACCTTAATATATAAAACAAATACTAACAGAAAGAGAGATATTGACAATAATACAATAATAGTAGGAGAATTTAACACCCCACTGACATTTATGAACAGATCATCTAGACAGAAATTCAATACTGTAATGCAATAGAGGTCCAAAATGATGCAATAGACCAGTTGGACTTAATTTCTGTTTACATGACATTACATCCAGAAAAACAGATACACATTATTTTCAAGCATGCAGGAAACATTCTCTAGGATAGATCACATACTAGGTCGGAAACAAGCCTCAACGAATTTAAGAAATATAAATCATTTCAAGTATTCTTTCTGACCTCAAATGGTATACAGAAATCAACCAAGAAAGAAAAGAAGGGAAAAGAATGAACACGTTGACACTAAACAAAATGTTACTAAAAAAAACAGTGGATCAACAATGAAATCAAAGAAGAAATTTTAAAATACCTTGACACAAACAGCAATGAAAACACAACCTTGTGAAATCTATGAGATGCAGCTAAAGCAGTCCTTAGAGGAAGTTCATATTGGTACAGGCCTTCTTCAGAAAATATGAAAAATCTAAAATAAATACCCTAACCTACCACTTAAAAGAATTAGAAAAATAAGAACAAACAAAACCCACAGTCAGCAGAAGGAAAGAAATAATAAAAATCAGAAAGGAAATAAATAAAATAGAGATAAAAAACAGAAAATATCAACAAAACCAAGAGTTGTTTTGTTGCAAATATTTAAAAAATTGACAAACCAATAGCAAGTTTAATCAAGAAGAAAAGAGAGAGGATCCAAATAAGGAAAATAGGAAAGAGGTGAAATAACAACCGATTCTGCAGAAATACAAAATAAAGAGAATACTGTGAAAAATTATATGCCCACAAATCAGACAA
This sequence comes from Phocoena sinus, assembly GCF_008692025.1. Lineage (NCBI taxonomy): Eukaryota > Metazoa > Chordata > Mammalia > Artiodactyla > Phocoenidae > Phocoena > Phocoena sinus. The sequence goes on along the minus strand of NC_045764.1, from coordinate 55,552,876 downwards.
CCCAGAAGCAATGGTCATTTCTAAAAACATTCATCCAACCAAAATTGAATCAAGAAGAAATGGATAATTTAAACAGACAAATCAGTAGAAGTGAAATACACTCTGCAAGAAAAAAGTTCTGCAAACAAAAGTCCAGGAGCAGATGATTTCACCAGGGAATTAATTCTACCAAACATACAAAGAACTTATACCTATCCTTCTCAAAATCTTCCAGAAAAGTGAAAAGGAAGGAACACTCCAAAAGTCACTCTTTGATGCCAACATCACCCTGATACCAAAAACCAGACAAAGACTACAAAAAATAAAGGGAAAAAGAAATTACATGCCAATATCTTTGATGAATATAGATACAAAAATTTCAACAAAATATTAGCAAACTGAATTCAACAACACATAAAAACGGTGCTACACCACAATCAAGTTGGATTCACCCCAGGTTCATAAGGATGGTTCAACATATGCATATCAATCAATATGATACACCACATCAAAAAAGAAAAGACAAATTTACATGATAATCTCAATAAATGCAGAAAAAGTATTTGATAAAATTCAACATCCATTCATAATAAAAACTCTTACCAACGTGTGTATAGAGGGAGCATATCTCAACATCATAAAAGCTATTTATGATATATCCCAGCCAACATAATAAATGGTGAAAAATTAAAAGCCTTCCCACTAAATTCAGGGACAGGACAAGAATGATCACTCTCACCATTTCCATTCAGCATAGTACTGGAAGTCCTAGCCATGTCAATCACACAAGAAAAAGAAATAAAATCTATCCAAATTGGAAAGAAGAGGTAAAATTGTCATCATATGCAGATGACATGATACTCTATACAGAAAACCCTAAAGACTCCACACAAAAACTATTAGAACTGATAAAGGAATTCAGCAAGGTAGTAGGACACAAGATTAATATATAGTAATAAGTGGCATTTCTTTACAATAACAATGAAATATTAGAAAGAGAAAGTAAAAAAAAATCCTGTTTAAAATTGCATAAAACAAATAGAATATATAGAAATAATCCTAACCAAGGAGACAAAAGACTTATACACTGAGAACTATAAAACATTCATAAAGGAAATCAAAGATCATTCAAGGAAATGGAAAGATATCCCATGCTCTTGGATTGGAAAAATTAATATAATTGAAATGGCAATTCTGCCCAAAGCAATCAACAGATTTAATGTGATCCTTATCAAATTACCTATGACATTTTTCACAGAACTAGAACAAATAATACTAAAATTTATATAAAACCATAAAAAACCCAGATTTGCCAAAGCAATCCTGAGGAAAAAGAACAAAGCAGGAGGAAAAACCTTCCTGGACTTCAGATAATACTACAAAGCTACAGTAATCAAAACAACATGGTATTGGAAGAAAAACAGACATATTGATCAATGGAACAGAATAGAGTCCAAAAACAAACCCAGATACCTGTGGACAGCTAATCTTCAATAAAGGAGGCAAGAATAAACAATAGAGAGAAGAATCTTTTCACCAAGTGGTGTTGGGAAAGCTAGACAGCCCCATGTAAATCAATGAAATTAGAACACTCCTTCACACCATCTACACAAATAAACTCAAAATGGCTTAAAAACTTAAATATAAGACCTGAGGCCCATAAAAGTCCTGGAAAAGAACAAAAGCAAACCATTCTCTAACATAAATTGTACCAATGGTTTCTTAGGTCAGTCTTTCAAGGCAATAGAAATAAAAGCAAAATTAACAAATGGGACCTAATCAAACTTATAAGCTTTTGCACAGCAAAGGACACCATAAACAAAATGAAAAGGCAACCTAAGGAATGGAAGAAAATATTGAAAACAATGTGACCAACAAGGGTTTACTTCCCAAAATATGCAAAAAACCCATACAACTCAATAACTAAAAATCAAACCAATTGAAAAAATGGGCAGAAGACCTAAATAGACATTTCTCCAAAAAAAGACATACAGAGAGCCACTAATCACATGAAAAGACACTCAACATCACTAATTATTAGAGAAATACAAATCAATACTACAGTGAGGTATCACTTCACACCTGTCAGAATGGCCGTCATTAAAAAGTCTACAAATAACAAATGCTGGAGGGGGTGTGGAGAAAAGGGAACCCTCCTACACTTTGGTGAGATTGTAAATTGATGCAGCCACTATGAAAAACAGTATAGAGGTTTCTTAAAAAAATTAAAATAGGGTTACCAAATGATCCACCAATCTCACTCCTAGGCATATATCCAGAGAAAACTCTAATGTGAAAAGATACATGCAGCCCAATGTTCATAGCAGCACTATTTACAATATGCAAGACATGAAAGCAACCTAAATGTCCATTGACAGATGAATGGAGAAAGAAGATTTATATTTGTATATATACATATAAAGTGGAATACTACTCAGCCATAAAAGAGAATAAAATAATGCCATTTGCAGCAATATAGATGGACCTAGAGATTATCATACTAAGTGAAGTAGGTCAGAAAGAGAAAAATAAATATCATGTAATATCACTTATATGTAGAATCTAAAATATGATACAAATGAACATATTTACAAAACAGAAACAGTCTCACAGATGTAGAAAACAAACTTATGGTTACCAAAGGGGAAAGTGGGTTGGGGAAGAATAAATTAGAAGATAGGGATTAGCAGATATAAATTACTATATATAAAATAGATAGGGACTTCCCCAGTGGCTAAGAATCCACCTGCCAATGCAGGAGACACGGGTTCAAGCCCTGGTCCCAGAAGATCCTGCATGCTGTGGAGCAACTAAACCTGTGTGCCACAACTATGAAGCCTGCATGCCACAACTACTAAAGCCCACACTCCTAGAACCCATGCTCCACAACAAGTCACCACAATGAGAAGCCCATGCACCACAATGAAGAGTAGCTCCTGCTTGCCACACCTAGAGAAAGCCCATGCACAGCGACAAAGACCCAGCACAGCCAAAAATAAAATATAAAATAAAATAAAATAGATAAGCAACAAGGTCTCACTATATTGCACAGAGAACTATATTCAATATCCTGTAATAAAACATAATAAGAAAGAATATGAAAAAGATTATATATATTCAGTCACATATATACATATATGTAACTGAATCACTTTGCTGTTCACCAGAAACTAACATCACATTGTAAATCAACTATACTCCAAAAAAAAAAAAAAAAGGATCCACAATGCAATGTGTTGGGAGGCAGACTTAGGATATATTCAAGTCCCATACTCCCAGGTGAGTGACCCACAAACAGGAGAATAAGTACAATTGCAGAGGTTCTCCCAAAGGAGTGAGAGGCCAAATCCCCACTTCAGGCTCCCCAGATAAAAGGTCCTGCACTGAGAAGATGAGCCCTCAGAGCTCTGAAGGCCAACAGGGCTTATTTTTGGGGAGGTCAGAGGGCTGGGGGAAATAGAGACTTCACTATTAAAGGGTACACACAAAATCTCACATGCTCCAGAACCCAGGGCAGAAGCAGTAATTTGATAAAAGCCTGTGTCAGACCTATCTGTTAATCTTGGAGAGTGTTCCAGAGTAGCAGGAGGAAACTGCAGTTCATCTTGGGGACATAGACAAAAGTGGTAGCACTTTGGGGGAGCTCCTTCTACCATGTGGACACTGGTTCTGGCAAGTGCCATTTTGGATTCCTACCCCTAGTTAATTAGCCTCAGGACCCAGCCCCACCCTAGCCCAATGGTCTGCAGGCTCCAGTGGGGGCCTGGGATGCCTCAGGCCAAGCAACTAACTGGGTGTGGACACAGTCCCTCCCACTAGCAGACAGCCTTCCTTAAAAGCCCCTGGGGCCATAGTTGCCTCTGGAAATGACCTTACCTGCCAGAATGCCAATGACATGACCCCACACACAGTGCTGACTTCTAGACCCAAGACCCTGTGAGACACAGTTCCACCCCCAGTAGGCCCTGGGACCAGCTGGGCCTCATCCCACTCACCAGTGTCCTTTCTCTAGCCTCAGGCCAGGTCCATCACCCAGCATGGAGAAATCAGCTGCCAGAAAACCCCAGCTTCAAGTATGTAGACATGGCCCACTCACCAATAAGTCAGGCCCTGCCCTGGAAAGAGCAGGACCATGACCTCACCCACTATCAGGCCAAAACAAACTTCAAGACACCCTGGGCACCATACCCAACTGTGTCGAGAACTGACACCAACCACCAGTGAACTGATACTAGCTCTGGGACCCCTGAGCAGAGCAACCAGATCCCAGGATATAACTCTGCCTATCAGTAGGCTGTACTAGCCCTATTGCCTGACTTCAGCCACCAGTGGGTAGGCAATAACCCCAGTGTCTCCTGGATGCTGACTTTGCCCACCAGCAACCCAGCACTAGCCCAGGGGCTCCCTGGGATTCTGCAGTTGTCTGCCTACTGACTCAGTGCTGACAGCCAGTAGCCAGCATCCTCTGCACAAGGCAGAGACTAGCAACCAACTGGACTGGGGACCAATAAACCTATCAGACTGCCTACATAGTCAGCCCACCACAACAGAAAGACCCATGCAGCACTTATAGGGAAAATCCCTAGAGTATATAGCTCAGATGATGATAGGGAACATGCTGCTGGGACAAACTGAACATCTCCTACTAAAGACCACTTCTCCAAAGTTAGGAAATGTAACGAACCCACCAGATAAATAAAAGTAAAAACATCAGCTTAGGCAAAATAAGGTGACAGAGAACATGTTCCAAATGAAGGAACAAGATAAAACCCCAGAAAAAGAACAAAGTTAAGTGGAGATAGGCTATCTAACTGAGAAAAAGTTCAGGGTAATAATCATAAAGATGATCAAAGAACTTGGGGGAAGAATTGATAGACAGAGTGAGAGGTTAGAAGTTTTAACAAAGAGTTAGAAAACAAAGAACAACTAAAGATGAAGAATACAATAACTGAAATGAAAAATACTCTAGAAGGAATCAATAACAGACTAAATGATACAGAGGAACAGATCAGCAAGCTGGAAGACAGAGTAGTGGAAATCACTGCTGCTGAACAGAAAAAAGAAAAAAGAATGAAAGGAAATGACTGTTTAAGGGACGTCTGGACAAAATTAAGTAGTCATATTCGCATTTTTTTGTACTGAGCTTTTTATTGTTTTCTTCCTCCCTTTTAATTATTCAAGCAATGCAAGAATAGATTCTTTATGTAAAAAGTTAAAAGAAATTCCAACAATAGGAAAAAAAGCAAAGGTCCTGAATTCTTTTATCTTTTTAATTCCTTCTCCAGAACTGCCACTGCAGTTGTTTTGTTGTATATTTCTCTAGACCTTTTCCTTTATTTTACAAAAACAAAACAAACACATAAATGCACATACAATCTTAAATATACTGATAGCTTATTTCCTTCTGGCCTGCAGAGTCTCTGCTGAAACTCTCACTGCTGTGGCCTCTCCTGTTGCAGAGCACAGGCTCTGGATGTGCAGGCTCAGTGGCCATGGCTCACGGGCCCAGCCGCTCCGTGGCATGTGGGATCTTCCCAGACCGGGGCATGAACCCATACCCCCTGCATCAGCAGGCGAACTCTAAATCACTGTGCCACCAGGGAAGCCCGCCCTTTCTGCTTTTGATATCCTCTCATTATCCTTGATTTTTGCTATTTTAATTACAATGTGTCTTGGTGTGTTTCTGTTTAGCTTAATCCTGTAAGGGACTCTGCATTTCCTGGACTTGGGTGACTATTTTCTTTCCTAAGTTAGGGAAGTTTTCAGTAATCATACTTACATTTTAAAAGTCTCAGAAAGAGAAGCAAGAAAGGATGAGAACATATTTGAAGACACAAATAACTGAAAACTCCCCTAACTTAAGAACAGAAATAGTCACCCAAGTCCAGGAAATGCAGAGACCCCCTTACGGGATTAAACTAAAGAGAAACACACAAACACATTGTAATTAAAATGGCAAAACTTAAGGATAATGAGAGGATATCAAAAGCAGAAAAGGAAAAGCAACAAATAACACACAAGGGAACTTCCATAAGCCTATCAGCTGACTTTTCAACAGAGACTCTGCAAGCCAGAAGGGAGTAACACAATATATTCAGAGTGATGAAAGGGAAAAGCCTACAACCAATAATACTCTACACAGCAAGGCACTCATTCAGATCTGATGGAGAGATCAAAGCTTTACAGATAAGCCAAACTAAAATAGTTCAGCATCAACAAACCAGATTTACAAGAAATGATGAAGGAACTTCTCTAAGTGAAAAAGAAAAGGCTACAATTAGAAACATAAACATCATGAAATTAAAGGTAAACATAGAGTAAAGGTAGGAAATCATCCAAGCAAAAAGCTAGTAGGAAGGTTAAAAGACAGAAGTAGTAAAATCATCTATATCCACAATAAGCAGTTAAGGAATACACAAATTAATTAGATGTAAAGTATGATATTAAAAAGAGTAATCATGAGGGGAGGGGAATACAAATGCAGGGTTGTTAAAATGCACTTGAAATTAAGAGATCAGCAAGTTAAAACATCATATAGGTAGATAAATAGATATAGATAGATGATAGATAGATAGGTGCTATATAGATAGATAGATATTAGATAGATAGGTGATAGGTAGATAGATAGATGATAGATAGATTGCTATATATAAGCATCATAGTAACTATATATCAAAAATCTTTAATAGGAACACACACAAAAATGAGAAAGAAATCCAAACATAAGACTAAAGATATTCATTAAATCACAAGAGAGGAGAACAAAAGAAGAATAAAGGGAAAAAAGACCTACAAAAACAACCCCCAACTAATTAACAAAATGGCAATAAGAACATACACATCAATAATTAACTGTAAATGGACTAAAGGTTCCAATAAAAAGACATAGAGTTGTTGAATGGATACAAAAACAAGACGTGTATGTATGCTGCCTGCAAGAGACTCACTTCAGAGTTAAAAAAAAAGAGAGACTAAAATTGAGAGGATAGAAAAACTTTTCCATGAAAATGAAAATCAAAAACAGCCAGTGGAGCAATACTTATATGAGACAAAATCAACTGTAAAATAAAGAGTATTACAAGAGACAAGGAATGACATTACATAATAATCAAGGGATAAAAGGAAACCATAAACAAGATGAAAAGACAACCCTCAGAGTGGGAGAAAATATTTGCAAATGAAGCAACTGACAAAGCATTAACCTCCAAAATTTACAAGCAGCTCAATATCAAAAAAACAAACAACACAATTCAAAAATGGACAGAAGACCTAAATAGACACTTCTCCAAAGAAGATATACAGATTGCCAACAAACACATGAAAGAATGTTCAACATCATTAATCATTAGAGAAAAGCAAATCAAAACTACAATGAGATATCATCTCACACTGGTCAGAATGGCCATTGTCAAAAACTCTATAAACAATAAATGTTAGAGAGGCTGTGGAGAAAATGGTACACTCTTGCACTGTTGGTGGGAATGTAATTTGATACAGCCACTATGGAGAATAGCATGGAGGTTCCTTAAAAAACTAAAAATAGAACTATGACCCAGCAATCCCACTACTGGGCATATACCCTGAGAAAACTATAACTCAAAAAGAGTCATGTACCATAATGTTCATTGCAGCTCTATTTACAATAGCAAGAACATGGAAGCAACCTAAGTATCTATCGACAGATGAATGGATAAAGAAGACATGGCACATATATACAATGGAATATTACTCAGCCATAAAAAAAATGGAATTGAGTTATTTGTAGTGAGGTGGATGGACTTGGAGTCTGTCATACAGAGTGAAGTAAGTCAGAAAGAGAACAAATACTGTTTGCTAACATATATATATGGAATCTAAAGACAAAACAAAACAAAAAGGTCATGAAGAACCTAGGGGCAAGATGGGAATAAAGACGCAGACCTACTAGAGAATGGACTTGAGGACATGGAGAGGGGGAAGGGTAAGCTGGGACAAAGTGAGAGAGTGGCATGGACATATACACACTATGAAATGTAAAATAGATAGCTTTTGGGAAGCAGCTGCATAACACAGGGAGATCAGCTTGGTGCTTTGTGACCACCTAGAGGGGTGGGATAGGGAGGGTGGGAGGGAGGGAAATACAAGAGGGAAGAGATATAGGGATATATGTATATGTATAACTGATTCACTTTGTTATAAAGTAGAAAGTAACACACCACTGTAAAGTAACTATACTCCAATAAAGATGTTAAAAAAATAATCAAGGGGTCAATCCAAGAAGATATAAGAATCATAAATCCATATGCATCCAACATAGAAGTACTAACTACATAAAGAAAATATTAACAAACATAAAGGGAGAAATTGAAAGTACCACAATAATAATAGGGGATTTTAACACCCCATTTATATAACTGGACAGATCATTCAGACAGAAAATCAATAAGCGAGCACTAGCCTTAAATGGCACATTAGACCAGAGGATTTAATAAATACATATATAGAACATCCCATCTGAAAGTAGATTACACATTCTATTTAAGTGCACATGGAGCATTCTGCAGGGTAGACCACATGCTAGGCCACAAAACAGGCCTCAATAAATTTGAGATAATTGAAATCATGCCAAACATCTTTTCCAACCACAAGACTATGAGACTATAAATCAACTATTAGGAAGAAAACTGCAAAATAAAAAACCAACAAACAGGTGGAGACTAAACTATATGCTACTAACAACCAATGGATCACTGAATAAATCAAAAAAATACCTGGACAGGGCTTCTCTGGTGGCGCAGTGGTTGAGAGTCTGCCTGCCGATGCAGGGGACATGGGTTCGTGCCCCGGTCCGGGAAGATCCCACATGCCGCGAAGCGGCTGGGCTCGTGAGCCATGGCCGCTGAGCCTGCGCGTCCGGAGCCTGTGCTCCTGAACGGGATAGGCCACAAGAGTGAGAGGCCTGCGTACCGCAAAAAAAAATAAAATAAAAAAAATTTTTAAAAATACCTGGACAATAACACAAACACAATGATCCAAAATCTTTGGGAGGTAGCAAGAACAGTTCTAAAAGGGAAGTTTATGGTGAAACAGAATTACCTCAGGAAACAAGAAAAATATCAAGTAAACAACCTAATCTTAAACCTAAAAGAGCTAGAAAAAGAACAAACAAAGCCAAAAGTTAATGGACGAAAATAAGTAATAATCAGAACAGAAATAAATGAAATAGACACTTAAAAAAAAAGTAGAAAATATCAATTAACCTAAAAGATGGTTCTTTGAAAAGGTAAATAAAACTGATAAACTTTTAGCCAGACTCATCAAGAAAAAAGGGGAGAGGGCCCAAATTAATAAAATCAGAAAAGAAAAAGGAGAAATTACAACCAACATCACAAAAATCCAAAGGACAATAAAGACTACTACAAACAATTATATTCCCATAAAATGGACAAATTCCTGAAAACTTACAGTGTCCTAAGACTAAACCAGGAAGAAATAGAAAATAAGAACACACCAACTACATTAATGGAATTGAATCAGTAATTAAAAAAAAAAAAAACTCCCAACAAACAATATTCCAGAACCAGGTAACTTCACAGGTGAATTCTACCAAACATTTAGAGAAGAGTTAATACCTGTCCTTCTCAAACTATTCCAAAAATTTGCAGAGGAAGAAACACTTATGAACTCATTCTATGAGGCTGTCATCACCCTGATACCAAACCAGAAAAAAAAGATATCAAACAAAAAAAGAAATTACAGACCAGTATTACTAATGAATATAGACGCAAAAATCCTCAGCAAAATACTAGCAAACTGAATCCAACAACACATCAAAAGGATCATACACCATGATCTAATGGGATTTATTCCAGGGATATAAGGACTTTTCAATATCCACACATCAATCAATGTGATACACTACATTAACAAATTGAATAAAAACCATATGATTGTCTCAATAGATGCAGGAAAACTTTTGACAAAATTCAACACTCATTTATGACAAAAACTCTCCAGAAAGTGGGCATAGATGGAACATACTTCAACATAATAAAGGCCATATGTGACAAATCCACAGCTAACATACTTAATGATGAAAAAGTGAAAGCATTTCCTCTAAGATCAGGAACAAGACAAGGTTGCCCATTCCTGCCAATTTTATTTAAGATAGTATTGGAAGTCCTAGGCACAGTAATCAGACAGGAAAAGTAAATAAAAGGAATCCGAGTTGGAAAGGAAGAAGTTGAAATGTCACCATTTGCCAATATCATGACACTCTACATAGAAAATCCTGAAGATGACACCAAAAATTAATAGAGCTCATGAAGGAATTCAGTAAAGTTGCAGGATACAAAATCAATACACATTGTTAGTTCTATACACTAACAATGAACTATCAGAAAGATCAATCAAGGAAACTACCCCACTTAAAATTGCATCAAAATGAATAAAATACCTAGGAATAAAATACCAAGGAAGCAAAAGACTTATATTCAGAAAACTATAAGACACTGTTGAAAGAAATTGAAGATAACACAAATGGAAAGGTATGCCATGTTCATGGATTGGAAGAATTAATATTGTTAAAATGACCATATTACTCAAGGCAATCTATAAATTCAATGCAACCTCTATCAATATATCAAGGGCATTTTTTTCACAGAACTTGAACTGGTAATCCTAAAATTATATGAAAACACAAACATGCCAAATAGCAAAAACAATCTTGAGAGAGAACAGAGTTAGAAGAATCACACTCCCTAACTTCGGACTATATTACAAAGTTACAGTAATAAAAACAGTATGGTATTTAACAAAATATTGTAAACAAACTACACTTAAAACAAATAAAATAAAATAACTGGGCTTCCCTGGTGGCTCAGTGGTTGAGAGTCCACCTGCCGATGCAGGGGACACGGGTCCGGGCCCCGGTCCAGGAAGATCCCACATGCCATGGAGTGGCTAGGTCCATGAGCCATGGCCACTGAGCCTGCATGTCTGGAGCCTGTGCTCTGCAACAGGAGAGGCCACAACAGTGAGAGGCCCGCATACCACACACCCACAAAAAAAGTATGGTACTGGCACAAAAATAACATGTAGATCACTGGAACAGAATAGAGGGCCCAGAAATAAACCCACACACCTATGATCAATTAATCTATGTCAAGGATGCAAGAATATACAGTGGGGGAAAGACAGCCTCTTCAATAAGGGGTGCTGGGAATTGGACAGCTACATGTAAAAGAATGAAATCAGAAGATTCTCTAACTTCATATATAAAAATTAACTCAAGATGTATTAAAGACATAAACGTAAGATCAGAAACCCTAAAATTCCAAGAAGAAAACATACACACAATACCTTTTAACATAAGTCATAGCATTATTAGCACTGTTTTTAGACCTGTCTCCTAAAACAAAGGAAATAAAAGCAAAACCAAATAAATGGAACATAATTAAACTTAAAAGTTTTTGCACAGCAAAGGAAACCATCAACAAAATGAAAAGTTAACCTACTTAATTGGAGAAAACTTTTACAAATGATATGACCAATAAAGAGTTAATATCCAAAATATATAAACAGTACACACAAATCAACATTTTTTAAAAACTCAGTTAAAACTTAAGCAGGGGCTTCCCTGGTGGTGCAGTGGTTGAGAGTCCACCTGCCGATGCAGGGGACATAGGTTCATGCCCCGGTCCAGGAAGATCCCATGTGCCATGGAGCAACTGGGTCCGTGAGCCATGGTCGCAGAGCCTGCGTGTCCAGAGCCTGTGCTCCACAATAGGAGAGGTCACAAGAGTGAGAGACCACGTACTGCAAAAAAAAACAAAACAAAACAAAAAAAAACTTAGGCAGAAGATGTAAATAGACATTTTTCCAAAGACATTCAGATTGCCAACAGGAAGATAAAAACATGCTGAACATTACTAATTATCAGAGAAATGCAAATCAAAAACACCATGAGTTATCACCTCACTCCAGTCAGAATGTCTATCTTAAAAATGTCGACAGATCATAAATACTAGAGAGGTTGTGGATAAAAGAGAATGCTCTTACACTGTTGGTAGGAATGCAGATTGGTGCTGCCACTGTCCAAAACAATATAGAGGCTTCTCACAAAACTAAAAATAGAACTATATGACACAGCAATTCCACTCCTTACTATATATCTGAAAAACATACCAATCCATAAAGAGACATGAACCCCAATGCTCATAGCAGCATTATTTACAATAGCCAAGATAAGGAAGCAACCTAAGTGTCTAGCAAGAGATGACTGGATAAAGGAGATGAGATATGTTTATACACACACACACACACACACACACACACAGTGGAATACTACTCAGCCATAACATAGAATGAAATTTTGTGACTTGCAACAACATTGATGGATTGCAGGGTATTATGCTAAGTGAAATAAGTCAGACAGAGAAAGTCAAATACTGTGTAATATCACTTACATGTGGAATCAAAAAAGTACAACAAACAAGTGAATGTTACAAAAAAGAAACAGACTCATAGATATAGACAATAGATAGTGGTTACCATTGGGGAGAAGGAAGAGGGGAGGGTCAAGATAGGCATAGGGGATTAAGTGTTACAAAATACTATGTATAAAATTAATAAGCTACAAGGATATATTTACAGCACAGTGAAATACAGCCAATATTTTATTATACTGTAAATGGAATAAAATCTTTAAAAATTGTGAACCACTATGTTGTACACCCAAAATTTGAATAATATTGTACATCAATTATACCTCAATTTAAAAATATTTTCTAAAAAAATACTAAACAAATTCCTCACAAAATATTCAAAAAAATAGAGGATGAAATATTGCCAAATTCAGTCTATGAGGCCACCTACCATGATACCAAAATCAGACAAAGATACTACAAAAAAAGAAATTACAGGCCAATACATCTGATGAATATTGATGCAAAAATACTCAACAAAATATTAGGAAACCAAATTTAACAGTTTATAAAAGGAATATACATCATGATTAAGTGGGATGGTCCAATATTTGCAAATCGATCAATATGATACTTTAACAAATGAAAGGATAAAAATTAAATGATCATCTTAATAGATATAGAAAAAGCTTTTGATAAAATTAAATATCCATTAATGGTTTAAAAAAAAAAAAACTCTTCAAGTTGGTATAGAGGGAACACATCCCAACATTATAAAGGCCATTTACAACAAACCAACAGCCAACATCATATTCAGTGGTAAAAAGCTGAAATTCTTCCCACTAAAATTGAGAACAGATGAGAGTGACCACACTCACCACTTCAATTTAACATAGTGTTTGAAATCTAGCCACAGCCATCAGACTAGAAAAAGAAATAAAAGGCATGCAAATAGTTAGGGAAGAAATAAAATAGTCATTATTTGCTGATGAAATGTTATGATATATAGAAAACTCTAAATTCTCCACCAAAAAACAAAATCTATTAGACCTAGAAAATGAATTCAGTATTGGTGCAGGATATAAGATTACAAGCATATAAAAATCTGTTGCTTTTCTATATGATAATGAAATATCAGAAAGAGAAAGAAAACAATCCTGCTTAATACTGCATCAAAAAATAAAATACCTAGGAATAAATTTGAAGAGGTGAAAGACCTATACTCTGAAAATGACAAAACACTGATGAAGAAAATTGATGATGATACAAAGAAATGGAAAGATATCCTGCACTCTTGGATTGGAAGAATATTGTTAAAAGGACCATACTACCCAAAATAATCTCTAGATTTAATGCAAACCCTATAAAATATCTATGACATTTTTCAAAGAACGTGAACAAATAATCCTAAAATTTATATGAAAGCACAAAAGATCCTAAATTGCCAGAGCATCTTAGAGAAAAAGAAAAAAGAATGAAGCTGGAGGTATCAAGCTCTCTAACTTCAGACTATATTGTACTACAAAGCTACAGTAATCAAAACAGCATGGTACCAGCGGAAAAACAGACTTACAGAACAATGAAAAAGAATAGACTCCAGAAATAAATCTACACACTTATGGTCAATTAATCTACAACAAAGTGGTTAAGAATATACAAAGGAAAAGTTATTCTCTTCAATAAGTGGTGTTGGGAAAACTGGACAGCTACATGTAAAAAAATGAGATTAGAACATTTCTTCTCTTCACACCATATATAAAAATAAACTCAAAATGGAGTAAGGACATAAATATAAGACCTGAAACAATAAAACTCTGAGAAGACAACATAGGCAGGATAATCTTTGAAATAAATCATAGCAATAGTTTTTGGATAAGTCTCCTAAGGCAAAAGAAATTAAAGCAAAAATATTTCAATGGAACCTAATTAAACTTAAAAGCTTTTGTACACCGAAGGAAACCACCCACGAAATGAAAACACAACCTATTGAAAGGGAGAAAATATATGCAAATGATGTGACCAATAAAGGGTTAATATCCAAAATATATATATAGTACATACAACTCAATATCAAAACAACAGACAACAGGATATTTAAATGGCAGAAGACCTGAATAGACATTTTTCCAAAGAAGACAAACAGCCAACAGGTACATGAAGAAATGGTACATTACTAGTCATCAGAGAAATGCAAACCAAACCTCACACCTGTAAAATGGCTACTATCAAAATGTCTACAAATAACAAATGTTGATGAGGATGTGGAGAAAAAGGAACCCTAGTACACTGTTGGTGGGAATATAAATTAGTGTAGCCACTGTAGAAAACAGTATGGAGTTTAAAAAGTACTAAAAATAGATCTACTATATTATCCAGCAATTCCACTTCTGGTTATATGATAAAGAAAACTAAAACATTAATTTGAAAAGATACATACACCCCAATGTTTATAGCAGCATTATGGACAATAGATAAGATATGGAAGCAAACTAAGTGGCCATCGACAGATGAATGGATAAAGAAGATGTGATATATATATATATACACACACACAAAGGAATATTATTCAGCCCTTAAAAAAGAATGAGGATCTTGGGAGATGCAGGCACCTAGCACAGGAGACCTGGGATGAGAAATGGGATGAAATGGCACGTGGACAAGGATGGTGCTGAGTGGCATTGAGGTGACTGCAGTGGTGCAACAGTGAGAAGTGGTTGAGGTGAGCAGGTTTTTTGAAGTTCCAGCTAGCAAGGCTTCTGACATTTTTGCCTGGTTTTGGTGCTCTGGCCTGATGTCAGTCTTGAGCCTGAGGTGGGAGAGCCAATTTCAGGACATTGGACCACCAGAGACCTCCAGGCCCCATGTAATATCAGTCAGTGAGAGATCTCCCAGAGATCTCTGTCTCAATGATAAGACCCAGCTCTACCCAACTGCCAGCAAGCTCCAGTGCTGGACACCCCATACCAAACAACTAGCAAGAAAGGAACACAACCCCACCCATTAGCAGAGAGGCTGCCTAAAATCATAATAAGTTCACACCCCTAAACACACCACCAGACGCAACCCTGTCCACTGAAAAGACAAAATCCAGCATCACGCACCACAATACAGGCATCAGTCCACAACACCAGGAAGCCTAAACAACCCACTGAACCAACCTTAGCCACTGGGGGCAGACAACAGTAATAAGAGGAACTACAAACATACAGCCTGTGAAAAGGAGACCCCAACACAGTAAGTTAAACAAAATGAGAAGACAAAGAAATATGCAGCAGATGAAGGAGTAAGGTAAAAACCCACCAGACCAAACATATGTAGAGGAAATGGGCAGACTACCTGAAAAAGAATTCAGAGTAATAATAGTGAAGAAGATGGAATATCTCGGAAAGGTAATGGAGAAAATAGAGGAAACGTTTAACAAGAACCTAGAAGAACTAAAGAGCAAACACACAATGATGAACAACACAATAAATGAAATTAAAATTTCTCTAGAAGGAATCAATAGAAGAATAACTGAGGGAGAAGAATGCACAAGTGACCTGGAAGATAAAAGAGTGGAAATAACTACTGCAGATCATAATAAAGAAAAAAGAATGAAACGAGTTGAGGACAGTCTCAGAGACACCTGGGGTAACATTAAACACACCAACATTCAAACTATAGGGGTCCCAGAAGAAAAGGAGAATAAAAAGGGTCTAAGAAAATATTTGAAGAGCTTATAGTTGAAAACTCCCCTAACATGGGAAAGAAATAGTCAATCAAGTCCAGGAAGTGCAGAGAGCCCCATACAAGGAAAATCCAAGGAGAAACACACCAAGACACATATTAATCAAACTATCAAAAATTATATATAAAGAAGCAATATTAAAAGCAGCAAGGGAAAAGCAAAACAATAAAATACAAGGGAAATTCCCAAAAGCTTAACAGCTGATCTTTCAGAAGAAACTCTGCAAGCCAGAAGGGAGTGGCAAGACATATTTAAAGTGATGAAAGGGAAAAACCTACAACCAAGATTCCTCTACACAACAAGGATCTCATTCAGATTTGATGGAGAAATTAAAATCTTTACAGACAAGCAAAAGATAAGAGAATTCAGCATCACAAAACCAGCTTTAAAACAAGGAACTTCTCTAGGCAGGAAATACAAGAGAAGGAAAAGACCCACAAAAACATACCCCAAACAATTAAGAAAATGGTAATAGGAACATGCATATCAATAATTACCTTAAATGTAAATGGATTAAATGCCCCAACCAAAAGACATAGACTGGCTGAATGAATACAAAAACAAGAACTGTATATATACTGTCTACAAGAGACCCATTACAGACCAGACTGAAAGTGAGAGGATGGAAAAAGTATTTCATGCAAATGCAAGTCAAAAGAAAGCTGGAGTAGCAATTCTCATATCAGACAAAATAGACTTTAAAATAAAGACTATTACAAGAGACAAAGAAGGACACTACATAATGATCAAGGGATGAATCCAAGAAGAAGATATAACACTTGTAAATATGTATGCACCCCACATAGAAGCACCTCAATACATAAGGCAAACACTAACAGCCATAACAGGGGAAATCGACAGTAACATAATAATAGTAGGGGACTTTAACACCTCACTTTCACCAATGGACAGATCAACCAAAATGAAAATAAATAAGGAAACACTAGCTTTAAATGATGCATTAAACAAGATGGATTTAATTGATATTTAAAGGACATTCCATCCAAAAACAACAGAATACACTTTCTTCTCAACTGCTAATGGAACATTCTCCAAGACAGATCATATTCTGGGTCACATATCCATTCTTGGTAAATTTAAGAAAATTGAAATTGTATCAAGTATCTTTTCCAACCACAACGCTATGAGACCAGATATCAATTACATGAAATAAAACTGTAAAAAATACAAACACATGGAGGCTAAACAATACTAAATAACCAAGAGATCACTGAAGAAATCAAAGAGGAAAGCAAAAAGTACCTAGAAACAAATGACAATGAAAACACGATGACCCAAACCTATGGGATACAGTAAAAGCAGCTCCAAGATGGAATTTTAAAGAAATACAATCCTATCTCAAGAAACAAGAAATATCTTGAATAAACCACCTAACCTTACACCTAAAGAAATAAAAGAAATAAGAGCAAAAAACACCAAAGTTAGCAGAATGAAAGAAATCATAAAGATCAGATCAGAAGTAAATGAAAAAGAAATGAAGGAAATAATAGCAAAGATCAATAAAACTAAAAGCTGGCTGTTTGAGAAGATAAACAAAATTGATAAACCATTAGCCAGACTCATCAAGAAAAAAAAGGGAGAAGATGCAAATCAACAAAATTAGAAATGAAAAAGAAGTGAAAACTGACCCGCCAGAAATACAAAGGATCATGAAAGAGTACTACAAGAAACTATATGCCAGGGCTTCCCTGGTGGTGCAGTGGTTGAGAGTCCACCTGCCGATGCAGGGGACACGGGTTCGTGCCCCAGTCCAGGAAGATCCCACATGCCGTGGAGCAGCTGGGCCCGTGAGCCATGGCTGCTGAGCCTGTGCATCTGGAGCCTGTGCTCTGCAATGGGAGAGGCCACAACAGTGAGAGGCCCGCTTACCACAAAAAAAAATTAAAAAAAAAAAAAAATTAAAAAAGAAACTATATGCCAATAGAATGGACAACATGGAAGAAATGGACAAATTCTTCAAAAAGCACAACATTCCAAGACAGAAATAGAAAGAAATACAAAATGTAAACAGACCAATCACAAGCACCGAAATTGAAACTGTGATTAAAAATCTTCCAATAAACAAAAGCCCAGGACCAGATGGCTTTAGGGACGAATTGCATCAAATATTTAGAGAAGAGCTAACAACTATCCTCAAAGTCTTCCAAAATATAGTGGATGGAGGAATACTGCCAAACTCATTCTATAAGACCATCATCACACTGATACCAAAACCAGATAAAGATGTCACAAAGAGGGGCTTCCCTGGTGGTACAGTGGTTGAGAGTCTGCCTGCCGATGCAGGGGACACGGTTCGTGCCCCGGTCTGGGAAGATCCCACATGCCGCGGAGCAGCTGGGCCGCTGAGCCTGTGCGTCCGGAGCCTGTGCTCCACAGTGGGAGAGGCCCCAGCAGTGAGAGGCCCGCGTACCGCAAAAAAAAAAAAAAAAAAAAAAAAAAAGATGTCACAAAGAAAGAAAACTACAGGCCAATATCACTGATGAACATAGATGTAAAATTCTCAACAAAATACCAGCAAACAGAATCCAACAGCACACTAAAAGGATCATACAACATGATCAAGTGTGATTTATACCAGGAATGCAAGGATTCTTCAATATATGCAAGTCAATCAATGTGATACACCATATTAACAAATTGAAGGATAAAAACAATATGATCATCTCAATAGATGCAGAAAAATCTGTTGACAAATTACAACACGGATTTATGATAAAATACTCCAGACAGTAGGCATAGAGGGAACCTACCTCAACACAATAAAGGCTATATATGACAAACCCACAGCCAACATCATTGTCGAGGGTGAAAAACTGAAACCATTTCCTCTAAGATTTGGAACAAGACAAGGTTGCTCACTCTCACCACTATTATTCAACATTGTTTTGGAAGTTTTAGCTGCAGCAATCACAGAAGAAAAAGAAATAAAAGGAATCCAAATTGGAACGAGAAGTAAAGTGTCAATGTTTTCAGATGACATGATACTATACATAGCGAATCCTAGAGATGCTAACAGAAAACTACTAGAGCTAATAAATGAATTTGGTAAAGTAGCAGGATACAAAATTAATACACAGAAATCTCTTACATTCCTATACACTAATTATGAAAACCTGAAGAGAAATTAAGGAAACACTCCCATTTAACATTGCAAGAAAAAGAAAAAATATCTAGGAATAAACCTACCTAAGGAGACAAAAGACCTGTATGCAGAAAACTATAAGACACTGATGAAAGAAATTAAAGATGATACAAACAGATGGAGAGATATACCATGTTCTTGGATTGGAAGAATCAACAGTGTGAAAATGACTATACTACCCAAAGCACTACTAATGGCATTTGTCACAGACCTAGAACAAAAAATACACAATTTGTATGGAAAACTCAAAAGACCCTGAATAGCCAAAGCAATCTTGAGAAAGCAAAACGGAGCTGGAGGAATCAGGCTCTCTGACTTCGGACTATACTACAAAGCTACAGTAATCAAGACAGTATGGCACTGGCCCCAAAACAGAAATATACATCAATGGAAGAGGATAGAAAGCCCAGAGATAAACCAATGCACATATGGTCACCTTATCTTTCATAAAGGAAGCAAGAATATAAGATGGTGAAAAGACAGCCTCCTTAATAAACTGTGCTGGGAAAACTGGACAGCTACATGAAAAGAAAGAAATTAGAACACTTCTTAACACCATACACACACGAAAAAACTCAAAATGGATTAAAGACCTAAATGTAAGGCCAGACACTATAAAACTCTTAGAGGAAAACATAGGCAGAACACTCTATGACATAAATCACAGCAAGATCCTTTTTGACCTACCTCCTAGGGAAATGGAAATAAATACAAAAATAAACAAATGGGACCTAATGAAACTTAAAAGGTTTTGCACAGCAAAGGAAACCATAAACAAGATGAAAAGACAACCCTCAGAATGGGAGAAAATATTTGCAAATGAAGCAACTGACAAAGGATTAATCTCCAAGATATACAAGCAGCTCAATACCTAAAATCCAAAAAACCCAATTCAAAAATGGTCAGAAGACCTAAATATACATTTCTCCAAAGAAGATATACAGATTGCCAACAAACCCATGAACGGATGCTCAACATCACTAATCATTAGAGAAATGCAAATCAAAACTACAATGAGATATCATCTCACACCGGTCAGAATGGCCATCATCAAAAAATCTACAAACAATAAATGCTGGAGAGGGTGTGGAGAAAAGGGGACTCTCTTGCACTGTTGGTGGGAACGTAAATTGATACAGCCACTATGGAGAACTCTATGGAGGTTCCTTAGAGAACTAAAAATAGAACTACCATATGACCCAGCAATCCCACTACTGGGCATATACCCTGAGAAAACCATAATTCAAAAGAATCATCTACCACAACGTTCATTGCAGCATTATTTACAATAGCCAGGATGTGGAAGCAACCTAAGTGTCCAGTGACAGATAAATGGATAAAGAAGATGTGGCACATATATACAATGAAGTTTTAGTCAGCCATAAAAAGAAACGAAATTGAGCTATTTGTAGTGAGGGAGGTGGACCTAGAGACTGTCATACTGAGTGAAGTAAGTCAGAAAGAGAAAAACAAACACTATATGCTAACACATATATATGGAATCTAAAAAAAAAAAAAGTTCTGATGAACCTAGTGGCAAGACAGGAATAAAGATGCAGATGTAGAGAATGGACTTGAGGACACAGGGAGAGGAAAGGGTAAGCTGGGACAAATGGAGAGAGTAGCACTGACATATATACACTACCAAATGTAAAATAGATAGCTAGTGGGAAGCAGCCGTATAGCACAGGGAGTTCAGCTCAGAGCTTTGTGACCACCCAGAGGGGTAGGATAAGGAGGGTGGGAGGAAGATGCAAGAGGGAGTGTATATGGGGATATATGTATACATATAGCTGATTCACTTTGTTATAGATCAGAAACTAATACAACATTGTAAAGCAATTTTTCTCCAATAAAGGTGTTAAAAAAAATGAATGAAATTCTGCCATTTGCAATAACATGGATGGATCTACAGTTTACTATGCTAAGTGAGATAAGTCAGACAGAGAGAGACAATTACTCTATGCTATCACTTATATGCGAGTCTAAAAAATAAATGAATGAATATAACAAAACATGAACAGACTCAGAGATATAGAGAACAATCTAGTGGTTACCAGTGGAGTGAGGGAAGATGTTAGTGGCAAGATATTTGTATGGGATTAAGAGATGAAAACTACTATGTTTAAAATAAATAAGCAACAAGGATATATTGTGAAACAGAGGGAAATATCTGAATCATGGAGTCTTAAAACTGCTTTTTCCTGTCTTCCAGGGAAGACACCATAACAGATCATTCATGTGCAACCTTCAGGCTCGCTGCTATGTGGGTCACTCACATTACCATTACCACAGACATTCAAATTACAAAATAGAATATCGATTGAATTCCTTGACTCCATCATCTAAAGATGCTTTGAGCCCAACATCTGCTATGTGGGTCACTCACATTACCATTACCACAGACATTCAAATTACAAAATAGAATATCAGTTGAATTCCTTGACTCCATCATCTAAAGATGCTTTGAGCCCAACATCTAGAAATCTGAAATGATTGCCCTCTGGAATCAGAAACTGAGTTAACTATAAATCTTTATTTTTGTTTTATTTTCATAGTATCTCCACATCATTAAATACCTGAAAATATCCACTACAGCCAAATCTCAACAGATGATTAACCAGATCCTTAATGAACAAAGTTGAACCCAAAAAGAGTTGAACTTAAAATGTTCAAAGGAAAGAAAGAAAAAATCTCTTGTCTTTTCTTGAACTTGAGGTGGTAAAATGACAAAGATTCTTTGATTGGCCTAACTTTAATCAGGCCCCTGAACCTACTCCGAGGCACATGTGTGCACTTTCTAGTAATATCTTCAGCAAGAAAGCTTCGAAGTGAGCTCAGCAATAGTTCCTCATCCTCCATATCTGATTGCCCTAAATATCTAATCAGAATTTTTCTCCTCCTTCCACCAGGTGATGAATGATCTGCCTGGCCTCTCTTCGCAACAATCCAGTTAGATTGGTTTAGCCAGAATGTTCTTTATCCTTACTGTTTCCTTTTAGCAATTTTATAAAAAGTGGCCTCTACCAGGCTCCTTGACTATATATTCATATTTGCAAATTGTTCATTCATATTTGAAACTGGTTCTATACTGAAGTCTCCTTCCGCCATTACAATAGTTTTTAATAAACCTACTTTTTCTGCTTTAATGACTGTTGAGCTACATTTTTTCTCTAACAGTAGTCAGAGTGAATCACTCCAGATAGCACAGTAAATTCCCTCTTTACCAGTTGATTCAGAGACATGAGGAGAAAAATGTGGCCATTTGGCAGTCTTAACTTCCATTTCAGGGAAATCATTGTTTTGTCTACTGGTGGAAGCACTTGTTCCTCTGGAACTAAGACTTCTAGGTCAACAGAGCATGAGATTAGAGGAAAAGGAAGGAAAAAGTTGCTTGTAGGTTAGTAGAAGTAGGAGGTAATCATGTCATTCCCGTTGCCAACCTTCATTTCTGGACCCATGAATCCAGGGTACCAGAGTAACACCACCATATGTTGAATGTAATTCAGAGCATATACAACCTCTTGGAGAGCCCTGCTACAGCATTCCAACACATTGCCACCCAGCTGGCACTGAAACTGAGTCTTCAAAAGGCCCTGTCTCTGTTCTATCAAGTCAGCTGCTTTAGATGGTGGGGATCATGGTAGGATACTGAATTTAATGAACATGGACCCATTGCCACACTCCCTTTGCTGTGAAGTGAGTTTTTTAATCTAAAGTAATGATTTGTGGAATACTATAGTAGTGAATAAGACATTCTTTAATCTACAAAATGTAGTTTTGGCAGTAACGTTGCATGCAGGGAAAGAAATTTCATACCAAGTATAAGAGTCAGTTCCAGTAAGGACAAAACAACCACCTTCCTATATGGAAGCAGCCCAGTGTAATCAATCTACCCCCAGGTAGCTGGTTAAACACCCCAGGGAATAGTGCCATATCAGGGACATAATGTTGATGTCCCCTACTGGCAGACTGGACACTTGGCCTTGGTAAATAGAAGTCCAAGTGGCTGAACCTATGCATGACTTCCATCCCTGCCACTACGGCCTCTTTCTTTATTAACCTGCTGGGAAGTAACAGGGTGGTGAGGGAAAGAGGCTACTGGTATCCACTGTTGTGTCATCCTATCCACTTGATTATTAAAATCTTCCTCTGATGATGTCACACGTTAGTGAGCATTCACATAGGAAACAAAATCTTCATGTTCTTTCCCCATTGAGAGAGAACTATCCATATACATCTTCATCAAATTTCATTGTCACCAATTTTCCTATTAATTTCCTTTTAAGTTCTTGGCAATAGCACCAAAGCATTGGCCATAGCCCATGTAGTGGTACATAATTATACATTACTAATTTCTCCCTTTTAGTAACGTGAACATCCAGGTGCACTCTCCAAAGTTCTTCTCACTGGGAGGACTTCCCTCTACCACTATCCTTCAGGGATATCTCAAGAAGGGCTGTAGTCCTGCAAACTGTCTACTTTCAGGTGGTGCTTGCAATGGAAGAGAACAATCTGTTATCTAGGCTCACCTCATTTCTTCTTCTGTCAACTGAATTCAGGGAGCTGCTAGTGTAGGGTAGCTTTTTTTTTAGGACTTAGTAGGTCTGATAACACCCAATACATGATAAGCAGTCCAGTCCCATGGAAACTTGATGGCCCATGGTCAAGCATTCACTCTCTGGTAAGAATCAGTAGCAAGCCAAGAGCTGTTCTCTAAAGGAGAGTAGGTATCTGAGGATGACAGCAGTACCTTGCGCCAAAATCCTAAACACCTATGCTGATATTCACCTGAAGGCATTGCCAAAGTCTCTGTATAACATCCCTATCTGCCAGTGAAGCTTCAAGAACCATTGGGACTGCTGGAATATATGGCCAAAAGTTGTAGAGGTGTTTTCACAGCTGCCTAGACCTTTTGAAGAGTCTTCTCTTCCTCCAGGTCACACTCAAAACAGCAGCTTTTTGGGTCACTCAAAAAATGGGCCAGTGTAACACACCCAAATGAAAAATATATTACCTCTAAAATCGAAAGAGAACCACCAGGCAATGTTCCACTTTCTTGGTTGTAAAAGAGGCCAGATGCAACAACTTATTCTTCACCTTGAATTAGATATTTGGGCATGTCCTACACACTGGACCCCTGGATATTTCACTGAGGTAGAATACCCCTGAATTGTCTCATATTTATTACCCACCATCTGCCATATTAGCCCATCTCACAGTACATGATACCTTTCTTTCTCAGTCAATGCCCCACCTCAACAGTAAACATCCTAGTAGAATTAGAATTCAGCTTGCACTAAATTTTGGCAGTTCCAGTTTTATTTTCAGCAATTTCAGCCCTGAAAGGTGATAAGTCTGTCTCTTAGGGCACACCTCAAAGCTCTTAGGTCATTTATACAACCCTGAAGCTGAGAATTTTAATCCCTAATCTCATTATTTTCTTCTACTACTTTGTCCAGCAACATAAGGAGAAAACAACCAACATCATTATATTCCATAGTATTTCAAAAAATGTTTGAGAGTATTATATATAGAGTTACTTAACTCCATCCTTCTTATAAGTTGCTGATTAAGAATATCCAATGTAGCTATTTTGTGTATCTCTAAAAATGTTTCTAAACATGAACCACCAATGCTCTATTTACTGTTGGAAATAGAGTCATCAGAGTCCTTTAATCTAGTGAGATTACAGAGTCAATTCCAACATCCTTAAATTTCTTTTCAACTAGAACAACTTTTGGTACCAAAAATTATATAAGTCAAGGTACACCAGAAAAACAAAACAGATAGGATAGGTAGGTAGGTAGACAAAAGGACATTTATTATTTGTAGATGTTCAGGCACTTATGGAGATTGAGAAGCTGCACAAACTGTCACCTGCAACCTGGAGAACCAGGAAAACCAGGAAAGTAACTCAGTTGAAGCTCAAAATCTGATAACCAGATAGCCCATGGAATAACTGCTAGTCCCAACCAAAGGCCTGAGAACCAGGGACCCATGGTGTAAGTCCCAGAAACAAAAGACCCAAGAGCCAGGAAAAGATGAACTTCTCAGCTCAAGAAGAAATGAGGGATTTGACCTTTCTTCTCCTTTTTGTTCTATTGTGGCCTTCAACAGATTTGATAATGTCTGCCACATTAGTAAGAGTAGATCTGTTTACTCCACTGAAACAAATATCAATCTCTTCCAGAAACATCATCACATACACACCCAGAAATAATGTTTTAACACCTGTTTGAGCTTTTTATTAGCCAGGACAAGTTGACACAGAAAATTAACTATAACAAGGCCATCCATGACAACTTGATAACTATAAGCCTTGCGTTAATCCATAGGTAATTCCAAATAAAGAAAATTACTAGGACAGAATCTATTTAACATGATACAACTTCCTGCATGCACACACACACACACACACACACACACATACCACTTCCCCAGAATAGGAGGTAAAATCTTCAAATAATGTTTACTCTTCTTCTACATATCCCATAACAAATAGTGTAATGTAAAATTAACAATAGTTAAATATATGATATAAAGTCAATACATCTCATATTGCATGAAAACAAAATAAGTGAGCATTAAAAAAGATATTTAATATATGTATATATACACAGAAACATATTTATAACAAAATAGGGAGAAAATACAATTATAGTCCATTTTTATAAGTGGTCACAAGTTCAAAGCTGGATTTATAATTACCTTCTGCTACTAAGTATTCTGTATTTCCTTTGCATCAGAAAGCACTGAGATACTGTTGGGGTGGTTTAAACCTTCATTCATGATGGGTCTGGGTTACTACTAGTTCTGCTCTGATTGGGATGTTGTAGTTTCCCATTAACCTTAATGGAAATTGTAATACTAAGAAACACCTAACGGAGAGTTTGTATTCCAGACATACTCTTCATCACCTTCTTTATGGAATAGTTTCCCAATCCCCCTTTGGAATTCACAAAAATTCTTTGCTTGACCAAACTCTAGTCAAGCTCTTGAACCTTCCCCTAGGCCCATCTGTGCACTTTCCTGTAAAATCCTTAGCATTAACCCTGATAACTCAGTTTTGCAAGATGTTTCATCCTTCATGTCTGATCACCCTCCATATCACCCTCTCATCTTCACCATTCACAAAGTGACCTCCGATCCACCTTGCCTGTCTTCAGCAAGAATCCTGTTAGGTTGGTTTAGCCATTTCCCCCTTTACTCTTGATGTTTCCTCTTATATTATTTCATACGACTCCTACCAGTCCTCAGCTGTAAATTCTGACTCACCAATGCTGTATTTGGAATAGAGCCTGGTTCTATACTGAGGTCTTGTCCCCTATTGCAATAGTCCTGAATAAATTCTGTTTTTACCAATTTAACTACTCCCTACCTATGGATTGTCTGTGACATTTATGGTGTTACTACTCACATGAGATAAAATTCATCACTGGTCCCTTGGACTCCACACTGAGGACCTTAATAAGTACCTTTGAAGGCTTTGTCTTTACTATTGACTGATTGGTTGGTGATCCATTGGATTCCTAAACCATTGCTCCAAATAAATATCCTTTGAAGATAGTAAGAACAGATTTTCAATTCTTAAGATTTTGAATATACTCTAGAATCTGTTAGAGTCCCAGACAAACAGGCAGGTTTAGAGTATCAAATTTCTCTGTTCATAAGCATAATGTTACCATTAACTAAGAACATGGGAGTTCCTCAGTGTACTTAAAACCTTCTTCTTGAACCCTTTACTTTCCTTTTTGTTGTCATGATTTTACTAACGATAACTGGAACTTCAATAGCCCCTTTGGGAAACTTTGATCTTCCCAAACTGGTTACTCTAAAACTTCTCTCTTCCCATCACAGTTGTTCACTCTTCCCCCTTTTACAGCTTTAGATCTTTCCTCCAGTTTCATTTAATCCTTTGATATGTCCCCCTTCTTCAATCCCCCTACCTTCTCCTTCTGTCCACCATGTGAGACACTTCCACTTTAGCTCCTTACCTCCTTAAAGTCACTTAAATTTTAGGCCACCTACTCTTCATCAAGGGCTCTGAAGGGAATAAAGGAACTCCAAGAGCAATGAACCAAAGATAATAACTGAACAAAGGGCTATTTGCAAACAGAACTGGTTGTTTCATCCACTCAGTGGGTTTTGGACATATCTAGACAGTTGCTAGATATATCCTCAGTCACTGGGCCAAAATGGAGTCTACAGCCTCCACTAGATTACATACTAGGACAAAAGAAAATCTTAAAAGTCTCCCCCAGAAATATTGATAAATAGTTAACCTTAAATTATCACACTTTCCAGAATCACAATTCAGATAAAACTATAAAGTGGAGATAAACCAGCGAATTTTATGACAATTTTTACTGACCCATGGCTAAAATTTTAGGATAAAAGCTATAAGACATTGTTTTCATGTGTCTGTATGTTCACATAGGTTTATGTATGCATGTATTACCAATTTATTTCATAAAATCACTTTGGCAAGATCTGTACAGATTGGCTTAGAGATATGTAAGTGTTTCTATAATTAAGTATTCCTAAAACTATCAGAAATATAGAAATAAATCCAATTATTTAAAGTTTTATAATCTGAGACCATCTTTGGTAAATAAAGCTAGTTTTTTTAACTTGTTGGTAAAATTAAAACAGGCACATCTTCAGAGTTGCCAGAATTAAATATAAGGCAGACATATATTTCTTTCTACCTAGGTTTATCTGTCAAACAAGCTTAGGTTATCTCTCCTAGGTGGTAATAACTATAAAACTATAAATCCAACTTAAAAATGTACAATAAATTGAATCGCTGGATGCATGTCAAGAACAGGATTTTTAAAAGAAAAAAACAAAGTGAGAGGCACCATATGTTTAATTTTTAAAGTTATGGGTTTCTGTGATTCTGGGGGTGGAGGGGTACATGCTATACTTGCCGACTTGAAAAATAACTTGGGATGATGACTAGACTCAAATATTTCTATGATCAATTTAACTATAATTTTAAGAACAAGTGATTTGAGTATATGTAAGTGGGATAAAAGTTTATAAAGTATCTTTAAACAATAAATGTTTTATTATAGGTCTACAAAAAATAGTTCTGCAGGCGTTTTAGTAACTTGAAACTTTATGTACTAAACTAAGATAAATAATAGATATCCAATGAATATCTAGATCATTCCCAAATTTAAAAAATTGAAGCACAAATTGCTGAACAATATTTTTCTTTCCTTAAAAATTAGTCATTTTAATAATGAAAACGTGGATTAATAATATTATACATAAGATCTCAGGTTTGGTTTGATATCTTCATAACACTTGCTACAATTGTAACTAACTAACTGCATATAATTAATTTAATGTTTTAATTCTCAGATAGACTATTAAACCTCAAAGGCAGGGCTCATGACTCCTAATCTCACCTGAAGTGCCTGACACAGTGGTTGGCTCAAAAAATCCCTGTTGAATGAATGAATGGCTTACTCATCTAGTCTCATGGTTCCTAAACCTTCTTTTTAATTGTTGAATACTTTATTCAAATTAAACAAGATAAAAAAATGTGCTGTTCTGCTTTGAGGGGGCTTAGGGGCTTGGACTCCAGCCAGCTGCACCTTTTCCTTGCCACATACTGTGCTTCTTCAGGCACCAAGTGGAGGCATTAGGCCTCCTTATAAAATCCTTTGTGAACCACTGAACCAGTCTAACTGCTTGGATTCTTTTCTGTAATATCCCTACCAATTAATCACCTAACGGAAGCTTGAATCGTCTAACTCTGGGGAACTCACTCTGTTCTAAGACTGCCTGTTTCCTTGTTGGACTGCCTCTAGATTAAGATTCTTTATTAAATTAAACTGAAATCTTTTCTTTAGTCCTTAGGACTATCATCTGGGAACGACGAGAACAAGTCTATTTTCTTCCACATTTCAAATTTCTGAGGTCACTATTATAGTCTTCTTTTTTTTTTTTTACATCTTTATTGGAGTGTAATTGCTTTACAATGGTGTGTTAGTTTCTGCTTTATAACAAAGTGAATCAGTTATACATATACATATGTTCCCATATATCTTCCCTCTTACATCTCCCTCCTTCCCACCCTCCCTATTCCACCCCTCTAGGTGGTCACAAAGCACCAAGCTAATCTCCCTGTGCCATGCCACTGCTTCGCACTAGCTATCTATTTTACGTTTGGTAGCGTATATATGTCCATGCCACTCTCACACTTTGTCATAGCTTACCCTTCTCCCTCCCCATAACAACAAGTCCATTCCCTAGTAGGTATGTGTCTTTATTCCCATCTTACGACTAGGTTCTTCGTGACAATTTTTTTTCTTAGATTCCATATATATGTGTGAGCATATGGTATTTGTCTTTCTCTTTCTGACTAACTTCACTCTGTATGACAAACTCTAGGTCCATCCACCTCACTACAAATAACTCAATTTCATTTCTTCTATGGCTGAGTAATACTCCACTGTATATATGTGCCACATCTTCTTTATCCATTCATCCAATGATGGACACTTAGGTTGCTTCCATGTCCTGGCTATTGTAAATAGAGCTGCAATGAACATTTTGGTAATGACTCTTTTTGAGTTATGGTTTTCTCAGGGTATATGCCCAGTAGTGGGATTGCTGGGTCATATGGTAGTTCTATTTGTAGATTTATAAGGAACCTCCATACTGTTCTCCATAGTGGCTGAACCAATTCACATTCTCACCAGCAGTGCAAGACTGTTCCTTTTTCTCCACACCCTCTCCAGCATTTATTGTTTCTAGATTTTTTGATGATGGCCATTCTGACTGGTGTGTGATGATATCTCATTGTAGTTTTGATTTGCATTTCTCTAATGATTAATGATGTTGAGCATTCTTTCATGTGTTTGTTGGCAATCTGTATATCTTCTTTGGAGAAATGTCTATTTAGGTCTTCTGACCATTTTTGGATTAGATTGTTTGTTTTTTGTTTATTGATCTGCATGAGCTGCTTGTAAATTTTGGAGATTAATCCTTTGCCAGTTGCTTCATTTGCAAACATTTTCTCCCATTCTGAGAGTTGTCTTTTGCTCTTGTTTATGCTTTCCTTTGCTGTGCAAAAGCTTTGGAGTTTCATTAGGTCCCATTTGTTTATTTTTGTTTTTATTTCCATTTCTCTAGGAGGTGGGTCAAAAAGGATCTTGCTGTGATTGATGTCATAGAGTTTTCTGCCTATGTTTTCTTCTAAGAGTTTGATAGTTTCTGGCCTTACATTTAGGTCTTTAATCCATTTTTAGCTTCCTTTTGTGTATGGTGTTAGGGAGAGTTCTAATCTCATACGTTTACATATACCTGTCCAGTTTTCCCAGCACCACTTATAGAAGAGGCTGTCCTTTGTCCAGTGTACATTCCTGCCTCCTTTATCAAAGATAAGGTGACTATATGTGTGTGGGTTTATCTCAGGGCTTTCTATCCTGTTCCATTGATCTATATATCTGTTTTTGTGTCACTACCATACTGTCTTGATTACTGTACCTTTGTAGTATAGTCTGAAGTCAGGGAGCCTGATTCCTCCAGCTCAATTTCTCGTTCTCAAGATTGTTTTGGTTATTCGGGGTCTTTTGTGTTTCTATACAAATTGTGAAATTTTTTGTTCTAGTTCTGTGAAAAATGCCAGTGGTAGTTTGATAGGGATTGCATTGAATCTATAGATTGCTTTGGGTAGTAGAGTCATTTTCACAATGTTGATTCTTCCAATCCAAGAAAATGGTATATCTCTCCATCTATTTGTATCATCTGTAATTTATTTCATCAGTGTCTTATAATTTTCTGCATATAGGTCTTTTGTCTCCTTAGGTAGGTTTATTCCTAGATATTTTATTCTTTTTGTTGCAATGGTAAATGGGAGTGTTTTCTTAATTTCACTTTCAGATGTTTCATCATTAGTGTATAGGAATGTAAGAGATTTTTGTGCATTAATTTTGTATCTGCTTACTTTACCAAATTAATTGATTAGCTCTAGTAGTTTTCTGGTAGCATCTTTAGGATTCTCTATGTATAGTATCATGTCATCTGCAAACAGTGACAGTTTTACTTCTTGTTTTCCGATTTGGATTCCTTTTATTTCCTTTTCCTCTCTGATTGCTGTGGTTAAAACTTCCAAAACTATGTTGAATAAGAGTGGTGAGAGTGGGCAACCTTGCCTTGTTCCTGATCTTAGAGGAAATGATTTCAGTTTTTCACCATTGAGGATGATGTTGGCTGTGGGTTTGTCATATATGGCCTTTATTATGTTGAGGAAAGTTCCCTCTATGCCTACTTTCTGCAGGGTTTTTATAATAAATAGATGTTGAATTTTGTCAAAAGCTTTCTCTGCATCTATTGAGATGATCATATGGTTTTTATCCTTCAATTTGTTAATATGGTGCATCACGTTGATTGATTTGTGTATATCGAAGAATCCTTGCATTCCTGGAATAAACCCCACTTGATCATGGTGTATGATCCTTTTAATGTGCTGTTGGATTCTGCTTGCTAGTATTTTGTTGAGGATTTTTGAATCTATGTTCATCAGTGATACTGGCCTGTAGTTTTGTTTCTTTGTGACATCCTTGTGTGTTTTTGGTATCAGTGTGATGGTGGCCTTGTAGAATGAGTTTGGGAGTGTTCCTCTCTCTGTTATATTTTGGAAGAGTTTGAGAAGGATAGGTGTTAGCTCTTCTCTAAATGTTTGATAGAATTCGTCTGTGAAGCCATCTGGTCCTGGGCTTTTGTTTGTTGGAAGATTTTTAATCACAGTTTCAATTTCAGTGCTTGTGATTAGTCTGTTCATCTTTTCTATTTCTTCCTGATTCAGTCTTGGCAGCTTGTGCATTTCTAAGAATTTGTCCATTTTTTCCAGGTTGTCCATTTCTTTGGCATAGAGTTGCTTGTAGTAGTCTCTAATGATCTTTTTTATTTCTGCAGTGTCAGTTGTTATTTCTTCTTTTTCGTTTCTAATTCTATTGATTTCAGTCTTCTCCCTTTTTTTCTTGATGAGTCTGGCTAATGTTTTATCAATTTTGTTTATCTTCTCAAAGAACCAGTTTTTAGTTTTATTGATCTTTGCTATCGTTTCCTTCATTTCTTTTTCATTTACTTCTGATCTGATTTTTATGATTTCTTTCCTTCTGCTAACTCTGGGTGTTTTTTTTTGTTGTTTTTCTTTCTCTAATTGCTTTAGGTGCAAGGTTAGGTTGTTTATTCGAGATGTTTCCTGTTTCTTAAGGTAGGATTGTATTGCTATAAAATTCCCTCTTAGAACTACTTTTGCTGCATTCCATAGGTTTTAGGTCCTCGTGTCTCCATTGTCATTTGTTTCTAGGTATTTTTTGATATCCTCTTTGATTTCTTCAGTGATCACTTCGTTATTAAGTAGTGTATTGTTTAGCCTCCATGTGCTTGTATTTTTTACAGATCTTTTCCTGTAATTGATATCTAGTCTCAGAGCATTGTGGTTGGAAAAGATACTTGATACAATTTCAATTTTCTTAAATTTACCAAGGCTTGACTTGTGACCCAAGATATGATCTATCTTGGAGAGTGTTCCATGAGCACTTGAGAAAAATGTGTATTCTGGTGTTTTTTGATGGAATGTCCTAGAAATATCAATTAAGTGCATCTTTTTTAATGTATCATTTAAAGCTTGTGTTTCCTTATTTATTTTCATTTTGGATGATCTGTCCATTGGTGAAAGTGAGGTGTTAAAGTCCCCTACTATGAATGTGTTACTGTCGACTTCCCCTTTTATAGCTGTTAGTATTTGCCTTATGTATTGAGGTGCTCCTATGCTGGGTGCATAAATATTTACAATTGTTATATCTTCTTCTTGGATTGATCCTTTGATCATTATGTAGTGTCCTTCTTTGTCTCTTCTAATAGTCTTTATTTTAAAGTCTATTTTGTCTGATATGAGAATTGCTAGTCCAGCTTTCTTTTGGTTTCCATTTGCATGGAATATTTTTTCCATCCCCTCACTTTCAGTCTGTATGTGTCCCTAGGTCTGAAGTGTGTCTCCTGTAGACTGCATATATATGGGTCTTGTTTTTGTATCCATTCAGACAGTCTGTGTCTCTTGGTGGGAGCCTTTAATCCATTTACTTTTAAGGTAATTATTGGTATGTATGTTCCTATTCCCATTTTCTTAATTGTTTTGGGTTTGTTATTGTAGGTCATTTCCTTCTCTTGTGTTTCTTGCCTAGAGAAGTTCCTTTAGTGTTTGTTGTAAAGCTGGTTTGGTGGTGCTGAACTCTCTCAGCTTTTGCTTGTCTGTAAAGTGTTTGATTTCTCCATCAAATCTGAATGAGATCCTTGCTGGGTAGAGTCATCTTGGTTGTAGGTTTTTATCCTTCATCACTTTAAATATGTCCTGTCAGTCCCTTCTGGCTTGCAGTTTCTGCTGAAAGATCAGCTGTTAATTTTATGTGGATTTCCTTGTGTGTTATTTGTTGTTTTTCCCTTGCTGCTTTTAATGTTTTCTTTGTACTTAATTTTTGACAGTTTGATTAATATGTGTCTTGGTGTGTTTCTCCTTGGATTTATCCTGTATGGGACTCTCTGTGCTTCCTGGACTTGATTGACTATTTCCTTTCCTATATTAGGGAAGTTTTCAAGTATAATCTCTTCAAATATTTTCTCATTCCTTTTCTTTTTTTTTTTTTTTTTTTTTTTCGGTACGCGGGCCATTCACTGTTCTGGCCTCTCGTGTTGCGGAGCATGGGCTCCGGACACACAGGCTCAGCGGCCATGGCTCACGGGCCCAGCCGCTCCACGGCATGTGGGATCTTCCCGGACCGGGGCCCGAACCCATGTCCCCTGCATCGGCAGGCAGACTCTCAACCACTGCGCCACCAGGGAAGCCCTCTCATTCCCTTTCTATTTCTCTTCCTCTTCTGGGACCCCTATAATTCGAATGTTGGTGCATTTAATGTTGTCCCAGAGGTCTCTGAGACTGTCCTCAGTTCTTTTCATTCCTTTTTCTTTATTCTGCTCTTCAGTAGTCATTTCCACTATTTTATCTTCCAGGTCGCTTATCCGTTCTTCTGCCTCAGTTATTCTGCTATTGATCCCCTCTAGAGTATTTTAAATTTCATTTATTGTGT
Source organism: Phocoena sinus (assembly GCF_008692025.1). Lineage (NCBI taxonomy): Eukaryota > Metazoa > Chordata > Mammalia > Artiodactyla > Phocoenidae > Phocoena > Phocoena sinus. The sequence continues at coordinate 55,518,493 of NC_045764.1, read as the reverse complement.
TGTTAATCGCTGCTTGTTTCCTCTTTAGTTCTTCTAGGTCCTTGTTAAATGTTTCTTGCATTCACTCTAGTCTATTTCCAGGATTTTGGATCATCTTTACTGTCATTATTCTGAATTCTTTTTCAGGTAGACTGCCTATTTCCACTTCATTTCTTAGGTCTGGTGGGTTTTTATCTTGCTCCTCATCTTCTGTGTGTTTTTCTATCTTCTATTTTGTTTATCTTACTGTGTTTGGGGTCTCCTTTTTGCATGCTGCAGGTTCGTATCTCCCTTTGTTTTTGGTGTCTGTCCCCGGTGGCTGAAGTTGCTTCAGTGGGTTGTGTAGGCTTCCTGGTGGAGGGGACTATTGCCTGTGTTCTGGTGGATGAGGCTGGATCTTGTCTTTCTGATGGTCAGGTCCATGTCTTGTGGTATGTTTGGGGTGTCTGTGGCCTTATTATGATTTTAGGCAGCCTCTCTGCTAATGGGTGGGGTTGTGTTCCTTTCTTGCTACCTCTTTGGCATAGGGTGTCCATCTCTGTGGCTTGCTGGTCATTGAGTGAAGCTGGGTGTTGGTGTTGAGATGGAGATCTCTGGGAGATTTTCGCCGTTTGATATTACGTGGAGCTGGGAGGTACCTTGTGGACCAGTGTCCTAAAGTTGGCTCTCCCACCTCAGAGGCACACCACTGACTCCTGGCTGCAGCACCAAGAGCATTTCATCCACACAGTGACAAACTGGCTCCAACTGCCGGCCCTGGCCTGACCTAAGTGGATCGCCGCTGTCGGCATGCCACAACCTGGCAGCCTCATGGCAGGCCCTGAACAATAATTTGATGTACTTTTGGAATAACTTTTTATACCATATGGAGAAGGTAAATATATTTGACCTGTTAATAAACATGAGAAATTATATTATGAAAATGCATATACAGAAAAAAATTCTCAACAAAATATTAGTAAACTGAATCCAACAACACATAAAACATTCATACACCATAATCAAGTTGGATTTATACCATCACAAGAATGGTTCAACATAGGCAAACCAATCAATGTGATATACCACATCAACAAATAAAAGGCAAAAAATTACATGAACATCTCAATAAATGCAGAAAAAGCATTTGATAAAATTCAACATCCATTCATGTTAAAAACCCTTCAGAAAGTGGGTATAGAGGGAACATATCTCAACATAATAAAATCTATTTATGACAAACCCACAGCCAATATAACACTCAATGGTGAAAAGCTGAAAGACTTCCCACAAATATCTGGAACAAGACAAGGATGCCCACTCTCACCACTTCTATTCAACATAGTACTGGATGTCCTAGCCATACCAAACAGACAAGAATAAGAAATACAATATATCTTAATTGGAAATCAGAGGTAAAGCTGTCATTTTATGCACATGACATGATACTATGTGTGAAAACCCTAAAGACTCCACACAGAAACAACCAGAACTGATAAACAAATTTAGCAAGGTACCAGGATACAAGATTAACATACAGAAATCAGATTCATTTCTTTACATCAACAATGAAATATCAGAAATAGAAACTGAAAAAAAAAATCCTTTCTAAAATCTAATCCAAAAGAATGAAACAGTTAGGAATAAACCTGACCAAGGATGTGAAAGACTTATTTGCTGAGAACTATATTACATTGATAAAGGAAATTAAAGAGGATTCAAAGAAATAGAAAGATATCCCATCCTCTTGGATTGTAAGAATTAATATTGTTGGGACTTCCCTGGTAGCACAGTGGTTAAGAATATGCCTGCCAATGCAGGGGACACGGGTTCGAGCCCTGGCCTAGGAAGATCTCACATGCTGAGGAGCAACTAAGCCTGTGCAACACAACTACTGAACCTGCGCTCTAGAGCCCATGAGCCACAACTACTGAGCCCACGTGCCACAACTACTGAAGCCCGCATGCCTAGAGCCCATGCTCCACAACAAAGAAAAGCCACCACAATGAGAAGCCCATGCACCGCAACAAAGAGTAGCTCCCACTCACCACAATTAGAGAAGAGCCTGCACTCAGCAATGAAGACCCAATGCAGCCAAAAATAAATACATAAATTTATTTTTAAAAAAGAATTAATATTGTTAAAATGGCCAAAACAATCTATAGATTTAATGTGAGCTCTATCAAATTACCCTTGATATTTTTAACAAAACTAGAACAAATAATCCTAAAATTTATATGGAACCATAAGGGACCCAGAATTGCCAAAGCAATCCTGAGGGAAAAAACAAAACAAAACAAAAAACAAAGCAGGAGGTATAACCCTCCCAGACTTCAGACAATACTGCAAAACTACAGTAATCAAACCAGCGTTGTATTGACACAAAAACAGATATATGGATCAATGGAACAGAATAGAGAGCCCAGAAATAAACCCACACACCTATGGTCACTTAATTTTTGACAAAGGAGGCAAGAATATACAATGGAGAAAACACAGTCTCTTCAGCAAGTGGTGTTGGGAAACCTGGACAGCTGCAAGTTAATCAATGAAGATAGAACACTCCTTCACACCATACACAAAAATAAACTCAAAATGTCTTAAAGACTTAAATATAAGATATGACACCGTAAAATCCTAAAACAGAACAAATGCAAACATTCTCTGACATAAATTGTACCAATGTTTATTTAGGTCAGTCTTCCAAGGCAATAGAAATAAAAGCAAAAATAAACAAATGGGACCTAATCAAACTCATAAGCTTTTGCACAGCAAAGGAAACCATAAGCAAAATGAAAAGACAACCTATGGACTGGGAGAAAATATTTGTAAAGGATGAGACTGAGAAGGGCTTAACTTCCAAAATATGTAAACAACTCAGTAACAAAAAGTCAAACAACACAATTGAAAAATGGACAGAAGACCTAAATAGACATTACTCCAAAGAAGACATACAGATGGCCAACAGGCACATGAAAAGATGCTCAGTATTGCTAATTATTAGAGAAATGTAAGTCAAAGCCACAATGAGGTATCACCTCACACCAGTCAAAATGGCCATCAATAAAATGTCTATGAATAATAAATGCTGGAGAGGGAGTAGAGAAAATAGAACCCTCCTACACTGTTAGTGAAATTGTAAGTTGGTGCAGCACTATGGAAAAATGTATGGAGGTTCCTTAAAAGAAATAAAAATAGAGTTACCATATGATCTACCAATCTCACTCCTAGGCATATATCCAGAGAAAACTCTAATTCAAAAAGATACATGCCTCTCAATGTTCATAGCAGCACTATTTACAATAGCCAAGACATGCAAGCAAAGTAAATGTCCATCGACAGATGAATGGATAAAGAAGATGTTTAGATAGATGATAGATAGATAGATAGATAGATAGATGATAGATGGATAAATAGATAGATATAATGGAATGCTACTCACCATACAAAAAGAATGAAATAATATCATTTGCAGCAATATGGACCTAGAGATTGTCATACTAACTGAAGTAAGTCATACAGACAAATATATGCTATCACTCATATGTAAAATCTAAAATATGACATAAATGAACTTATTTACAAAAGAGAAACAAACAGAAACAGACTCACAGACATAGAAAACAAGCTTATGGTTACCAAATGTAAAAGGGGGTAGGGGAGGAATAAATTAAGAGTTTGGGATTTACAGATACAAACTACTATATGTAAAATAGATGAACAACAAGGTCCTACTGTATAGCACAAGGAACTATATTCAATATCTTGTAATAACCTATAATGGAAAAAATATGAAAAGTATATATATATACGCAAAATTAACATATAATATATACATATATATTATATATGTGAACCACCTCCCTGTATACCAGAAACTAACACAACATTGTAAATCAACTATACTTCAATTTAAAAATGCATATACATATAGAAAAATATAAAATGATGTATTCATAAATCTGCTACAGAATGATAGTATATGACAGCTTAAAGTTGGTTACATCTTACATTTCTCTATAAAAATAAAGGTGTCTAGTGGTTACAAGTTCTAATCAATATATGTAATGACACACTGTGACTAATAAAGTTAAAGAAAAAAACCTGTGTGCAAGCAATGAAAGATGTGTTTTTGATAAGAAAATGGATAACAAATATCTTTGTTAGGGACAATAAGACAGTCATTTTGATATAGAGTAGAAAACTGGTTGTTCAAGATTGAGAAAGATAAGGAAGTAGGAAAAAAGTGAGTGGACACTTTTAAAATTTTGTACAAAATTTGTGAGAAGGGAATTTTGGAAATTGCTGCCTTAGGTAAATAATTAGTCAAAGTTTAGTAACAGTAGACTTATTTTGAAAACAAATTCATCTGACTTTGGTTCTGTCAAATAAAAAAATGTGGTGATTATAGAGAGAAAAATTATGTCTCAATGAAAAACTCTACTGTACCCTTATGAGTTCAGGCCTACATATTTCACCAGTCTTTGATAAACCTGAATTCCTCTAGTATTATCCAATCTCTGGCTACAAGTCACCAAATTAATATTTCCATTTGCTTAAACTGACTTGGAATCAGTGAAAAATAAAGGGGTGGGATAGGGAGGATGGGAGGGAGGTTCAAGAGGAAGGGGATATGGAGATATTTGTATACTTACAGTTGATTCACTTTGTTGTACAACAGAAACTAACACAACAGTGTAAAGCAATTATACTCCAATAAAGATTTTTTAAAGTAAAAAAAAAAAAACTGCCCATTTCCCAATCCCTGCAAGTTGAATCTGCACAACTTGATATAAACTTCATGGAAATATCTACAACAGATAACAAATGGGCACCCTTTGTGCAAGCTTCTGTGTGAGCCGCTCAAAATTTCACCAGAACACCTATGCCATCACCACAGACACTCAAAGTGTAAACCAGTAATATCATGTATTGTTTCTGCTGTCCTCACTCCACCATGTAATGATGATTTGATGCCCAAATCTAGACATCTTCTCCACTGGTTGCCCTCTAGAATCAGAAAATTAATTTTAACTTTTATTCTTGGGTTTAATTTTCATAGAGACTCCCCTAATTAAATGCCTGACATCTAGCACCAAATAGCATATCCTCCTCTGTCAAGTCTCAACAGATGATTCAGCTGGTCCTTAATGAACAAAGAAAACCAAACAAGAAGTGGGCTTATATTGTTTAAGGAAAGAAGAATATCCTCTCTTTCCTTTGAACAACAGAAGGCTGACAAAGTTTCTTTCTTGACCAAACTTTATCACACTCTTGACCTTCTCCTAGGCCCACCTGTGTACCCCCTTGTAAATCCTTAGGAAGAACCCTACTAAGTCATGTAGAAGAAATATACCATCCTCTTTTCTGATTACCCTTGGTATGTGGTGGAGCTTCTCACCCTACACCATCCACCAGGTGTTGTCTGATAAGGCTGGCTTGTCTTCAGCTAGAATCCTGTTAGGTTGTTTTTGCCAAAATCCCCTTATACTTGTTGTTTCATCTTATTAGTCTTTCATTCACTGACCACCATCAGGCTACTCAGCTATAAATACACAATTGCCTGTGATGTATTCAGATTCAGATTTGAGCCCGCTTCTATACTGAGGTTTTTTTCCCCCTCTTGCAATAGTTCTGGAAAACAACTGTTTTTTCTACTTTTAACACATCTGCAAGTAGATTGGGCACAAGGAGTGATGAATGGAATCCCATGATGCTGAGCCCATGGATAACTTCATCCTGCCACCATGGTCATTTTGTTGATCTCATTGAGCAGTTAGAGAATTGGCTAGGAAAGAAACTGAACAGCATTCACACATGTCTTCCTAACCATGTGATTACTGAAATCATCTACTGAGGTGGCCTTAGTTATCATTCACATGGAACACAAATATTTTCATGTATATTTACATATTGAGAGAGGTTTATCCATATATTTTTTCCCCAAAGTTTATTGTTACCAATTTTCCAATCATGTTTCTTTCAAACCATTGGTAACAACACGTGAATCAACATATAATCAAATATCTGGTCATTTAGGTCAACAAACAGGTACATTGCTCAAAGTTCTGCCCATTAGGAGAATTTCCATTCACCATTGTCCCTCTAGGATATCCCAGAGAGTGGCTCTAGTGCTGCAGCTGTTCAGATTTAGGTTGTGCCTATATATTGTGCAGAACCATCTATAAACTAGGTTTTAGATATTTTCTATTTCTCTGTTAACTAGTAGAGAGAACTCCCCATTATGGACTATGTGTAGGCTGAGAATGATAAGGCAATATAGCAGGGATAGGGACCATATTTACTCGTGACAATGTTTCATGTAACTTATTTGTGTTTTCTTTGTGGGCCTGGACACACACCACCCATTTGATGATGGAGATTTGCTGTCTAGGGCCAACTTTATGACTTGGTGGGTCAGATAACATTCAGTCATAATAGGGAGCATAGGTCACATGGGAACTTAGTGGCCTATTGTCAAGTATTTAGTCTTATAAATCCAGTAGCAAGCCTGGAGCTGTTTCTCAAAAGTGAGTAGGTATCTTTGCATGATAGCAATACTTAGCTCAAAATCCTCAATGCTTGTGATGCCATTCACTTATAGGGGATGCCAAAGTCCCAAACAGCATCTCTATTTACCAGTAAAACTTTATGAACCATTGAGTGTACTGGAATATATAGCCAGCATTCTGGAATGTTTGCAGAGCCTTCTCTGGTTCTTGGCCTCATTCAACACTAGCGGTTTTGGAGGGCACTAGATAAATGGGATATAGTAACACCCTTAGATAAAAAATATTTTTTCTCCAAAATCCAAAGAAGCTCACCAGGCATTAAGCCTGTTTCTTAACTGCATGAGGACCAGAAGCAACAACTTATCCTTAACCTTAAAAGGGATGTCTGAACATACCCCAACCCAGACCACAGGACCCTAGAAATTTCACTGAGGTAGAAGACCTTTGAATTTTAACCAGATTAATCGACACCCTCTGCCACATAAATCTCTTACCAATATGTCTCGAGTAGTTATTATTCTTGCTCACTAGGTCTAATCAGCATAACAATCAGTGTAATGGACCAGTGTAATATCTTGTGTAAGGGAAGGGCAATCAAGATCCCTTCAAACTAAATCATGACATAGTGCTGGAGGCTTGAGATACCCCTGAAGTAAGAAAATGGAGTTGTATTGCTTGCCTTGCCATCTGAGAGAAGTAAGCTATAAGTGGGCCTTCTGGACATTTATGGAGAAAAAGACATTTGCTAGATCAATAACTGCATATCAAGTACCAGGTGACATGTAAATTTACTCAAGCACTGGTACAGCAGTTACAGTTAGAGTAACTACTAGGTCAAGCTTGCAAAAACCCACTATCATTCTCCAAGATGCATTTGTCTTTTGCACACCTAAATAGAAGCATTGATGGGGATGTGGTAGGAACAATACCCCTGCATCTCGCAAGTCCTTCCATGATGACATGAATATCTGCAATACTTCCAGGAATTAATATTGCTTTGGATTTACTATTATCTTAGGTAGAGGAAGTTTTAATGTCTTTCATGTTGCCTTCCTCACCATAATAACCCTCATTCTGCAGGTCAAGAAGCCAATGAAAATATTATGCCATTTGCTAATTATCTCTATTCCAATTATGAATTCTAAAACTGGGAATATAACAACAAGATCAGTCTGGTGACCACAGGGACCACTGTAAGATCATCTTAAGCTAAAAACCAGAGATCATCTGACATTCAAAAGCTCCCACTTTGAATGGAGGGCCACAGTAACATTTTGGGTTTCCTAGAAACTATGTCAGTTCAGTTCAGTGTACATGAAAGTTCTGATTATTTTCTTTCTGTCATTGCATATACCTCCACCAAATACTGTAGGTCCCTTTGGGGAAATCTAGAGAAAGATTAACATGATAAACTTTTGGTACTGTACTAGGGTCTTTCCTCAAGAGACATGAACTCTCCTTAATTGAAGCAATATCTGGGTCTGTAAACTGAGTCAATTCTGGGAATTGATTAATTGGCCCTGACTCTCATTTTTATGATTCAAGTTAGACTATAGTTCACTTGCCCTACATATCAAGGAAGAATTTAGTAGGCTTTCCATTTCTTTCACTTCTAGGAATATTATGTATAACTAGGCCATAAGTCTGTGCAATTCAGAATATTCTTATTACTGCTTTGACCCTGAAACTAAGCCTACTTTGCCTCAGTAGATAAGCAAAGCCACCTTATCACTGCCACCAAAGGATCCAACTACTCCTGTCACATTTAGATTTTCCAGTTGAGTGGCTGTGGTTCTCATTCTAAGTTCTGGCCTAAAGAGAAGAACATCATGGACTCTTCAAAGATATTGGAACTCCACTCACTAATTTATTTCACAAAGTATTGGTGAAAGATGTGTCTTCTACATCTTCCCATTGTGAATTAGTAAGTCTTAAATCCCAAATCCACTTTAACATTCTAATGTTCCTAAGCTTTGGAAAATCTCCCTTTTTATTAAACCAAGGGAAATTGGACATATCTGTTTAACTTAAGGTGGCCCATTTTTTGATCCATCTTTCAGCCAACCAATCCCCCAAAATAATATATCCCTTCTTATCTTTCTGAGATGCAATATTAAATGCTTAGTGGTTCCACAGCAATAAATTTGGTCTAATTCAACTTTATGGAACTTCTGCTATTATTCAACAGCTTTAATATCCTTTCCCACACACATTCCCCCAAATTCTGATTGTATAAATTTTAAAACTCAAGCAGTTATTTTGAAGTGTAATGCAACTCCTCATAGTCTCACTTTGTACCACATCTTTGGGGGCCTCGAATCTAGTCATAGGTGGCAACTGTCTCAGAGGAGACCATTACTTTTTTCTCAGGCAATGTAAGGTCAACCCCCTCAGATTGAGGTGGAAAAGCTGATACCACCGTGAGTTAGGAGTGTGCTATCATTTGGGTGAGGATACAACTATAACTGAGGTTGACAAGGCCACTTTTGCTGGGGTTAAAGAAACCACTTCTATGGGCAAAGAAGACTCATAATAATTTAAGGACTACATGTCCCTGGCTTCATCAGGGTCTTCCCACAAGTACCCATCCGATTTGCAGGATCCCATTCTTTTTGAGTCAATGTCCTCACTCTAAGAGTAGATACCCTTTGAGCCTGGGATTTCAATGTGCCAAATTCAGCCAATTGAAATTTAATTTTCAGCAATTTCAGCCCTGCCTGGAGATGAGTCTGCCTTGGGCACACCTGGAATTTCTTAGGATATTTATGCAATGTTTGAGATGAGAATTTCGAATTCCTTAGCTCATCATTTTCTTTGACCATCATTTTTTTTGACCAACTCCATTAGAAGGAACCAACCGTTTATATCCTTTAGTTTTCAAAAATATGTTAGAAATTATCATATATAGAGTTACCTAACTCCTTGCTTCTTATAACTCGTCCATTAGAAGTAGACTCTGTAGATATTTTGCATATATCTATGAACAATTTTACACCCTGGACTATCAGTGCTGTGTTTACTACTGGAAATAGTCAATAGCATCTTTAAATCTAATCAGATTCCAGGAGCCAAGTAAGTAATTTTGAAAACTAATACTTAAAATTTTGTTACTCTAGGGCCACTCTCCTTACCAAAGTCCATATTATGCAGATTTATCCCCAAAACAGAATCAATAGGGTATATACATATATAGAGGAAGAGAGAGAAAGAGAGAGAGAGAGAGAGATCCATAGACATATGTAAGAGGAGATTTAATATAGGAATTGCTCAGACATTATGGAGGTGCAGAAGTCCCATAATCTGTCATCTGCAAGCTGGAGAAACAGAAAATCCAGGGGAATAATTCAGTCCAGCACTGAAGGCATAAAAAAAGAGAACACTTGTGTAAGTCCCAGAGCCCAAAGACCCAAGAAAGTAGAGTACTGATATGCTAGGGTAATAAAAGATGTACATGGAGCTCCAGAAAAAAGATAGGAATTTGCCCTTCCTTTGATTTTTTATTCTATTCAGGCTCTCTATTTGGATTGGATGATATTTGCTCACATTAACAATGGAGGATCCCTTACTCAGTCTAATGACTCAAATGCCAATCCCTTTCAGAATAAAGTCTCACAGACACACCCAGAAATAATATTTTACCAGCTACTTGAACTTCTCTTAAGAAAGTCAAGTTGACACATAAAATTATCCATCACATTTCACCCCTTGTCAACTTGACCCTATACATATAGCCTTAAACCATATTAATCTCCAAAAAAAGTAAATAATGAGGTCACAATTCTATCTAACATAATCCAACTATGCTGCATACAATAAAAAATGCACTAACTCCTTCTCCAGATGAGAAGGGGAAGTCCTTAATGAATGTGTACTCTTTTTCCTGCACCAAATAATATGATGTAAAGTTAACAATATTTAAATGCTATGATATATAGTTAATATATCTAGTGTTACCTGATAAGGCAATAGAAGAAGATAGAAAATAAAGATATTTGCTTAATATATGTTTATACACACACACATATTCTTAAGAAAATAAGAGAAATATTGATGGCAACAGTATATATACATACACATGTACACACAAAGGTATTCATAACAAAATAAGGAGGACATACTCATGACAATTACAGTCCTCACTTCTCTAACTGCTCGTTAGGTCAAATTTGGTATGTATACCTGCCAACTTTTGATGGGAAGACCCAAACATACATTACTGAAAGGTCTGGGTAATTACTACCGTTGCTTGAATCAGGTTGTTTTCATTTCTCATTGATCTTAAACATAGGTTATAGTAATCCTGAGAGACATCTTAAGGGGTATTGCATACTCCAGATGTACTCTTTCTTTCCTTCATTGAGTTAGTTAGCTAAATTCCCTCTGGTAGGGACAAAGATTTTTTGCTTCACCAAAAGTTAGGCAAGTTCCTGAACATTCTTCTAGAACCATCTGTGCACATCCTCACAAAATCCTTAGCAAGAACTCTGCTAAGACTGTGTAGCAGGAGTGTCTCTTCATATATGTCTGATCTTTTTTTAATATCTAATCAGGTTTCTCATCTTCTACCCTCTACCGGTCTACGGGTGATGTCTGATCAGACTGGCCTACCTTAAGGAAGAATTCTGTTAGGTCAGTTTAGCCATAATCCTCCTCACCCTTGATGTTTTCTCTTGGTAATTTTCCATCTATTGATCCCCATCAGGCTCCTTGGCTGTAAATTCCCACCTGGCCTTCCTGTATTTGGGATTGAGCTCAATTCTATACTTAGGTATTTTTCTCCCATTGCAATAGTCCTGAATAAAATCTGTTTTACCAAAGTAATTGCTTTCTATTTCTACTTTATATTTGATACTACCGTGATGCAACTTTGATAGGATCAGTTTATCATTTGAGCCTCAGACACTCATCCAGGACCCTACGTGCACACCTTTGAAGTCTTTTCTTCATTCCTAACTGATTTATCAGGTATCCATTAGTGAGTTTGTCCCCTAAATCAATGATCCAGACCAATTTCCCTTGTAGCTGGTAGGAACAGATTTTGAATCTTAAGATTTTGATTAAACTCTAGAAGCTAGTTTAGAGTCCCAGACAAATATGCTGGGTTATAGTTCAAGGTTTTTCTCTTTGTAAGAAACTGGGTTAGTGTCCCATGCAAGCAGAAGCTGGTTTAGGGTTCTAAATTACACTGTTCATAAGTTATGAACTTAGGAACTTATCAGTGACTGGAAGCCCCCTTCTTGAACCCCTGCTGTTAATGCCCTTTGCCAATTGTGTCTGTTTCCTCTCTTGTTGGCATGATTTTACTAAGGATAATTTGGAACTTTAATGGCCTCTTTGGGAAAAACAATGTCTTTGCAAACTGGCTCCTTAAAAAGCTCCCTTCCCATCACAGCTGTTTCTACTTTCTCCTTTTACTGCTTTAGTTCTTTCCTCCAGTTTCCTGAATCCTTTGCTACATCCCCCTTCAAACCCTTCAAACCCTTACCTCCTCCATCCCTCTGTGAATCCTGCCAGGTTTTCTCATCCTACCTCAGCTCCTCAGCTCCCTACAAGTCACTTGAATGTTAGGCCTCCTACCCTCCATTGAGGGTTCTTAAGGGACTTAGGAACCCCACAAGCAACCACCTGAGGCTGAATAAAGAACAAGAAGCTATTTGGAAACAGAACAAGAATTTTTGTCCACTCAGTTGGGTTTTGGAGACATCCAGACAGCTGCTAGATATCTACTTAGTCACTGTTCCGAAATTTACTCCATAGACTTTATTAGGTTATATATCAGGGAAAAAGAAAATCTTAAAAGTCTCCCCCACAAATAGTGGTAAACATGTAGTCTTAACCTGTCTCATTTGCCGCAAAAACAATTCAGATAAAAATATAAAGTTGAGATAAGCCAGTGACATTATATAATTATGTTTTATTGACTCAAGGCTGAAATTTTAGAATGAAAGCTCTGAGATGTCTCTTTGCATCTGTCTGTATGTTTATGTATGTATGTGTTCCTGCATGAATGCATGTGTGTTATATATACCTGACATTCTTCTACTTCTGGATATAACCAAATTAACTTATAAAATCTCTTAAGAGAATTGTATTAAAATTGGCTTAGAGATAAATGAGTGCTTCTACAAATTAAGTATTTCTTAAAAAATCTCAGCTAGGGCTTCCCTGGTGGTGCAGTGTTTGAGAGTCCCACTGCCAATGCAGGGGACACGGGTTCATGCCCCAGTCCAGAAGGATCCCACATGCCACGGAGCGGCTGGGCCCGTGAGCCGTGGCTGCTGAGCCTGCATGTCTGGAGCCTGTGCTCCGCAACAGGAGAGGCCACAGCAGTGAGAGGCCCGCGTACCGCAAAAAAAAAAAAAAAAAAAAAAAATAAAACAGAAAAACCAAAACTCAGCTATATAGAAACTAATCCAACTTTTTAGGTTCACATGATTTAGGATACTCTTTGACAAATAAAACTAGTTTTTTAAAAAATTGACAAATAAAACTAGTTTTTTAAAAAATTTAAAATAGTTGTTAAAATAAAAACTGGCCTATCTTCAGAGTTGTCAGCATTAAATATGACATGCAATATTTTTGTACCTGAGTTTAGATGTTATCTACCTTATGTTTAGAAAACACACACAGTCAAACAAGTGTGTTATCTACACTACATGTTTAAGATTATAAAACTATAAATCCAAACTAATAGCAAAATTTACAATAAAAATGAATTTTTGGTACCCATCAAGTGTGCTAGTAAATTTTTACAAAAGAAAAGTAGAAAGGAAGAACCATATGTTAAACTTATTAGTTTCTCTGCTCTGAGATTCTTTTTTATTGTTACCTAATTTGTAAACAAGAAAAACAACTTAGAATGATGACTACATTTGTTTGTTTAGCTTATGAAATTTTCATGATCAATTCAAACATAATTGATAAGCACAAATGATTTAAATAGATGTAAGTGAGCTAACATTTCAGTAATTGTGTTTTATAATATAATTCCCTTTTATACTCTTCCATTGGCATTTAATTTTTGTAACCACAGTTTTATTGAGATATAATTGCTATGTATTGTATTAGCTTAAGGTGTACTTACAAAATGATCATAAATATATGTGACTACCACAAAAAGTTTAGTTAACATCCATCTCCTCACATAGTTAAAAAGTTTTCTTTCTTATGATGGGAATTTTAGTTCTATATGGTTAATTATAGATATAGATAGATGATAGAAGATAGATAGATAGATGATAGATAGATAAACTATAGTCACCATGCTCTATATTATATTCCCAGAACTTATTTATCTCATAATTAAAAGTTTGCACCTTTGACCACCTTCACCCATTTCCTTCATCCCCTCTCTCCCACCTCTGGCAACTACAAATCTGCTCTCTGTATCTAAGAGCTTGGCTCTTTTAGATAATACATTTAAGTGAGTATTTCTCTGTGTGTTTGTGTTTTCTGTGTGTTTCTCTGTGTGACTTATTTCATTAAAATAATGCCCTCAAGTTTCATCTATGTTGTCACAAATGGGAGGATTTACTACTTCTTTATGGCTTAATAATATGCATATATTAATAATATATAAAATTTATAAACAACCTAAGTTGTTTCCATGTCTTGTACATTCCATGTACTTCAATGGAAGTGGAGTTATCTCTTCAAGATACTGATATTGTTTCCTTCAGGTAGATACCCAGAAATAAGATTGCTAGATCATATGGTAGTTATATTTGTAATTTCCTGAGGAATTTCCATTCTGTTTTCCAAGGTGGCTGCACTAATTTATAGTCCCACCAACTGTACACATATGTCCCCTTTTAACACATGCTCTTCAACAGGTCTTATCTCTTATTTGTTTGATAGCAGCCATTTTAACAGGTGTGAGGCAATATCTCATTGTTTTGATTTACATTTCCCTGATGATTAGTGATGTTGAGACCTTTTTATGTCCCTTTTGATAATTTGTATATGTTCTTTGGAAATAGCCTATTGAGTTCCTCTGACCTTTTTAAAATCAGATTGTTTGATTTTTTGCTATTGAGTTGTATGAGTTCTTTATATCATTTGGATATTAATCCTTTATCAGATATATGACTTGCAAATATCTTCTCCCATTCTTCACATTGCCCTTTCACTTTGTGAATGGTTTGTCTTCTGTGCAAAATGTTTTAGTTTGATGTAGTCCCACTTCACCCACTTCATTACTTGTGCTTTTTTTCCCTTTGCTTTTGATTCAATATTAAAAATCATTTCCAAGGCAGGTGTCATGAACATTACTCATGAAGTTTTCTACTAGGAGTTTTATGGCTTCAGATCTTACATTCAAATCAAGTCAATTTATAAAATTTATAAACATACTTATCAATCATTGTGATTTGTAGTATCTTATTTTTATAACATGCTTTATAATAATTATGTTTTATAATATGTCTACTTAAAAATAGTTTCACTAAGCTTGTTGGTAACTTGAAATCTTAAAGCTTGTACTAAGACAAAAAGTGTGTAATCATTGAATAAATAGATGGTATCCAAATAAGATAAAATATTAAAACATTAATTGCTGAACATAAGTTTATCTGCACTTGTCATCTTGTACTATATGCTATAGAGGAGCTTAACATATTTGGATCTATTTTCGTTTCTGGTTTTGTTTTTGAAGTATAGTTGAGTTATATTTTTATTGAAGTATAGTTGAGTTACAATGTTGTGCTAATTTCTGCTGTACAGCAAAGTGATTCAGTTCTACACATATATACATTCTTTTTAAAATTCTTTTCCATTATAGTTTATCCCAGGAGACTGGATATAGTTCCCTATGCTATAGAGTAGGACCTTGTTGTTTATCCATTTTAAATGTAATGGTTTGCATATAGTAACTCCAAACTCTCAGCTCATCCCTCTTCCTCCCACCCTCCAATTTGGCAACCACAAGTATGTTCTCTATGCCTGTGATTTCTGTTTCTGATTTGTAGATAGGTTCATTTGTGACATATTTTAGATTCCACATATAAGTGAAATCATATGGTATTGTTTTTCTCTTTCTGACTTACTTCTCACTTAGTATGGTAATCTCTAGTTGCATCCATGTTGCTGCAAATGGCATTATTTCATTCTTTTTTATGGCTGAGTAGTACTCTATCGTATATATGTACCACTACTTCTTTATCCATTCATCTGTCAATGGACATTTAGGTTGTTTCCATGTCTTGTCTATTTTGAATAGTGGTGCTATGAACATGGGGGTGCATGTATATTTTTGAATTATAGCTTTGTCCAGGTGTATGCCCAGGAGTGGGATTTCTGGATCATATGGTAATTCTATTTTTAGTTTTTTGAGGAACTTCCATACTGTTTTCCATAGTGGCTGCACCAACTTACATTCCCGTCAACAGTGTGTAAATGCTCCCTTTTCTCCACACCCTCTCCAACATTTATAGTGTGTAGACTTTTTAATGATGGACAATCTGACTGATGTGAGGTGGACCTCACTGTAGGTTTGATTTACATTTCTCTAATAATTAGCAACATTGAGCATCTTTTTATGTGCCTCTTGGCCATCTGTATTTCTTCTTTGGGGGAATGTCTATTTAGGTCTTCTGCACATTTTTGGATTGGGTGGTTTGTCTTTTTGTCATTGAGTTCTATGACCTGTTTATAAATTTTGGAAATTAAGCCATTGTCAGTTGCATCATTTGCAAATATCTTCCAGTCCATGGGTTGTCTTTTCATTTTGTTTATGGTTTCCTTTGCTGTGCAAAAGCTTGTAAGTTTGATTAGGTTCCATTTGTTTATTTTTATTTTTATTGCATCGGGAGACTGACCTAAGAAAACATTGGTATGATTTATGTCAGAAAATATTTTGCCTATGTTCTCTTCCAGCAGTTTTATGGTGTCATGTCTTAGGTTTAAGTCTTTATATGCTCCATTAATTAGATTCATTTAGCATGTTAAGCAGGAAATATTAACAAATAAGTAGTGATGATAAACTTTTTTAGGCTATATATCTGGGAAGATATATATTACTAATATAGGTATTTCAAATTTTTATGAAGTTCATAGAAATGTGTCAATACCATTGTTGTCCAGCTATTATGCTTAAATGTTGAATGCCAAAGAAATAATTAATTTTCTTGTCCATGAACTCTCATCAGAAGTTTAACCTTGGCCTTTATAAGTCATTTGCTATTCTCATTTTTTGCTTCAATTCCTCTGTTTACAATCAGCTATGGGCATAAATGATTATGATAGCATAACTGTAATAACTTTGAGACCATGACTCTGGACTGAGTAAGAATTTCCAGAAGTAATAAAGAAGATATTGTATTCAGAAACTAGTAATCTAAGATCTATTAGAACAAGAATTAATTACATGGGACTTAATGAACTGATAAGGATGATTATACTTTTTAATAATTTTGAATAAACATTGCTTTTTTTAAAAAGTTTTTCATGTATAAGGAAAATTTTTCCTCTTAAGCTATGTAACTTACTGCAATTTGGTAAAGTAGAACTTTGTGAACAAACATGAAACAATTGCTTTTTTCTCCCTAACTCCTCCAGAATTTGAAAACTCTTAATGAGTATTCCTATTTTTATGGCAATATAGTTATTTGCCTAAGTTCAGTAAGACTCTGTTATCCCTATGAAAGGACCCAACTTGAAACTTTGGTTATATTACCAAGGCTTTGAATGGCAAATCAAATTTGAGAATAAAGTGCATGGAATGAGACATGACCATACAGCTTTTTTTTTTTTTTTTATGCGTTACGCGGGCCTCTCACCGTTGTGGCCTCTCCCGTTGCGGAGCACAGGCTCCAGACGCGCAGGCTCAGCGGCCATGGCTCACGGGCCCAGCCGCTCCGCGGCATGTGGGATCTTCCCGGACCGGGGCACGAACCCGCGTCCCCTGCATCGGCAGGCGGCCTCTCAACCACTGCGCCACCAGGGAAGCCCGACCATACAGCTTTAAGGAACCTAGGTTGACTTTAAGGAGCCAATGCTTATTACCACCCACTTGAAAAAAAAAAAAACCACAAAAAAGAAAAAACAGCCTTAACCTTTCACATAGGTTCTCTACCTTAAAAGTCAGTATAAATGTCACTTCCTGGCAGGATCAGAAATCTCAGGATAATTTTTGGACCCCTAAAAGAGAGAAATTCATGTAAATCTATAGGTATTGCATGAAAAATCTGATGCCAAGTTTCTGACTTGGTTTCTTAGCCTTGAGAGACTGAAAAATCCAGTCTGAGATTCCTTATGAAAAGTTCCAACAAAACAAACACAATTAACCTGTGTGGTTAGTCACCATCTTTGCTACCCTTATGTAAACAATCACGCTAAGTTAAATGAGTCTGGACTTATTTTGAAAAAGAAAAAGCCTTACTTTAATTATCTTTGATTGAATAGTGATAACTATAGAGAAAAAAAATTATGTTTCAATGGAAAATTATAATGTACCCTCGTGGGTTCCATGTTGCACACTTTACCAGTCCTCGACAAATCTTAAGTCATCTAGCTTCCTCCAGTATCTGACAACAGCTCTCCAAATTAATGTTTCCATGTTTTCTCCTTTCTGACTTGGAATCATTGAGAACTAAAACTTCCATTTTCTCAAAGTCCTTGAAGCTGAAGCTCAATGACTTGATGTAGATGTCAAGAATATCACCACAACAGATTTTACATATATAGGCAAACTTCCCACTTGTTGCTGTGTGGGCCACTCAGAAAGTTCACCTGGACACCTGATATAATCACCACACACAATCAAACTGCAAACAAGGAAATCCATTATATTGATACTATTGTACACACCACCATCTAAACATCCTTGAACTCAGCATTGAGAAATATCAACAAGCTGCCCTCTAGAATCAGAAACTGGGTTTTAAATGTCAATCTTTGTGCTTTTTTTTTTTTTTCGTAGAAACCTCCTATTACTAAATGTCTGACAGCTTGCACCACACAGCATACCCACTACTACCAAGTCTCAACAAATGATTAGGCTGGTCCTTAAATGAACAAAAGGCAACTAAACAAGAAATGGACTTATATTGTTCAAAGGAAAGAAGAATGTTTTTCTTTCCTTCTTAAAATAGGGGGAACTGACAAAGATTCTTTGCTTAGCCAAACTTTAGTCAGGCTCCTGAACGTCCTCATGGTTCCATCCGTATACTTCTTTCAGCAAGAACCCTGCTAATTCATATAGCAGAAGTCCCACATCCTTTATATCTTCTCACCCTCAGTATCTAATCAGGTTTCTCATTCTCCACCATCCTCCAGGTGATTTCTGGTCAGCCTGGCCTGGCTTCAGCAATAATCCTGTTAGATTTATTTAGGCAAAACTTTCTAACAGTTGTTTTATATTAGTAATTATTAATCCACTGACTTCCTCAGGATCTTTGGCTATAAATAACTACTTGCCCATACTGTATTCAGAATTGACACTGGTACAACACTGGACTATTTTAACCTGTTACAGTAGTCTTGAATGAAACTGTTCTACCACTTTAACTATTTTCCAGCTACGGATTTTCTCTGACAGTAGTCACAATCACCCTAACCTGCATCCAAACTCCCTGCCTTACAACTTGATTCAGAGGCATGAGGAGCTCCGTGTGGCCAGGTTTCAGTCTTAAACTTCATTCAGGGGAATTGTTGTTTTATCTCCTGGTAGAAGCATTTCTTCCTCTAGAACTAAGGCCTCTAGACCAGCAAAGCATAAAAACACGGGAACAGGAAGCAAAAATGGTGTCATTCCCATTTTCACCACTTGATACCTAAAACTATGAATCCTTGATATAAAAGAAACAGCACCATATATCAGAAGTTTATTCAGAAAATATACAGCTTCCTGGAGAACCTCGTTACAGCACTGCAAGTAGCAGTGCCAACTAACTATTACCACCTAACTACCTCTGTACCTGAGTCTTTTAAAGGCCCTTACCATTCCATCAAGCCAGCTGCTTCAAAAGTGTAGGAAATATAGTGTGACCAGTGAATCCCATGAACATAAGCTCATTTTCATACTTCTTTTGCTGTGCTTTTCTTCACCTGAAGCAATGCTATGTAGAATACATTGGCAGTGGATAAAGCATTCTGCAAGTACACAGATGGTTGTTTTGGCAGAAACATTGTATGAGAGAAAGGAAAATTCATATCTAGATTAAATGTTTATTCCAGTAAGGACAAAAAACTGCCCCTTCCATGATGGAAGTAGACTAATATAATCAACCAGCCACCAAGGTAGCTGGCAAAACACCCAGTAGAGTGGCTCTACATGAGAGACTCAGTGTTGCTATCCAATGCTGACAGATTGACACTCAGACTTGCTGAATAGAATTCCATATTTCTAGCCCACGCATAGCCTCCATCCCTGCCATCATGCCCTCTTTGTTCACAAGCTCTTTGGGAAATGACAGGGGTGGCTGGGAAAACAGGCTAACTGGTATCCACAAAATTTGTCATCCTGTTCACTTAATTATTGAAATCTTCCTCTGTGAGGTTACACTTTGGTGGGCATCACATGGGACCCACTCTTTTTTGGCCCAGTGCAAGACACGTCCATATATTTCTTCCCCAAATTTTATTGTCAACAATTTTCCAAACATGGTCATTTCAAGTCCTTGACCACTGATCCAAAACATTGGCCAGAGCCCATGAATCAGCATATAATCACATGTCTGACCACTTCTCTTTCCTGTAAAGTGAATAACTACATGCACTGACCCAAATTCTCCCCATTGGGAGGGTTTCCCTTACCCACTGTCTGTCACAGATGTCCCACAGATAAGCTGTAGTGCTACAGCTGTCCACTTTCTGGTGGTACCGCCATATCATGCAAAAATGTCTGTAAACCAGGTCTGCATCTTTCCTTTCTCTGTCAATAGATAAATTGTATGGAGCTTTCCATAAAGCTACAGGTAAATGCTGAGAGAGGGTGGGTATTATATAGCAGTAGGGACAAAGAACATTTGGGCTACAACTTCCTGTAACTTACTTGTACCTTCAGTGCCTGCCCAGGTCTGATCATGTATGTATTACTTTCATTTGATAATGCAGTAATCCTGTGCATGACCAACTTTATGACTTCCTGAGTCAGATGACACCCAGGTCATGATGAACAGCTGAGGCTGCATGGTAACTTGATGGCTCATGGTTACATTTTTTTCTTTTTTAATTTTACTTTATTTATTTATTTTTGGCTATGTTAGGTCTTCATTGCTGCACGCAGGCTTTCTCTAGTTGTGGCAAGTGGAGGCTATTCTTCATTGCGGTGCATGGGCTTCTCATTGTGGTGGCATCTCTTGTTGCAGAGCATGAGCTCTAGGCACATGTTCTTCAGTAGTTGTGGCACGTGGGCTCCATAGTTGTGACTCACAGACTCTAGAGCGCAGGCTCAGTAGTTGTGGAGCATGGGCTTAGTTGCTTCACAGCATGTGGAATCTTCCTGGACCAGGGATTGAACCTGTGTCCCTTGCATTGGCAGGCAGGTTCTTATCTACTGCACCACCAGGGAAGGCCCTGTGGTTAAGTATTCATTCTCTGAAACCAAAGGAAAGACGTTGGAGCAAATCACAGCCCATTTTGAGGGGCAATGACAACCGCTGGTCCTAAAAGTCTGCCCCTCCCAGGTGGGCCAGCTTTGGGATTCAGAGGGATTAGAGTCAGCCTGTGATGCCAAGCTGGGCCTCAGTCTTAGCTCAGATCCCTTCCTGCCCCCAGGTTCCTGGGGAGCAAGGATCTAGGACTATAGCCCTTGGAGCCTTAGCCTCCAGGATCCCTCCTTCCTACCCAGCTCTCTACAATCCAGTGAACCATGGGTATAAATTTTGCCAGCCTCTGGATCCAGTTCCTGCTGCTGTTCTGTAACTCAGGAGGAGGGAACATCTCAGAGAGGCTTCAAAGCCCTATAGTCAGTCCTCCATGCACTGTCTCCAACATGATACTAAAGCAACAAAGGAGGGGGACTCGGTTCCTCATTTTTTGACTGGAGATGCTTTTGGAGCCTGGGTGATGGCTCATGTCACTCATGTGACATAACCTTTGTTTGCCAAATAAAGATTTGACTCAGAGGGAAAAAAAAAAAAGACCAAGAGTTGTGAGAGTTGTTACTCAAAAGGACAGTAGTTATTTGTGGATGATAGTAAAGGCTTCCTCCAAAATCCTAATATCTGCACTGTGATTCACCTACGGATCTGCCAAAGGCCCCAAACAGAATCTCTATCTGCCAATAAAACTTCCAGAACTATTAGGTCTGCTGGAATATATGGTCCAAATCACAGAGCAGCTTGCACAGCAGCCTAGAACTGTTATAGAACCTCTCTTGTCCTGGACCCCACACAAAACTAGCAGCTTTTCAGTTCACTTGAAAAATGAGCCAAAGTAGTAACCTCAGCTGAGGAATAAGCTGCCTCCTAAATCCAGAGGAGCCCACTAGGCACTGTGCCTCCCTCTTGGTTGTTGGAGGGGCCAGATGTCACATCTTATACTTTATCTTGAAAGGGATACCTGACATGCTCAACACCACTGACCCCTAAATATTTCATCAAATTAGAAGGCCCCGATATTTTAGTCATATTTGTTCTGCACCCTTTGACACTCAAAAGTATATCAAGTCTAGTATAGTACTATTCCCACTCACTCTGTCTAATCAGCATAATATTATCATTGTAATGGAACAGTGGGATATCTTGTGGAAAGGAAAGGAAATCAAGATCTCTACAAACTAAACTGGGATATAAGGATGGAGAGTTGATAAATCCATGAGGTAGGACAGTGAAGGTGTATTTTTGGCCTTACTGGTTGAAAGAAAATGACTTTTGACTGGCCTTTGGATAGATATGGAGGAAAAGTTATTTGCCAGATCAGTAGCTGCATGGAGGTACTAGGGGATGTGTGAATTTGCTCAAGCAATAAAACCATATCTGGTATAGAAGCTGCAGTTGGAGTTGTCTGTAGGTTAAGCTTGTGATAATCCACTGTCATTCTCCAAGTTCCATCTGTCTTTTGCACAACCAAATAAAGAAGTGAATGGGGATGTGGTGGGGATCACCACTCCTGCATCTTTCAAGTCCTTCATGGTGGCACAAATCTCTGCAATTTATCTAGGCATGTTGTATTGCTTTTGATTTACTGTTTTCCTAGGTATAAGCAGTTCTAATCACTTTATTTAGCCTTTCCCATCATAATAGCCCCAACTTCTCAGGTCAGGGAACCAATGTGGTGATTTTCCCTACTGCTAAGTATGTCTATTACAATTATGCATTCTAGAACTAGGGAAATAACCACATGATGGGTCTGGGAACCCACTGTGAGATGGACCTGAACTAAAATTTCATTGGTCACTTGACTCTCAAAAGCCCCAACCCTGAGTGCAGTGCCACAGTGACATTTTGGGTCTCCCAGTAACAATGTCAGTTCAGAGCCAGTGACCTGTAGTCCCTGAATTGTTTAATTATTTGCTTTCCTCCAGTACACAGTTACCCTGATAAAAGGGTATCAGTTCCTTTGGGGAAGGCTGGCAGTAAGATTTTAAGAATACTCTTTAAGTTTTGGTAGTGTCAGGGTCTTTCCTCAGGTGGATCTGGTCTCCCTTTCATTCAAGGGATTCTGGATCTGTAAACTGGTTCAAGTTTGGAGACTGGTTAAGCGTTGACTTTATATTTTTTGTGATTCAAGTTACACCATTGTTTGACTTAGACCATTACTGCTTAGACAGATCAAGTAAAGATTTGGTGGGTTTGCTGTCTTTTATACTTAATGTAACAACAGGATTAACTAGCCAATACCATAGGTCTGTGCCAGATTATTCTGATTGCTGCTTTGACTTTGCTGTTTTCTATAGAGTAACTTCGTATTTGCTTTTGACTTTGTATAGAGGAACTATACCTAACTAGAGTTTAATGGTTGGGCAAAGCCCCTTGGATCTGATTACTCCTATCACATTTAGATTTTCCAGTTGAGTGTCTGCAGTTCCAAAAGCAAGGTCTAGTCCACAGAGAAGAACAATCATGGTGCTCATCACGGATGCTAGCATTCTACACACAAATATATTTCTCAATGTATTGTTGAAAGGTATGTCTTCTGAACCCTCCCAGAGTGGTGAGTAGAACTTAAACAAAAAATCCACTCTATCATTCCAATCTCCCTAAGCTTTGAATCCTTTTATCTACATTGAACCAAAGGAGATCTGGCATTTAAATTTCACTCATAGTGGGCCATCTTTTGATCCACGCTTCAGCCAATTATACCCGCAAACTGTTAGAGCCCTTTCTAAGGATCTAAGATGCAACAATAAATGCAGGATCTCTGCTTAGTTGGCCCAAATCAATAAATCTGGTCTGACCCAACTTTATCCTACATTGTTAACAAGTCCCACAATTATTCCATAGTTTTCTGCTTGTATAAATTAGAAAACTCAAGGATTTGCTTTGGATTGTAGCACACCTTCTCAAGGGTTATGTTTTGATCCTCATCTTTAAGGACCTGCTGGGACTTGAGTCTAGTCATAGGCAGCAAGCCTCAGGGAAGACCATTATGGTTTTCTGTGACATTGCAGGGTTAATCCCCTTAGACTGAGGTAGAGAGGCTGATTCCTCTGTGCACAGGGATGCTGTCACCCACTTGGAGTGGGCATGCTGCTGCCACTGAGGTTGGGGAGACCACTTACACTGGCAACAAAAACTCATCAGAACTTAGGGGCTCAATGCCCCTAGCTTCATCACGGTCTTTCCACACACCCTCATGCCACATTACATGATTCCATTCTTTCCCAATCAATTCCTTCACTTTAATAGAAGACACCCATTGAGCATGGTAGTTCCACTTGTCTTGAAATTCAGCCAATTACAGTTCATTTTCAGCAGTTTCATCCTTGCCAGGAATAAAGCTCTCTGACAGGGCACACTGACAAGCTTTTAAGTCAAATGCAATGCTTGAGTTTAGAATTTGAATCCCTGAGCTTATCCTTTTATTTGTCCAAAGATATTAGGAGAAATCAATGTCATCATATTCCTTAGATTTCCAAAGTGTTTGAAAGTGTCATATAGAGTTACTTAGTTCCTTGCTTCTGTAAGTGGCTAATTAGGATTATCCAATGTAAATATTTGTATATCACTATAAACTGTTCAGACCATGAATTATCAATGTTCTGTTTACTACTGAAAACAATTATTAGTGTCTTTAAATCTACTCATAATTAGAGAGCCACTTCTAGAATCCCAGAACCAATTTAGAAAACACTTTCCCAAAATTCTCTTCCTCTAGAACAACTCTCCATACCAAAGTCTATATTAGTCAAGTTTCTCCACAGAAATAGAAGCAAGTGTATATATATAAAGAGATCTACATAACAGGAGATTTATTACGTGTTTAGCTCAGGAGTTTATGGAGGCCAAGTTGTCCCATAATCTTCCATCTGCAAGATGTAGAACCAAGAAAGCCAGTGGTTGAATTCAGTTCTAGCTCAAAGGCTGGATAATCAAGAGTTGTGATCTGAAGGCAGGAAAAGATGGAAGCTCCAGCTCAGGAAATGCTGCCCTTCCTTGGTCTTTTTATTCTAGTCAGGCCCTGAGGGGATTGGATGATGCCTGACCACACTGTTGAAGGGAGATATCTTTATCAGACTACCTAATCAAATGCTAATCTCTTAAAGCAACACCCTCCAGACATACTTAAATATAATATTTTACCAGCTATCTGGGCATTTCTTAGCCCTGTCAAATCAACACATAAAGTTAAACATCACCCTTATTCTATTTAATTTTATTCTAATTCCATTTAATTAAATATCCAAACATTTTGACATTTTTAGAGGACTTTCCAAAATAAAATTATAAATAAAATCTTCTTTACCTTGAACTGACGTTGAGATTTCCCATAGGGCCCATGGAAGAACCCAAAGGATTTGTTCTCTCACCTTATAATAAGAGAGATATTAAACTAATTAGATTTATTTGATATATCAAGTTGCATGGGAAGCATTGTCAAAAAAGAGAGACAACCTTTCCTAGGTTACATTTGTATGCATAAGTTATTATTTCTGAAATTGTATAAAATTCCTATAAATTTGTCAGTGCTCTCACTATGATATTTCCTTATATAATGTTATCAATCATAATTTTAAGTATTTAAAATATTATATATCACAAAACAATATTGTGTTATTTGGAATTGTGTTATTTGGAAATGGACCCTTATCAGATATTTAACTATGGCTACTTCAAGTCTTTTGTCATTCACAGAAAGTGTTGTTTTACTCTGATGCTTTCCTAACATCTGGTAGAATCAACTAGCTACAGGTTAGAGTACTTTAACAAAAAGAAACTGTCTTGGAAACCAAAGGAAAAGAACTATGTCAAGCATGCTGGTATACAGGCTTCGGATATCATTATTTAAATAAAGTTGATATCATACCAATGGGCTAAGTCAGAATTTCCGAAACTCTAATATTAAAAAGCTGATATGTTCATAAAGCTGCTAACCTAATGTCAAGTAAAACAAAATTAATTACATGAGACCTGGTAAGCTGATAAAAGTTAATTATACTTATTATGGTTTTTGTTTGAAATACCCCTGACTCTTTAGGTGTAAGAAAACCCTTTTTCCTTTTCTCTTAAGCTATCTATGACTCATAACAATGTAGTAAATTATATTTTTGTAAACAAAATTGAAACATTTATTTGCTCTCCCTGCCTGATTCCTCCAAAAATCAGAAACTATTAAGCATTCTTATTTTCATAGCGATATAGTTATTTTCATAGATTCAGGAAGAATCTGTCCTCCTTGTGATAGGACACAGTTGGAAACAATGGTTTTATTGCCAAGGCTTTGACTAAAATGTCATGTTTTAAAATGATGCACAAAATCAGACATGACCAGACGGTTTTAAAGAATTAAGTTTGACTTTATGAAGCCGATGACTATAAAGCCCGCTCAAGATATATGGCTTGGTACTTGGCATGCAGGCTTCCTATCTTTACAAATGAGTTGGGGAGGTTACTTCCTGGCAGGTCCTGGAAACGTAGGGTATTTTGGAGACCTCAAGCAGAAAGAATTCACTCAAATCCATAGGTACTGCCAATGAAATCTGATTGACAGTTATTAGCTTGGCTCCCCAGCTTTGAGAGGCCTTTAGAAGTCCAATATGAGTTTCCTTATAAAAAGTTCCACAAAATAAATTTAAAAGGTCTCTATAGTTAATTACCTTTTTCACTTTCTCAATGAACTTATGTAAATAAGCCAAATTTAATGAGGCAAAAGTTATTTTGTAATCAAGAATAACCTTACTTTGATTATATCTGATTAAAATGAGTGATGGAGACAAATCTTATGATTTTTTTTCATAGTTACATTTATTTTGTGGTGGGAACGTTTAAGATCTACTCTCTCGGTAAATTTCAAGAATACAATACAATATTGCTGACTATAGTCACCATGATGTACATTAGATACCCAGAAATTATTTATCTTATAACTGAAAGTTTGTACCCTTTGACCAACATTTCCCCAATTTCCCCACTTCCCAGCGCCTGGCAACTACCAATCTACTGTCTGTTCCTCAGTCAACTTTTTTAGATTCAAGATATAAGCGAGATTATACAGTATTTGTCTTTCGGTGTCTGGCTTATTTCAAGCATAATTAATGTCTTACAGAATTATCCATGCTATTGCAAATCAAGGCATTTTCTTCTTTATTTACATTTAAATTTAAAAAGTATAAACCCAGACTTCCCTGGTGGCGCAGTGGTTGAGAGTCCGCCTGCCGATGCAGGGGACACGGGTTCGTGCCCTGGTCCGGGAGGATCCTGCATGCAGCGGAGCGGCTGGGCCCGTGGTCCATGGCCGCTGAGCCTGCGCGTTCGGAGCCTGTTCTCCACAACGGGAGAGGCCACAACGGTGAGAGGCCCGCGCACCGCAAAAAAAAAAAAAAAAAAAAAAAAGTATAAACCACCCTTTGGGATAATAAGATCCTAGTCCTATTTATTTTATTTGAGGTTTTATTACCTTCCTGTAAATAGAACAGAATTCTGCCATCTTACACATTTTGTCAGCATTTATCAAATCCTCAGTCCTTCTAGTTTCCTTCAACATCTGGCTACAACTCTCCAAATGAATGTTTCCAACTTTTCTACCTCCCTCCAGGCTTGGCATCACTGAGAACTGAAACCTGACTGCCAAGATCATTATTGTGACTCAGGTGATCTTGTAGCTGTTCTTTCCTCCCAGGATATGAAAAAGTTCTGCAAGCAGAAGCTGAGCATCTTGATATAACTTCAAATAACTCATCACCACAACAAATCATGTGTTGGTAACCTCTGCGCCTGAAACTGCTGCTATATGCATGGACCATTCAAAAGTCCACTTGAAGTCCTGCATTTTCCATGCTCTGTTCCAGAAAACAACCAACCATGACTGTGTCACTGATATTTATGCCATCACCACAAATGTTCAAACTATAAGCCAAGAAATCCATCATATTACCATTGCTGTCCTCACTCCAGCATCTAAAGATGCTTAGAGCTCAATGTCTAAAAATCTCAACCAGCTGCCTTCTGGACTCAAATACTGGGTTTATAATCTGCTCCAAACATTAATCTCTTTTTCCCCTTTCTGTGTTCATATAGATGCTCCCATTAAATGTCTGACCACACACACCATCCAGCAAATATCTTTTGCTTCCAAGTATAAACATATGGTTCAACTTGTCCTTAATAAAAAAGAGGTGATTGAAAGAGAAATAGGCTTATACTGTTCAGAAGAAAGAAGAATGTATCTTCTTCTACCCAGGCTCCTCTGAAATCTATTCTTTACTAAGTCTGAACGTTGGCCTATAAAAACTTGAACAAATAATAATATAGTTTCTAACAGCTTACGGTAGCATTCTTATGAGGACTTAAACTCTTTTAAGGTGCCTGCCTGAGAAAACCCAAGGCTACCAAGAGAATTTTCTGTTTCTTCCAGCCTATACCTGAAGGTAGGCCCCCTGCCTCCCCATCTCCCTGTCTCTGTGGGAAGGTAAGAGTGCCAGTTAACAAACTCAGATGGGTTTCACATGGACCAATCCCTTCCTACTTTTTGTAATTTTTCACTTTCCTGACTCTGCTGAGCCCCTTCTCATGCCCCTCCCTATTCCCTCATTTTCCCTTTTTTTTTTCTTTTTTTTTGGCCATGCTGTGTGTCTTGCCAGATCTTAGTTCCCCCACCAGGGGTTGAACGGCAGTGAAAGCACCAAGTCTTAACCACTGGACCAGCAGGGAATTCCTTCATTTTCCTTTTAAAATGTCCAGTCACTTCTGAGCAAATCCAAGTGGAGTTCAGCGCACACTTGATTCTTTTCCTTATAACAATAGTGTGTTTCTGACTAAAATCTGTCCTCACCTTTTTACTAGCATCCAACCTTGTTTATCTTTGACATATCTTGCTACCTTGCCACAGGCACCTATCGGAGTGTTACTGTTTTATGTATCAATTTCACATTTTTTTAACTTTTTAATTGAAGTATAGTTGATATACAATATTATATAAGTTACAGGTGAACAATATAGTGGTTAAGGTTATATTTCATTTACAGTTATTATAAAATATTAGCTATATTCCTCATGCTATACAATATATCCTTGCAGTCTATTTTATATATGTTTGTACCTCTTAATCCCTATCCCTATA
This sequence comes from Phocoena sinus, assembly GCF_008692025.1. Lineage (NCBI taxonomy): Eukaryota > Metazoa > Chordata > Mammalia > Artiodactyla > Phocoenidae > Phocoena > Phocoena sinus. The sequence continues at coordinate 55,489,364 of NC_045764.1, read as the reverse complement.
CTGTCCCTCTCCCCCTTTAATTGTTTACTTTAATTGTTGCCTTGTTTGACCGTATCTGCAAACATGCTCTCAAAGGGTGACGCAAATTTGTCACCACTCTTCACTTATCTGTAAATGACCACAAAAGTGCCACAGTATTGAGTTGGGGGTTACAAATAAATTGTGGGAGTAGGTGGATTTGCAAATACTGAATCCACAAATAATGAGGATCAACTGTCTCAAAACAATATGAGGTGTGAACATTAGTTTTTGAAGTAGCATAATGGGTAAGTTAATTCTTAAAAGGTGAATACTACATAACCATACAAAATCTATGGGATGCAGCCAAAGCAATTCTTAGAGCAAAGTTCATAGCAATACAGGCCTTCTTTAAGAAACAAGAAAAATTTCAAATAGACAAACTAACCCACCACCTAAAAGAATTAGAAAAACAAGAACAAACAAAACCTAAAGTCAGCAGAAGGAAGGAGATAATAAAGATCAGAGAGGAAATTTTAAAAATAGAGATTAAAAAACATTGGAGGGACTTCCTTGGTGGTGCAGTGGTTAAGACTCCACACTCCCAATCCAGGGGGCCCGGGTTAGATTCCTAGTCAGGGAACTAGATCCCACGTGCATGCTGCAACTATGAGTTCTTATGCCACAACTAAGGAGCTGGTGAGCTGCTACTAAGGAGACTGCAAGATGCAAAAACGGAGCACACATGCCGCAACTAAGGAGCCAGTGAGCCACAACTAAGAGCTGGCACAACCAAATAAATAAATAAATAAATAAATAACAATAGAAAAAAATCAATAAAACCAAGAGCTCATTCTTTGAAAGGGTAAAATAAATTGACAAACCTCTGGCCAGTCTCACCAAGAAGAAAAGAGAGAAGACCCAAATAAACAAAATAAGAAAGGAAAGAGGAGAAATCACAACTGATACCGTAAAACTACAAAAAAATAATAATAATAAGAGAATACTATGAACAATTATATGCCAACAAATTCAACAACCTAGAAGAAAAGGACAACTTTATAGAAACATACAGCCCACCAAAATTGAATCAAGAAGAAATAGATAACTTGAACAGACCGGTCACTAGAAAGTGAACTAGAATATGTATTAGAAAAAAAAAAAAGAAAACTCTCTACAAACAAGAGTCCAGGAACATGTGGCTTCACTGGGGAATTCTACCAAACATACAAAGAAGAAGTTATACCAATCCTTCGCAAACTCTTCCAAAATACTGAAGAGGAAGGAATACTTCCAAAACATTCTATGAAGCCACCATCACCCTGTTACTGAAACCAAAGACACTAACAAAAAAGAAAATTACAGGCTAATATCTTTGATGAATATAGATGCAAAAATTCTCAAAAAATATTAGCAATCCTAATCCAAGAACACATGAAAAAGACCACACACCACAACCAAGTTGGATTCATCCTAGGGTCACAAGGATGGTCCAACATAGGCATATCAATCAATGTGATACACCACATCAATGAAAGAAAAGACATGATGATCTCAATAGATGCAGAAAAAGCATTTGACAAAATTCAACATCCATTCATGATAAAAACCCTTACAAAAGTGGGTATAGAGGGAACATATTTCAACCTAATAAAACCTATTTAGAGAAACCCACAGGCAATATAATACTCAATGGTGAAAAGCTGAAAGCCTTCCCACAAAAATCTGGAATAAGATAAGGATGCCCACTCTCACCACTTCTCTTTAACATAGTTTTCACAGTCCTACAATAAGAGAAGAAAAAGAAATAAAAGATATCCAAATTGGAAAGAAGAGGTAAAATTGTCACTATATGCAGATGACATGATACTATATATAGAAAACTCTAAAGACTCCACACAAAAACTACTAGAACTGATAAACGAATTCAGCACGGTAGGAGGATACAAGATTAACATAAATAAATCACCTGCATTTCTTGAACTAATAATGAAATATCAGAAAGGGAATGTAAAAATCAACACCTTTTAAAATTGCATCCATAAAAATAAAATACTTAGGAATAAACCTCACCAAGGAAGTGAAAGAATTATATGCTGAGAACTACAAAACGTTAACCCTGGGAGGCATAACCCTCTCAGACTTCAGACAATACTACAAAGCTACAGTAATAAAACAGCATATAGACAGACATATAGATCAATGGAACAGAATAGAGAACACAGAAATAAACCAACATACCTATGGATAATTAATCTTTGACAAAGGAGGCATGAATATACAATGGGGAAAAAACAGTCTCTTCAGCAAGTGGTGTTGGGAAAGTTGGACAGCCACATGTAAATCAGTGAAATTAGAGCACATCTTCACACAATACACAAAAATAAACTCAAAATGGCTTATAGACCTAAATATAAGACATAACACCATAAAACTCCTAGAAGAGAACATAGGCAAAACATACTCTGACATAAATCGTACCAATGTTTTCTCAGGTCAGTCTCCCAAGGTTATAGAAATAAAACCAAAAGTAAACAAATGGGACCTAATCAAACTTATAAGCTTCTGTACAGCAAAGGAAACCATAAACAAAATGAAAAGACAATCCATGGACTGGGGGAAAATATTTGCAAATGATGTGACCAACAAGGGCTTAATTTCCAAAATATACAAACAGCTCATACAACTCATTAACAAAAAAACAAACAACCCAATATAAAAATGGGCAGAAAACCTAAATACACATTTCTCCAAAGACATAGAGATAGCCAATATGAACATGAAAAGATGCTCAATATTGCTAATTATTGGAGAAATGCATATCAAAACTACAATGAGGTACCACCTCACACCAGTCAGAATGGCCATAATTAAAAAGTCTACAAATAATACATGTTGATGAGGGTGCGGAGAAAAGGGAAAGGGAACCCTCTTACACTGTTGGTGGGAATGTAAATTGGTGCAGCCACTATGGAAAACAGTAGGGAGGTTTCTTAAAAAAAAATAAAAATACAGTTACCATATGATCTATCAATCTCACTCCTAGCCATATAGTCAGAGAAAACTCTAATTCAAAAAGATACCTGCACCCCAATGTTCATAGCAGCACTATTTACATTATCCAAGACATGGAAGCAACCTAAATGTCCATCACATCAACAGATGAATGGATAAAGAAGATCGTGTGTGTGTGTGTGTGTGTGTGTGTGTGTGTGTGTGTGTGTAATGGAATATTACTCAGCCATAAAAAAGAATGAAGGGCTTCCCTGGTGGCGCAATGGTTGAGAGTCCGCCTGCCGATGCAGGGGACACGAGTTCGTGCCCCGGTCTGGGAAGATCCCACATGCTGCAGAGCAGCTGGGCCCGTGAGCCATGGCCGCTGAGCCTGCGCGTCCGGAGCCTGTGCTCCACAACCCGAGAGGCCACAACAGTGAGAGGCCCGCGTACCGCAAAAAAAAAAAAAAAAAAAAAAGAATGAAATAATGCAATTTGCAGCAACATGGGTGGACCTAGAGATTATCACACTAAGCAAAGTAGCTCAGAAAGAGAAAGACAAATACTATACGACGTCATTTATATGTGGAATCTAAAACACTACACAAATCAACATAGCTATGAAACAGAAACAGACTCACAGACCTAGAGAACAGACTTGTGATTGCCAATGGGGAAGGGGGGTTGGGGAGGGAAGGATTGGGAGTTTGGGATTAGCAGATGCAAACTAATATATATAGGATAGATAAAAAATAAGGTCCTACTGTACAGCATAGGGAACTATATTCAATACCCTGTGATGAACCATAATTGGAAAAGAATATGAAGAATAATATATATGTATATATATGTATAACTAAGTCACTTTGCTGTACAGCAGAAATTACACAACATTGTAAATCAACTATACTTCAATAATTTTTTAAAGGTGAATACAGATTTTTAGTATACAGAGTAAGGAAAGGAAAGAACATGCAATTGGAGAGGAAAATTTGCAAGTGTAATGAGGCCAGGAGGAGCATGGCACACAGACAAATTCCAAAAGGATCAAAATGCTCTGTTCATAGAGTTGTTAATGAAGGTTTGGAGGAGGAGATGAGACCAAACAGGTAAGATAAACTGATGTCATTTTACCTTGATGCAGTTAGGGAAAACTGAGAAATCATTATGTAGGAAAAGGTCTAATAACATTTTTTAACTTTAGGGTGGCGTTACTTAAACGCTAAATTGTGTCTAATTGGGAAAAGGGAAGATGGGTATAAGGAAATATTTGCATGTGTACAAACAAAATTTAAATGGCAACCATGTGGCATGTACTTTGTTATATTTAGTGGATGAACAGGTGAATGAAAAATACAGCTTTCCTCCTGTCATCAATAGAGTGGAACTCAAATAAATGAATAGGCAATTAAATTGTGGGTAGTGACAGGGTTCAGGACACACTACCCCAAAATACAGTACTCTGGTATATTGAGTATTTTAAGCTGAAGTAATTTGAGAAAGGAAAGTTTCTGGGAGGATTCTCTGACCTTCTTCCCTGAAGGAGGTGATAAGATGGCTCAAGTGAAATATCTATTTAAGTCTTCCGCCCATTTTTGGATTGGGTTGTTTGTTTTTTTGTTATTGAGCTGCATGAGCTGCTTATAAATCTTGGAGATTTAACCTTTGTCAGTTGCTTTATTTGCAAATATTTTCTCCCATTCTGAGAGTTGTCTTTTGCTCTTGTTTATGCTTTCCTTTGCTGTGCAAAAGCTTTGAAGTTTCATTAGGTCCCACTTGTTTATTTTTGTTTTTATTTCCATTTCTCTAGGAGGTGGGTCAAAAAGGATCTTGCTGTGATTGATGTCATAGAGTGTTCTGCCTATGTTTTCCTCTAAGAGTTTGATAGCGTCTGGCCTTACATTTAGGTCTTTAATCCATTTTGAGCTTATTTTTGTGTATGGTGTTAAGGAGTGTTCTAATTTCATACTTTTAAATGTAGCTGTCCAGTTTTCCCAGCACCACTTATTGAAGAGGCTGTCTTTACTCCACTGTATATTCTTGCCTCCTTTATCAAAGATAAGGTGACCATATGTGCATGGGTTTATCACTGGGCTTTCTATCCTGTTCCATTGATCTATATTTCTGTTTTTGTGCCATACCATACTGTCTTATCAGTTAGTTCAGTTAGTTCTACAGTAAAGCTTTTTAGTATAGTTTGAAGTCAGGGAGCCTGATTCCTCCAGCTCCATTTTTCATTCTCAAGATTGCTTTGGCTATTCAGGGCCTTTTGGGTTTCCACAAAAATTTTGAAATTTTTTGTTTTAGTTCTGTGAAAAATGCCAGTGATAGTTTGATAGAGATTGAATTGAAGCTGTAGATTGCTTTGGGTAGTAGAGTCATTTTCACAATGTTGATTCTTCCAATCCAAGAACAAGAGTCAGTTTTATGGTACCTCGTTTTTGAATTAAGTGTTAATTTGAAATTCTTATTTCTGAACTATCTGCAGGATACCGGATAGTGGGAAACAAGAGACTATGTGTCCACTGTCCCAAAGCTTAAAGGGCAGGGGCTGTGGTCTCTCCATCTATTTGTATCATCTTTAATTTCTTTCATCAGTGTCTTATAATTTTCTGCATACAGGTCTTTTGTCTCCTTAGGTAGGTTTATTCCTAGATATTTTATTCTTTTTGTTGCAATGGTAAATGGGAGTGTTTTCTTAACACATGAAAGAATACTCAACATCATTAATCATTAGAGAAATGCAAATCAAAACTACAATGAGATATCATTTCACACCAGTCAGAATGGCCATCATCAAAAAATCTAGAAACAGTAAATGCTGGAGAGGGTGTGGAGAAAAGGAAATAGTCCTGCACTGTTGGTGGGCATGTAAATTGATACAGCCACTATGGAGAACAGTATGGAGGTTCCTTAAAAAACTACAAATAGAACTACCATACGACCCAGCAATCGCACTACTGGGCATATACCCTGAGGAAACCATAATTCAAAAAGATTCATGTACCAAAATGTTCATTGCAGCTCTATTTACAATAGCCAGGACATGGAAGCAACCTAAGTGTTCATCAACAGATGAATGGATAAAGAAGATGTGGCACATATATACAATGGAATATTACTCAGCCATAAAAAGAAACGAAATTGAGATATTTGTAGTGAGGTGGATGGACCTAGAGTCTGTCATACAGAGTGAAGTAAGTCAGAAAGAGAAAAACAAATACCATATGCTAACACATATGTATGGAATCTAAGAAAAAAAAAAAAGGTCATGAAGAGCCTAGGGGTAAGACGGGAATAAAGACACAGACCTACTAGAGAATGGACTTGAGGATATGGGGAGGGGCAAGGGTAAGCTGTGACAAAGTGAGAGAGTGGCATGGACATATATACACTACCAAACGTAAAATAGATAGCTAGTGGGAAGCATAGATAGCTAGTGGGAAGCAGCCGCATAGCACAGGGAGATCAGGTCTGTGCTTTGTGACCACCTAGAGGGGTGGGATAGGGAGGGTGGGAGGGAGGGAGACACAAGAAGGAAGAGATATGGGAACATATGTATATGTATAACTGATTCACTTTGTTATAAAGCAGAAACTAACATGCCATTGTAAAGCAATTATACTCCAATAAAGATGTTTAAAAAAATAAGAAAAAAAGAAGGGTCAAGTGAGAGGTTCCCTCCCCACACCTGGAGGAAAGGAACATTCTTATCTCTGAAGAAGGAGGAACACCAAGAGGAATGAATAGGCCTTGATAAATTTCCAATTGTTTACTACACTTAGCTCATATCCTTTAGTCCTATCACATTTTCCCATGATTTTCCATTCTTCATCAAACCGCCTGTAAAAACACTCAGGTTTAACCATTTCTATGCATCCTCATTTCCTTATGAAGGCTCCTGTATCATGTAAAACAAATTAATTTGTATACTTTTGTCTTGTTAATCAGTCTTTTGTTACAGAGACCCTGCTGAGAAACTAGCAGGGTAGAAGGAAAAAGATTTTTTTCCCTCCCCTTCAGTAGGAATGCTGTGATTTGGATTGTGCACAGCACTGGAGGATTTCAAAGGGTGTATGGGCATGCAGTCTAGATTTAAGTGGTATGGGAAGGCTTCCTAGAAGAAGAGACATATGACAAGAGACATAAAGGATAATTAGTAGAAACTTAAGGAAAGTAGAACAGGGAAGACAAAAATGGGATTCCTGTTCAAGGTAGGTAACAGGCTATAAAAAATGACAAAATATTTGAGGTACTGTAGGTAGAGCATATTTCATCTACCTGACAAGTTGAATACATATGCTGGGGCTAGATTTTGAGAATGACACTTCAATTAATTGATTTTATGTTGTTTTTTTCTTATGCATTCATTAGCTACATTTGACATCTTCCTAGTAGGAATGCCACTGGTGTGAATGTAAATTGAAATATTTTGGTTTCTTGGTGTCTCAAATGTTGTTAAAGCAAACCCTTGGTTTTAGAGAAAGAGTCTGTGCAGACAAAGAGGTAGAGGGTTTGACAGAGGAAAAAAAAATCCTAAGGGCCAAGGGAGAGGTCACAAGGAATTATGGTCTATAGCTTGCACCATTCTCTTCATTCACTTAGACTTTCCTGTGCAGGATCCCAAATTAGTTCGTGAATATCCCATGTACTACAAGTTACTTCAGTGCCTTCATCATTTCAGAAATGGAAACTTCACTTGGTTTATAGGATTCAGGGCTGCAGTGCCGTCTGGCAGCAATAAAATTAGAGGCCAAAGTCAGCCTCATTGAAAAGCTCACAGAGGGTTATCAGTAGCTGCTGGGGATAATGCTGAGTCATGGTGGAAGGCATAAAGTCTCAGAATGCTGAAAGAAGAAAAAGTCAAAACAAGGAAAAGATGGGCACAAGAACCAAAAATAACTGTTCATTTGAGCAAGAATCTTTCTTCTTTTTAATTTTTATTTTAAAACTGAAGAAAAAACACAATTCAGAATTAATCACAGTAAAAAATTCAGGGAAGCCTGGCTCCATATCCATTTATTAATGCCACTTTCTATAGTTAACTGTTGTTAACATTATTGTGAACCCTATTAGGCTGACTGATTTCATTTACAAACATGGGCATACAGGAGTGTGCTTCCATGGACACACATACATAGTTCATATTTTATTATAAAACCTGTGCAGTTGTGTTTGTCCTGTGTTAAATTCATCCTTCCATAAGTGTGTGTATGTATGCATGTCATTTTCCACAAAAGTTGCAAGATGGTTCATAAGATGAATGTAATTTCATAGCCTAAATCCTTGGTAGATTGTTTTTAAAAAAGGTTTCCAACCTGACTGAGAAAAAAAAAATGACTTTATTTTCACCTTGCTGGAGGTTCTCTAAGTGAATTATATTCTCATGATTGTTTTTCTTCTTTTGCTAATTTTTCATCGGAAGGGGTCTAGTTACTAAATTTGAATTCTTCTATTCTTTCTAACAACTGAAGTTTTGTTAGCATTTTATTTTTCCAGGCTTTTCTCTATCCACTTTTTCTCTATAGCTCTTTGAAAACTTTGTAATAGAGTCCAAATTATCAGATTTCCTATCATGCTTGAAAAGGTACTCTTAAGTCTGAAGTTAAGATACTTTCTTTGTATTGAAATTGTAACATTTGATTTAACTTTGCCATTTTATGCTCTTAGAAATGTCTTGAGTATTTTCCCCCAAGCCAACCAATTAGGTTTATTATGCTGAGACTTAGTTAAGATTTTAATTGAAATCTGTTCATTTTAAGCCAATTTGCACAGCATCTGAAAACTTAAAAAAGGACAAAATCTTCTTGAAGTCTGTGGTTTTCTTTCAGTATGTTGGTACATAATAAGTTTTAATTTACAATGCTTTTTTGGAAGAGTCAGTTTTATGGTACCTCGCTTTTGAATTAAGTGTTAATTTGAAATTCTTATTTCTGAACCATCTGCAGGATATCGGATAGTGGGAAACCAGAGACTATGTGGCCACTGTCCCAAAGCCTAAAGGTCAGGGGCTGTGGTCTCCGTTCCATCAACGATCCCACCTGGCACTGCTGCCAGCAAGAAAAGCACAACTTGTCTGCAAGCTGGGTCACTCGGCACCTGAGAAGGTCCAGGGACTGGCCAGGAGGACTGCGTCCCGCAAGGTACCATCCCGGGAATAAACTCGAGCTGGGGGGCAGAGCCAGGTGAGACTTCCCTCAGCCTCCCGGCCTCTGTCTTCCAAGCTTCTGTAGGATCCTTCAGTTTGGGGAATTTCCATCAGTGATCACCAATAGTGCTTGCCTAACTCCCCTACTGGTTCTCTCCTGGGAGGAAGGAGGAGGGGAATTCTTGTGTTGTGAATTTAGAATTTTAGCATATAATCAGCCTTTACTTAGAAAAATAAAGTGCTATTTTTATATCCATATACTTTTATTTCATAATTATGGTCTGTAAAAAGTCGCTTATAAACTTATTTGTAATATTGTTTTCATTTCTCTTTTATCTAATTTAACTGGTCTGCATTTTCAATGGGAATACCACTTTAACAAAGCTAAATTTTAGGTTTTGTCTTGCATTCTTGGGTATTTCCTTTTTAAAAAATTCCATAAACTAACTCAAGAACATTTGCCTGGATGGGAAAAAATTTCAGCTGAGTTTCAAGATTTATGTGAAAAATGTGAATTTTGATAATTAAAAATGTTCTTTGACATGTTTTGTGTGTTTTGTCAACTTTTGAAATAAATAAGTCAGAGTTCTTTCCAAAGTAACTACTGATCTTCGTTTATCTTCACCCCTACTGTATGCATCACCACTCCCTTTCCTTCCTCTCTCACCAGCTTGCAGTGGAGCACATTTTGCTGCCTCAACATCATTGCCCAATGGACACGTTTCTCCACTGCTGTTCTCCTTCCAGCTTCATTGCATTTTACAAAAATATGGCAGAAACTTTAATATGTCGCATTCCACTACATAAATAAGTCAATACTTCAAACTACTACAAAAATTATGAATTCCTTATTTCCTTAATGTTAATTATTTGGAGGTTGACCTTAAAATTTTTTTAAGTAATGATTGAAAACATTAGGACTACTGGAAAATTAAGGGGGAAGCAAGGAAAAATTCCAATGCAGTAAAACTACTAGTGTCATAGTTAGGAATGATCTTCAAATATTTCCAGTCCTCTTTTTTTTTTAATAATCAGAGACATGTTGGCTGTATGTATGTATTTTTTTCGCCATGTAGACTTTATTTTAAGGAGTGCTAATGTTACAAATTGAAAGAATAACCAATTCAAAAATTAGGAAATGAAAGTCCACCTCAGCCTTCTAAGTTGTACAGGTAAACCTTGCAGCATCTGAATTTTGGTTTCCTTCTGCTCAGATCTACACTTAAGAGATGCCCTCATTGAATGTTTCTGTGTATGCTTCATTGTATACATGTGTATTATACAGTTCATTCAGTGGCAACAGTGTTAAATTAGCTGGTAGCAGAATGTATTTGTTCAGGAATATGCCAAGTTTGTAATATAACTAAAGAGAGGAAAATTTCCTTATATGTTGCCTTTTTTGTTGGGGGGTGTCAATGATTCAACTCCTTCTGAATCAAACACTTCTTAAAGGGGCATATGTTTTACAGTGGTGTTATGCTGTATTAATTCTTTAAAACTTGTATTTTTGGACCCTTCTGAGGGGAAATTACTCATTACTTGATGAACTTAAGTCATTAGTAATTCTGAAAAAAACACTTTTCTGGCCAATGTAGCCTGCTTAGAAAACTAAAACCATTAGAAATGTTTCACTTGAAGATACGCGCTTACTAAGCCCTTCCCGTGCCAGTCTTTACCAGCAAGACCAACCAGCACCGCAGCCCAGAGGAAATACGTTATTACCCGGCGCGGCTGGCTTGCCCGCGGGGCACTCTGGGAAGGTGACGTACCTAATGGAGTGAGGGGTGACCGCGGGGATGTGTCTTGTCTGTGTCTGCACGGTGTGGCGCGGGATGTCGCTGCAGTAGGTGTCGCTGCACTTCTCTGTCTTCATTTCCACTGCCCAGGGAAACCAACACGTTTCATAATTGGGTTTTTTGTTCCTTCGTTATTATGTTCAGGATTTAGTTTTTTAAAACATGGACTCGCACCTACACACTTAGAAATGTACCCTAGGGCTTCCCTGGTGGCGCAGTGGTTGAGAGTCTGCCTGCCGATTCAGGGGACACAGGTTCGTGCCCCGGTCCGGGAAGGTCCCACATGCCGCGGAGCGGCTGGCCCCGTCCGGAGCCTGTGCTCCGCAACGGGAGAGGCCACAGCAGTGAGAGGCCCGCGTACCGCAAAAAAAAAAAAAAAAAAAGAAATGTACCCTATATAATACAGATTTTGAAAGACCTCATTTCCCCTTTTTATCTCTTATTTTCTTCCTTTAGTTTTGACATTACAAAATGTGGTTTAAAGAGAGCTTTGGATTTTATACAGAACGATATGAAAATATTTTGCATTGATTCTATGGCTATAGAAATCATCTGTGGACAAATGTGTGTGCCTTCCTTTTAAAATATTATTTTGTGCTCTTTTTAATATATGAAAAAATGTTTTAAATGTATTTCGGTAAACTTGATGGTTGAGTTCATTCTTTTGTTTTTTTTATTTTAATGAGACTCCTTTTATTTAAAAGAAAAAGAAGTATTCAGAGTTTTCTTCTGATTCTACCAGGCACTTTTCTAAGGAAGTATTCCTGCATACATACAGCAGAGACAAGGGCTTCTTAAAGAAAATTGCTACAGTATCATTTGCTTTACCTTTAAAGCTCATACAGGTTTTGCAGATCAGTATATAGTTTGTTTCACTTTCCTGTGTGTGTGTGTGTGTGTGTGTGTGTGTGTGTGTGTGTGTGTGACAGAGAGAGAGAGAGAGAGAGAGAGAGAGAATGGAGGAAATTGAACTTCTATAGTTTCCTCCTATCTGTATCTCCCCTTTCCAATGAACACAAAGCACATTTTTACATAATTTCAGATTTATACACTTGTATTTTGAATGAACTGATAGATTTTCTCTTTGTAGTTCTCAACTTCAGTAAAATTAAGCTGAATTTCCTCTGGATGTTTTGCTGCCCCTTTTTCCAGTCATGGGTGGTACTTTCTCTTATGTAAGTAGAAATCTTACATATCTCTAGCCTCTCACTGATTACCCTCCACTTGCATGCACACCCTGTCTAGTCCACCACCTCCTCTGTTTGTTATGGATGCTTAGAAAACTTTTCTTAATCTTAGAAACATTTTTCATATTGCTAAAGCAATCATCATTTCACTTAAAATTTAATCACACAGTTTAGCCCTTTCCTCATTTTTAGATATTTGCTTTTTTTTTTTTTTTTTTCCTGTGGTTCTGCTTGAGTCTTCTGTATCTCTGGCAAGGGAGTGATTTCCCCACTTGAGTGTGCATCAGCATCAACTAAGAGCTTGTTAAAACAGAGTGCAAACCCCCACCCAGGTTTTTCTAATTCACTTGGTCTGGTTTGGGGCCTGAGGATTCATATTTCTAACAAGTGCCAGGGTTGATCTGAGGCCCACACTTTGAGAGAATAGTTCAAACAGTGGGACTGGGGTTCACTAACGGGGTGGAGAAAAATCACTAAAGTGCACCAAGTCTGAGAGTGCAGAGCTGAAGCCCAGTTTAATATTGGACTCAGCATGTAAGCCAGTTTCTTTTTGCTTGTCCTTGTATTTTGAAGAAACTTTGTGCTTAACATACCTCCCAGTATTACTGTTATGACAACACGTGTGAAAATATACTTTATTTTTGTATAGGTGTTCTGCCTTTACAAATATCAGTGTCTACCCCTAGAAGACCCAAATATCTCAGTTTTTGTGGTTGAGTAGTGTAATATCCTGTAAATATATCCTAAGCAGGTTTGTTTTCAGCACTAATGGAAAACACCAGTGTCAGTTTTTGTAGTTGTTGTCAGCAGTTGTATGTTTGCTGAGTATTTATGACCTGAAATAATATATTTCTTCTTAGAAGACATTTTTTTACATAAGGATGCCTTTTTTTTTTTTTTTTTTTTTTTTTGGGTACGTGGGCCTCTCACTGCTGTGGCCTCTCCCATTGTGGAGCACAGGCTCCGGATGCGCAGGCTCAGCGGCCATGGCTCACGGGCCCAGCCGCTCCGCGGCATGTGGGATCTCCCGGACCGGGGCACGAACCCGTGTCCCCTGCATCGGCAGGCGGACTCTCAACCACTGCGCCACCAGGGAAGCCCCAAGGATGCCTTTTTTAAACAAAAGAATAAATTATGGCATTTCTATTGAAAATAAATGAGTATGCTTTACATACTCAAACTTTCTTAAGGCAAAGGGGGGAGGGGTTTTAGTCATAAACTCAACTCTGGAGGCAAAGGATTTGTTCAAGATCCCCCAGCAGTTTAGTTAAAATTAGGAGTCTATCTAATCTGTCTCCCTGGCAAGTAAGCCCTTAAGCAATATGCTAGACCTTTGTTACTCAAAGTGAGGTTTGTGAACCAACAGCATTGGCATCACCTGGGATCTTGTTAGAATGCAGCTCTCAGCTCCCACCCCAGGCTTACAGAATCACAACTCACAGGGTAACAAGCTCTCTGGTGAATCCTATGCTCACCAGACTTAAACTGCCTCCCAAATCTCAAGTCCCAGAAACAGAGTTAAGCCCAGAGAGCATTTGGATAGCTAATGCTTTGTAGTTATGTTCTAAGTCAGCTGCTGTTTAAGATTTGGTTTGGAGAGTTACCCAGGTGTGGGACCCTTTCAAATAGACAGGGATGTAAAGCCCTAGAGGTATAGTATCTTCTCTTTCTACCTCAGGACACCTTCCAACTGACAGGGCAGAGACATCCCATGATTTGCCTGGTGGGGACACTCACAAATTCTGGGAGTGGTGTAAATCCAAAGACGGTTACGATATCCCAACTGTGCAAGGCTCTTCTGACAGGATCACCTTCATGCATGACTGGATCTGACCCAAAGCCGATGGAGCCGGAACTAGCACTGCAAGTTGTATTTGTGAAGGATTCTGAAGCACCCAGGTTTAAGAAAATTGACATCAAGCAGGTGAACCGAGTTTGACCTGAGGCTTACTCAGGAATCAGTAAGGAAACAGGTGCATGCTTTAATATGCTTGAAAAACACATGTCCTGAAGGCGTTGTAGACCCTCCCCGAGAATGTTGCTGCAGAATAAGCTGGGAATCATTTTCTGTTTGCACTCAAGAAGAGACTTCCTTCTATCAGTCTAAGGAGAGCCCGACTGATTATTCAGGTAAGCAACAGTGATGCAGAATCCTAAAGCATGGGGTTTAATTGTAATACAGATGACGTGCAGGATCAGTTTTTCCAAGTCATCCTGTAGTTAAGGGGCTCCAGCCAGAGAGATGAGCTGAACTCCTAGGGAAGTGAGTAGCCCAGGGCTTGGTAAAAGACATGTATGTTCAGCCCTGGGCCTGTGATCATGTCAGAACTCAGAACCTGCTTCCATTTTCTGGTCAAGCGACCAAGGCTGATAAGAAGGTGGGCACAGCCATCCAGACCAACTCACAGTGGTCCTCCTTGGCACATTAAAACCGTTGTACTTTTGAGCAGAACCTAGGATTATTGGGGTTTGAGTACAACAGAGGATGTGAATGGAACCAGTACCAGCCAACATCTATTGAGTACTTGCTCTATATTGGTCACTTGTTCTTGCTCTCCATGGAATATTCCATTTTACAGATGATAAAAATGTCATACAGGGAATTCCCTGGCGGTCCAGTGGTTGGGACTCCATGCTTCCACTGCAGGGGGCCTGGGTTCAATCCCTGGTTGGGGAACTAAGATCCCACAAGCCACCCAGTGCGGCCAAAAAAAAAAAAAAAAAAGTCATACAAAGAGGCTAAGTGCCTTATTCAGGCCTACACACAAGTGAAGAAATAGAAGATGCATGGCTCTCCTAAAACTACTGGGTATCCCTTCCCAATCTTGACCTCCTCTTCCAATAGAGATAAATCCTCCATGCTGTTCTTTATAATTTTATCCCTTGTGATTACATATTTAAGCTATAGGAATACAGTTGATATAGTTTTGCCTGCTCTTAACTGTATATATTTTGTCTTTTTTCACTTAATATTATGTTTTCAGTATTCATCCATTTACTTGTAACTACAGTTGTTCGTTTTCATCTCCAGATAGTATTCTATCATTATCCATCTGTATTTATCACCACTATATCTATATCTCATACCACTATATACGTATAGATGTGTATATATACGTATATACTTATGAATATTTGTGTGTACATAGTAATGTTAAAATATGTATATATGTATGAATGATACCATTATATCTATATCCCACAGTAGATGTGCGCATTCTATACCTGACTATTGTTTAAGTCACATGAAGTCTGCAGTTTTCACCAACACTGCTGCCATGAATATCTAAGTATGTGTATCCTTAGACCCTAGCACTTAAACGTAAGAGTAGACCAGACACGTTCACTTAGCAATGTGAAAACTGACAAATGATGATTGTTAATAGATACCTATATGTCCAGCAGGAGGTTTTGGTGAGGATTGAGGCCTCTGGTTTAGTTATGGTGATTTTCTGGCTACTTAAATACAAATTCCATTAGTTCCATCTATCTCTTTATTAGACTGTGAAAACAATAATGGCAAAATCCATATGATTATTTTCTTTGTTGACTTAAACAGGATTGTGTGTGTGAAATACTGAAGTTATTCAGGATTGAGGCAGGAAAAGCTAAAATTTCAACCTCTTTTTTCTTTTCATCTGTGCCTCCGAGCATATGGTACAGATGTTAGTTATTTGTCTATAAAGGGCTCTTGGGGGAAAGACAGTTTCCAGTGTTTTATGTAAATCACAGAAGAAGTATCTGTATGCCTACAGATTTTGTAATTCTTCGATTCTCCAAATTAGCATTGCTAGCTCCCCTTGTGTACCTTCCACACTCTACTGGCTGCACACCTCCTTTTCTCTGCTACCATTTCTGCAAATGTACTCTATGAAGCTTTCAATATTGTACTCTTGGAGTCTTCCTTTCTGTATTAATTTTTCCAAATCATTTAGAAGGACATTTGAGAGAGGAGTGGGGCTAGAAACTGTAATCCATGTGAAAGTAATGGTGCCTCAGCATGATAAACCAAATGTGGCAAAATATTTAAAATTAGTGAATCTGGGTAAAGAGTAAATGAGAATTCTTTTTAATATTCTTGCAATTTCCATGTGTTTAAGATTGTTTCAAGATGAAAGTTAAATAATAGCATGGGTATACCCATTTGTTTAAAATTTAAAAAGATAAAATTTATGTAAACTTATATATGAGTAAAATTCCTCCAGGAGTATACACAGACACTGTTAACACAGGTGTTGATGTAAGTCTTGGTGTGGCAGTCTGGTAAAGGAACAGGGATCTAAGTATCATTCAAACTAACATACTTCTGAAAGAAGGGGCTATTCATAATCATTCCAGGATAACGGTTGTAAACTGAGCCTTTACGAGGCAGATAGAGATATATGGTCAACAGAGGTTAAAAGCAGACTTACCACTGTATGTCGTTTTGTTCATTTGATGTTTTAAAAAAATATTTATTTATTTACTTTGGCTGCAATGGGTCTTGTTGTGGCATGCGGACTTCTTAGTTGCTCATGCATGAGGGATCTAGTTCCCCAACCAGGGATTGAACCTGGGCCCCCTGCATTGGGAGCATGGAGTCTTACCCACTGGACCACCAGGGAAGTCTCACATTTGATCTTTTTAAACTATGTGAACATATTAGCTATTTAAATACATAAAAATAACATAATTAGATAAGGAACCACTTAAATATTCATAAAAATAATAAGCATCAGGAACTGGCCGAATTATTGGAATATCCTTAGAGTTAAGAGAATTAGGTAGATCTATCTGTTCTATGAGTACTCAAAAAGTATAAATCTAAATATCTATACTTGTTTCAGAACCTAACGTTTTCTCAAAATAGAAAAACTTTTTATACAATACAAATACTTTTATACTTACATAACTAATACATACATATTCTACGTATTTTAAATTTTTTAAACAAATGGGTGTCGGTGCTCACTTGGGCAACACATGTATTAAATACATGGGTATACTCTAACCGTACTATTTTTATTTTACTTTTATTTGGAAACAACCTTAAAATTATAGAAATTACAAGAATATTATTAAGAACTCTAATTTACCCTTTACCCAGATTCACTAATTTTAAATATTTTGCCACATTTTGTTTGTAATGTCCCCCTTTCCCACTATGTGTAAACTTTTTTGTTTGTTCTGGCCAATTTGAGAGACTGTTGCAGACATCATGCCACGTATGCATATATACTTCCTAAGAACAGGGATGTACATTTAGATACCCACAGTACAGTTATTAATTCAGGAACTTTAACATTTATGCAACTCTTTAATCTACAGTCTATATTCCAGTTTCTTCAGCTATCCCAATAATTTTCTTTATAGCATTTTTTTTTTCTGTTACAAATCTAGTTCAGGACTATAGATCCAATCAAGCTGCCATGGCTTTTTTAAAAATTTTATTATTTATTTATTTATTTATTTTTATTTTTTTTATGCCATGGCTTTTTAAGATTATTTTTAATCTGGAATGGTTCCTTAGCCTTCTTTGATTTTCATGTGGTTATTATTTTTGAAGCATACAAGCCAGGTATTTTATAGAATGCCCTCTGTGTAGGTCTGTCTGAAATGTCTTCAAGACTGTGTCATCTTAGCAGAGAAATATGCCAAGGAATCTTTGAAGGAAGAGATGAATCAGATGGTCATAACATGTAACAGTTACTTCATTTACTTCTGTTTTAAATTTCTAATACAGTTCCATGTAACTGTTTAGCCCTTTGGATTATTACATACCCACTGACTAATTTTCATTAAATTTTTGCCTTGTAATGATTAAAAAAAAAAAAAGTTGCCAAGCTTTATTTAGGTTGCAATCATGATGCCTTTTTGGTTTGCAAGAAACAATTTTTTACTATCATAGTCCAAAATGATGTTTTATAACTACATCATTCCTTCAGTATTTTGTAGTTGACATTCTATAAGAAAGGACTTTTCTCCCCCATCCTCCCATCTTGCCCCCCACTCATTTCTTACAATGTGGAAAGGTATTTAGAAGCTAAAGTCTCAGTGCTACTAATAGATTATTGCTTTTAGGTCCTTTCAGATATATAGACATAGCTATGTATATAACTATATATAGTATATATAACTATATGTAGTTGTATATAAGTATATATAGACATATAAAACTCTGTATGGGGTTGTGTATTTTTTTCAAGTGTTTATAATGTGTTCAATCCCAATTTAGTCACACAGGATTTTTCCTTGCCTTCTTCTATTCCCTATTTGTATCACTTCCTTCCACATTGACAACCCTCTCTCCCAATGTTGTCTTCTCTCCTCCTCTTTCTCCCCTTCCTTTCCTCTTCTCCATTCCCCTTCCCTCCCATTGGTTGTCAGGCTGGAGGAGCACAATGCAGGCATCAAAGATTTAATATCAAACTTTAGAAAATGTCACAGAAAATGAAAACAGGCTTCTGGAAAGTGAGAAGGGCTTGATCCAAGAGGAAGAGGAATAATTGTAGGCACTCAGAGCCTCGAGTGACCTTGGCTCAGCGGCAGCTGCAGGGACCCTGTACCACCCTCGTATTTGTCTGAGCCTTCCGTGGCAGAAGAAGCCTCAGACCCTGCGCTGAGTCCCAGCCAACCTTCCTTGATGCTGCCACACAGTTTCCTATGAAAGTCATATTGACATTTTCTTCCAAGCTATGTCCAACATTTCTTTTTCTGTTGGATAGTGAACACGAGGTCTGGGTTCAAGCAGTGATTCTTCTGTCAGTATCAGACTCTGCAACAGGAGAAAAATCATATTTTTCAAGTAAAGTTAAGTAAACAAATTTCAAGTTTGCCTAAAGAAGAGAATGAAAAACCTACTTCTTTAAGATTGAACTTTGGGATTCTGAGTAAGGAGGTCTCTGAGTAAATGTTGAAAAGTGATTTCTTGGTTTTTAAAGTTTCCTTGGTGGAATGGACAATTATATTGCTTTATGAAAGAGAGGGAAGGATATTTTATGCATAAATATTTTTCTTTTATTCTGCCCATGTCCTTAGTTTAAATTCTTAGAAGATAGATTACTATCTTCATAAATCTATGAATCTATGTCCTGTTATAGCTATACATTATTGGAACTGAGTTTTAACAATTTTAAAAGCTGTTTTGTAATTGAAAGTACATTGCTACAAGCTAATTTTTTAAAGTTTATTTTTAGTTATTTTAATTACAATTGCATAGTCTTTGATTACCAGGAACTTCACAATTAGTTTTGCTTCCACTTTTTTGCTTAGTTTTTAAATTAATTAATTAATTTATCTGTCTGTCTATCTATTGGCTGTGCCACGTGGCTTGTGGGATCTTAGTTCCCCGACTGGGGATTGAACCCAGGCCCCTGTGGTGAAAGCACTGAGTCCTAACCACTGGACTGCCAGGGAATTCCCTGTTTTTGTTTTTAAATTAAAGTGTTTTATTTACAGAAAAGTCACAGAAAAGGATTACAGAAAAGTCCAGAAAAGGATTAATACAATTTTATGAACACAATTTTGTTGGTAATAATTAACAGAATCAAGAGTAGTTTAATATATAATATCATTTGGTATATAATACACATTAAAATAGTTTTCGTTTTATGAAAGTTTATAAGTTTATCCATTAGTTTTCATGCTAACTCTATCCATTAGTATTTTATATTCCTTTTTTTAAACAAATCTAAAACTAAGGCAGTATACATGAAACAGATTTGATAAATATTTTAAAATCTTGCTATCTTCTGTATCAGATACTACTTTAATTTTAGAACCATCTTCAAATAAAATAGTCTGTCCATTATAATTCCTAAATGAATGAGTTAAGCATCAAATGGACATCATAATATGTAGAAGAAACTGTCATAAAATTTTAATGGAAAATATTGCATTAGCAATATCATAAATTAACAAAGAATTTTTAAAGAGTATTGCATGAAGTAAGGTACATTAAATGTTTTGTAATGATTAGGTCTAGAATATTTTTTACTTGCATTCTTGTTCATATAGTTTAAAACACTAAAACACTGACTTGAATGAAAGAGGACTATATTAAAATGAATAAGATTGCAGCATATGCCATTTTAAGAATAAAAGAAAGATGGACTAAGTGCTTTGATTTTATGTTCTCCATTCAAGTAGTCTTCAGTGTTTCTGTTATCTTTGAATAACAAAAAGGATTCTTTAAGTACTGTGTGGGAAAAAAAGACCACCTTTTTACTCATAGAAGAATCTAATCTTATTTGGATTGAATCTTCTAGATGTCTCAAGGCAATTCCTTTAAGTAATAGCAGTTCATTATAAGGTGGCCAAAAGTAATCACTAATTTTGACATATGGATCATGTGGGACATCAAAAAATCTATTTATATGAATCTCTAACATTTCATGTAATGCTATTAGTTATGCAGTTGATTTTTTAATGTTTTTCTTTTTTCCTCTATATTTTTGTTATTTTAAAATTTCTTTTTAATTTATTTTCAAAAAAATTTTTGAAGTATATTTGCTGTATAAAACTGTATGTTACAGGTGTACAATATAGTGATTCACAGTTTTTAAATGTTATGCCTTATTTATGGTTATAAAATATTGGCTATATTCCCTGTGTTGTGCAATATATCCTTGTAGCTTATTTTATCAATAATAGTTTGTGCCTCTTAATCTGATACCCCTATATTGCCCCTCTGCCCTTCATTCTCCCCACTGGTAACCACTAGTTTGTTCTCTATAGCTGTGAGTCTGCTGCATTTTTGTTGTTGTTATATTCACTAACTTATTGTATTTTTAGGTTCCACATATAAGTGATATCATACGGTATTTGTCTTTCTCTGACTAGTTTCACTTATCATAATACCTTCCAAGTCTATCCATGTTGCTGCAAATGGCAAATTTTTGTTCTTGTCCATGTATATATATATGAAGCAAAATATATGTTCCATATATACATACAATGGAATGTTACTCAGCCTCTTTATCCATTCATTTGTTGATGGACACTTAGGTTGCTTCTATATCTTGACTGTCTTAAGTAATGCTGCTATGAACATTGCGGTGCATGTATCTTTTTTAATTAGTGTTTTTGTTTTTTATGGATATATACCCTGGAGTGGAATTGCTGGGACATATGTTAGCACTATTTTTAGTTTTTTTTGAGAAACCTCCAAACTGTTTTTCACAGTGGCTGTACCAATTTACATTCAAACTGGCATTGTATGAGGGTTCTCTTTTTCAAGTCCTGGCTAACATTTATTATTTGTGGATTGTTTTTTTTTTTTTTTTTTTTTTTTTTTTTTTTGGCTGCACCACACGGCATGCAGGATGGTTCCCCAACAAGGGGATTGAACCCAGACCACTGCAGTGAAAGTCCCAAATCCTATCCACTAGGCCACCAGGGAACTCCCTTATTTGTGCTATTTTTGATGACAGCCATTCTGACAGATATGAGGTGATACCTCATTGTACTTTTGACTTGCATTTCCCTAATGATTAGCCATGTTCCCTAATGATTAGCCATGTCTTTTCACGTGCCTGTTGGCCATCTGTATGTCCTCTTTGGAAAAATGTCTATTCAGGTCTTCTGCCCATTTTTTAATCAGAAGGAGAAATTAAGGAAGCAATCCCATTTACCATCACATCAAAAAGAATAAAATACCTAAAACTAAGCCTACCTAAGGGATCAAAATACCTGTACTTGGAAAACTATAAGACACTGATGAAAGAAATTGAAGACAACACAAACAGATGGAAAGATATACTGTGTGATTGGAGTGGAAGAATCAATATTGTTAAAATGACCATATTACCCAAGGAAATCTACAGATTCAATGAAATCTCTATCAAAATACCATGGGTGGGACTTCCCTGGTGGTCCAGCAGTTAAGACTCTGTGCTTTCAATGCAGGGGGCCCAGGTTCGATCCCTGGTCAGGGAACTAGATCCCACATGCCACAATTAAAGGCCTGCATGCTGCAACTAAAATGATCCTGCATGCTACAACTAAGAATCCAGCACGCCACAGTGAAGACACTTCCTGCTGCAACTAAGGGGTGGCACAGTGGTTGAGAGTCCGCCTGCTGATGCAGGGGACATGGGTTTGTGTCCCTGTCCAGGAAGATCCCACATGCTGCGGAGCAGCTGTGCCTGTGAGCCATGGCCGCTGAGCCTGAGCATCCAGAGCCTGTGCTCCACAACGGGAGAGGCCACACAGTGAGAGGCCCATGTACCGCAAAAAAAAAAAAAAAAAAAAAAAAAAAATGCCATGGATAATTTTCGCAGAACTAGAACAAATAATTTCAAAATTTATATGGAAATGCAAAAGGCCCCAAATAGCCAAAACAATCTTGAGAAAGGACACTTTTGGAAGAATCAGGCTCCCTGACTTCAGGCTATACACAAAGCTATGGTAATCAAAACGGTATGGTACTGGCATAAAAACAGACACACAGGTCAATGGAACAGAATAGAAAGCCCAGAACTAAACCCAGGTGCTTATGCTCCATTAATCTACAACAAAGGAGGCGAGAATAGACAATGTTTTTCTTTTTCAATTTTCTATCAGTTACAGGAAAATGGTCTCAAAACTCACCCAAGGTAATCAAGAGTTTCTCCTTAAATTCTTTTTTTTAAACATCTTTATTGAAGTATAATTGCTTTACAATGTTGTGTTAGTTTCTGCTGTATAATAAAGTGAATCAGCTATATATATACATATATCCCCATATCCCCTCCCTCTTGTGTCTCCCTCCCACCCTTCCTATCCCACCCCTCTAAGTGGTCACAAAGCACTGAGCTGATCTCCCTGTGCTATGCGGCTGCTTCCCACTAGCTATCTATTTTACATTTGGTAGTGTTTATATGTCAGTGCTACTCTCTCACTTCATCCCAGCTTACCTCCCCATGTCCTCAAGTCCATTCTCTACATCTGCATCTTTATTCCTGTCCTGCCCCTAGGTTCATCAGAACCTTTTTTTTTTTTAAAGATTCTATATGTATGTGTTAGCATACAGTATCTTTTTTCTCTTTCTGACTTACTTCACTCTGTATGACAGACTCTAGGTCCATCCTCCTCACTATAAATATCTCAGTTTCGTTTCTTTTTATGGCTGAGTAATATTCCATTGTATATATATGCCACATCTTCTTTACCCATTCATCTGTCGATGGACACTTAGGTTGCTTCCATGTCCTGGCTACTGTAAATAGTGCTGCAGTGAACATTGTGATACATGACTCATTTTGAATTATGGTTTTCTCAGGGTATATGCCCAGTAGTGGGATTGCTGGGTCATATGATAGTTCTATTTGTAGTTTTTTAAGGAACCTCCATACTGTTCTCCATAGTGGCTCTATCAATTTACATTCCAACAAACAGTGAGAGAGGGTTCCCTTGTCTCCACACCCTTAATTCTTTTATATTAAGCATTTTTGTTTTCAGCTTATTAAAGGTTCTCAATTCAGAAAAAGATGTCACTATGTGATGTTTCATTGTTTACTATATTAAGAGATTCCAGTATCTGTTGCTGTTCATTCAGCCACTATTTTTTCTTTATCTTTTCATTCTTTGACATTACCATTCTAGACAGTACCATTTGTAGTTCATGTCTTAATTTTTGGAACTCTTCTTTTCCTAATGTTACCAGAACATCTTCATTCAGTGGGATTAATTTAGGAGTTTCTTTCTGCCATTGACTAATTCCAGTGGTGGTTAAACATTTCACTGACATAATTAATGATAACTGAGCATTTGAATCAGTGAATGTCTCAGTTCCAGCAAGCAATGTCTTATTCTGACATTCTTCCACATCATTTCATATTTCTTCACCTTCTTTGGTAAGTTCTTCTTCAGCATCTCTAGTGTCTTCCACATCTGTAGTACACTCTGTATCTTGCTGATTCAGTGACTTGCACTTATAATTTTCTTAGCCTTATGATAATTTAAAAAGTTTTGGGACCTTGGGCAATCCCTTAAACCAGTGGTCCTCAACATTTTGGCACCAGGGACTGGTTTCATGGAAGACAGTTTTTCCACAGACCAGGGTGGTGGGGAGGATGGTTCAGGCGGTAATGTGAGAGATGGGGAGCAGCAGATGAAGCTTCGCTGGCTCACCCGCCACTCTCGTCCTGCTGTGTGGCCCAGTTCCTAACACGCCGCGGACCGGTACCAGTCCACAGCCCAGGGATTGGGGACCCCTACCTTATACTATCTGTGCATGAGTTTCCTTATCACTCTATTCAGAGAATGTGCTAGAGAATAAAGGAGTACTTGAAGGGAAGCCGTCAAGTTAATCAGTTTCCTCAGTTCCCTACCACTTTGTCTTTCCCTCCTAACAGGTGGGTTTTTGGAGCTGTCATTGGTGCAGGAGCTAGATAAGAGTGGCACTTGAGGCCTGGCTGGACTTTGGGCAATTCCCAATTCCAGCACGTGGGAAGTTTTCCCCCACACCACCAAGCAATTCTCTAGGTGTCCTGCAATTCAACTCAATTCTGACATTATCTATCCAGTGATAGCATCAGATTCCACAGGTTAAGGACTCAGTCTCACAAGACTGCCCCGTTCTGCTTCAGATATCAATCACAAGTTTAGGTTGTCACCTGTGTCTCTGATCAACTGGCTAAAAATCAGAGGTTCCTACGATCCCCTCCTTGGGTTCAATTAATTTGCTAAAATGGCTCACAAGACTTAGAAAACCAATTTACTCACTAGATTATCAGTTTATTACAAAGGATATTAAAAGTTAGGAATCAGCAGCAATAGGAACAGATACGTAGAGTAAGGTCCTGAACAAAGGAACTTCTGTCCCCATGGAGTTTGGGTCCAGCACTGTGGCGAATGGAAGTGTTCTAGTTCACAAACCTAGAAGTTTTAGAAACCCCATCCTTTTGTTTTTTTATGGAGTCTTCATTATATAGGCATGGTTGATTAAATCATTGGCCACTGGAGATTGATTTTAATTTCAGCCCCTCTCCCCTCCTCAGAGGTCTGGGGATGGGACTGAAAGTTCCAGCTCTCTTATCAATTGGTTATCTTGGCAACCAAGCCAGCCCTCACCCTTTCCGACCTTCCAAAGTCACCGTATTAACATAATACGGTGTATTTTGTATTAACATAACAAAAGATACCTTTTTCAATCTCAGCACCAGAAATTCCAAGGGTTTTAGGAGCTCTGTGCCAGAAAGGGGGACCAAATATATATTTCTTATTCTAAGTTGCAGTATCACAGGTATCCAGCTCCTAAGTGTTGCAGGAAAGAAAGTGGGGCCGGAGAGAATGGTAACATCCCAGGTCACATCCAAGTCCCTGGGATAGCCACCGAGTGTGGGTTCTTGGCTTCACACAGGAAAGAATTCAAGAGCGAGCCATAGTAAGGTGAAAGAAGGTTTATTTAGGGAGATACATACTCCATAGAGTGTGGGCCATCTCAGAAGGGGAGAGGCACTAGGATACAGGGTTGTCAGTTTTTACAGGGGTGGGTAATTTCATAGACTAATGAATGGGAGGATTATTCCAACTATTTTGGGGAAGGGGTGGGGATTTCTAGGAATTGGGCTACCACCTGCGTTTTGGACTTTTATAGTCATTGGCCTCAGAACTGTCTTGGTGCCTGTGGGTGTGTCCTTTAGCTGATATATTACAATGAGCATATACTGAGACTCAAGGTCTAGTGGAAGTCAATCATCCACCATCTTTGACCTAGTTGGTTCTAACCAGTTTATGTCATGTCCCCAATGGCTATCATTCTTTTAAAGGTTGTGCCTTGCCCCCTTCCTATCTTACCAGCAGTAAGGGGTCTCTCCTTCAGGGCTGGGGCTCCATATCCTGTGAAATGCCAGGCAGCCCCAGTGGCAAGTTGCCACCATTATGGCACTCTCCTCAGCCCATCACTTACCACCACAGAGCCACTGCTTCTGTTTTTTAGTTTTGCCTGTTGGCCCTCCTCTACTAAGCCCCTGTTTATACTAGCAATGATGCCAGATACACTAAATGGTTTCTAGCTTATTTCAGTCTTCTTTGTTAATTATACTGTGCCTCCCAGCAGTGAGAGTCATTGATTCCGTAATGTTGATTGAATGTTTACTCTTTGTCAGCCCATTTGTGGAATTGTTGACAAAACAGCTATGACTCTTGTGGGGAGCTAGTTTGGAAAAGAGACAGGGCAAACAATCAGACAACTTGCTGTCTACAAGAGGACAATGAGCTAAGTGCCTGGTGTTTAGGAGCCTAGTGGAGGGTGATCAGGAAGAGATTCTTAGGAAAGTCAATAATTGGGTTGGGGCTCAGGGGTAAGCCCATGGTTTGGAAATAGAGGGATTTGATGGAAGTTCACAGACAAGGAAACTGAACACATCAGAGGCATTACCAAAAAGCAAAAGACCTGCCTCACAAACATATGGAGAGAGAAGGGAGAGCAAAAGTTTGGGATTTAACATGTATATGGGTCCCATAGAGTAGAGGGAACATGGCATTCATTGAAGGATTTTTATCAGTGTTGTTCTCTGGTGAGATATGGATAAGTCTACAGGATAATTGGAGAAACAGAAAGAATGGGATCATAGAGATACATTTGGGACTGATTCAAACTGTATTCATTTATACTGAGGGTCAGCAAAGTACAACCTGTAGTCAAATCCACACCTCTGCCTTGTATGTATAAGGCTTGTGAAATAAAATTGGTTTTTATATTTTTAAGTAGTTGAGAAAAATCAGAGTACTATTTCTTCAAATTTCAGTGTCCATAGTAAAGTTTTATTGGAATACAGTCGTGCAAATTTGTTTACACATTGTCTATGGCTGCTTTCGCACTACAACAGCAAAGTTGAGTAGTTGCTACAGAGACCTATATCTCTTAAGGCTTAAAATATTTACAGCTCTTTACAGAAAAGGATTACTAACCTGTAATTTACAGAATTAAACTATTTTTGTTGAATGCCCATGTCAAGGCAGGCTATCAGTTATTCATGTATATGTTGTAGGGGATCACAAGTTAAGAATACAAGAGCTTCCATTTTGGTGGAAGTTAAATTTTACTTAATAGGTGGGTTTATTTGAAATCTAGATAGAAATACTGGCATATGGAATGTGAATTATGTTATGGCATCTCTGCCTCTGAAAACCTCCTGAGAGACTTCCTGAAGGTAATGCTGTCCAAACTGAGACAAGGATGGAGAGAGGTTAGAGGCCAGAGGCCAGAGTCTGAGCTGAAATTCGGATGTGAAAGGACCATGGAGGAATGGGGAGTGTTTCTGTTACCAGGTTCGTCGACTGAACCCACGCTGGGGTCCTAGCCTGGCTGAGACCCCTTGTCTCAGCCAGGGAGGTTCTTTTTCTGATCAGATCCATGCAGTCAATAATGAAACTGATGCTGAGACTGGAACAGCAGTGGCCAAAGAATGGAGAAGCAGGAACCTAGTTCACAACTCAACTTCTCAACCCAATTCAGGCAGAGACACCAAATATATAGGAGAGTCGAAATAAAAGGGAGGGTTTTGGAAAGAGTGGGAGGGATATTCATGAGTTATCTGAGACAGATGAGTGGTTTGGACCCAAAACTGATGCAACTCTCCTTTTTAGTCCTTGTGTGGAATTTTCTGGTTGTTGTCGTGGCAATCATCAGCTGTTCTGGTGGTGGTGGGTGTGTCATTTAGCTAATGTGTTACTGTGAGTGTATAATGAGGCTCAAGGTCTACTGGAGGTTGAATCTTCTGCCATCTTGGGCCTAGTTGGTTCCAAACAGTTCTTGTCATTTTTTGTCTATGCAGCTTCCTCCTGAAACTTAGATTAAGTGTAATTGGTTTCCATTTGAGAGAGTGGCAGGGGTATGATTCTTGGGCCACAACCTTGGTAACATTTCTTGTCTTGTTTGTGAAGTGGAAAGCATTTTTGGAGCAGGGTAGGGAAGGGAGAGGAGACATTGAAGGATCCCAAGGAGAATGATCCATGCCAAGTCCTCTAGATTGGAGATCGCTTTGCTCTAAATATGTCATTTCTAGCATGCGTGACCTATTTGGAGTAAACACAATCAAGGGAGGTTCTAAACAGGAGAGCTTTCAGTGCAATGGTATCTGAAAAGTTGCCCTCAAATAAGGTTAGGTATTAGAAAGCTCTTCCTGCTTTTGAGAAAAGTGAACTTTGGGTGTTCACTCTTTGGGACTATGGCAGAGAAGTATTATAAATTGTGTGGCTTATATTCTTTCTCCTTTTTGCACTCTTCCTGCTCCTTCCCACTGAAGATTCCCATGAGTGGCCTCTGAATTGTGTAATTAATGAACCTCTTGCTGAAATATACACTTACTTATATTCCATGATTTTGTGTAAAACTTGTCTTTAAGAATCAGGGACAGCTTAACATGCCCTTTGGCATCAAGATCTGGGAGGCCAAGTTTGGTGTCTTATAAACTTTCAGGGAACCCAGATTCCTGATATCTGGTAAGAAGGGTGGTACTGAAATGTGAAGGTGTTGGGAATCAGAGTCTCAGTGGAGGGGAGACAGATTTTGATCATAGTGCACGTTTGGACCAACGGACTAATGATGGTTGGGGCCAGGGTAGTGGGGACCAAAGAAATATTTTACTTATTTTAAATTATCAACAGAATTTATTGTTGATACAAATGTTAATTAAATATATTTTACCAATAACTTATAAAGCAATTGATAGAACCAAAACAATTTCCCTCTAAAGGTATAATACTGACTTTTTTGTATTTTTAAAAAATTTGCATCTGGTCTTGCTTTTCATGAATCTAATAATTTGCTTACTCATCATAATGCTAGGCACTATTATTTTTTATTGTGGTAAAATTCATGTTACATAAAATTTACCATTTAAATGTACAGCTCAGTGGCATTGTGTGTCACCTTGTTCTGCAATCATCAACCATACATCTCCAGAACTCTTGCAAAACTGAAATGGTACCCACTAAACACAATTCCCCATTACTCCCTATTCCCAGCCCCTAGCAATGACCATTCTGCTTTCTGTCTCTATGAATCTGACTACTCTAGGTATCTCATATAAGTAGAATCATACAATATTTGTTCTTTGCTGTCTGGCATATTTCACTCACATAATGGCCTGACATTTCATCCATGTTGTAGCTATGTGTCACAATTTTCTTCCTTTCCAAGGTTGAATAATATTCCCTGGTATGTATATACCACATGTACATACCACATATGGTATTTCTGTTTTCTTTTGTTTTTTTCCCCCAGAAATAACATAGAGATGAATCCATAACAGATGCACCATTTTACCTTCCCAAGGGCAAGGCACAAGAGTTCCAGTTTCTCTACATCCTTGCCAACACTTTTTTTTTTTTTTTTTTTTTTTTTTTTTGCGGTACGCGGGCCTCTCACTGCTGCGGCCTCTCCCGTTGCGGAGCACAGGCTCCGGACGCGCAGGCTCAGCGGCCATGGCTCACGGGCCCAGCCACTCTGTGGCATGTGGGATCTTCCTGGACCGGGGCACGAACCCGCGTCCCCTGCATCGTCAGGCTGACTCCCAACCACTGTGCCACCAGGGAAGCCCATTTTTATTATTATTATTTTTAATACAATAGTTATCCTAATGGGTGTAAAGTGGTATCTTGTATACTGATTTTTACTGATTGGTATATCTTCTTTGGAGAAATGTCTGTTCATGTTATTTCCCCATTTCTTAATCAGGTTGCTTTGTTGAGTTGTAGGAGTTCTTTATATACTTTGGATATCAGTTTATAAGATTGCAAATATTTTCTTCTGTGGGTTGCTTTTTTCACTCTGTTGATTTGGTACACAGAAGTTTTTAATTTTGATATACTCAAGTTAATTTATTTTTCTTTTGTTTCCTGTGCTTTTGGTGTCATATTCAAGAAATTGTTGTCAAATCTAATATTACAAAGCATTTCTCAATGCTTTCTAAGAGATTTATAGTTTTAGCTTCTAAGTTTAGGTCTTTGATCCATTATGAGTTAATTTTTGTGTATGATGTAAGGTAAGGGCCCAACTTCATTTTTTTTGTTTTTGCATGTGGCTTTCCAATTTTCCCTGCACCATGTGTTGAAAAGACTGTTCTTTTCCTATTGAATGGACTTTACACCCTTGTTGAAATAATTTGACCTATATGCAAAGGTTTATTTCTTGGCTCTCTATTCCATTGGTCTATATAGTTTGCATTCTTCTTTAAAAATATTTTTTAGGCTTTACATTTCAAAAGCAGCATTCCTAGTACAGCATATAGGAATAAATACAGCGGGAAAGATTTTTTCAAGTTTTATTCAGAAATAATTGCCAGACATCTCTTTATAAGTTTAAGATGTTATACCATGATGGTTTCATTTACATATATTGTGAAACGAAGATTTAAAAAAATATTTATTTATTTATTTGGCTGCTCTGGGTCTTAGTTGCAGCATGTGGGATATTTGTTGCGGCATGCGGGATCTTAGTTGCAGCATGCGGGATCTAGCTCCCTGATCAGGGATGAACCTGGACCCTCTGCATTGGGAGCATGGAGTGTTAACTACTGGACCACCAGAGAAGTCTATGAAAGGAAGATTGTTAATTACACTATTCTGACTAGGAATCCCTGACAACTTGTGTGATGTAAGTCAGGTGACTAACATAGAGATCAGCAAACTTTTTCTCTAAAGGGCCAATTTTTTGGAGAGACAGAGATTTATTTTAAGAAATTGACTCATGTGATTGTGGAGGCTGGCAAATCCAAAATCTGCAGGGTAAACTAGCAGGTTGGAGACCCAGGGAAGGGTTGATGTTACAGCTTGAGTCCAAAGGCCATCTGCTGGCAGAATTCTGTCTTTCTTAGGGTACCTCAGTCTGCTTTTGCTTAAGACCTTCAGCTGATTTAATGAGACTTATTTACATTATGGGGAATAATCAGCTTTACTCTAAGTCTACTGATTTAAATGTTAATCCCATCTGAAGAATATTTTCACAGCAACATACAGGTAGTGTATGTATACAGGTAGTGATTGACCAAATATCTGGGTACTGTGTCCTAGTCAATTTGACACATAAAATTACCCACACAGTCAGATAGTAAATATTTTTGGCTTTGTGGACAAAATAGTTTCTGCTGTGTAGGGGAGGAAAAAGCTTTCCTCAGTCTTCCCCCTGGCTAGGTCTGAAAATTAAACTGAAAAAGGCATGCAAATTTATTTATGACTTAAAAAAATTTTTTTGGCAGCACCGCAGGGCTTGCGGGATCCTAGTGCCCTGACCCGGGATGGAACCCCGGATCCTCGGCGGTGAAAGCATGGAGTCCTAACTACTGGACTGCTAGGGAATTCCCCATGCAAATTTATTTAATGTGAGTTTTGTGTGACACGGGAGACTTCATTTCTAAGGAAATTAATACCTGTAGAAACAGACCTTGAGTATTTTTATGCTAGGTTTAATGAGGAATAGGCAGTTGTATAGAAGTATAAGTCAGAGAGGATGAGGTTAGTGTAGAAAACTGGGGAAAATTTATTAAAACCTGTTTGTTCTGATTCTTCTTGGCATCCTTTTGTCTTTGGAAATAAGGATGATCCTTCCCCCAGGGTATAGGGAGGGCACATCTCACATGAGGCTTTTATGACTTGTTTCAGAGGAAGAGGGTTGGGAAAAGATCAAAGTGACCTTCCTGCTTCTGCCATTTTCTCAAACACCTTGAGTTTAAAATATTCAATATGCCAAGGTGCCGTATGTTGGGGTAGTATGCCCTTAACCCCATCGGTTGTTACTACTCAACTGTGCAGCTGTAGCCATAGCTAATATGTAAACAAATGTACAAAGCTGCTGGGGGATAATAGAAAAAAATATGTATCAGTCTCTGCTCCCAGTTCCTGGCATAGACCTCCTAAAACCTTTTAAATTTCCTAAGTAATAAGAACACTAGGAGCATCTCTTTTTCTAATATTTGGTCTTTGACCTCATCCTTGTCACAGGGCTCCTAAATCTCTTGTAAGTTCCTACATGATAAGAACACTTGGAGCATCTTCTATTCTAATGAGGTGACTCTGGGTGGGCTCCTGGGTGGCTCCTGGTCACCAGAAAGACAAAGCCATGCTTAGAAGCTTGGAATTGTTCAGACCCACCCTGCACATCTCCTTAATAATTGACCATGCCTACGTGAGGAAGCTACCATAAAAATCCCCAAAGTACAGTGTTCCAAGAGCTTCTAGGTTGGTGAACATATCAATGTACTGGGAGGGTAATGCACCCCAGGTTCATGGGACAAAACCTCCTATGCTTGGGACCCTCCCAGACCTCACCGTAAGTATCTCTTCATCAGGCTATTCAGCTGTATCATTTATCATATCCTCTAATAAACCATGAAATGTAAGTAAAATTTTCCCTAAGTTCTGTGAGTTGCTCTAGCAAATTAATTGAACCTGAAGTGGGAGGAGGTTATAGGAACCTCCAATTTGTAGCCAAGGCAGACAGAAGCGTCAACTGGAAAAAAAAAAAAGCACAACCTAAAAGTTGAGAATTATGTTTTATTCAGCAGATTTTCTGAGGACTTAAGCCCAGAAGACAGCCCCTCAGATAGTTCTGAAGGACTGTTCCCCAGAGGTAAAGGAGGAGCCAGGATATATAGAAATTTTTGCAAAAAACAAACAAAAACTCTCCCCAAACCAGGTAGTGGGAACATTAAAAGATTACTGTTAATTAAAGAAAAAACAGCTATCTCAAGTTAATGAATTTAACACTTTTCTTTGGGAAGATGCAAGAGTCTGGGCTCATTGAAATCATTCTTTTGATATGCACCTTAACCATCTAGGGGATGGCATCCTGTTTTTCTCCATCCTGAATCCCCTCAGGGTACACAGTTGGGGGCGGCTGCTGTGGCTGATGGCTTCATGGTGGCAACATCCTTTGTTTACTAATATGGCAGTCTACATTCTCTGTCCACAGAAGTTATGGGTAACCTGGGGACATGTTCCTTGCATTTGGAATCTGATGTGGGGTGGGAGCAGTCTTGTGGGACTGAACTGTGAGATCTGACCTGTGGGATCACACTATATCGAGGTGGTTAGTGTTAGAATTGAGTTAAATTGTAAGACACCCAGCTGGCATAATGGATAACTGCTTGTTGTAGAGAAAACCCCACACACATTTGGTGACAAAAGTGTCAGAAGTGAAGTATTGTATGTGAGTCTGGTAATTGTGTAAGGCTAAAGGAGAAACACACAGGAGTTAGGGACCTGGATTTATCCCTACTCAGGGAAAGCCTGGGTTTTTCTTTTTTTAAATAAATAAATAAATTTATTTATTTATTTTTGGCTGCATTGGGTCTTTGTTGCTGCACGCGGGCTTTCTCTAGTTGCGGCGAGCAGGGGCTACTCTTCGTAGCGGTGCACAGATTTATTGTGGTGGCTTCTCTTGTTGTGGAGCACGGGCTCTAGGCGCGCGGGCTTCAGTAGTTGTGGCACACCGGCTCAGTAGTCGTGGTTCGCGGGCTCTAGAGCGCAGGCTTGGTAGCTGTGGCACAGGGGCTTAGTTGCTCTGCGGCATATGGGATCTTCCTGTACCAGGGCTCGAACCCGTGTCTCCTGCATTGCCAGGTGATTTTTTTTTTTTTTTTTTTTTTTTTTTGCCAGGCAATTCTTAACCACTGTGCCACCAGGGAATCCCATGCCTGGGTTTTTCTATTCAGGCATGTTCTGCATGCACTTTATTCCTGGATACTGAAATTTGAACTTCATATAATTTTCATGTGTCACAAAATAGTCTTTCTTTTGATTCCCTCCCAACTGTTTAAAAAATGCATAGGCTGTAGGTGGGATTTGATGTAGTTATCTGACAGTCTGGAGAATTCTTGTCCCAAAGCCTGGAGACACAGTGAGAATGTGTGCAAAATCTGTGGGTGGAAGAGTGTCTTTTTATTGCTTGTGTCCTGTTTGACCATTTTCTAGAGGAGTAGGTACTTTCTTCCTCTGTTCAGTCTCTCCCTGAGTTGGTTCTGGGATTTTCCAAGAAGGCTGCTAATAGGATAATCTTCCTCCTGCACTTCCCAGGGTCAGGGAGGGATCCTGCAGCAAAGATTTCTCTCTCCTATTCAGCTTTCTTGTGAACCAATTGTGCATGTAGTGAAAGACTGCCACCCAGTGCCTTAAGCAAGGAGCCTAAGGGGGCAGTTTTTGGGCTTTTGTGCTGTTTTCTCTTTTCGCCCAGCTCTCTGCTTGGGCTTGAGGTTCATATATGTGGATTTGTCACATCCTTTGTGGAATAAAAATTATAGGGAAGAGAGCCATTACCCCTACGAGACAGTCATTACAGCACACAGTAGTGGTTAAGAGCAGAGGCACAGGAACCAGGGTGCTGGGCTTGACTCTGGGTTCAACCACCTGTGAACTGTGTGACTTTTGAGTGTGGTTCTTCACTGCTCTGGGTCTGCTTATTAATCTGTAAAAGGGTTGGAGATTGGAAATAACTTATATGGTTGTTATTTGGACTAGTGTTAAAGTACTTCATAATGACTGGGCATCCTTGCACTTTTTTTCTTTGAGGTTCTCTTTTCCTTATTGATTTCTATAAGTTCTTAATGTAGTGGGTAGATAATTAATTCATTATCTAAGTATATAGCAAATGAGTTCTCTTGTCTTTTTTCTTTTAACTTTGTTTATTGTGTCTTTTGCCAGACAAGTTTCCTTGAACAACTTTTTCTGTACCCTTTACTTTTTATTTCATACAGTTCATAAATTTGAATTACAGAAAAAAATCTTTTAAATTAGAATTAGAGAATTTTTCAGTGGGATGTCTCCCTTCTACTCTTGTCTGTACGCCTTCTTCTCCTTTATAGGCGGCCATGTTAGGATATTTTTGTATATCATTTTCTGATCAGTTTTATTACCTTAATCAATGTTAATTTCAGAGTAGTTTTATATTTACATAATTATTTTAAAGGTAGTACAGAGAGTTCCCTTGTACCTCATACATATATTCCCCTATTATCAATGTCTTTCTTACATTAGTATTGTACATTTGTTACAATAATGAACCGATATTGGTACATTATTATTAACAGAAGTTCATACTTTATTCATGTCCTCAGTTTCTCCATAATGTCCAGGATCTCATTCAGGATAATACATTTAGTACTTCTGTCTCAAGGCTCTTCTTGGTTGTGACAAGACTCAGAAAGTTTCTCAGCCTTTGTTTTTGATGCCCTTGACAGTTATGGGGATTACTAGTCAGGTATTTTGTAGAATGTCCCTCAATCGGGATTAAAAAAAAATTGATTTATAATGCACAAACCAGAAAACGTACTTTTTAAAAATTGCACAATTCAGTGCTTTTTAATATATTCCCAATGTTTTACAACCATCCCTACTATTAATTCCAGAACATTTCATCATTCTGTAAAGAAGCATTGTAACCATTAGCAGTCAATCTCCATTTGCCCTTCTCGCATTTCCTGACAATCGCTAATCAGCTTTCTGACTCTATGGATTTGTCTATTTTGAACAATTCATTTAATGGGCTCATAAAAAATATGGCCTTTCACTTAGCATATTCAGGGTTCATCCATTTTGTAGTGTGAATCAATACTTCATTCCTTTTAATGGACAAACGCTATTCCATTGTACATTTATGCCATACCACATATTTTGTTTATCCATTCATCAGTTGATAGACATTTCGGTGTTTCCACTTTTGACTGTTATAGCATGGTTGCTATGAAAATTCATTTACAAGTTTTTGCACAGATGTATGCATTTATTTTGGGTTATATACTTAGGAGTAGAACTGTGGGGGGTCATAGGGTAACTTTATGGTTAAATTTTTAGGTACTCCCAAACTCTTTTCCTGAACTACACTACTTTACATTCCTATGAGCAGTGTTAAAAGGTTCCAGTTTCTCCATATCCTCCTTAACATGTGTTATTGTCTTTTTGATTATAGCCCTCCTAGTGAGTGTGAAGTAGTATTTCAACGAGCTATTCATTTGCATTTCGCTAAAGACTGATGATGCTGAGCATCTTTTCATGTGCTGATTGGCCATTTGTTTGCCAGTTTTGGGTGAATTATCTAATTCAAATCCTTTGCCCATTAAAATTTTGTTTTGTCTTTTTAGTGTTGAATTGTAAGTCTTCTTTTATCAGCTAGTATATGATTTGCAAATATTTGTTTTACTATTATGCTGGTTGTCTTTTCGTTTTCTTTTTTTTTTTTTTATGCGTTACGCGGGCCTCTCACTGTTGTGGCCTCTCCCGTTGCGGAGGACAGGCTCCGGACGCGCAGGCTCAGCGGCCATGGCTCACGGGCCCAGCCGCTCCGCGGCATGTGGGATCCTCCCAGACCGGGGCACGAACCCGTGTCCCCTGCATCGGCAGGCGGACTCTCAACCACTGCGCCACCAGGGAAGCCCTCGTTTTCTTAATAGTGATCTTTGAAGCAAAAACTTTAATGTACTTGGGATGAAGTCCAATTTATCTTTTTTGTGTGTGGTTGCTTGTAAATTTGATGTCATATCTAAGAAAGCATTGCTTAAGTCAAGGTCACACAAATTTACATTTATGTTTCCTCTAAGAGATTTACATTTTACTCTTACATTTAAGTCTTTGATCCATTTTGAGTTAATTTTTGAATACGGTGTAATGTAGTTCAGATTGATTTTTGCAGACTTCAGCTTCAGTTGTACACAGAATAGTTTTAGTCCAGATTTTATGTTCTTTAAGCTCATATCTTTGAGTGTTTGAACTGGGATGTCTCGACTTTTTTTTTTTTTTTTACAAAAAGGAATGGTTGGGAGACATCAGGTTCTAGCTGCACAGTCCTTATAGCTTGCTGGGAAGTTTCCTTTTCTGTATATTCATTACCAAATTGCAGGATATGCTCACCAGGCCTATAAACTGATTTAAAATATCCGCTTTCAATAAATGAGTGAGCCAAAATGGCTGCTGTCTCTAGATCGTCTGTAAGGTCAGGGATCCTGTCATGCCTTCCCCGGCATCCAAAGGCAGCTTCTGAATACTATAGAGCAATCAAGAAATTAGTAGAGTAGTCAGACTTGTCAGAAAGAGCAGGCTAGAAAAGGGTGAAGAAGAGTCAGGAAACTGACAGTCAAGTACATTAGATCTTAGAGTGAAGTTTAATTTTGTTTTACCTTAATAATAATTTTTAATTGTGAAAGTAATTAATGGTCACTGTAAAAATATAAACATGGTGAAAGTTAAAAAACAAAACCAAAAAAAAATCTAAACTGTCACAACCAAGAGGAGTTTTAAAGAAACATGACTACTGAACATAATATTTATGTTACCTTTCAACAGGAAAAGGACACCCTTTCAACAGGAAAAGGACACTGGGGAAAAACCTAAGGAAATCTGAAAAAGGTACGGACTTTATAATGTTCACAAAAAATAAATACTCAATTCCCACTCCCCTGGGTGGAAGTACCACTGTAACATTTAGTGCGACTCTGAGAGCCATTAACTGCAGGCTGGTGGTGGCTCCTGGATTCCCCCCACCCCTAAGGCCCCCGTGCTTTGATCACCTGGGGTCCGGAAGATACCATCCCCCAGTTTTTCCTGTCAGGTAGGGCGCCGGGGCACCTGCAGGGCTGCGGCACCGCTACTGCGGCAAACAGACGCGCATGCGTGCCCAAGGCCCGGTGGTGCGGGGGTTGCCGCGCACGCGCAGGCAAAGCCGGCGTATTTCTTGGTGCCGCCCCGGCAAAGGCCGCGTAGAGTGGAGCTGCTGCCGGAGATGCCTAACGTTGTGTTCTGAGGAGCGGCCAGCGGCGCGATGGAGCGGGCCAGGTCAGCCGTGTGGTGTCTTCCCTCAGAGGCAGCATGGGAAACATTTTTGTTTGCATGATGTCCCAGGCTTCCAGAACTAGAAGTGTTTCAGTATTTACTGGGGATCTGGGCCCTCAAGTTCTTTGTCCGGAGGCCGGATAGGGCACCTTCTGGAGGCTTGGGGCTGGGCTGACCCTCCTCGGGGGTATTCTCTCCGCGTCTTGTCAGGTCTTGGCGTGTCTGCACCATCCTGTCGCGTCCCCTCAGACCCTCTCTAGGGTGGCCCTTTGTCCTTGAGGTCCAAGGCCGTGACTGCGGGTGGCGAGGGTACATCGCGGTGGCCACTGTGGTGTGTTAAGTGGGGGAGGGTACAAAGGGTGGGGTCATTGGGGCCGCAGTACTGGCCAGGGGGCAGCAGGTGCTGTGTCCGCGGAGGCACTGGTGTGTGGCAGTAGTGGGAGGGGGTGGTTGGGGTGGTTCCTGTGGCACTGATATGAAGGGGGCGGCAGGAGTGTGGCGGGGTGGCCTGTGTTGCCACGGTGTGTGGGGACGGCGGGGTGACAGCGATGACGGGGGCCTCAGGGTGGCGGTGGGGCCGTGACAGGGCTGGGGGTCTCGCGGACTCGCGGAGCTGCTCTCTGGGCAGTGGTAGAGGCGGTTAAGGGGGAGGGGCAGGGGCGGGGGCGGGCAGTTGGAGGAGGCCATTCGTTTGAAGAAAAGAAAACGTTCAATTTTCTGTGACTAGTGGTGCTCTTAGAATTTGAATACTGTGGCGAAACTCCTACCCTGCGCCTCAGCTGAAGGGGTGGCTGCAGAAATGTCCGGTCCTTATATACTTAAGTCCTTTATATTTCTCACATTTGTGGGTTTGGTGTAAGATGAGGGATATGATGTCCACAGCCTGTTTAGTGCATCCTGCGGGGGACCTGCCAGGTTCTGGGATGTGACACGTAGGGGTGTCTCTCGTTCGCATAGGTTTTCCCTGCGTTTGGAATGAGAATTTCTAAGGCCAGCCCGGGAGTGTGCGGGGGTCGGTGTCGCGTCATTGCCATTGTGCAGCTCCGCGAAGATGGCTGCTGCCGCAGCTGTATGGGTCTGCGCAGGCGCGAGGGGTGTGTGTGTGTGTGTGTGTGGGGGGGGGGGGGTGGGTGTTGCCCCTCCCCCCAGTGCCGCAGTGTGGGAGGGGCAGCTGTGCCACTTCTGCCTGGCAGGGGTGTCAGCCGCACCCTCTGCAAAGCGA
Organism: Phocoena sinus; assembly: GCF_008692025.1. Taxonomy (NCBI): domain Eukaryota; kingdom Metazoa; phylum Chordata; class Mammalia; order Artiodactyla; family Phocoenidae; genus Phocoena; species Phocoena sinus. The sequence continues at coordinate 55,450,337 of NC_045764.1, read as the reverse complement.
CGTCCTAGGTAGAGGAGGCGGGCCTGGGTGGGCGGCTGCCGCGTCCTAATGCCGCAGTTAGGGAAGGTGTGGGTTTAGGGTGCGCAGGCGCAGCAGTGACGACACCACTTCCCCCCTGCGGTGGGGCATGCTTCGGGGGAAGGGGTTTGCGCAGTCTTTGCTGTGTGGGGTGGCCAGCCACCTCCTTCATCTGTGTGCCCAATCCCTGTTTTCTTCCCTACTGTGCTGCAGTGGGGGTAGGGGGAGGGGAGGAAGGAGACAGGTTTGCTCAGCCACTGCCTGGCGTTCCACCATTTCCTTGCAGTGCCGCAGTGGAGTGGGGAAGGTGGGGAGATCAGAGATTTATACAGGGGGCAATTTGTACATTCTTTGCCTGCCTGGAATGGCAGGGCAGCCGCACTGTGCCCCTGGTTTTCTGTTACGCTTAAGGGCCTGGAGGCCAAGAGAGGTGAGGGCATTCCGGGATTTACTGTGCTACTTCAGACAGCCCCCATCACCGGTGCAGGAGCTTTTCCATTTTTGTAGATTCTCCCTAGGTTGTATTGTGAACAGTCTTAATTGTTCGCCACATTCAGGTGGCTTCAGTATCCCTTTAGACAACTCCCGTTCCTATAACCTCTGATTTCAACTTTCCAGGTTATATAATTCCACAACTGCATCTCTTTTAAGTGTCTGTCGTATTTCTTAATCGCTGGATATTCCATTGGTGATGTCATCTTTATAGATACTTTCCTTAAATCAGGGGGTCGCAGCTCCTCCAGAGCTCCTAGGAACTGAGGGCTGAGTTGTGCTTGTTCAAGGAGAACTGGAGAGAGAAAAGTAGAATGTGGGTGTATGTGGGATTAGTGAATTCTTGCCCTTAATCGAATTTTTAAATTAATGGTTTCGTTCCATCATTTTTGAAGTTGGAGCGGCTGTGAATATTTGCTGAGAAAGGATAATTAACAAAGTAACTATTACTGTATTATGTATTTCACTACTTTGACTTTTGGGGGGATATTTTTAAGGACTTTCTTTGCAGGATTTTGGTATGCTTGCCTTTTTTTTTTTTCTCGTGCATCATAAACAGTACGCCTGGTTGTGTGCTGAGTTAGAATGTAATTAAGGAAAATACAAATTCAGAAGCCTGGGAAGCTTTGTTCTGGAATTATTTTTCAGTAGTTTGAAAAATAGCAGGAGTCTGGTATTTTGCGATACTTATATGATTTGCACCTATTTTTTTCTGCTTGTAGGAAGATAGTGCTTCAAATATGAACTTCTGATCATTTGGCCCTTTGCAAGATGAGTGTGCATCATTCCTGGTCCGCCATTTTGTAGCCTTGCCCTCGGGCTCAGGACCTCAATATGGCGGACCCTGTGGAAAGAGGTGAAGTTTGAAGGTCTCTCTCCTGCCTTGTGAATATTTGGTATAGTACCACGGCTTTTTGAGAATGGGGAGGGAGTGTGAACACTTTCTGAAGTTTAGAGCAAGGACACTTAGTCGAAGGACTGTGTGTTGTTTTCTAAAGCAAGGTACGTTGAGCAAGAGTTGTTGATGGTTAAGGCCGCATCCTTCACTAATAAAGGTTTGGCAGAGAAGTTTATTTTCTGGTTCCTGAATGCTGGGTGGCTCAGAATTCTTGATGATTCTATAGCGTTTTTTTTGGAGGCACTGGTCGTCTTATGTTTGTTGGAAGATCACAGACTGGGATTACCTCACATTATCTTTGTGTTTTTTTATTTCTCATTCTTGAGGTCCTAGTCATTGAGTTTATAATTGAGTTTTTTTTGAGGGGAGAGGTGTAAGGCATCCTAAATATTTGATAGAATATTAGGCCGTTAGGAAAAATATTGTGTGATCTCATCACATTTTCTTTTCAGTGCATTTCCAGATTAGTATTTTTTTAATGAAAGTGATTTTGGAGCAAAAAATTAACATTATGTACATATAACGTTTTATTTCCTTAAGTGCCCATTTTCTGAAATGTTCACTTTTGATGAAATCCTATTTATGGATTTCTTTCTCATTAGGTACTTTAGGTGTTGTCACATTGTCTAATCAAAGGTCAAGGAGATTAGCAAAGTATATTCAGTACTTTTACCATTTAAAAATCTGATATGTGATTTCTTAAAAAATGGTCTTTTCTACTGCCTGATTAGAACATTGAAGTTTTTGAAGCAAGAAAACAATTTGGGGTTATTGGTAAGCTATTTTGGTTACTTTGCATAATCTAAACATGAATTCTAAAAGCACAGGTTTAGGGAATTATCTTTTGGTATGTGTCCTTTGAATTCTGCCTTTGATATATTACATTGCATGACTTGTGTAAAATGCCTTTCTCTCCTTTCTGATTTGACATTTTAGAATTTCAATTTCATGAGTGGTTCCTGTAGTTTCTAATCTGGTTGACCCAAGTAGATTTCATGTTCAGATCCTTTGAGCAGACATTTTGTGCGCTGTTCTGAAGATTATAATGTCAGTGGCTGTTTCTTTTTTTTATACAGTTTTAAAATTTCTTATTTTGCAAATCCTAAGAAGCATTTGCACAAGAGGTTGCTTAGACATTTTGAAATTTAAATTTTATTCTTTATTCCACTATACAAAATGATCTATCATAGTAAAATATTTTTCAAACCATTTTTAGAATCAACGTTATTTTTCAGGGATATGTAGGTATGGCTAGTATGCCTGTATATAAATGTATCTCTGTAAGTGTATAGTTTTATATCTGTATATGAAGGGAGAAAGTGGTTTTAGGATAGACTAGGATACGATAGGTTTTAGGATAGATTTTGACTATTGGTGGATAAAGATATTCTAAGATTTCAATTTTACTTTTTTTTCTTTTCAGTTTTACTGAGATATAATTGACATACATCACTCTACCATATTTTAATTAGATTTAATTAGGTTAATTAGATGGAGTTTAAAAACTCCATCATACTAAATATAGTTCTAAATATAATCTTTATTTATTTATTTGGCTGCCTTGGGTCTTAGTTGCGGCACATGGGATCTTCATTGTGGCATGCGGCGTCTTTTGTCACAGCGCTCAGGCTCTCTAGTTGTGGCGTGGGCTCAGTAGTTGTGGTGAATGGGCTTAGTTGCCCTGTGGCATGTGGGATCTTAGTTCCCCGACCAGGGATTGAACCCATGTCCCCTGCATTGGAAGGCAAATTCTTAACCCCTGGACCACCAGGGAAGTCCCTATAATCTTTAAAGAAATGGTTATTTCAAAAATTGATGAAGTGGATAAAACAAATCCTCTTTCTGCTTCAGGGACCGTTTACACCTGAGACGGACCACAGAACAGCACGTACCAGAGGTAGAAGTCCAAGTCAAACGGAGAAGAACAGCCTCACTGAGCAACCAGGAGTGAGTACAGTCAGCGTTGAGAACCAATTTAGGGCATTTTCAAATTGGAACAAAGTATCCTGTGATCAGGGGCTTGAAATGAATTTAATTAATGAAAGAAGCTTGTGCATGTTATATCGATATAGCAAAAAAGCAGTTAAATCATCCTTAACCATGCCATCCTAACTTAACTCAACTTTTGTTAAAATTTTAGTAATAAGTATTTCCCTTTTTTCCATATATGTGTGGGTGAGTGGTATCTTGATAAAATTCTACATCCTTCAACATATTTATATTAAAATTATTTCTGCTGTATTTATATTGTTACTAAGTCACTTTTTCTGTGCTTGCAAAATGTTCTGTGCTTTGAAGACATGTTAATTTATGTATTCATGCTTTCTTTGCAATATTTAGAATTTTATTTTTAGTTAGTACATTTACCCAGTTAAAAACTTGTATACATTTTTTCCCTTTATTTAGGATATGCATACGTATTTCTAGAAGGGACATTTCAATTAAAAATATATTAACATTTCTAATGACATGGTATATATTAAGTCTACAGTTATGTGCATTTTGTCATTACCACAAATCTTGACAGTATCTGTGGGTAACATCATTTTTCTTTCCTAAAGCTGTTATTTTTCAAAATTATAAGTATTAGTAATATATGAATATAATCTCTTCTTAAAACACATAATTTTGAGATAAAAAGTGAGTGCCTCCTTCAGTATACCACTACTCCATTCCCCTTCTCTCTCCAGATATAATCCTCAGGTACTTCGATCTCTATTGTTTCAAACTTTTTCCTGTGCATTCATGCGTACACACATAGGGTGAGGGGAGGCATCTTTGTGATTTGTTTGTTTACATACATGAGATTTATTCTGTAACAATGTGCCTTGGGGATCTTTCCATGTCAGTGCATATAAATCTACCTTATTTTACAAATTGCAGAGTATGGGTGTTGTAATAACATAGTTACATTTATCATTAGCTTACTGATGGATATTTAGGTTGCTTGCTTTTCTTAGTTATTACAATGAAGGTAAGAGCAGTCAATCTGAAAATTAATATTGCAGTTGTCCCTTGAATAACAAGGGAGTTGGGGCGCAACCCCCCACATAGGCAGAAATCCCCATATATCTTTTGAGTTCCCCTGAATTTAACTGCTAATAGCCTGCTGTTGACCAGAAGCCTTACTGATAACATAAACAGTTGATTAACACATATTTTTATGTTAAATGTATATCTACATATATTTTATGCATTCATGACATACCTAACTTTTTCTTTTTTCGATACTTTTATCCTCTGTGGTTTGTCTGCAAGTTTTTTCAAATTGTCACAAATCTCCAAAAACTTTTCCAATATATTTATTGGAAAAAAACTCAACATATAAGTAGACCCATGCAATTCAAACCCATGTTCAAGGGTTAGCTGTAGTTATTAATATTTATTTGTATTTTATTTCACTTCAAATGTAAAGCTTTTTACAGAAATTGTAAAAAGTAGATAACATTTTGCGTCTTATTTTTGTTATTTGTTCATTTTATATGTGGAAAAACTTCAGTATATTTGCACGTTTAAAATTATTGGTGAGGCGAAAGATTTCTCCATTTTCCCATGTTTATTTTACTTATTCTTCATAGTTCATTATTCTTTGTTACATTTTCGTTTTGGAAATTACTTTGAAAAGGAATATTTAAGAGTGAATAGTTTATAGTTTGTCCTTTATTATAGGCATTTGCCTATTTTCTTTTATATAGTAATGTAATTTTTCCCCTTCAGTCTCTTGTAACTTCAGAGTTTTTAAAAGTGCCATTTTTTCCTCCCCAGAGTCTCTAGAAATATCTTGAGGTAGTTTAGAGATGGGTGGAGGGGATTTCTTGGGGGAGGATCTTTGTTAGTGGGTGAAGGTTCGATCATATTTGTTATATTTTATTAGAGCCTTTATCCAGTGCAGCATCAATGTGGACCAGTATAACAGATTATGGTATCCTAATCTTGTAAAAGACTGCTTTAGGTGGCATTAGTTTGTCAGTATCTATGGAAATATTTTGTTGCTTTTGAAGAAGAAATAACTTCATTTTCCTGATGTGTTATGTATATTATGTAAAAATACTAGAGGGTGCTGCACTAGGGGAAGAATCTGAGGGGAGTTTTGAGTTAGGAAAATAGTGTAATTTCCCCAGCCACCTTTATCCACTTTGTGAGTGGATTATAGGAACAGGTAAGCAGTATTGATATTCTCTAAGCCCAGCTTTAATCCTGAGTCATCTAGTTAGCATTAACTTTGGTGTGATCCCAGAGGCCCACCATGAATAACAAAGATACTGCTATCACTTGTTAAACTCAAAGGATTAGAGGTTACCTCCAGCCTAATTCTTTATTACATAACAGAATGTTAAAAATGTTATTTAAAAACTACAGAAAATAGCGGAAGACCTTTTATCATAGTCCCATTTTCAAATCCAGCTGCTGTTGAATATTTTCATATATATATACTTATCAACAAGGGCAGAAATGGCTGGTGATTTTTTTTTTTCGTGCTTGTATTATTAGCCAGCAACTGTGTAACCTCCTGCATCTCTTATCCTCAGGATCAGATTCACAGCCAGATGACTGATAGGTAGGAATATATTGAGCGTTTTTTTCCAGAATTCTCTGATGACTAATAGATGGTTGTTTACGTAGTTTAAGGGCTTATATAGCCTGGGCCCTGGAAGTTCTTTGTTTCAGGTAATGACTTCTTGTCAGCATGAATGACAGCCTTAATGTCTCACTGGAAATGCCTTAACAAATGCCCACCTCCCTCCTTGGGGGTTAAAGAATTGTTTCCAGATTGGAAAGTAAGTGATGGATATTAAACTGATGGTACTTTCACAGGGCATTTTAAACAAAAAGACCTTTTTTTTTTTTTTTTTTTTAAGTTCCTTGCTAGTATCCCCGAAGAGGGTAAGTATCCCTCAGTCCCAGTAACTCTGTGTGGAGTCTCCAGTTTTATACTTTCTTCATAAGGTAATGGCATGCTGTGACCCTAAATGAGGATCTCCTTAAATGTAAGGGTCTCTGTGTTTTCTTTCACATTGTTATCTATATAGGAAAATGTCTTTTCATTTATGTGTATTGTGTTCTTGTCATAGGTGTCACCTGTATCCAAGGCGATCTCAGCAGCAGCAGCAAGTACCTGTGGTGGATTTCCAGGCGGAACTGAGACAGGCATTCTTAGCTGAGACACCAAGAGGTGGTTAAAGAAGTATTGGAACACCCAGGTAGCTGATTCCAAGAGAGAAAACAAAACAAAACAGGTTAGAGCTGATGCAGTTATGATCAAGAATAAAGAAATAATTAAAGGGTAGGGTGTTTGGAGGTCATTTAATTATTTGGGATATGTCCAAAGAAGTTTTTTTTCTTAAAGGCTTCATACAAATAAACACATAGCAGAAAGTTTAAAAAAGTAAAAGCAGGGTCTTAATGCTTTTACCCTGATACTCGTCATGTATTACTTTTCAGACATTGTATAGTCCTTGCTTTTTTAGGTAGTTTTTTTTTTTTTTTTTTTTTTTTTGGTGGTACGTGGGCCTCTCAGCGGCCATGGCTCACGGGCCTAGCTGCTCTGCGGCGTGTGGGATCTTCCCGGACCGGGGCACGAACCCATGTCCCCTGCATCGGCAGGTGGACTCTTCAACCACTGCGCCACCAGGGAAGCCCTAGGTAGTTTTATTCATATTTAACTTGTACTGATTTTCACCTTAACATATGAAAAATATTTCATTATAAATAGCTGCTGAATATCCTGCTAATATGTTTTATAATTTCTTTTTGTGAGAGACTTCATTTTTTTTCTGCTGGTAGTTTGAAATAAAGCTTCAGTGAATTGCTTTGCATAAAACTTTAGATAGGATCATTTCCTTGGATATGCAGATGTAAAAATAAATTGAGTCAAGGAATTTGAAATTAAGGTACATTTTCTGAATTGTATTATGAATTATTACATTAGTCTGTTGTCATGAAAAAATATAGTGCCAGTTACACTTTCATCTTCATTGTTTATGTTAATTATATATAATTTGTTTCTATTGAATTATAAATACATATCGTATCCATTAGCAAATGAGAAGCTAAGTATTTCCCATGCTTATTTACTAATTTTTTTGTTTTATCTTTTTCTTACCTTTTTTTTACCAATGTGTTTGAATCAGCTGACAATGTAATAAAGCTATTAATCTATGATTTTTCAATGTTACGTAGGTTTATTTACAGTGTGTCTTGTGTTGGTTGCTTAGAGTTTTAGGAAAACGCTATTAATTTTGATTTAATACTTTATTTTTCCTTCCCGACTTTTAAAAAATTAAGATCTCAATCCAAAGGGTTTAATAAATACTTTTTAGAAACTACTAGAGGAAAGGGGTTTATAGATGAGTTTTCTTCTAGATTTTCTTTATTTCTATTTTGAAATATAACCCCTCAACTCAAATTAATTAGGCCTGTTCATGGCCATCATTTCAAATTTTAAAGCAAAGGGAAAACCCTCCCCAGCTGAATCCTTTACCCAGCATTCTCCAGTAATTGATTGGATTTGATTGCAAGACAGTGGAATTGATTTCAGGGGGGTAGAATCTGATCATTGTCCTCAGCTGTTCCCCAGAGTAAGGGCGTTTTTGAATAAGTAAGTGTGCATAATTGACTATTTTTAACCAAGAATTTTTTGGCTTCTCAGTGCAGTTTATATACTCTTGTAAGTTCCCGAGTAAAGTATTATTTAAATTATACATTATGATCTGTAAGTAGGGCCATCCAGTTTTCTGAGTTTCAAGTGCTCGTTTTATCTAAACAGTACTAGGTACTAGGATTGTTACAGAGCAGGAGTTGGTAAAGTATCTGGCCCATTTATTGCCTGTTTTTGTAAATTTATTGACACACAGCCATGTCTATTTACGTATGGCCTGTGGCTGTTATTGGCAGTACAGTGGCAGATGGGAGTATTTGTGACACATTGAATGGCAGGCAAAGCCTACAATATTTATTATATTTCCCTTTAAAAGAAAAAGTTGGCTAATCTCTCTCAGAGAACCACTTTCAAAGATGAAAACACTAAGATGGGGCCAGTGGGGGAGTGGTGATAATATACAGTGTGGTGAAGGGAAAGGGGTTGTAGAAGGAGAGTATATGAAATAAATATTCCAGGGTAGAGAACCAGATGAATTTCTGGGATAAGGGTCAGGTCTAAGACTAGTGCTAAAGTCTACTATACTTGTAAATGGGTAAAGGCATTTTAACAATTGATATGGTTTTTTTTTTCATTATAAAAATCTCAATCATATGAGTGATAGCCAAGAAAAATGGGAAAGTAAACCACAGACTTTAAATACCCATGTTTCAACCGCAGCAGCATGAGGTTGAATTTTCTTTCATTTTGCCCTTTTGCTTTTCTTTTGAAAATGTAGTTAATTGTAATCATGCTTTTAAACTATTCCACTTATATGTATATCATTAATACTCCTTCATTTTATTACATAGTCCTCACAGTTATCATTTGTAATGAATAAATGATGGTCCATTCATGATTTACTTTTCCTTTGTACCTGTGTTTTTTTCCCTAGTTTGCTATGCTGTTATGAATATTAGTGCTATATTTTTAAGATATATTTGGTATTTTTAATTTATTAGGGTAAGGATCCAATTTTGGGCTTAGGGTATAAATACTAGTATGATTCTTAAATGTTTTGTTATGTTGCTTTCTAACAGCATCATAAGCAGTGTTGATTTGCCATCAAGAATACTTCCTGGAGTGATAATTTCTCAGTACCACCTTTGTTGTCTTTTTTTTTTCCCTTTGATAAATAAACAGTTTCAAAAAGGGAAACATTGTTTTCCTCTGGTTTAAATGGCATTGCTTTGTGGATTAATAGTTTCCACTTATTTGTGTTTTCTCATGTTAGACTTTTTGCATTTTTTTTTTCTGTGAAGGGTCTGTTATTTAACCAAGAGAATGAACACTAATACATTACCATTATTCTGTGACTTCTCATTTCTTACATGTTGCTTGGCCAAGTCTGACCATCATATCCTTTGATTTAAGGAAGCTTTACATATTTACGTAGTTTAATCATTTCAAACTCCACACCTTTCAAAAGTTTGAGAACTTCCTCCTCTGAGAAATCCCAGGATATTTTTGATCAGGCTCTCTGGGCCATTTATTTGCTTATGTGCACTTTCATCAGGAGATTTACCGTAACTGCTAATTCCTTAATGCAGTGTGACATTGCTGCTCTTATCTTCTTCCTCATAAAGCATTTTGTTCTCCTTTACTGTGGAGATACATTTGATCATTCTACAAAGTGATATATCTCCTTTCCCTTACAAGGGTTCATGATTATGGTGTGCTAAATTTAGGGACGAGAGATAAGTGTTCCTAAATTTCAAGTCCCTCTTATTAAGGGAAGCCTTTCTTAACCTCCCTAGTCAGTCAACCCCTATTCTGAGTGAAATGTATATCCTATTATGCAAATTATTTTATACATATTACATCCCCAGTTCTGAGGTCTCCAGTTCTTTAGTCCATGACTCAAATCACCAGATGCATTTTTATACTTGATAACTGGGTAACAAGATAGTGGGTATGGGAGGGGTTTGGAACCTCAAACAGGTTAGATGGACAGACACATGCCTAACTGGCCTTCCTTTTTTGTTCTGATCCACTATACCAGGAAATCTTGTTTGCATTTGTTCATCTCTTAATAGCTAAACTCTATGAACTAGGGCTGATGACGTATGTGTTTACTGAAAGGCCAAGCGGGATAGAACATTTGAAACAGGTCGGATTGGGAAATCTCAACTCTAAAATCTGTTTGGTACTTGAAGGTAAAAGCCCTGTCTCTGAATTTTAAACTTTTACTGGAGAGGTGACTACAAATTCCCACCTTAAATGCACATTTGATACTGGTTTCCATTATATTAATCTTTACATCTGAAACTTTTTTGTGATTACATTTCTTTCCTTTAAATGAAGTTTTGAAAAGCTACATCCAGCTACATCTTTTTTTTCCCCTAATAATCACTGTCTTGTGGCTCATTGTCTGGTAGCATGTCTCCATTGTTGGTAAGGGAGTGAGCTCCAGTAGTAGTGTCTTGTTGAACGTTTAGCTGTGTTATTTTTCTTTGAGGGCACCAATGGCAGTGTAAAAAGTAATCTTACTATGAACTTTGACCATTATTTGAAAGTCCAGACAGTTTACTTTTTAAAAACAGCTTTCTTGGTGTATAGTTTCTATACCATAGAATTTATCCAGTTATAAACAAGTGCTTTTTAGTAAATTTACAGAATTTTGCAGTCACTGCCACATATACTCTTAGTATTTTCCATTACCCAAGTAAGATCCCCTCGTGCTCATTTAATTCATTCCCCATTTCCACCCCTAGTTCAGATAACCACTTGATTTACTTCCTGTCTCCATAGGTTGATGAAGATCTTAAATCTTAGATATGTTATCATAAAAGTGGAAGTTGCTAGTGATTCAAACATATACGAAGTATTCCTGAATTTATAGTCTGCTTTATAGAGAATCCTGTCAGAATTCAGAACATCTGAATTATAGGCCTTAAACTTCTCATGTGAATTTGGATTAGAAACTACATTTATTGGAAGGAGGATTGACTTTCAGGAAAAGCTGCACAAAGGATGCATGGTGGTTTACATGTGGAGAACAAAGCTTGGGAGATACTCTGAGTAATGATCAGTTTATTTTATTAGAAAACCTGATACCCTCCAAGTTCTCATAAAAATGTATTGAACTGCCATCAAATTTTGGTAATTATAGCGAAACACCCCCTCTGCATTTTACCATCCTTACTGAATTATTTATTTTATATCATTATGATCTCTTCTAATCTAGTGTTATATTTCCACATGTATAATGGTATCCTCACCATTCTTTTACTTTATTGTTTTGATGTTGCCATAGTTCATAACCACTATTTAAATGACTTCATTTTCACATCCTAAAATAGATTTTAAATGTACTTAAGCAGTTTACTGTTTGCAAATTTTCTCTATTGAATATAGAGACATAGTGGAGACAACAATTTGTGTGTTTCCTTTTAAATGAGTATAATTAGCAGTTTGAGACCCTTTACCAGTTTTGGCTAGGTTTGGTTCTCATACTTATTCAAAGCATTTTCTTAAGTATATTGGGGGGAAATGAGAGTGTTGTTCTAATGCCTGTTTCTTTGATTACTAAGAAAGTTGACCGTATATCCGTGTAAACATTTAGTAGTTTTATGTCCCCTTTTAACAAAGGACACCTTAAGCAGATATATGATAATATATTAGCTTCTTGGTGAAGGGAGATTTCCTAGCTTATTTTGAAGGGACTTTGGCTTGGGGAAAGGGAACACTGAGGTAGAAAACATTTAGGTAGTTCAGCGAAGGAGCAAAAGTTTGGACTAACTCAGATGGAGAAACTTAGAGATACCAAAATGTTGAAGTTGAGATGACTTGGTGTTAATTTGTGACCAGAGAATGAAACACTACCTTAAATGAGGATGGAAAGAAAAAATAATGCATTTTGGGAATGGAAAATGAAGCTTATTTTTGAAACGTTTAAAAATTTCTGTGTAAAATTAAATTTAACCACCTGTTAACTCTGGGTGTGTACAATGTGGAAGTTAAGGTGACGGAATAGTGAAATTTGGTGTTTACTTGGTGGGTATGAGAGTATGAGGGGATGCTTTTGAATGTCTTTTATAGTGCTTTTCATACAAAATTGTCTACCTGTTTTAAAACATGGTAGATTGCAGTGCAGCTAGATCATGCTTTCCTCTGCAGGCTCCATCTACTATTCGAAGCTTCCGCCCCAGCTTGCATTGTTTGTAGGAGAACGTGCGTCATACCTTTATCTGTAGCCTTCCCTTAGGTCTTAAGGATCCTGAAACTTGCCTGTGGACGTTGGATTTGGTGGAACAGCAATCATGGTAAGATGTATATTAGGGCAGAGGGGTGAGAAGCTAATGTAAATGCCCTATATAATAGATTTCCAGAGTGTGGGGTGTTTGGGGGTTCTTAATATGGAATTAATCTATAGAGATGATGCTTCATTTCATGGAATAACAACTGGTGAAGACCTATGTCTGTTGTCCTGTTACAGTGGTATAATGGTTTGGGAAACATCTTAAGAGGAATCTTGCATTGTGAGGAAATACAAAAGAGAGTTTTTGGTCATAATTACAGTGGTAAGGGACCGTCCTGCAGATGGGGGACTCTGAGGTCAGATTTCAATATATAACAAGACTACTTTAAAAATGGAGGGTCCAACAAAACCACAGCCAGGGGAAAGGCCTTGGCAGAATCAGCAGGGAAAGAAAAATGGAGGGGTTTGGGGCTTTGAGGCTTGCTTGGTACAAAGGAAGGCTGTCTGTAGAGAGAAATACAGCATCCTAATCCATTTTGTGTTTCTGTTTAAGTTTAGCTAATCAAGAACATATATTCTTAACTGGAAAGATATCCAAAGGGACTGAAAATTAGTTTTTGAGGAATGGGAAGAATGTTAGATTTGACAGTGGTTTGTGGTCTTCAAAAGGGCCACAGTATGTAGATACAGTATTTCTGCATATTAAAGTTTCATTGGAGTGGGCAATAAGGATGAAAATCTTTTAAAAAGGTGCCTTAGCGGGACAAAATTGAAAGAAAAAGAGTTTGAGGAACACTGATCAAAGTTCTGAATTATATGGGATGTGGGGTGTGGTGGAACTAGGACAGAGATCTTTACAAGGGAACTGAAAAATGATACATCGTATTTGCAGTGGGTCGATGGGAGTTGCAAAGATTTGATGGAGTTAGGAGTTTCCCACCATTTCGCTAGGTGTCTAGAGGAAAAGAAATAGCTAACAGCGTAAAGTATTCTGTATGAGGATGGAGCTTGGGATTAGAATTGGGGAAAGGACAGGGATTAAAATGATGGAATACTAGAAGGGAGAGCTGGGTTTGGGAGTCTCTATTGGGGAGGAAATATATTTAGAGTACTGGAAAACTGCATAGGGAGGGATTCTGAGAAGCAGAGCGTTCCATAGGGGAGTATAAATGGTCCTGGGTCCAAATTTGGTCTAGTATCTTAAAGGTATGGAGAAAAGAAATGGAGGCATGATATTTTTGTTAAGAAAGCCAGGTTTGGATTGGTATAGGAGTGGGGAAGAAACAGGAAAGGGTTAGAAAGTAGCTGCAGACAAGCTGATGACTAACTCTTCTCTTACTCCTTCCAGACTGTGGGAAAGAGCAGCAAGATGCTGCAGCACATTGACTATAGGATGAGATGTATCTTGCAAGATGGCCGGATCTTCATTGGCACCTTTAAGGCCTTTGACAAACATATGAACTTGATCCTCTGTGATTGTGATGAGTTCAGGAAGATCAAGTAAGGCCATTTGGGTTTGGGCAGTGGGATACTGAGGGAGAAGCTGAACAGTAGGGAGGGTAACTGAAGGAGGTAGGGTAAAGGCAGGACTGGTCTCTTGTCTAATGTCCTGGCCTCATCTATGAATTGGATGAATCTCCCAGTATTGAGTCAGCTGTATCCACACTATTTTAATTTTGGAAATACAATTATGAACTAAACTGAGAATAAGACTGTATGGTATGATGAAAAGAATAAGTTATATTTATTTAGAAAATTGAGAAATGATCAGTAACATTAATCTGCAACATTCCTTCAGATTGAGGGAATCTTAAGAATAACAATTACTCTTCATGGTTGAGGAGTTGAGATGTGAATAGAATAATTCAGGCTGTGTCTAGCAATTGTTTGGCCAGCCTCTTTGCATGCCCCTTGTTTTGTCTGAATCCTCATGGTCAGTGTTGATTTGGTCTCAATCCCTAATCCCCTTGCTTATTTATCTTTGTGATTTGCCCATGCTGTTACTTCAGAAATAATGTCTGTACGTGCCTTACCATAGGAGGTCACCCTCTTTGCACCTGTGATTGGGGAGCTTCCTTTAACAAGAAGAGCATGCCACTTGCTAGATCCCAGGGACATTCTACTTCCATTCAGTTGACTTTTCATTCAGAGTATTTGGGTCAGTGATTGTAATATCTCCAGATGTTCAAGATGGCTTTGTTTCACGCTCTTGGCAGAATTTACAAGGCATCACCCTTGACCATTGGCTTTATTTCTTCTGTTTCCACAGTTAACGATATACTGTCCAAAAATTTAATTTGACTACTTCATTTAGGGATTTCAGATATGAAGAGAAAGGTGATGATGACCTTTGCCTGACTGCTATAAGTCTGTTCTTCTCAAATCTGAATAGAATTAGTAACATATTCCTGTCCTTCCCTTTTTATTCATTCTTAGTCGTCTTCCTGCATACAAAGTTGGATCATTTCAGAAATTTTAGGATGGTGAATGCTTCAATGTTAATTTTTTGTTTAAATAATCTGCCTTTTCACTGAAAAGAATTTTTAAAAATACAGTGTTGATGAATACTACAGACATTTGATGAATGCTTTAGGTATATTCTTAATTTCTGTTTCACTCTTCAGTAAGTTACAGGGATAATCTCACCTAAATAATGCATTACCTGTAGTATGTGGTATAAGCCTCATGCATGTATGATTTTTGCTGCTGACAGATGAAGAAATTAGAATCACAGAGGTTAGAAGAAAGTTTTCAAAAAAATTTCCCATGGTTATATAGTATGTGGTAAGTCCAGGAATAAACAGGTGTCTGTTATTAAAAACTTTTTGGTATGCCGTCATTGCCTCTTGCTGTTCCCATCTCTTATTTCAGTTGTCTGTCGTCAATATTTACTAATTTAGTTAAAAAATGATTTAAATCCCATCTTAACATGAAAACTTGAGGTTTCAGTTTTGCCTGTCTTTAAAGTCTTAGCCAGTGGCGATCATTTTATAATGTATAGAAATATTGAATTACTGTGTTGTGCATCAGAAACTAACATAGTGTTGTAGGTCAATTATACTTCAAGAACAAACTCATAGAAAAAGAGATCAGATTTGTGGCTACCAGAGTAGGGGATGGGGGAGGATGAAAGTGGTCAAAAGGTACAAACTTCCAGTTTTAAGATAATTAGGTACAAGGGATGTAATGTACGACATGATGATTATGATTAACACTGTTGTATGTTATATATGAAAGTTGTTATGAGAGTAAATCCTAAGAGTTTTCATCACAAGGAAAAACATTTTTTCTTTTTTATCTATAAGACGTGTTGGATGTCCACTAAACGTATTGTGGTAATCATTTCATGATGTATGTAAGTCATTATGCTGTACACCTTAAACTTACACAGTGCTGTATGTCAATTATATTGCAGTAAAACTGAAAGAAAAAAGTAAAATTCCAAGTTTTGCAATCAGTACTATTAAAAAAACAGTCCTAGCTGCGTTACTTGCATCTGTGTTTCACAAAGAAGTAATTAGTTTTGCTGTAGTATAACATTGAGGGAACATTCTGGAAGATTGAAGTATGATAGGAAAAGAGCCATTCACCCTTATATATCAGTTGAGTCTAGTTTTGTTTGTCATAACTCATTAACTGTTTGAGTATGAGCATCTGAGCATTAATTATTGTCTTCATTGATACTTATCTATAAAAATGTTAGTGAGTGACCCATAACTTATCATACTAAAATTTTCTTCTGATTTACAGGCCAAAGAATGCTAAGCAGCCAGAGCGTGAAGAAAAGCGGGTTTTGGGTCTGGTGTTGCTGCGTGGGGAGAACTTGGTTTCCATGACTGTGGAGGGACCACCCCCCAAAGATGTAAGGAAGATGTAGGACAGGACAGAACATTAATGTGGAAGGACATCACGTTATTTGAAATATTTGCTAAATCAGGGTACAGCAGAGGCACAGTATAGTGTGCCTTTGTCAAGTAACACGTGCCTGGCACTTGATGTAAGTTCTTGCTTGTCTATTCTGGGAGATTAAGGGTTTTCTGATGGGTTAGTCCACCTGCTGGCTGCAACCTAGGTAAGGGTAGGAGTTGGTGATTTATTTCCTCTTGGTAGGGTCGTGAAAATATATGGACTCACAATTTGACAAATGTACAATTTAATCTGTAGGATGCCTTCTGTGATGCTATTTTGAATACAGAACTAATATGAGATAGGTAATAATGGGAAAATGGTGGGAAAGGGGTAGTTTTTTAGGAATAAGATTATTGATAACTTTCATAAATCATTTGATTTCAAGCTATAACTTCTTTGTTTCAGACTGGCATTGCTCGGGTACCACTTGCTGGAGCTGCAGGAGGCCCTGGGGTTGGTAGGGCAGCTGGCAGAGGTGTTCCAGCTGGTGTTCCAATTCCCCAGGCTCCTGCTGGATTAGCAGGCCCTGTCCGAGGGGTTGGGGGGCCATCCCAACAGGTGAGGAACCACAAGTTTTTATATTATTGGGAGAAAGTGCCTAGAACCTGAGGCTGAGGAGATTGAAAAATCTGAGTGTATGTACTATACTATGTAAGCAGCGTATACTGTAGAGGGAAGAAAGGTACAGATGTACATTAGGAAGGCAGTAGATTAAAGCCACCATGATAACAGTAACTCACCACTGTTGGTGAGTGAAGAGGAATATGGATGGATAAACCGGAGTTGAGAAAATGCAAAAGGGCTGATTAGGTTAAAAGGGGGCATGTTCAGTTTAAAGGAGAATGTAATAGTGTGCCAAGATTTTTTAAAATGAGAATAAGAGAAGTGCAGAATTGCCTTAATTTTTTAATAGTCCGTGATCAACTGCTTATTTTCTGTATTTGAATGATGCAAGGAAGTGCCTTACCTTTACTGTCTTTCTAACCATTCCTTCTCAGGTAATGACCCCACAGGGAAGAGGCACTGTCGCAGCTGCTGCAGTTGCTGCTACTGCGAGCATTGCTGGAGCCCCAACTCAGTATCCACCAGGGCGTGGGACTGCACCTACACCTGTTGGTCGAGCAACTCCACCTCCAGGTAAGGAATTGATGGACAAGAGCTAAAAGAATTTGATTCTTAGATATAGGTGTGGACCTGTGAAAAAATTGTATCATCTTGAGGAGTGATGATGAAAAATAAGAAGATACTGAATTAAGGCCCAGCCTAACTCCTAACTAGGAACTTGGAATATGTTTTCCACTTTTGGACACTGATTTTAAATGAAAGGCTATGGACTCTTTTGAGTTGGGATGGCCAGCATGGCAGTGGTCAAGGAGAAATTGTTCAACTCTACTTAGCACCAGGCTTATTTCTTTAAATATTATCTTGTGTTTAATGCTCCCATCTTAGCTGATTTATGAGGCCTTTATTTCTGCCATTTTTCATTCTAGGAATTATGGCTCCTCCGCCTGGTATGAGACCACCCATGGGCCCACCAATTGGGCTTCCTCCTACTCGAGGGACGCCAATAGGCATGCCCCCTCCAGGAATGAGACCCCCTCCACCAGGAATAAGAGGTTAGTGGGTATTCATATTCTCAGTGGTGCTATCCAGGCCCCTGAATATTTATATGTTTTTCTATTATTTTATGATCTCATGGAATTTTGCTTTTTCTTTTCAAGGTCCACCTCCCCCAGGAATGCGTCCACCAAGACCCTAGGATACTATTGATCCTTCTTAGTCACTTTTTTTTCCTGCAATGTGTCTTGTGAAATGTGTGGAGTGTTTGTGAGCTTTTGTCTTCTCTGCTGCATTAATATTAGCTAATAAATGCATAAATTAAACTGTGAGCTACTGTTGTACATTTTTTTGCCTTTTGTTTTTATTTTTGAGGTCAGGGTGAAGACTGGGATTTTTCTGGTCTTGAAGTTATTTTGGATTAGGTAAATCCTGTTAACCAACTCATTTAAATAATTTTCTCTTTAATTCTTATGATAAAATGGTTGTGACACTTTTTTCAGCTTCATAACTTTGACTTTGTGCACTGACTGGTGTCAGGTAATAACCTTTACACGTAAGGATCCAGGGGGTTAAGTGGTTCATGTAAGATTCACACATAGCCCTCTCTACTTTACTATGCCATACATTCTTGAAGGAAAGTAGAGATGTGATGAAAGGCCTTGTAAGGCCATCTATAGAAGGAAACTGTGGTGTTGAATTAGACTTTGTTCATTCAATCAAAGCATTTGGAATAGGAGGGTACTCCTTTTGCTTGCAAGTTTACCTCAGTTGATGAGCTTTTTACTGTGGCCTGTGCCTGTGCAGTCAGAGAGATGACACTATCCTGGAGTAATCATCATTCCCTACTAGTGAGTATTTACTTACAAATTTTTAAATGAATGGCAGAGCGTGGGTCTTGGGAGCTGGGGAGACTGCATATTTGAGACAAGTTGTGTTACTTAAAGATAACTTACACTCTGAAATACAGTTGACACTTTTTTCTTTTTAATTTTACTTTTTGGCCGTGCCACGCAGCATGTAGGATCTTAGTTCCCTGACCAGGGATTGAACCAGCGCCCCCTGCATTGAAAGCATGGAGTCTTAACCACTGGACCGCCAGGGACAGTTGACACTCCTAAGTACAAATTATGATTATATCCAGCTGCATCAGTTAGTGATGTACGGGAAGTGTTCAGAGAAGTAGACGTTATCTTCCAGTTAAATAGTTAAGGAATGGCCAGATATCTAGATACAGTTAGAATTGGTTAGGGAACAATGAAATCACTTTTAAAAGGAAGAGGTAGGAGGTTTTAAGCTTTACGACTAAGGTTTCAACTAGACAATAAATGAGTCCTTATTGATTGTAGGAATTAGCTTGTAAAATAGCACAGATATTGGTAGTAACTCCTTAATAATTTAAGACTGGTTGACTGATTGTGTCTTCTCCTTCGATGTTTATCAGCAGAGGTTGTATTTGTGTTTCCTTTTCTAGCTTTTAAATCATAACCTTTCAAGTAATAGTCTCTGGAAGAAAAGGGGCCTTCAAAATGACTACAGTTGCTGGCACCAACTTTATGTGGTCTATCCCAAAGTAGTTTTTAAGATCAATGGCCACCGTGAGGTAAGGAACAAAAGAAGCCAAGCCTTCCTTCGTTTAGGAGATTTTTATAATACATATGTGATACTTTTTTCAGAGTTTGTGAATGTTACAAAGGAACTGTGGTTATCAGAGCCCCAGGCATCTGGATCACTGTAGACAAAACCAACCATTCTCTTAGGATAAAATTGACCCTGATATATATGACAGATACAACCTTCAGTTTTTAGAGCAAGCGTATGTAAAGAGCCTTATTTTCTGAGCGGTCTCCTCACTGGATCAACTTCAAATAATTTGTGGTACTCTTTTTCTGTTTTTGGAGGGAAGACATTCATCCTTGTATACATCTGCTGGCATGCATGGCCTTTAGATTTTGACATGGGTCACACGGCATATTTACAGCATATTTGAAGAAGACGTGTTCTCTAATATTCTTAACTAAAGATGGCCTCTTTTGCAAGTGAGAGGTGAGTGATGAGAGCTCTATATTCTGCAAGATGCTTATTTCTAATGGCTGTTTTTGTTTGGTGATAATAGTCTTCTCTGCCTAGAGCTTCCTTGAATTTTTTTTTAAGAGATCTTAATTGTGGAAAATACACTAAGAAAACTTGGGACACAGATATGCATGTAATTGCATGTTGGGTATAAGGTAAGTGTGGGTATTTTGTTATAGATTGCTAATTCAAAGCTTCTGCAGAGTTCCATTGGGGTCATGTACCAGTATACTCAGTTTGCAAACATTCATGGAAGTAAATACTTGATGTCCCTAAGAATTTTTCCTGCATTCCTGCATTTAAATGAATACATGTTTCATCTAAAACATGGTTGGACGACAACTTACTGATTTCCTGTTCACATTTATTAACTGACTCCATAAATATATACACATTGCATAGCAATACATATTTTCAGTGTGGTTTACAGTTTCAATTAGAATTCTGGGACGTTTTAAAACTGAAGTAAGAATTCTGGGATATAATAGTTATACTACCTTAAATAACCTTCATGTTTCTGAGTTATTTGTGGTATTCTGTGCTTATGTGATAGGTAAACTGGACTTGGTGTAAAAGCATGTCAGATGTGACATAGTTCCCTGCCTTCATAGACTCATTGTTACGTAATCATGTAATCCTGTCAAATTTTAAAATCCTGTAATTTTTTCCAACTTCATTGATATCTAAGTGATAAATAACATTGTATAATTTTAAGGTACGCAGCACGATGTCTTGTAATGTGTATATATAGTGAGAAGATTACCGCAGTAAGTTTAGTTAGCACGTCTGTTACCTTACATAGTTATCATTTCTTTTTTTGTGTGTGTGAGAATATTTAAGATCTACCATCTTAGCAGATTTTTAGTATACAATGTAATATTGTTAACTAGTCAACATGCTGTTCATTAGGTCCCTAGAACTTATTCATCTTATAATTGAAAGTTTATTGCCTTTGATCAACATCTCCCTATTTCCCCCACCCCCTAAGACCCTGGAAGCAATCACCATTCTATTCTTCAGATTTTTTAGATTCCACATTATAAGTGAGATCAGAAGTCTTTAATTTTTGTAAACAAAGCTGATGTTTTGTTTTATAGGTCTTTACTGGTAGAGGTAATTTATGGAATTATGTGAAAATGGTAGTACTTGTCTAGAATTCTCAAAATCTTACAAAGATCAGAAACACTTTATTGTATTAATTTCAAATAAAACTTTTACTGATTACAGCACATAGTCCGTTATAAGCCTCTACTGTATCATGAAATTTTCAGATACATGGTTTTCAGTTTATAATACATTGCCAGATTCTGTTGTACTCATCTTTGCATTCTAATTCCCTTGGGACTGGCCATAAATATAATAATTTTCAGTATTTGTATTTTCTTAAAATAAAGCAATGCATGTTATCTTTTTTTTTTTTTTTTTTTTTGTCTTGAACCTTTTTCAGTCATATGCAGTGCCAAAGGAAGAGAGAATCTGTTCACTGAATTTTCTGAAATGTCATTGTGGATTCTACCCAGTAGTGTTGCAACAAGGCTAAAAGTCGTATTAGCTGCCTTTAGGACAGAAACAAACCACTCCTTTTGTGGACCAAACCACAAGGTAAAATAACCTTGTTTAAAGAAAAAAGTAGGAGTGTATTGCAGAGGCCTTGACTAGGTTTATGATGACACAGGACCTTGTCTGAACATGATGATTTCAAAATTTGAGCTTAAAAGGACACTCTGAAATCCAGTCAATGTGCCTCAATAGACTTTTCAGAGGACATTATTCTTGGCAGAAAATGTTGGCTTGACATGTGAAAACTGAATAGCTAGAAATGGCAGGTGTAGTCGTACACTTCGCCAGTTTTTCAAACATCCCTTATTTTCTTTTCATAGATTTTTCTGAGCTAATTATTTTCTCTTTTTTCTTTTTTTTATATACACATATATGTGTGTGTGTGTTTGTGCCCACACACACTGTTCAAAGCAAAAATGGGAGCTCACCCTTGGATCTCAGAAGGCACACAGGTGGCGAGATGGAAACAAAGACATATAAAAAGGAAGCTGCCACCTCTTGGATCAGACATTGAATGACAGAGTTCTAGGTGTCTAAGCGTTGTCCAGAAAGAATATTTATGGGACACATATGAAACGCAATGAATGTGGTAAGTGCCCTTACAGGGATGTTGGTGTTTAAGGAATTTTTTTTTTTTCTTCAGTTGCTTGCAGTTGGTCAGTGCGTTCAGAGCCTATCACAGGGTAAATGTTTAAGAAATATGACATTACTGATTTTTTTAAATGTTATTAGATACTTTACAGTTACTTCTTTTAGTGAAATATCTGAAATTAGAATCTAGGGCTGTCTGATATCTAATTTCATACTCTTAATACTCCGTAGTCTCAGTAGGCAGTTTGACCCTTATCTGGGAATAGCTATTTAGTGTATTACCAGGATGTGTTTCAGAAAAGCTAAATACTTTGTCATGAAGTTTACAATGTATTTATAGGGATACATTTTAGTCACTTTCGTTGGAAAGTGGAAATAAAGTGCTGTTTCAGTTTAGTTATATGGTGAAGGCCTACTAGAAGAGCAGTATTTGAAATCCAGTTATGTTTGTTCTAGATGTGAATGTTAATATACAGCTTCAGGTGTTCACATGGCCAGTCCATCTTTGCCAGCAGTGAATAGGAGCAGTTAGTACAGGGGAGCTGCTGGGTTTTTGCTACAGGATTCTTCATTCAACTTCGCAAATGGTAGATGAAGAAACCTTGTTTCTATGACTTCTGTCCTTCAGTCATAAAAATGACCAATAAACAAAAATTTCTAGGAAGCCGTAGATGTTTTAACAAATATTTCTAAGAGTAGATATGATCTCAGTGAATAGTGTGTTGATTTCCTAGATGTGGTAACTTCTACCTATTACTTATACTTTTAGGGTAAGGTTTATCCAGTTTACATTCTGTTTTAGTCACTGAACTATGCATAACTTGAATTACTTTGCATTTAGGCATATGTATTTTATTTTAAGCATCCACTTCTGGGTCATTTTAAGTGGACCATAAACTGGCAATACCAATAGATTTCCACGTGTCCTGTTTTCTGGGGAAATTTCATCAAATATGTTATAGCTTAGCAGTAAATAAATACTCTGGCCATATTGGTTATTGAAATCTAGTACTGTTTTGTAATGATGGTTCTCTGTAGTGTTAGTGTTATAATGAACTGTCCACTTTACTTATGAAATCTGAAAATTAGTCACTTTAGTTGGGATTCTTCTAGGTTTGTAAGTGGTAAAGAATATAAAATATGAGTCAAAACAGAGTCACTCCCCATGCTATAGCAACTGAAGAATGAACCCAGACTTGAAACAAGGAGACTTCATTTCCATGGCTTGGACTGAATAACATAAGAAATCACAGAGGATTTTTAAAAATTGTGATATGATTACTATGAGAATAAGTTATTGCAGTGATACCAATTTTTCTTTTGTAGGATGGCAGAAAATTCAGGCATTATATTTTTCTAATTATCTTTTGCATAATGTGTAACCCTCTCTAGAGAACTTGGCTAGACACTGGATTTGAATTTTAGACAGGGTGTTTTCTCGACTAAAAGAGTGAATTATGGCCCTAAGTGATGTCAAAGTAACAATACAAATATTCCACCTCCCAAAATCGCTTAAGTCACACCGAAGAAGAAACTTTTATAAAAGCCTTGAGTTACTGAATAATATTTTTGTTTGTCTAAGATTATAACATGACAAGTTTTGGAAAAATGATTACAAGAATTTGCATAGATAGGAGAATGAAACATTAATGGTTCACTAGAGGAGTTGGTGTCATTATGACTGTTCTTTTTCCAAGGCCTATCATAAAAGTTGGCATCTAGTAGGTTTTCGATGGATAGTAAGTTTTGTTACATTGTTGTCTTAATTACTGGTAGAATCAACATGTGAATGAACAAGAGGTACAAGAAATTTGCCTTATAGTATAGGCAAAATTTGGCTTCCCATTTAACCTTTATTTTCTGATTTTTTTTTTTTTTTTGTAAGGGTTGAGTCAAGAAACAAGGAAGTTTATTGTGCCACAGCCTGGAAGCAGGGAATTGGGTGGTACTTTCTCCCCCGCCCCACTGCCTGCGCTGTGTGGCTTATGGGATCTTAGTTCCCAGACCAGGGATTGAAACCAGGCCCTCAGTAGTGAAAGTGTGGAGTCCTAATCACTGGACCGCCAGGGAATTCCCTGGATGGTACTGCCTTCAACTCACTTATGTGAGAGTGCCAAATTTTGATTTGGGGCTTTGCTGGAAAGAGAAATTGTTGTCTCTTCTTACAAGACACCTTTCCCTGTTTAGTCTAGCTCACTGGAGAATAAATCTTCATGTACAGAAACAAAAGGCATGTCTTTATTTGAATTTATTTCTAGAGCATACCTCTTAGAAATCAAGAGGTCATAGTTGTTGAGGCATATACAACAGAGTTTACTTATTAGTGGCTAACAGAGTACTTGACCACATAAAAGTATGTGAAAATTCATCTGTGATATTATTTAGGTTGGAAAAATATATTGATTATTTATTCTCTTGGGTTTTATAATGCACCTTAAACATTGTACTACAATTCATTGTAAAAGAAAAGACTTTGAATACTTGTTTTTGAAATGACAAACACATGTACAGATAATTCAAAGAAAGTAATGGCAAATAAATGGGAAATATCTCAAATTAATTCATAAATCCTTTTAAAATCATCGTGTAATATATATTTCACTATCAATTTTACAGAGATTTGAAACATGATGTCAACTAGAAGGTGATTGGCTATCATTCATGGACATGAATGGAGCCTAAGAAGGATGGACAAAGGATTTCATCCAGAAACTTAGAATCTTTTTTGTACAATAGATACTCCAATATATATGGCTGTTTTGGAGCTACCTTTCATATTGAAACTTCTAACTGGTCCCCTTACTTCTAGCTTCAGATTCTCTAATTGATCTGTCTGCCATAACAGTCTTTGGGAAAGATGACGAAACCACATCATGTCCTTCCTAAATCTGCAGTTGACATGTTTTAAAAGTGTTAGAAATAAGCAATAATCAGAGAAGAGGACAAAGATTATGTAAACTGATAATATTTAGAACATCTTTTGCCACTGTCAAAACTGGAAATTTTCCAGTTCTAGTGGCTGAACATTTGGATTCATAAAATTCAGACACTCCTTTCCTCTTACCCTTTGGTCCATAAGAATCTCAAGAAATTTGCACAGCAAGATACAATGTGATTGCAACCCAGGATGATTTTAGGGTAGTTTTGCAAACCGTTTTTCTGTTAACATAGATGAACAGATTTTTCTGGAGTATCCTGAGCAATTGTACTTATGAACTGCTACGGAAGTCTACACCTCACACCAATTTAAGGGGTTTTTGGCCAGGGCTCTCCTGTAGAGACATTTTCTAGATCTTTTAATCTGTATTGATTTGCCTGATCCAACAGCATCAGGACAGCATCTCTCATTCCAGGTTTCTCCCCAAGATTCAAGTGTGTGAAGGGTATCTACTGAATTGAAAATTATTTCAGCTGGGTAAAACTTGAAGTATTGGCTAGTCTGTACAAACTCAAGTGAACATAAGCTAACCCTGTAAGAATATGTGGATAGGAAGGGAAGGACAACAGATCTTGAGTTTAGCTGGAAGCTTCACCAGCTCTAAAATTACAGACAAAATAGAAATTTATACTGGCCTGTACTTCATCGTGGCTCTTGTATATTTGCATTTCATTGGCAGTCTTTGGATTGGTGGGGTGGAATATTTTCCTTGCCATGGAATATCAACTTGCCTTCAAAAGTTACCAGTAAAAAGCCCTGTATATGTGGCATTTGTATGAATACGTGATAAACCTTATTTTCCCCCACGGCATTTTAAAACAACTTGAAATCTAATCCTATTAACTAATTAACTAGATATATGTACCTTATGAATTTATTTAAATACTTAGAAAAATTGTGTTTGGGTAATGGTATTGAAATTAAAATACCCAGTGAATGATGAATATGTGTGAACTGTTCATTGAATGTTAGGAGATGAAGAGAATGAAATTCAACATGTAATAGTTTATTGTATTGTATTCTTTCTTTGTTTAATCTTTTGGAATCTAATACTCAAGTACAGAGGCCTACATTTATAAACAAATCTATTATTTTTAGATACTTTTTAAGATGAATGTTGTAATAATACAGCTTGTTTCCTAAGGAAGTTTCTAAAAACATGTTTGGTAAAATTGTCTTCTGGAAAAGACTTAAGAAAGGGATTCTGAGGACATTTTGTAAGCTATACACAATTCTGTATTATTTATGGATAGCAGAAAAGAGAAGGACATGGGAATGTTTAATATATCAATCATAAAAGCAAAGGAAGGCACTAATTACTATTTATATGCATTTTGAGAATACTGTGTATGAAATAACCAAATATAATTGCTTTGTGATATTTCTTAATGTATTGCAAATGCTAACAAAGAGTTTGCTAATATATGTAGAAGAATTATTTTTAATACATGATTATAGAAATAAGGATTGTTAGAATAACTCTGAATGATGTACGTTTGAAATCATTTGATTGGATTATTGTGGTGGGTTTTTTTGGGGAGGGGGATTGTTCTGTATACAGTTGTTACCTAAGAAATTTTATTAAGGGTGCTCTATCTGGTTGTAGATGTTACCCTGTAAATGATTTTTATGTTACAATTTGTATGGTATGAGATTGCCTTATCATGATGGAATTTTTGCACAGGAGAAGAGCCTCTATGAACACTTGTATGATCAGGGTTCAGTGGGTGTTTTTTATTGCTTTGTATATAATAGAAAGACTACTGTGCTGTACCATCCTATCAGGCATAGAGGTGGGTGACATTTTGGGCACTTCAGTTACTAGAATATAATGTTGGTTACTGAGGAATTTCTAGACCGCTTTGTATTAGGTAAATAAAAGCTGAATTTAGGAGATAGAGAATTAGGGGGTTTTGGAGGGTTGTGTGTTTATATGCATATGCACAGAGACAGTTCTTAAACAGCATCCAGGCTTTACTCCATGCTCAGATATGTTGGGCATCTACATATATTTTATGAATATTCTAATATTAAACACAGGTAGAATTTTTTTCGTTTTGCCAGTGGAATTGCCTATCAGTATTCACTTCTGGTAGAAATTGTTAAACAGTTTGTTATAAACAGTGTTATAATGTTTAACCTCTAATTTTCTTTTTCTTTTTTTAACCTCTAATTTTCTACATGTATAAACATCATTGTAAATACATACCAACCTAATAGGATAGAAATATTTTTGTTTGCCAAAAAAAAATGTTCCATTTAGCCTCTCATTGTGTTCATTGGATCACTAGACTCAATTTTTAGGTTGTGAGAAATACATTGTGTAGTATTTAATATAAATATATCATTGTTTTATGACAGGATTCATCATGGTGAAAACGTCACTGGACTGCCTTGATAGTTTTCAGATATATTTGTGTACAAATAGAACACAGCTCTTTGTATATCTTAAAGAAAGCTCCACATGTGGTAAAATAGCATAGGTTAAAAATGTTTTCATTTGTGAGTAGAATTTGACTTTTAATGAAAATAGTGAATTGTTGTTTTAAAGTACTTATTTCTAGTTGTATAGGCAATTTGTAAATTTTTATGGATGATGTTAGTGATGGTGTATCACACCTGAGTTCATTAAATAGTGGGCTGACCAAAGGAATGTTTTTGTATTATGTGAATATAATAGACACCATTATTGCATGTTTTTTAGGCATATTAGCTATAATTTTTGCATATTTTGTAAAATATTAACTATATAGAGTGAAAATTTTTGCTAATTGTCAGCTTATCTTAGCGAATAATTGGGCCGCTAAAGGGGTGTTTTTATAGATGGTTGTTAATAAAATAGTTAGAATGTATAATAGTTTTGCTTTAAACTTTTAGTCCTTGATTTATAGGGATTTCTTAACATATACATATGTATACATATACACACACATGAATACATGCACACATGTGTTTTATAAAACTAGTGATATTAAAAGTCATAGAATGGAATTATTTTTTGGCCTAAACAATTACCATTTGGCCTTGAGGGCAGATGATATAGGAAGTTTTAGTTTATAAACATTATTTAGTTGCTGGAGGATACTGTGAGGCTGCTAGATATGTGGTAAACAAATGTTGGTTTTGTTTTTTTTTTTAAATAACATCTGCCTAGGATTTGCTGAGTAGGCATATATTTTGTGAGTACCAAACTGATAGACAAAGGTGAAAACACTGTTTTGGTAAATTGAATTGCTAAACCATGTCTATTTGGGATATATTTGGTTGCTCCGGATTGTATTATTACTTTCTTTTCTGTATGGAAGATACATGTTATTTCATGAAATAATTTTGGATATATAATATCTGTCAATTTTGGAAATACCTTTTCACTTAAATGTTAAAGTTATAATCATTGATCATAGATAGAGTGAGCATCTTCATGAATTAGGCTTGACTTTTGAGGGTTTTTTGTTTTTATGTTCTTGAGGTTTTGTAATTAGACATTCTTTGTTTAAAGTGTAGAAATCATTGCCATTCATATTTTTAAGTACGTAAACTTGTACAGTTTTTCTTACTCCAATCAAATTTTGGAGTTTTAAATGTTGGGACAGAGCAGGGAAGCATTTGACTGCTGTGTGTTGAACAGACAAGCTCTTCTATAACAACTTCCTAGGTATTTAGAACTCCGTCTCCATACACACACATACACACAATTAATATATTAATGTTGAACTAATGGTGAAAAATATCTATTACCAATAGAAGTGTTACATGACCCCTATGTGTTTATACTTGGTCTGTATGGGAGGGGGGAATTATTAGGTAGTTGTGTGCATGTGATCAGATGTTTGTTTTTTATACCGTATAATTCAATAGATGTGCAGAAATTTCTGTCATAGTTTTGAACGTATATTTACCTAAAATTAATAGCACAAGCTTTTTTATTCTTGTAGAATGAAATGGTACTTAGCTGAGTGACATTTAGACTTCTGTGTATGTAATTACATTACAAACACATGTTCTTTCTAGATATAGACATTTCTGATATACATATAATTTTACCTCTTTGTGGGACATGTAGGTATAACTTATCTTCCCAGATGTGCTGAGGTTCATGATGAAATTCACTCTTCTAAAGAACATTTTATAGAAATGTTTCTGTTCATTTGTTACATGGCAATAACCAAGACAATTTTGTAAGTAAGGGACAAGAGAAATAATTTAGTTTTAAACATCTGGTATTTCTAGATGTACTGAGAGTCTCAAAAAGTATAATTTTGTAAAAACTTTCATTGTAAATGTGTTACTATTGATACTGTTGTCTTTTAAAATCAACATGGCAATGAAGTTGACAAACAGGCTCTTGGAGCTATGCAAAATTTATCATATTAGTTCGGTTGTTAAGAGGAAATGTTGACAAGATTATGCATTTACCCTGTTCTCATATAGAAGAAGAATTTGCCATTGTATCAAGTATGTATATTTAAAACTTACACCATGTAAATTCACTTGGTACTTCTGGATGTACCGAGATTCCTGATATAGTTCATTTATATTATTATTTTTTATTAAGACTTCTTATTAAGGGCAGTTTTAAGGTCATAGAAAAATTGAGGGGAAGGCACAGAGATTTCCCATATGTCCCCTGCCCCAACACGTGCATAATTCCTCCCCCATTATCAACCCAGCACGTGTATAATCCACGGCTATTATCACATTCCCCCATCAGAGTGGTACATTTGTTATAATTCATAAGCCCATATTGACACATCATAAGTCACCCAATGTCAGTAGTTTATATTATGGTTAACTCGTGGTGTTGTACATTCTTTGGGTTTAGGCAAGCATATAATGACGTATTCATTGTCATCATATTTTAATGGCCCTAGAAATCCTCTTTGCTCCAACTACTCATCCCTTCCCTTGTATTTCTTTTTTTTACTTTGTTTTCTTTTTTTTCCCTTAATATTCAAATTAATAAATGACTTGGTCAGATTTTATACTACCTCCTGGAACTATACACAGTTCTGTATGTGTTCCCTTGGTTGCATGACAATATTCAAGACAACTTTGTAAATAGGCAGATACCAGTTTTTAATTTTTATCATCTAGAATTTCTAGATGTATAGAGTCTCACAAAGTATAATTTTGTAAATAATTCACTGTAAAGTTTCATTGTTTTCTTATGTCTCAGCAGTGAAATTGATGGAACTGTGGATTTCTTGAGCTATATACATATTTCGGGATCTGTTGAGTTATGGGAAAGCAAAAGTTAAAAGGGTATTTTTAACTTTTGCATTCTCATCTAAAAGAAAATTTTGCATTTTAATCATTGTTTAGTGCTTGGATTTTTATACATTAAAAAAGCCAAGTCATAATTTGTAGTTGTGTTGCTGATAGAGCATTACGTATTTTAATCAGGAGATTTTATTCTCTTTGAATTATACAGTTTTGTGTTTAATTGGACTGCATGACAACATTCAAGACAACCTTGTAAATAACAGTAAATTTATCATTTAAAAATTAGTTTTTCTAGATGCATGGAATTTCACGAAGTACAAATTTGTAAATAGCTCATTGTAAAGTATCATGAGGTGGCTTCTATAAATGTTTTAGCAGTGTAATAGGTAACTAGTAATTGGCCTTTTAGGGCTTTGTAACATTTTGGTGTTTATGTAGTGGGTTTTGGGGGATAGGGGTACACAGATTGTCTCCATATCTTCAGATTTTTAGGTTCTCATGTTATAAGAAAAGATTAGATTGTATACTTTTAACAAGCAAAGAAAAATGCCCATGGGATTTATTTTCATCTTTAGGAAGAAAAAGGAAGACATGAGAAGGGAATTGTCATTTTAAACTGCAGGTATATTCATAGTTATATAACATTGCTGAAGTAATGGTTATTTTGCTATGCTATGTAAACCTACTGTTTGCAAATTTATATATGTATATGCATGCATATTATAAATGTATATACATGTACATATGTAAAATTAGTTTTAGGGGTATAGATATGATAGTGTTCTTTCTCATTTACTAGATTATAGCTTTACTTTTTTTTTAATGGAAATAGTATTTCAATTGTAAGCTTAAACGTGTAGAAGCCCACTTCATGTTATATCTAAATGAATGTTAATTTTTATATAAAATGTTTAAGCATTTTATATAATGCTTAAAAATGTTTAAGCATTTTATATAAAATACTGTGGATATGTTTTTTTAATGTTTACATATATACATCTGTATGAGAACAGAATTTCCATGATTATGAATATTTTATTTTTCTAAGAGCTTTTGAAAATTTTCTGGAGAGCAGTTAATTTGTATGTTATAATCAGTAACCAATGTCAAAAGTATTCTCAGTTGCCTATAATGTAAATAACGGAAATTTCTTAGAATCCTATCCATTATTATCAAAGTGTAATCAGTACACCTTTTTGAACAACAGTTTGGCAATGACAATTGAAATTTGAATGTGAAAAATTGTTGAAATGATATAATCTGTTGACGGAATTTTATATATTCCTACTCAAATCCATAAAGAAGAAAGTATGTTATAGATCAAGTATAACAAATAATTTGAATGTATGAAATACACATCATCAACAATTCTAATGATAGCTAATTCATATGGATATTATTCAAACATTGAAAAAGTATTCTGATATTGAAGGATGTTAAGTTGATTTTTTAAATTGTCATTTTTGTACAAATATCAACTAAGTGTGTGTGCTGAGGTGTGTCCATATGCCTCCGGTTTTTCTATTTGAAATATTAATGGTTACTGTTCCTTGGGAATGGGATTATTCAGACATGATAATGGAGTTAAGTAATGCTTACTCATTAGTGTTAACTACAATAGTGATTATTTTGGCATTCTTTTTGAACTTTTTGTACATGTGTAAGTTAAATACTAAAACATTGTTTATATATTTGTGTATTGCTACATGAAAATCTAAAATGCAAATGTGAATTATTGAATAGAAAGTTGTCTGGAAAAACATGGCAAAATTTTAACATTACTGTGTAAAAAGATCAGAAAAGAAGGGACTGCTGCCACTTTCTGCCTTTAAAACTTTAAAGGTATTTCAGAAGCAACATTTAAACAGCAGAGGAAATTTTAAAGATACAACCAATTTGTGCCTGTCTTCATCGTTACCTATTGACATCTCGGGAGTGTTGGGCTGTTGTATCCAGCTTTGTATTCCCAGTGACTGTTATGAATAGTTTTTGAGTGATCGTGAAGAGCGTGTGACTTAGATAATAGTGCTAGTGCGACAAGGAGTTTTACACAGTGAAACAGAGTATTGGACTATCCACGGAAAGAAGGGAGAAGATGGCATTTGAGGTAGGTGCTAAACAATTATATTTGGGCGCTTCCCTGGTGGTGCAGTGGTTGAGAGTCCGCCTGCCGATGCAGGGGACACGGGTTCATGCCCCGGTCCGGGAAGATCCCACATGCCGCGGAGCGGCTAGGCCCGTGAGCCATGGCCGCTGAGCCTGTGCATCCGGAGCTTGTGCTCCACAACGGGAGAGGCCACAACAGTGAGAGCTCACGTACAGCAAAAAGCAAAAACAATTATATTTGGGTTGACAAACACAAAGGGTAATTTTATAAGGCAGTGCCATATTTGTGGCATATTGTAAGGGGGAGGAATCTCTTGGGATAAACTCGAATTACTCTTAGTAATGGGCATAATTGGAGAACGGATTGTTTTCTTTTATGGTAGTTGAGTCTCTCAGAAGGATTTCAAATAGGTCTTTATGGCTTTTTAGATTATTCAGAATTGGCATGAAAAATGTTTCAGTAGTCTCAATGTTTGTGCTACAGGTACTCTGAAAAGGTGAAAAAGTAAGAAAAGTCTCTTTGGGCAGTCATATTTGCTAGTTTAATTATTTCCATTCACTATTCCTGTCAGTTCTAAAGTCAAATATTGTATACTTGCTTCTCAGGTGAACGTGATGAAAGAAAGGCATAACATGCAGATAACCTGAGAATGTCTGACATCATCAGGAACATTCTTCCTGTGAAGTTCCTTAATTTATAAATCTGAACTGTAAACCACAGGTAAGAAGGTTCTGGATCAAGAAATACTGTATTAGGATGAGATTTTGGCTAGGTTCAAGAAAATAACACTGGGGGCAGACTTTGTTCTTGAGTACCTTTGAGTTACAAACATTCCTGAGAATAAATAAACCAGTTATTTTAAAGTACAGTTTTATAAATATGGAATCCATGAATAATGTAGGTACGTATGCCTTCCTTCAATTAATTTACTTATGACGAAAGATGACAACTAATATTATAAAGGAAATGATCAATATTTTAATAATTATAAATTAGAGAATAGACCAACTATTTTTGCATGTGTAGTTTTGTGGTGTGAAAAAGAGAAGTTCATGGCAACCTAAAAAAGATACTGATATAGAAGAGTAGTAGTAATGAAGTCATGTTGAAGTTGGAGAGTTGAATCAGCTATAGGATTGATTAATGAGGAACTGTTACTAAGCCTTAACTGAAATTGTAACAAAGTTCAACATGAGCCTCCATTTACCTGCTACTTCAGTGTTTGGTCAGAATGCTATGTATTTTACCTTATAATGTTTCTTGTTTTTCCCTATAGGGAGATGATAGTTCCAAGAAAAGACACTTTTGCCATCTTTGTTTTTAATCTCAATAATTGGTACCATGAGACCTGTTGCAGTATTCTTCTTTTCAAGCATTCGTCACTCCCATCCATCCCTGGGCCCAGGAGAACCCCTTGGCGATGATTGTGTAAGGACACTTTGAGTTCTCATTTGATTCAGGGAGGGACACTTTGGTTAGACAGGAATTGATTATTCTGCTTTTCTTAAGCTTGATGGATTTTTGGTGGCAGCTAGTGGATATTGTTCAGGGTAACGTATGAGTAACAAATTATCCTAAAACTTAGTTATGGGTAATACATTATTGTGTTATTTCCATGGCTACTGTGAGTGAAAATTTCTGACAGTGCTAGAATGTCTGTGGGATCAATTGGGAAGGCCCAATCGAATAATTGAGAGTGATTCAGACCACTGGAGTCTTCTGGATACTTTTTCACTCACGTCTGGCACTGGTTTTAGATGACTTGGAAGGTTGGGCTTAGCTGAGGCTTTAAACTAGAGTACCTTCGCACAGCCGGGTTCCCATATGAATCATAAAAATAAGTGTAAGAAGAGAGCCTTGTAAAAGTGGCATGGCCTTTCTGAACTAGTTTCAGAAGTCATGTAGCATCTTTTATGCCATATTCTGTTGGCTAATGGTGCCATATGGCCAACCAAAGTTCCATAGCATGGTGGGATAGTGCCAAGGTGACTGCAGACCCAGACAGCTTGTAAAACCAGATGAAAGAAGGCACAGTAGGTAAGAGCTACAAATGTGGTGCTTCAGTAGTTTTTGTTTTGTTTTCTTTTTGGGGGGGTGGTCCTTGATTTTCAGAATTTCACTTCTC
The DNA here is from genome assembly GCF_008692025.1 of Phocoena sinus. Classification (NCBI taxonomy): domain Eukaryota; kingdom Metazoa; phylum Chordata; class Mammalia; order Artiodactyla; family Phocoenidae; genus Phocoena; species Phocoena sinus. Next base: position 55,416,008 of record NC_045764.1, on the reverse strand, counting down.
TCACACTCAGAATCCCTTGCAGATAATTTCCAACAAACGTCTTATTCATTGCCTGGCATAAAATAAAGTCTTACTGAATTGTTTAGTGATTTGGGGAGTAAATTAGGCAAAAGATAAGAAGTTAAAAGTTCATGGTTTTTGGATTAAGTCAGTTTGGGGAATGCAAAAGGGAAAAGGCCCAGGGTGCAATATGTTGATACCAAAAGGTACAATCTTAGAACTACAAAAGCTATGGAACTGTTAAAAAAAGAATGAGTGGGGACAATTGTTGATGAAATCAATAATGTTATAACACATACTGAATCCCTGCTCTTAACACACCAGGAGTTTTTCCCTTCATTTTTTACTATACCCCACAGGAAGGTTAATAATTCATGGGATGTGCTGTGAAGAGTGAATGCTGACAAATTCCTTAGACATTCTTTCTCATAGACCCTCATTGCCTACCTCCTGTCCATGGGATAACCTTGAAAGTGGAAGTTTTAATCATAAAATGTTTATTTTTTCCTCAGGATAAATCATAGCTAAATAGAAGATTAATGGTTTTTTGGGAGGTACCTACTCAGGAATTTTGATGGACCCTGGAATAATGAATGGGTCAGGAGCCAAATCTTTTCCTAAGTTCCGTTTTAGTCTCTATATCTTTAATATAGTTACTGTTTTTCTTGTCAAATGGACTAAGCTCCTTGGTTATTTTCATTGCAGTATTTAAGCATTGTTATATTTCTTGTACAGAAATGTATGTAGATTTCATGATATCATGAATGAGTGATCTGGAGATAGAAGAAACCACACATAGTAAAAAAGAAATACAGACAACATGAAGAGAAAGTTTGAAGGATCAGTCCATTTAGCAAGATGTAAGAAGAACTCCCAATATCCGGCTTTCTCATTGTTAGAAAATTCCAAAATGAATTTTGATCCACCTGTTATTTCTTCATAATAGAATAGCTGTTGCATCATGAAGTATGCTACTAAAGTTTTCCCATTTTTTTCCCCAATGTGTCCTCTCAGGTGATGTCTGAATAGGAAAAACTGATGCCATTGCTTCTGCCACCATCTTCAGTAAAACCAAAGACAGTCTTCATAATGTATAGAGATTCCTCATTGATATGTTGCAATGGACACTCCCTGTAGATCACAAAAACAGTCTGAGAAGGCTGAAGTTTCAAAGTGACCTAAAGGGTGATATTGGAGAGAACTGTAACCAGGCATGTTGACTGTTTTCATTGTTGCCATTGGACTAAATCTCAGGAGCTTGAATGATGGAGGCATTATTACACAGAGAAGCTCAGGATGGTATAATTTCAAGGCTTCATTACAGTGCTCCCATAAGTATTAGGTGCACATTTTTAAAATTTTCATTTATCACAGGGAAATTGAAAATTGACTCATAAAAAATCATCTTTTTCAAGATTTCAAAGGACATGGAAATTTGTGAAGTATAATATTTTACTTCTTAAATGCCTTTTTTCCTCTTCTAATTCTGCCGCCTCTGTCTGTGTTATCTACTATTAATGAAATTTTGTGCACATCCTTTTGGTTGTGTTATCTACTATTAATGAAATTTTGTGCACATCCTTTTGGGTGTATTGATAAATTAATATGCAAGTTATTTTTTGGGTGATCTATATACTAGCTACAGATTTTCTACACAGTAAACATGGTTTATATATAAATTGTAAATTTATCCAACTAATTTGTTGAAATAATTCCAGTGAATTGGAACTGCTAGGACTAAGGGTATCCAAAATTTATAGTTTTGAGTCCAAACTAGTTTTCCCTACAATACAGACAGGACCTCATCAATCTTGTTCCCCAGTGTTTATGTGGGTATATTTCCTAAAACTGTACCAATGTTACATTTTTAATCTTTGGTAATATGGTATTACAAAGAAATTGCTTTTCTTCTGTTACTGTTCAGCTCTGTCATCTTCATATATGCTTAATCCTTACTAGTCATTTGTGTTATTTCAGTTTCTTCTGTTTTTTTTTTCCATTCCATTGATATATCAATGTCTTTGTTACTGGTTTCTGAGAACTCATTTTTTATTAAGGATGTTAACCATTTGTCATGCAGTGCAAATGAAGTACCATATTTTATTGCTATCAATTTACTATGGTGTTTTGTATTTTGGTTGTGTATTAAAATATAATCATGTACTTTATGCCTTTTGAGTTTTGTGTTTTTCTTAAAAAAACACGTTTGTATTAGTATCACTTCTTGGTCTGTATTTTCTTTTTTGCATCAAATATTTTGTCATGTTATTTCTCTTTCCATTAATCATTACTGTAGTTTTAAAGCATTACATATACAAATTACTCACCTTAACCTAAGTAGTTACTACTTATTTTTAATTCTACCATAATCATATAGAACTTCTGACATATAATTGACTGCATTTCTATTTATTGGTTTGCCTTACCTTCTATTGATACTTTAAAATTACTGTTGAGTCTTATCTATTCCATTGAGTTCTATCTCATTTCTCTTCTCTTTCAGAATATTCCCTGTCTGTACTTGCATTTTTTTCTCTCAATTGACGCTTAAAATTACTTTGCAAGTTGGAAAAAATAATGCAGTTTTTATTTCATTTGCAACAAATTTAATAGATTAATTAGGAGAGAATAGATCTCTTTAAAATTGAGTCTTCCTATCAAACAGCAAGGTATGTCTTTCTATTTTTTTATCAAATTGTTATGTTGGGATACTGCTAGTTTAATTTTTTTAAGTTCATTCCCAAACATTTCATAGTTTTCTTAATGTAATGATGGGGATTGTACACCTAGCTTATTTTCATATTGATATAGGAAAGCCATTTGTATACTTTTTAAATGCAGTTTCATCGAAATTCCAAAATTATGTTTTTTTTTCACAATTTGTAAGTACTTATGGGTCATTTCAGGAATTTTCCTCTCTTTAATTAAGGATTTTTCACCAGATTTGGTAACAGGTTTAATAAAATGTCTCGTGTTTTACAGTTGATACATTTGCCATTATAATTACTGATTAGGCTAAAAATTGAATTTTTCTAAAAATGAACATTTTTTATCCAGTGAATATGTGAACTAAATTTTGTTTTTCGGTTACATTCTCCCCTATTATAGTCATTATAATTTTAATTGCACTTTCTGAAAAGATAATCCTAAAAAAAGAGCTTTATTTTGTTCTGTTTTTGTTGGAGTTTTATATTTGGTTTATTGGGTATATCAAAACTGTTATGACTATTTTTTTCATGAAGTAGACTGAAAACAAATACTAGCATTATTTCATTTTTAATTCTATTTTGATATAACCTTATACCTACAAAAATGTAGCAAAAGTAGTACATAGGTTTCTTTTGTTGTTGTTCATTTGGGTTTTTAATATTTCCCAGCTTCTTATATTAACATATTACCTATGCAGGATACAATTATCTAAAACAGGAGACTTCTATTGATGTACTACTATTAACTGATTGTTTTATACATCCAAAGTGAGATCCAACATTACATATAGTTGTCAAAGTCTCCTTTTCATGATTTTGACACTCAAAGAATCTACAAATATTTCAACTATGAATGTCTCTCAGTATAGGTTTGTTTGATTTTTTTCTTTGAGGTTATATACTTTTGGCAAGAATACTACAGAAATGTTGTAGTTCTCAGTTCATCACTAGGGATCACATAACGTTGACAGTGCCTTATGACTAGCAATGTTACTTTGCTTACTTGGTGTTGTAGTTAATAAGTATCTTTTGGGAAAGATACTGCAAGTACTGTTTCTTATCATACTTGCATATGCTAATTTTAGCATTTATTGAGGTTTCCTGTCAAATCATGATTTTAAAAAAATTCTGTCAATCCCACATTTTATTAATTGGAGTGGTCCAATTATTTGGAACTGTCCATTCTTCTCCAGTTTTTCAGTTATTCATTTCAATGTAGACTCATGGATATTTTCTTTATCCTATGATGGATATCCACTACATTACTCAGTTTTTTAAAAAAAATTTTAAGTTATCCCACATTTGGCCTCTGTGTCTTTTTAACGTGTCCCTATCCTTTCTCGAGCACTTACTTTCTGGCCATGTAACAGTGCCCAGGTTCATTTTGTTCTTATCTTGCTCTAGCCATTTCTCCTAGGATCCCTGGTTCCTTATGGGAAATAGTATTTGGGAAGCAAGATATGTATCAAAAGTTCAGTTTTCTTTTTATGGCTGAATAATATTCTATTCTGTGTATATACCACATTTTATATGTTGATGAACACTTGGGTGTTTCCAGTTTTTGACTTTGAATAATATGGCTAGTGGCTATCCACATTGAAGAGGGACACTATGAACATTGGTGTACAAATGTCTAAGTCTCTGTTTTCATATCCTTTGGGTATATACTTAGGAGTAAAATTGCTAGGAGTGATGGCAATTCCATGTTTAGTGTTTTGAGGAACTATCTTAGTTTTTGTTATGAAAAGTTTCAAAGACAAATGAGAGCAAAGTAAACTTTCATGTATGTAGGAACTAGATATTTTGCCATATTTTGAAAATTAAGAAATACAGTAATATTTCAGTCCTGAATTTGTATATGTACAGATCACATTTTTAAATAACTACAATGTTATAGCCCTAGTTCTATTAACTAGAACCCCTTAATATATTTTAAAATAAATCCTTATGTAAATTTGTTAGTTGTTCCAAAGATGTCTATGATAGTTGAAAGAAATCTGAATCCAAGCTGGGACCATACATTTTTATCTAGGCCATTTTTATATTAGTTTTGGCAAATTTATTATCAATATTCAACCTCGTTATTTTGATATGACATTTCCCTTGCTTTTTTATATGTGTGTTAAACACTTTTAAGATTTGATCTTTTGTAATTTATTTCATTTGGGAGGAATTTAATTTTCATGTTTGTTATATTCTTATATACACTATATTTTAGTGTACTGAATGCATTTTGGTGAGCTAATTGGTTTAGGTTATTTCTACCTTGAGATTTTCTCTCTCTCTATCTGTCTCTATCTCATTCTCTTTCCCACATACATATACTTGTATATATTTATAGACTATGTAAATACCTTTATAAATTATATATATATATACACATATAGATCATAACAGAAGTACAGCCCATATTTGTAGCTGTGTTAGGGGTGCTAGGAAAGATGCATATTCTCCAGTGTAGAGTTCTATAAGTGATTGTTACCATGGTTAACTGTAAACTTGTTAGAGATCTGTGTCTCTATCATTCTATTAGAGATCATTTTAGTCTTACTAAATTGACTTGCTGTTGATTTCCTGACCTTAATTTTCTTTTTGTTTCATTTCATGTAGAATATTTGATCATGCTTTCAATCTTCCATGAGCTCTTAGCTCATGGAATGTCTTAAAATATGTCCCAAATAGAATCTGATAATGCATCTTCCATTTTCCCATCTTCTCATTCAAGAAATAACAACTAAGATCTAGTTTTCTTTTATTTCTTCTGAATGTACTTTGTTACCTCAAGATTTGGGGACACCAGTCCTTTTAAGACATACCATCATGCTGCCTCTTGAAAAATATAAAATGTAGTGGGCTTCCCTGGTGGTGCAGTTGTTGAGAGTCCACTTGCCGATGAAGGGGACACGGGTTCGTGCCCCGGTGCGGGAAGATCCCACATGCCACGGAGCGGCTGGGCCCGTGAGCCATGGCCGCTGAGCCTGCGCGTCCGGAGCCTGTGCTCCGCAACGGGAGAGGCCACAACAGTGGGAGGCCCGCGTACCGCAAAAAAAAAAAAAAAAAATATATAAAATGTAATCATTCCATATAGTATATCACAGCAGGATACCTAGTCCCACCTATGAAATATTTCTTGATAAAAATTCTCATTTAAACTTCTGTATGTGTTTTTAAAATAGTTGTTGAAGAATTACACATTCCGTCTCCTTTGCTTTGTTAATCTATGGTTCTGCAGCATCCCTTGGTTTTTAATTTTTTTCATGTCATTTCCCTTTGGAGGAAATCAGGCCATTTTCCTTTTAAAACTTGCATTTCTATATTCTGGACATGGTAGATGGCATGCTACCTATGGTGGTATTGGATATTTTCCTCAATTTTATATGGTATTTAGATTTTAAATGCCTTATCAGACTGGTTTTATTCATTCTTTAATCATTTATTTTAGGATTGTTTCCAAATGCATCACATCATAATTCATTATAAGGACATTATCACATCATAATGTTTGTATATCTTTCTACGATGTCAAGAATCACTCAGTATTTAATTTTGGCATCAGCTTTTCACTTAAAAAATCATGGCCTTTATTCACTATTTCATTAATAGTTACACATTTGCTCTAAATAAGTGATAAGAAATTTAATTTAAATAGGAACTTCCTACAACTGTTAAAATTCTTAATTCAAATGGAAACACAGGATGAATCCTTGATTCTTTCCATTTAATTATCAGTTATAGGATAATGAATTTGATGTCCTATCAGTCTCCAAAGATGATTAATATAAATTCATGTACTATAGTCTAAAGACAGAACTGCATAAACTTGAGTATTTAACAGTTGTATTGCTAATATAATAATGTTAGTATGGCAGTTAGGAAACCCATGTGTACATATAGACAAAGGATAATTCTAACTATTCAAATTCGTATTCAATTTATGGAATTCACTTGTACAGCTTGTAGTTAGGATTTTTTTTCTCAGCCTTTATAAAACTTATTTTTATTCTACTCATATATGTATAGCAAATAATACTTGGTTTTTATTTACCTTTTAAATGCTTTTTATTTACCTTTTTGTGTTCCTTTCTCTATTTTACAAAATGTTCTGTTATGTTTCCATTTGGTTACCTTTACTTACTTTCGCTATCTCATTTTGGAAAGATGCACAATGTTTTTTCTTCATTTAGCTCATATACTTTAAAATGGTCTTAAATATATATTTAACTTTCAAAGAATTTGTGAATGTGTTATTTTTGACATTTTTTCGCTTGAAGGTTGAAGACAGTAAATGTTCTGTCTTACTGTTCATGGGGATAAGGAGATGATTTGCACTGATCCTGTATACAGACAGATATGTGAGGTCTCCATGTGTGCCAGAGATACATGAACTTAAAGTTATCAGTAACTCACTTCCAAGTGTATAGTTACAGAGCAAGGATAACGAAACTGCAATAAAAACTGCGTAATGTAAGGTGTTGAATGTAAGACATAGTAATCACTGTTCCTTAGAAATTTAAAAATTGCACTTGGAAGATACTGTGAGCACCCTTGGTCTTGGGGTTGGAGAATATTTTAAGTAAGTCTTGAGAGATACTCACTTGTCCTTTGTTCTTCCTGGCCCTACTAGGCCTCTGACACAGTGTTCCACTCCTGTTATCCTGCTTAATTATTTCTAAGATAGGCAGTGTGAGAAATACCCTCCAGGGTTGCTGCACAGCTTTCTCTACTCTGAGAGAGAAAGTATAACTCACTCTAAAATGTAGCATAAAAAAATAAATAAATAAAATGTAACATGCCAGTGTTGTTTATTTTGCAAGTGTTTAGATACTTTCCTTGTGTCTTCCTTGATTTCTCATTTGAAGCCATTGTCAGAGAACACACTCTGATTTCAATTACTTTAAATTTGGTTAGATTTGCTTGTTTTGTGGCTTGAGCTGTGGTCTGTCTTGGTAGATGTTCCTTGGGAACATCTGCCACGGTTTCATGGAGCACACTATGGATGTCTACTAGATCCTGTTGGTTGATTATGTTGTTCAGCTTTGTATATCCTTGCTGATTTTCAGGATTGTAGCCTATCAATTGCTCAGAGTGGGCTGTGGAAGTCTCCAACTATAATTGTGGATATGTACTAGCATTTCTGTACTTGTTTGTTACAAGAATCAGTTCATATTACACACATGCTGCATCATGCTCTTCTCACCCAACAATGCCTTGTGAATCTCTTCCAGTCAACCATAATAAAACTAATTCACTGTTTAAAGAAATGTAGCATGCCTGAAATGTGTCATGGGCAGAAGACTTTAATAGATTGCATATCATTCTCCTTCATCTCTTAACCTGTGTTGATCATAGAATCAAGTATTGAAGCAGAGGAGAATATGCCACAAAAGGAGAATATCCTGAAACAATAGGCAGTAACATGGAGTAGAGGTCTTTTCATGCATGAAAAGTAATTGTTTTGTTAATCCAGTGAGACTTTGAAGTTGCTTTGACTTTGACTAATATAGATGGATAAAATGCAGACAAGAATTCAAGGATTGATGGATGAATGCATAGAATGGAGAATTGGATTGATGGTTTAAAACTTGGTTGTAGGAGTGGATAGATGGAAGGGAGGATGTAATGAGATTTTCTACATAATCAAGCTTATGTGGATTTAAGAATTAGTGGGTGAAATAATGCAAGGTTGGATATTTGGAAAGAAAGAAAGCTGGGAGAGATGGATGCTTTACGGAATTTAGGGTACAGTAATGCATGAATGAATGCAAAATTGGCTGTAAGACCAAATGGAAACTAGAATATATATGAGTGGATGGCTGGATGCAAGAATCAGTTAATATTTTGGAAACAAACAGTTGTGTATATGGATTGACGGACTCAATATTCAGTGAAGGTGTAGATAGATACCTAGACATCAGAATTTGAGTGGATTCCAGAATGGAATGTTAGATGCATGGATCATATGCGTGTTTAGATTGTCAGATGCAAGAATGTCTGGCTAGAATAATGGATGAATGTAGGGATCAATGCATATAGATAGATTGATTGCATGAGTGGATAGGGGTATCATTGATGGTTTCAGGGTGGCCTGCTAAGTGGATTGATGCATGGATGGATTGATGCATGGATGGATTGATGCATGGATGGATTGATTCAAGTAGGGATGGTACAATAATTTCATCATTGGGAAGACAGACATAGAATAATAAAATCACATATTTAACGTTGAATGAATTGATGGATGTACTGTTGAGGAATATAGGCTAATTTATTGTTATTTTTAATTTAATATATTTTTGGCTGCGTTGGGTCTTTGTTGCTGCATGCAGGCTTTTCTTTGGTTGCAGTGAGGCAGTGAGTGGGGGCTACTTTTCGTTGTGGTGCACGGGCTTCTCATTGTGGTGGCTTCTCTTGTTGCGGAGCATGGGCTCTAGGCACAGGCTTCATTAGTTGTGGCACACAGGCTTAGCTCCATGGCATGTGGGATCATCCTAGACCAGGGCTCAAACCCATGTCCCCTGCTTAACCACTGTGCTACCAGGGAAGCCCTGTTATTTTTAGAATTAGAGAAGTTTAGTGATTGTATTCAAACAGTTGTGATAGTAAATAAGAAAAAAAAAGAAACCAAAATCCAACTGTAGTGAGTTCACAAGAGTATTTTATCTAATGATGATTTTTTATATTTTAGTAAGTTGGATACTTTTAGGTAATTGATCAAAGAGCCAACTTTACCTTCTGTATATTATGTTGGTCATGATATGTCACAATTTTCCCATATTTCCCACCGTTTTAACTGAGGTGTTATCAACTTAAGAAGTGAGACCTTTTCATGGGTTACTGCCTGACATTTCTGTAATCGATCCAAATATTTGTACTTGTTTATCATTTCTATGGATTTTATTCTTCAAAAGTGCTGGTAAGAATTGGTAATGCCAGTGTATTCTTTGTTCCTTTTTTGATCAGTTTAACGTGAAATCCAATTTATAGTATTTTAAACTCTAAAAACATGAATTCCATAAAACATAAGATTGTCAAATTGTGATGTGATTGCCAATTGGATGCTATAGAAGAGATAAAAAGGCTCTTAAATTTTGATATAGTATTGGTACATAGATCATATAGATTTTGATTTACTACTCTTGTTTCCTCTCACCAGAAAATTTGATATTATCTAGACAGAGGATATAATTTCTGTCTGTACATTCAGTAAGTTTTATTTAAGTATTAAATGTTTTGGAATAAATGCATTAATGGTAGCTGGATAGAGGGAGACAAGGAAGGACATCAGGCAGGTAGGAAAATGTGAAAGGGGTATAAAAAGACATCAGAAAGCAAAACAATTAGAAAGTAGAATTTGCTGTAGATAATGGGGGTCTTAATGATAGAGGTTGAGTTTTATTTCCAGATGTATGAATTGTGGTATTACTAACATTGTCAATGGGTAGGTAAGGTGGGTGGACAGGAGGAGTTAAGGAATATTCCAATATTAGTGTGATGGAAGGAGGTTCTTAACACCCTTTCACTTGATGAGTGAATGAAGATTCTTCAAATATTTTTAAGCTTTTCTTTTTCCTCTCCCTCCTTTTCTCCCTCCCTCCCTTCCGTCCTTCTTTTCTTTCTTTCTTCCTTCCCTTTTTTTCTTTCTTTCATAAGCATCTTTCATACGCAAGGGACCAAAGAGATTTGGGCTGTAGGTAAGAGCATTAAGGCCTATATTCTTATTTTTAAGATAGCCTTTTAGTTATATTGATGATGAATTGATTCTTGTTTGAGTTACTTGACACTATATTTCTTTTTCATCAAATCTGTTATGTGGCCTATGTGATCCTTTGAGTTTAACCCCAGATTTTTGAGTTGTCTCTTGTTAGTGAAAAACACTCAAGTCACGAGTTGAAATACAAAGAGTTTTCGTCCAGTTAATGACCATCAGAAGTTTCACTAGCAGGAAGAATGCGGATATTGTGATAATGGGTTTTGATATTGGAAAGATTTCCATGAAATACTATGGAATTTACAGACCACGTTATTACCTTCTGCTTGTGCCATTGTCTTTTTATTTTATTTTTAACCCTGAACTGGTCTATAAATTAGCACTAAGAAGTTACTTAGGAAATGGTGTTTCAAAGAATGTATGTGTGATTGAATGGCATGGAAATAATTTTGAATAGAAGATGGGTACTGAGATCACAGTAAATGGGCTGAGGAAGGAAAATTATGGTTTCATCATTTTTGTACATAAACCTGGTTTTTGTAGCCTGGAGATATTTAGCGTCAGGATCATGGGAGTTGTTTTCTATCGAGTACCAGTAAAATCTTGACTCAAAGGTGATATCCACCTGTCACGAGGCATAGCTATGTGATAACCTGTTGTTATTTTCATTTGCAGTCTCTCCCTCTGTACTCTTCCAGGTGGTGAACATGTGGACAAGAGGATCATAGATATCTTCTGCAGTGGTTCCATCCACAGCATCACCCAAATGCTGTCATTATTTCCCCCTTTCGGAAGCTTATTGCATCTTTGTATCCCAAAGGGCACAACTTTCATATGTGTCTTCGGGAATAGAAGTGACATGCTTTTGAAAAGTAATTGCCTGGAATGTTGTTAGTATTTCTGTGTGCTCTGAGTATATCTTGTGTTTTTCTTTATTGTTGTATTTACCTTATTACATTTTTTTATCCATGTTTTACTTTACAAATGTGAGATTTGTGTCTGATAAATGTAATTAATGCAACTCCATGGACACCTTGGTCGTGCCCCAGATAATAATCATACTTTCTCATGAGCCCAGTGCCTCCCATGTGCCAGTTCTTGTATCATTTGTAAGATACTTTGTTCCTCATTTGAATCATGAGCCCACAGTTTTTAGAGTGGTCCCAAACAAGAACCTCTTAAAACATTTGCAATACCTGCAACAGGCCATCTTCAGTTTTCCTTTTTATTGAACCTACTAGTTCTCATTCTAGAACAGGATCTGAGTCTGACTGTAGTTGTCATCTTCCCCATACACGAATTTAAGATCTGGATGCCATCAGAACTCTGGTTGTGTAAGGAGAGCCAGACCCTTGCCTTGACATTTTGAGCCATGATGATGCAATCTTGTAGAAAAATGTTGCCATAATTTTCTTGGCTACACTGGCATTTTCTTCTTTGGGATTGGAGTAAAAAACTCATGAGGTTTTCCTTTAATCCACATTACTCTGATTTTCACTTGTTTTCTGTTTAACCTAAGTGGGCTTAATATAGATGGCTGTGTTTACTGGAAGTTCTGTCTACTTCTGGAATGTCAGATGCACTGTCATCAGGGAACTACTAACTGCATTGCCTAACCTGTCTCACTAGACAAGCCTGATACCTAGTGCATTGAAATGGGGCCACCAAGAATGAAGGGTTATTAAACAACCTAAAGCAAATTGTAGTCATTCATCCTTCATCTTCCATTCCTACTTTCCAGGGGTGAGAAGAGTTAACTATTTGTGGTATAGTGGTCAATAATTTGTCTAAGCTTATATAAGTTGAATTTATTTTATAAATATGCCATCATTATGGTATTTGTTGTTTAGCAACTTTATTTTTTTCTTTAATATTTTGCAGACATTTTCCAAACCAATAAATATAGCTTATCTGCAGACTTTCCATTAGCTGGTTTATCTATTTCTCTGTTTGGAAATGCAGGTTAACTATTTGTTTATGTTGCTGCATATAATACTATAATGTATGTAATTTTATATATATAAAATTGGTCTCCTAATTCTATGATAGATTTTTAGATGTGGCATTGTTGGATCAATTCTGCATACTTTAATTTTAGTAGATACTGTGAAATTGCTCCTGAAATGTTTTCTAGGCCAGCACACTTATATGGAGTAATGGCAGTGCTAATTTTCATAAAAACTTGTACATGATGGATGTTATCAGTCCTTTAAGATTTTAGCCAATCTAATAGGTGAAAATAGTAATGGCATATATATGGAGTAATGGCAGTGCTAATTTTCATAAAAACTTGTACATGATGGATGTTATCAATCCTTTAAGATTTTAGCCAATCTAATAGGTGAAAATGGTATTTTTAACTTAAGTATAAACAGTCAGTGGCCATGGATAAAAAGGCCAAATAGTGATGGATTATTTATTTTTTAAAAAAGCAATAGTCCGCGTTTCCTATAATCACAAGAATTGTCAGAGGTAGAAACCATAGACCTCTTCTAAATGCAGTGCTTCTTGGGGGTCCACAAACTTACTCAGCATATCTTATACCAGTGTTTATTATTTTTGATTGTTTATTTTTGAAATTATTTTAGATTTAGAGTTGCAAGGATTATATAGAGAACCCCCATATACTCGTCACCCAGTTTTCTGCATTCCTGTGTTCTTTCTCTTTTACTCCCTCGTCTCTCCCTCCCTCTTTCTTTCATTCTCTCCCTGCCCAATTATTGTTCTTATTTTAAGAATTAATTGTAACTTCCAGATATGTGTCTATAAACCAAAATACTTCATTCACTTTCTAAGAGCCTGAGCATCCTTTTAAATTAACTTGTTACAGTTTTCAAAATTATGAAATTTATCAATAGTACAAATATATTACACTGATATACAGTACATAGGTGTCACCAGTTCTAGTAATGTTCTTCCTGTAATTTTTCCCCCTTTCAGACCCAGAAAAGGATCCTGTTTTGCATTCAAGTGTCACAATTCTTTAGTCCCATTTAATGTGGAACAGTTTCTCATTCATCCTTTGTCTTTGATGACGTTGGTATTCTTGAAAAATAATAGCTCATAGTTTAAAAGATTCCTCAAATTATTAATTGTCTCATATTTCCTCTTGAATAGGTTTAAGTTATTGTATTGGCAAGAATACTTCAAATTGATATGTCTCTACCTCAGTGATTCACATCATATGGCAAGTGATATCACTTTGTCCTATTATTGGTGACATAACTGTGATTGCTTGGTTCAATTGGTATAAAGTTAACATTCCTTTGTAATTAATAAATATTCTGTAGGGAAATCATTTGAAAGTATGTAAATACCCTATTTGTCAACAGACTTTTACACCGTAGTTTTAGCAGTCACAGGTGATTTTTGGCAGAATCAGTGGTGATTTTTCAAACTCTCTGTTACTGGTTTATGTAATGTATATTAGCTGCTGTTCTGCTTTAAGGAGGAGTTTGTATATCATGGCTTGTGAGAAATGGTCAACAAAATATTTTCTAACTGAAAATACTGTGTGAAAGAATGAGATGGTGACCCAAGTACAAAAAAGGGAAAGGGTTATCTAAAAGGTTTAATGAAGTTTATGTCTAAACTAGGGAGTGGAATGTGAGGGGCACGTAGAACTCTTTAAGAGGTAGTTGATAGAGGGAGAAGGGTGTGGTTTTAGTAGTAAGTCCCAACTAGGGAATGCAACAATACCATCATTATTGGCAAGATGTTCAACAGTTTTCTTGGACTGTTATTATTTTGTTATTGCTTTATTAGGTTTTCATAATCCTTTATAGTGTCTGAGATTGATGGTGAATGAACTCCAGCCCTCTGTGGTGCTGCGTATAGATGATACAGACTGATACAGTGGTTATGTTGCCTAAAATCTGTATGTCCCTAAATTTTGTTCTATGTTCTCTGTAACCAGGGAAACTTAAGCAATCTATAAGCATAATCCCAAGTTTTATTCTAGTTAAATAAGATTTCCAGAATAAAGATATGCTGAGTTTTGAAAAAGTGACCTCGTTGAATTGATGAAATGTTCTTAATCATCCTGAATATGATGAGTTTCAAAATCTGGCTCATTGCTGAGGTCCAGTCCAGGAATGGAAATGTCATATGAGAGTATAAATTATAAACCAATGCAGTATATTTACAGAGGCATGAGAATGACCTCAGGCTTTGGGTCAAAACAGTGATATGAGTATTTCCTACTCCCTGTTTCTAACTTTGTACTTAGTCTCTGATGACAGGCTTGTAGTGGAGGCTCAGTAAATATTGACCTTACGTGCTTGAAGAGGAAAATGGAAGTGAAGCCAGAATTACTGATTATAAACAAATGAAGTATGAACTAAATGAACGTGCAAATAAACAGGCAAATGAATTTCCAGTAAAGAAACTTGTCATCTAAAGAAGGTGAAACAATTGAAGACAGGGACAAAAGGAAGTTTTTAATCATTTTAATATAAATATGGTGCTTTCACATATAATAAGGGTATCTTAGAAAATTTGAACCAGCCTGGCTAAAACACATTCTCCTCTCTTCCATGAAGCCATGTATATATATAGATGATTGTTTTGGTGGTGTTAAGGCTTTTTTTTTTTAACCATATTCGTAGATTCCGCCTCAATCTAGCAAACCCTTAAAATTTCCATGGCATGAAACCTTTAAAACATAAATAGGAAATCACAACAGAAAAGCATGTTACTGTTTAATTATTCTCTGGAATGATAATAAAACTGTGCTGCCAAACACTTTTTAATACAGGAGGAAAGGTAGAGTAGTCCCAAAGAGAATTCAATGTCTCTAATTTAAAAATAAATGGAATGCCCTTACCTTGGAGAAGAGGACAAGGGGGCAGCATGGCTGGGTCTTTTTCACGAAGAAAGGTACTTTCAAGGCAGCATCCATGAACATGAAATGAAGACACAAAGGAGAGTAAACACATGGATGACCACAGAACACAGGGACTCCTCATTAAAAAAGAGGCCCAGTATTTACTTGGAATCTCTCCAGTCAGGATGGAGCCTCTTCCTCCCATATGGAGCAGAATGAGTTAGACCAATGAAAAGTTTAAGGAGAAGACTGTAGCCCTTATTTCTCCCCATATCTCTTGAGTTTTACTACTCTCTGATAAATCATTTGTACAAAAATCCAAGACTGTGACTTTTCTGGTATTTGGTTTAACTAAGGACACTAAGTTAATTCCAAGGCAAAACTATGCAGTTGGTTAAAAATACTGTCCACATTTATTTGACCAATTTAAATATTCTCTGTTATAGTCTACCTAGTTTATCATATGGGATTATAAAACAAATCCTGTTATCTTTAATTTTTCCATAAAATAAATTCTAAAATGTTTATTTTCAAGGATTATAGACCCTAAAAATTTCTGCCTTCCCATAATGCCTAATTAAGTAGGACTCTGGGGATTAGAGGGGAAATTGGGGATTGAGGTATTAATTTGGAGTAATCAATAGAAGACTTACTTATGGCCATGGGGAAGGATGAGATGTAGGCATGGAATATATGTAGAAATAGGAATATATTCGCCTGAAGACTGTGCCTTTTATGTTCTAGCATTTAGATACCGAGTTAATAAGGAGGATCCAATAAAGGAGATTTGTCAGCAGTGGCTAGAGTCACTGAAAACCAAAAGATTGTGTTGTCCATGGAGAGAAATGAAGACTGAATTTCAAAAAGGAATACCAGGGATAGCAGGTGGCTTTTGCATGGCACTGAAAGGCACAATTAAGTTTGGAAATGAAGAAAGAAGATCATTGATTTTTAGTAAAAGTGCTATATGGAAAGGGATGGTTAATTAGTACTTTTAATATTGGCAAGACCAAATCAAAGGATCCTTCTGAGTCAACAGTTTGCCCTGTAATACTGTTACCAGTGTCAGTCTGGTACAGACACATGCTGATAGCTTGTGAATTGATTGCTTGAATCATGAAAAAATGAAGATGCATCTCAGTTGTACAGGTTGAGATCTACTTCAGAATTCCACATTGTATGCATCCAGGATAGAACTGATTGTCTTTGTTACAAGTCATCAGTATTGCCCTGATAACTTTCATGCAACTTTATCTTTTCAGTTCCCATTTATGTCTATCTGTTCCTGCGTCCATTGGCCATGGTAAAATATCTCATTAAGGCAAGATTGCACAATAGTTCCAGAGATTTTGGCTTTGTGAGATATTAAGCAAAGACTGTTGAAAGAAGGAATGGGTGAGGGGCCAAGTGAAAGAAAAAGTAACGACCTAGTCATGAAGAAGTGGAAAAGGATGGTGCTAGGAATCAAGGGAGCAAAGTCAGATGGAATGTACAGTAGGTAGAGTTTTGAAGGAAAAATCTGCAAGGGCAAGGCCAAAGTGTGCTGAACCTACATTTTAGATAGTAGTTCTAGAGGACAGTAAGTGTCAATAACATCACTAAGTCAAGGAGAATACAGGACTGTGGAAAATGATCTTTCCCGATTGAGTCTGGAATATTGCCAGAAATTTATTGTATAGCTAGTGGTTTGGAAATGAGCCTAAATTTTTTGGTCCAAACTGTCTAAATTGCTACTATTTAATACACAACACGCATTATGTCTCTAACATTTCAGTTGCTAAATTTTGTTTTATTTTTGTGTCTGTTTAAATAGACTAGGAATAATGAGCTCCTTTTTTTGTGTGTCTGTTTAAATAGACTAGAAATAATGAGCTCCTTTTGACAGGAATATTTTCCTATTCATATTTAACTTTCCATTCATTATTTTATAGAGCCTACCATGTAGCAGATGTATAATTTTAACTGTTGTTTAGTGTTTGGGTGAGTGAAAGTTTGATGATTTAGCCAATCACTGAAAGAGCAAGGAAAGTAAGAGTTTATAGAGCCCCTGCCTGAGGGAGTTCTTTGAAGATGTTTTTGGGAGTGTTCTGGCCATGAATGAGGAAATTATAGATTTTATAGCTTAAGCTGAGTTGGAATGTGCAAATATAGATTTAGTACTGGGGAATCGAGCATCTGCTGGATTAGACTTTTTATGATGATAATTATAGATTGAGTTATAAATCCCTATTAATAGTTATGGAGTAGTATAATGCAACCCTTGTTTTCTTTCCTGCTTGTATAGCATATGCCAGAGGTGTCCTTTTTTTTTTTTTTTTTTTTCCTGCCATTTTCTTTTAAACAAAACAATCCAGAGAGGAAGGTTTATAGATGGTAGACTTTTTCCTCTGGATAGAATCAACATATTTTGCAGTATTCTTTTTATGTACCGTATGTCCCTAAAAATATTCATTTTCTCTGTAATATAAACTTTTCTATTTTTAAAGCTACTTTGAAAGTGAAAAGCTGATTTTGAGGAGAGACTGTGTACAGATCAATAATAAGACATTAAATTGTAGAATACAGTCCATTATCAATGGTTTTCAGTCATAAGAAGGAACAACATAGTACAGTCTGTATGGCTGATTTCAGTGAGAACTTTCAGTGTCCCCATAATACTGTATTTACATGTCTTCAAACTTCCTAACTTTAAAAAATTCTTCCCTTGTGTATCTGTATGCCATCAAGTATGGGTTTTTCTTCCAAGTATGATAGTTATATTCACCTTTGTGACCCAGTTCACTTGTTTAGTGTTGAAATTCGAGGAATGCTGAAGGAATGTATACTGTTGATAGGTGGGGAAGGATCTGTGTCTCAAACAGGAGACCAAGAAAGACAAGGAAAAGGAGGGGATTGTATGTGAGCCTTTCACCACATTACTCTTAGGTTCACAAAGTCCAAAAGAGTAGGAATACTCACCTTTATGGAGATTGTGAAGAGAGGGAAAATGCCCTATCAGCAGCAACCTGACCAAGTTGTCAGAGAGTGTTGATTTCTAGAAGGACATTGAAACACTAGGTGAACAGGAGATGTACCACCTCCTCTTGCTTTCCTTTTGGGTTTTAATCAGCTATTCTGAGTAAGTTTAAGAATTCTGAGTTTCTTACCTTGAGAAAAAGTACTGCTGTTGATTCACATTGGAGTAGTGATAGCTTCAACCAAAACCCCGTTAAATTGTCTAGTTGATTCATGGTTATCAACATTCATAATATGAATTCATAATTCCCACCCACATCCCCTTCTCTTAGTGGAGAAAATGCTGCTTTGGAGAGAGTATCTGAATGGATCATGATAAAATGGTAAATTTGGGATGAGAGCATTGTTGAATGGCACTCAGATCTGAAGTACCTCAGGATTGTTCAATATGCCTTAATGTAAATAGCTGTAAGTATTGAGTCCTATTTGCTTTGGCTCCTCACTTTACCCTTAAATGTTATATTTATATCCTTTTCAATACGTGTACCAATTTTGATTTATTTTATGTCTTGTTTCCTTTTCCTAAAATGTATATAATGAGCTCCTACTTGACAGGGATTGTTTTTTTCTATTGTCTTATGCTGCAATGCCAGAAAATGAGAATTTCATTGAAGTTTGTTAAATAAACACATTTATGAAGGAGTGAGCGAGAGTTCATAAATAATGAGAATATAACAAAGGAGTGATAGTGTTATTCAGATAGACATGTGATGTCATTTGAGTAATTTGGGAATCTCCTGTGTTTGACAATGTTGAAAGAAAAGAACATAGAATTTAGTGATTTTTTTCTGAGATGTAGGCATGTAGATATTAACTCTTGGGTTTGTTTTAAAATAAGTAATAGCAAAAACCATTAAGCTATCTGCATTTGGGAAATCAGAAAAGGATCACTCTCTGGGGCCTCTCTCCTATGTTGGTTCCATGTAAATGTTGTATAAATCTCAGTTTGTCATGGCTCCCACTTTGCTAACTCTTTTGAATTTGTCTAGGAAAGGAGAGAAGGGAACCACTGATAGTACTATGCATCTGTCTTCAGATTTACTGGTGTGCAGGGAAATGAACTTGGTGAATTAGGAAGTGCTCTCTTTTGCCTGTAGAACCACAAGGCTTAGTTGTGCTAGTTGCTACTTGTGTGATACTGTTTAAGAAATCTATATTCCTAAAGTTTTTTTCCCCTTACACTATATTATCCCACCTTCTATGTTTTCTTCTAGGAGTATTGTGATTTCAGATATTACATTCAGGTCTTTAATCCATATGGAGTTGATTTTTGTATATGATGTAAGATAGGAGTCCAAGTTTTATTCTTTCACCTGTGACTGTCCAGTGTATCCAACACCATTTACTGACACAGCTATCCTTTACACATTGTGTATTCTTGGCTTCTTTGTTGAAAATTAGTTGACCATATGTGCATGAGCTTATTTCTGGTCTCTCTATGATGTTCCACTGATCTACATGTCTGTTTTTATGCCAAAACCATAGTTTTTATTACTATAGCTTTATAATATAGTTTGAAGTCAGGATGTGTGATACTTCTGGCTTTGTTCTTCTTAAGGTGGCTTTGGTTATTGGGTCTTTTTTGGTCCCATACAAATTTCAGTATTGTTTTTTTTTTTTTTTCTATTTCTGTGAAAAATGCCATTGGAATTTCTATACAGATTGCATTGAATCTGAAGACTGCTTTGGGTAGTATGCACATTTTAACACTATCAATTCTTCCAATCCATGAACACAGCAGAATATCTTTCCGTTTATTCATGTCCTTTTCTATTTATTATATCAGTGTATTATTGTTTTCAAAGTATAGATCTTTTACCTCCTTGGTTAAATTTATTCCGAAGTATTTTATTTTTTTCAATGCTATTATAAATGGAATTGTTTACTTAATTTGTCTTTCTGATAGTTTGTTGTTGGTATATAGAAAGAGAATTGACTTTTTTTTTTTGTGGTATGCAGGCCTCTCACTGTTGTGGCCTCTCCCGTTGCAAAGCACAGGCTCAGCGGCCATGGCTCACGGGCCCAGCCTCTCTGTGGCATGTGGGATCTTCCCGGACCGGGGCACGAACCCGTGTCCCCTGTATTGGCAGGCAGACTCTCAACCACTGCACCACCAGGGAAGCCCGAGAATTGACTTTTTGTATTCTGCAACTTGACTGAACTTGTGTATTAGTTCTAACAGTTTCTTGGTGGAGTCTTTGGAGTTTTCTATATATAGTATAATGTCATCTTCAAGTCATGACAGTTTTTCTTCTTTTCCATATTGGATTTCTTTTATTTCTTTTCCTGGCCTACATTGGCTAGGCCTTCCAATATCATGTTGAATAAAAGTGTCAGCAGTGGGCATCCTTGTCTTGTTCCTCATCTTAGAGGAAAAACTTTTAGCATTTCTCTGTTGAGTATGATGTTTGCTGTGGACTTTTCATTTATGCCCTTTATTATGTTGAATTATATTCTTTGTGTACCTTGAGGTGTAATGTTAGTTTGTTTGAGATTTTTGTTTTTCTTAATGTAAGTGTTTATCACAATAAATGTCCTTAAAACTGCTTTTGCTATATCCCATATGCTTTGGTATATTATGTTTCCTTTTTTGTTTATCTCAAGATATTTTTTTGATTTCTGTTTTGATTTCTTTATTGGTTGTTCAGGAGCACATTGTTTCATCTACATATATTTTTGAATTTTTCAGTTTTCTTCTTCAGATTTCTAGTTTAATATCATTGGGGTCAGAAAAGATGCTTGATGTGATTTCAGTTTTAATTGACTAAGACTTATTTTGTGGCCTAACATGATCTATCCTAGATAATGTTCTATGGATTCTTGAGAAGAATGTTTATTCTGGTACTGTTGGATGGAATGTTCTATAAATATCTATTAAGTCCATCTGCTCTAATGTGTAGTATAAGTCTAATATTTTTTCTTAGTGATTATTTCTGTCTGGGTGATCTATACATTGTTAAGAGTGGGGTATTGAAGTTCCTTGCTATTAATGTATTGCTGTGTAATTTTCCCTTCAGATTTGTTAGTATTTGCTTTATATATTTAGGTACTCCTATGTTGGGGGTATAAGTATTTACAATTGTTACATTCTCTTGGTGAGTTGACATTGTATATAGTGACCTTGGTTTTCTCTTCTTACAGCCTTTGGCTTAGAGTGTATTTAGTATGATATGAGAATAGCTATTCTTGCTTTGTTTTGGTTTTCATTTGCATGGAATATCTTTTTCCATCCCTTTGCTTTCATTCTATGGGCGTTTTTAAAGCTTAGGTGAGTCTCATAGGCAATAGGTAGTTGGGTCATTTTTTCTTAATCCATCTAGCCAGTTTTTATGGCAGCCACCTGAGGAACAGGCCCCAATATCACCTAGCTATTTTTTTTTTGGCCAGGCCACGTGGCATGTAGGATCTTTGTTCCCCAGCCAGGGATCAAACCCATGCCTCCTGCATTGGAAGTGTGGAGTCTTAATCACTGGACAGCCAGGGAAGTCTGCTCACCTAGATTCTGATTGGAGAATTTAGTCCATTTACATTTAAAGTAATTATTGATAAGTATGGACTTATTATTGCCATTTTGTTAATTGTTTTCTGGCTGTTTTGTAATTCCTTTTTCCTTTCCTCCTCTCTTGCTCTGTTTCTTTGTGATTTGATGATTTTTTGGAGTAGTAGTATGCTTTGATTCCTTTCTCTTTCTCTTTTGTGTATTTAGTATAGGCTTTTGCTTTGTGGTTACCATGAAGCTTACATAAAACATCTTTTATGTACAGCAGTCTATTTTAAGCTGATAATAACAAATGCATACCAATGCTCCCCCACCCCTACATACTATGTTTCTGATGTCACAATTTGCATCTTTTTGCATTTTGTATCCAATAACAAATTATTGTTGTTGTAGTTATTTTCATATTTTTGTCTTTTAAGCTTTATTCTAGAGTTTTAAGTGATTTACCCATCATCATTACAACATTAGAGTATTCTGAATTTAACTCTATATTTACACTTATTAGTGAATTTTTTACTTTCATATGTTTTTCTTCTTCTAATTAACATCCTTTCATTACAGCTTGAAGAACACTCTTTAACATTTCTTAAAAGATTGGTCTAGTAATGATGAACTCTTAGCTTTGTTTGCCTGGGAAACTCCTTATTTCTTATTTAATTCTGAGAAACCAATTAGCTGGGTAGAATATTCTTGGTGGTTTTTTAATTTCAGCACTTTGAATACATCATTGCACACCCTTCTGGCCTCCAAGGTTTCTGCTGAAATATTTGCTGATAGTGTTATGGGGTTTCCCTTGTACATAACTTTCTTTCTCACACTGCTTTTAAGATTCTCTCCTAGTCTTTAGCATTTGAAAGTTTAATTATAATGTATCTTTGTGTGGGTCTCTTTGGGTTCTTTTATTTTTTTTTAACATCTTTATTGGGGTATAATTGCTTTACAATGATGTGTTAGTTTCTGCTTTATAACAAAGTGAATCAGTTATACATATACATATGCTCCCATATGTCTTCCCTCTTGCATCTCCCTCCCTCCCACCCTCCCTATCCCACCCGTCCAGGCTGTCACAAAGCACCGAGCCAATATCCCTGTGCCATGCGGCTGCTTCCCACTAGCTATCTACCTTACGTTTGTTAGTGGTTTTTTTTTTGATATTTTCTGAGATTCCTGGATCTGGATGTGTCTTTTTTTCCCTACATTAGGGAAATCTTCAGCCATTATTTCTTTGAATAAGCCTTCTGCTCCTTTCTCTTGATATTGTCCTTCTCAGACCTCTATAAGACATATATTGGTTTGTTTACTAGTATACCATAAGTTCCTAAAGCTATTTGCACTTTTTAATTCTTTCTTTTGACTTACCTGAGTGGATGACTTCCACTGCACTGTGTTCAATTTTGCTGATTCTTTCTTTCACTTGATCTAGTCTACTGTTGAACCTTTCTACTGAATTTTTTCATTTGGCTATATTCTTTAGCTCTCTGATTTCTGTTTGGTACTTGTAAAATTTTTCCTGTGTCTTGGTTAAAATTCTCATTTTGTTCCTACATTTCTCTCCTGTCTTTGATGAGCATCTTTATGACCATTATTTTGAACACTCTGTCAGGGAAATCACTTATCTTCATTTTAATAAGATCTGTTTATGGTTATTTTGTTGTTTTATTTCAAATATTTTCCTGTTTTTCTTCATTTTTCTTGACTCTCTGTGTTGTTTCTGTGCATTAGGCAAAAGAGCAACCTCTCCCAGTCTTTTTTTTTTCGGTACATGGGCCTGTCACTGTTGAGTCCTCTCCCGTTGTGGAGCACAGGTTCCAGACACGCAGGCTCAGCGGCCATGGCTCATGGGGCCAGCCACTCCACGGCATCTGGGATCTTCCCAGACCGGGGCATGAACCTGTGTCCCCTGCATCAGCAGGCAGACTCTCAACCACTGCGCCACCAGGGAAGCCCCAACCTCTCCCAGTCTTGACAGAATTGTCTCATGTAGGAGATGAACCTTGTTGATCAGCCCAGCCCAGTCTTCCATTTGTCAATCCAGCCTTTGTGATTGTCCACGCCGCCTTTGTTCTTAGCGGCTCCCAGTAGTTTTGGGTGTGCCAAGATCTATTTGTGTCCCAAAGGAAGTTCACAGTTAGCACCTAGATGCTGACTGAATAGAAGCTTGTCCCTCAGGCAGCAGCTGGGAAAATGTGTAATTGAGTGTCTTTCAGGAATAAACTGGGAGGTGGACAGTTTTGACTGCTCCCTCTGTTGTGGGCATGGGTGTATAGACATGAAGTGGGGGTGCTCCTGCATCCATTAAGAACTATTTCTTTGTTTGCTAAAATCATGTGGGACTTGTGAATGCAAGTCCCCTTTGGTGGTAGAGCTAGGTGATATAGGGGCCTGTCCCTCAGGTGGCTGCCATAAAAGCTGGGGCACTAGATGTGGGTAGAAGATGCTTCCTGGGTAACACTGGTAGCCTGGTTTTATTATTGGAGTGGGCTAGAGGGAGAAGGCTGAGTGTCAGTGTTTTTTTAAATTGAAGTGAAGTTGATGTACAATATTATGTATCATATTATAAAAATTACAGGTATACGATATGATGATACACAATTTTTAAAGGTTATACTCTTTATAATTATTATAAAATACTGGCTACATCCCCTTTGTTGTACAATATATCCTTGTAGCTTATTTTATACACAATAGTTTGTATCTCTTAATCCCTTACCTCTCTATTGCCCTTCCCCAGTTTCCTCTCCTCACTGGTAACCACTAGTTTGTTCTTTATATCTGTGAGTCTGCTTCTTTTTTGTTATATTCACTAGTTTGTTGTATTTTTAGATCTTACATATAAGTGATATCATTACAGTATTTGTCTTTCTCTGTCTTATTTCACTTAGCACAATAGCCTCCAAGTCCATTGATGTTGTTGCAAATGGCAAAATTTCCTTCTTTTTTATGGCTGAGAAATATTCCACTGTATGTGTACGTGTATGTATATATGTATATACACATCTCTCTATCTATCTCCCTATTTCTCTCTATATCTATCTATGTATCTCACATCTTCTTTATCCATTCATCTGTTGATGGACACTTAGGTTGCTTTTGTATCTTGGCAAAGGTAAATAATGCTGCTATGAACATTGTGGTGCATGCATCTTTTTGAATTAGGGTTTTTGGTTTTTTGGATATATACCCAGGAGTGGGATTGCTCAGTTAGATGGTAATTCTATTGTTAATGTTTTGAGAAACCTCCATACTGTTTTTCACAGTGGCTGTGCCAATTTACATTCCCACCAACAGTGTACAAGTGTTCACTTTTTTTTTTTTTTTTTTTTTTTTTTGGCGTTACGCGGGCCTCTCACTGTTGTGGCCTCTCCCGTTGCGGAGGACAGGCTCCGGACGCGCAGGCTCAGCGGCCATGGCTCACGGGCCCAGCCGCTCCGCGGCATGTGGGATCCTCCCAGACCGGGGCACGAACCCGTGTCGCCTGCATCGGCAGGCGGACTCCCAACCACTGCGCCACCAGGGAAGCCCCACTTTTTTTTTTTGAGATGTAATTGACATAACATATTAGCTTCAGATCTACAACAAAACGATTCAATATTTGTACATACTGTGAATCACCACAATAAGTCTAGTTAATATCCATCAACACATACAATTAAATTTTTTTCTTTTGATGAGAACACTTAAGATCTACTCTCTTAGCAACTTTCAAATATACAGTACAGTATTAACTATAGTCACCATGCTGTACATTACATCCCCATGACATTTATTTTATAACTTGAGGATTGTGCCTTTTGACACCCTTCACCCATTTCACCCCTACCCTCTCTCCCAACTCTGACAACCACCAATCTATTCTCTGTATCTGTGAGTTTGGTTTGTTCTTGTTGTTTTAGATTCTACATATGAGATCGTATGGTATTTGTCTTTCTCTGTCTGACTTATTTCACTCAGCATAATGTCCTCAAGTTGTTGCAAATGGCAAGATTTTCTTTTTTATGGCTGAAGTGTATACACACACACACAACAGTTTCTTTATCCATTCATCTATTGATGGACACAGGTTGCTTTCATGTGTTGGCTGTTGTAAATAATGCTGCAGTGAACAGAGATGGGAGGAGCATTGCGGGCTGATGCAGATATCTTTCTGAGTTTGTGTTTTTGTTCCCTTTGGATAAATAACAAGGAATGCAATTGCCAGAACATGTTCTATTTTTTGAGGAATCTCAATACTGTTTTCCCATAATGGCTGTACCTATTTACATTCCCACCGACAGTGTACAAGCATTCCCTTTTCGCCACAACACTTATTTATTGTCTTTTTGATAATTGCCATTCTAACAGGTGTGAGGTAATATCTCCTTGTGGTTTTAATTTGCTTTTCCCTGATGATTGGTGACATAGAGCTCCTTTTCATGTATCTAATAACCATCTGTATGTCTTCTTTGGAAAAATGTCTATGCAGATCCTCTGCCCATTTTTAAATCTTTTTCTTTTTTTTCCTTTTGAGTTGTATAAGTTGTTTATACATCTTGGATATTAACCCTCTATCAGATAAGTGATTTTGCAGATATTTTCTCCCATTTGGTGGGTAGGTTGCCTTTTCATTTTGTTGATGGTTTCCTTCGCTGTGCAGAAGCTTTTTAATTTAATGTAGCCTCACTTTTTTTAAAAACATCTTTATTGGAGTATAATTGCTTTACAATGGAGTGTTAGTTTCTGCTTTACAACAAAATTAATCAGTTATATATATACATCTGTTCCCATATCTCTTCCCTCTTGCATCTCCCTCCCTCCCACCCTCCCTATCCCACTCCTTCACTTTTCTGCACATCCTCGCCAACGTTCATTATTTGTGTTATTTTTGATTATAGGCATTCTGAAGGTGTGAGGTGATATATCATTGTGTTTTTGATTTGCAGTTCCCTGATGATTGAGTGTTGTTGAGCATCTTTTCATGTGCCTGTTGGGCATCTGCATGTCCTCTTTGGAAAAATGTCTATTCAGGTGTTCTGACCATTTATTGTTGTTGTTTGCTGTTTAGATGTTGAGTGGTATAAGCTGTTCATGTATGTTGGATATTAACCCCTTATTGGTCATATCATTTGCAAATATTTTCTCCCATTGTGTAGGTTGTCTTTTCGTTTTGTTAATGGTTTACTTTGCTGTGCAAAAGCTTTTAAGTTTGATTACGTTTCATTTGTTTATTTTTGCTTTTATTTCCTTTGCTTTAGGGGACAGATCCTAAAAATATTGCCCAGATTTATGTCAAAGAGTGTTCTGCCTATGTTTTCCTCTAGCAATTTTGTGGTTGCCTCTTACACTTAGGTCTTTAATACATTTTGAGTTTATTTTTGTATATGATGTTAGAGAATGTTTTAATATCATTCTTTTACATATAGCTGTCCTGTTTTCCCAATACCACTTATTGAAGAGACTGTCATTTCTCCATTGTGTATTTTTCCCTCCTTTGTCATAGATTAATTGGCTATAAGTGTTTGGTTTCTTTCTGGGCTCTGTTTTGTTCCATTGATCTATGTGTTTGTTTTTGTGCCAGTACCATGCTGTTTTGATTATTGTAGCTTTTAGTATAGTCTGAAGTCAGGGAGCATGATTCCTCAAGCTCTGTACTTTTTAAAAAATTTTTCTTCATTTATGAATGTCTTATTTTTCTTTTACATCTTTATTGGAGTATAATTGCTCCACAATGGTGTGTTAGTTTCTGCTTTATAACAAAGTGAATCAGTTATACATATATATATGTTCCCATATCTCTTCCCTCTTACATCTCCCTCCTTCCCACCCTCCCTATCCCAACCCTCCAGGCAGTCACAAAGCACCTAGCTGATCTCCCTGTGCTATGCAGCTGCTTCCCACTAGCTATCTGTTTTATGTTTGGTAGTGTATATATGTCCATGCCACTCGCTCACTTTGTCACAGCTTACCCTTGCCCCTCCCCATATCCTCAAGTCCATTCTCTAGTAGGTCTGTGTCTTTATTCCTGTCTTACCCCTAGGTTCTTCATGACATTTTTTTCCTTAAATTCCGTATACATGTGTTAGCATATGGTATTTGTCTTTCTCTTTCTGAGTTACTTCACTCTGTATGACAGACTCTAGGTCCATCCACTTCATTACAAATAGCTCAATTTTGTTACTCAGACATCAAGTCTGAGTAATATTCCATTGTATATGTGTGCCACGTGTTCTTTATCCATTCATCTGATGATGGACACTTAGGTTGTTTCCATCTCTGGGCTATTGTAAATAGAGCTGCAATGAACATTTTGGTACATGACTCTTGCTGAATTATGGTTTTCTCAGGGTATATGCCGCGTAGTGGGATTGCTGGGTCATATGGTACTCCTATTTGTAGTTTTATAAGGAACCTCCATACTGTTCTCCATAGTGGCTGTACAAATTCACATTCCCACCAGCAGTGCAAGTGTTCCCTTTTCTCCACACCCTCTCCAGCATTTATTGTTTCTACATTTTTTGATGATGGCCATTCTGACTGGTTTGAGATGATATCTCATTGTAGTTTTGATTTGCATTTCTCTAATGATTAATGATGTTGAGCATTCTTTCACGTGTTTGTTGGCAATCTGTACAACTTCTTTGGAGGAATGTCTATTTAGGTCTTCTGCCCATTTTGAATTGGGTTTTTTGTTTTTTTGTTATTGAGGTGCATGAGCTGCTTGTAAATTTTGAAGATTAATCCTTTGTCAATTGCTTCATTTGCAAATACGTTCTCCCACTCTGAGGGTTGTCTTTTGGTCTTGTTTATGCTTTCCTTTGCTGTGCAAAAGCTTTGAAGTTTCATTAGGTCCCATTTATTTATTTTTGTTTTTATTTCCATTTCTCTAGGAAGTGGGTCAAAAAGGATATTGCTGTGACTTATGTCATAGAGTGTTCTGCCTATGTTTTCCTCTAAGAGTTTGACAGTTTCTGTCCTTACATTTAGGTCTTTAATCCATTTTGAGCTTCTTTTTGTGTATGGTGTTAGGGAGTGATCTCATCTCATACTTTTACATGTATCTGTCCAGTTTTCCCAGCACCACTTATTGAAGAGGCTGTCCTTTCTCCACTGTACATTCCTGCCTCCTTTATCAAAGATAAGGTGACCATATGTGTGTGGGTTTATCTCTGGGCTTTCTATCCTGTTCCATTTATCTGTATTTCTGTTATTGTGCCAGTACCATACTGTCTTGATTACTGTAACTTTGTACTATAGTCTGAAGTCGGGGAGCCTGATTCCTCCTGCTCCGCTTTTTGTTCTCAAGATTGCTTTGGCTATTCGGGGTCTTTTGTTTTTCCATACAAATTGTGAAATTTTTTGTTCTCATCCTGTGAAAAATGCCAGTGGTAGTTTGATAAGGATTGCATTGAATCTGTAGATTGCTTTGGGTAGTAGAGTCATTTTCACAATGTTGATTCTTAACAATCCAAGAACATGGTATATCTCTCCATCTATTTGTATCATCTTTAATTTCTTTCATCAGTGTCTTATAATTTTCTGCATACAGGTCTTTCGTCTCCTTAGGTAGGTTTATTCCTAGATATTTTATTCTTTTTGTTGCAGTGGTAAATGGGAGTGTTTTCTTGATTTCACTTTCAGAGTTCTCATCATTAGAGTATGTAATGCCAGAGATTTCTGTGCATTAATTTTGTATCCTGCTACTTTACCAAATTCATTGATTAGCTCTAGTAGTTTTCTGGTAGCATCTTTAGGATTCTCTATGTATAGTATCATATAATCTGCAAACAGTGAAAGCTTTACTTCTTCTTTTCTGATTTGGATTCCTTTTATTTCCTTTTCTTCTCTGATTGCTGTGGCTAAAACTTCCAAAACTGTGTTGAATAAGAGTGGTGAGAGTGGGCAATCTTGTCTTTTTCCTGATCTTAGTGGAAATGCTTTCAGTTTTTCACCAATGAGGACAATGTTGGCTGTGGTTTGTCATATATGGCCTTTATTATGTTGAGGAAAATTCCCTCTATGCCTAGTTTCTGCAGAGTTTTTATCATAAATGGGTGTTGAATTTTGTCAAAAGCTTTCTTTGCATCTATTGAGATGACCATATGGTTTTTCTCCCTCAATTTGTTAATATGGTGTATCACGTTGATTGATTTGCATATATTGAAGAATCCTTGCATTCCTGGAATATACCCCACTGATCATGGTGTATGATCCTTTTAATGTGCTGTTGGATTCTGTTTGCTAGTATTTTGTTGAGGATTTTTGAATCTATGTTCATCAGTGATATTGGCCTCTAGTTTTCTTTCTTTGTGACATCCTTTCCTGGTTTTGGTATCAGGCTGATGGTGGTCTCGTAGAATAAGTTTGGGAGTGTTCCTCCCTCTGCTATATTTTAGAAGAGTCTGAGAATGATAGATGTTAGCTCTTCACTAAATGTTTGATAGAATTCGCCTGTGAAGACATCTGGTCCTGGGCTTTTGTTTGTTGGAAGATTTTTTAATTTTTTTTGTGGTACCCAGGCCTCTCACTGCTGTGGCCTCCCCCGTCGTGGAGCACAGGCTCCGGATGCGCAGGCTCAGCAGCCATGGCTCACGGGCCCAGCCGCTCCACGGCATGTGGGATCTTCCCGGACAGGGGCACGAACCGGTGTCATGTGCATCGGCAGGCAGACGCTCAACTGCTGCACCACCAGGGAAGCCCCTGTTGGAAGATTTTTAATCACAGTTTCAATTCCAGTGCTTGTGATTGGTCTGTTCATATTTTCTATTTCTTCCTGATTCAGTCTTGGCACGTTGTGCATTTCTAAGAATTTGTCCATTTCTTCCAGGTTGTCCATTTTATTGCCATAGAGTTGCTTGTAGTAATCTCTCATGATCTTTTGTATTTCTCCAGTGTCAGTTGTTACTTCTCCGTTTTCATTTCTAATTGTATTGATTTGAGTCTTTTCCCTTTTTTTCTTGATGAGTCTGGCTAATGGTTTATCAATTTTGTTTATCTTCTCAAAGAACCAGCTTTTAGTTTTATTGATCTTTGCTATCGTTTCCTTCATTTCTTTTTCATTTATTTCTCATATGATTTTTATGATTTCTTTCCTTCTGCTAACTTTGTTTTTTTTTGTTGCTGTTCTTCTTCTTTCTCTAATTGCTTTAGGTGTAGCTTATGTTGTTTATTCGAGATATTTTCTGTTTCTTAAGGTAGGATTGTATTGCTATAAACTTCCCTCTTAGAACTGCTTTTGCTGCATCCCATAGGTTTTGGGTTGTCGTGTCTCCATTGTCATTTGTTTCTAGGTATTTTTTGATTTCTTCTTTGAGTTCTTCAGTGATCACTTCGTTATTAAGTAGTGTATTGTTTAGCTTCCAGGTGTTTGTATTTTTTACAGATACTTTCCTATAATATATAGCCTCATAGCATTGTGGTTGGAAAAGATACCTGATACAATTTCAGTTTTCTTAAATTTACCATGGCTTGATTTGTGACCCAAGATATGATCTATCCTGGAGAATGATCCATGAACACTTGAGAAAAATGTGTATTCTGTTCTTTTTGGATGGAATGTCCTATAAATATCAATTAAGTCCATCTTGTTTAATGTATCATTTAAAGCTTGTGTTTCCTTATTTATTTTCATTTTGGATGATCTGTCCATTGGTGAAAGTGGGCTTGTTAAAGTCCCCTAATATGAATCTGTTACTCTTGATTTCCCGTTTTTTTTTTTACTTTATTATTATTATTGGTTTCCCCTTTTATGGCTGTTAGTATTTGCCTTATGTATTGAGGTGCTCCTATGTTGGGTGCATAAATATTTACAATTGTTATATCTTCTTCTTGGATCGATCCCTTGATCATTATATAGTGTCCTTCTTTGTCTCTTCTAATAGTCTTTATTTTAATGTCTATTTTGTGTGATATGAGAATTGCTACTCCAGCTTTCCTTTGGTTCCCATTTGCATGGAATATCTTTTTTCCATCCCCTCACTTTCAGTCTGTATGTGTCTCGAGGTCTGAAGTGGGTCTCTCGTAGACAGTATATATATGGGTCTTGTTTTTATATCCATTCAGCTAGTCTGTGTCTTTTGGTGGGAGCATTTAATCCATTTACATTTAAGGTAATTATTGATATGTATGTTCCTCTTCCCATTTTCTTAATTGTTTATTAATTGTTATTATAGTTGATTTCCTACTCTTGTGTTTCTTGCCTAGAGAAGATCCTTTAACATTTGTTGTAAAGCTGGTTTGGTGGTGCTGAACTCTCTGAGCTTTTGCTTGTCTGTAAAGGTCTGTGCTTTTAGCCATGGCTTGCGCCCCTCTCTGGGGTCTGCGTTTTTAGCCGCAGCTTGTGCCCGTCTCTGGGGTCCGCGTTTTTAGCTGTGGCTCACGCCCGTCTCTGGAGTACCTTTAAGCAGCGCTCTTAAACCCCTCTCCTCGCGCATCAGGAAACAAATGGGGAAGAAAAAGTCTCTTGCGTCTTTGGCAGCTCCAGACCTTTTCCTGGACTCCCTCCCTGCTAGCCGTGGTGCGCTAACCCCTTCAGGCTGTGTTCACGCCACCAGTCCTCTCCCTGCGCTCCCACCAAAGCCCAACCCTCAGCTCCCAGCCCCACCCGCCCCAGCGGGTGAGCAGACAAGGCTGGTGAGTGCTAGTCGGCACCGATCCTCTTTGCAGAAATCTCTCTGCTTTGCCCTCTGCACCCCTGTTGCTGTGCTCTCCTCCGTGGCCCCGAAGCTCCCCCCTCTGCCACCCGCAGCCTCTGCCCGCGAAGGGGTTTCTAGTGTGTGGAAATCTTTCCTCCTTCATGGCTCCCTCCCACTGGTGCAGGTCCCGTCCCTATTCTTTTGTCTCTGTTTTTTCTTTTTTCTTTTGCCCTACCCAGGTACGTGGGGAGTTTCTTGACTTTTGGGAGGTCTGAGGTCTTCTGCCAGCGTTCAGTAGGTGTTTTATAGTTGTTCCACGTGTAGATGTATTTCTGATGTATCTTGACCTTTGTTTTCCAGCCTTCTCTTTGGATTCATGGTGCATGTGTCTCTATTCATTTCTGGAGGCTGAAAGTCCAAGATCCAGGTGTGGGCAGGACTAGTTTCATTCTGAGG
The DNA here is from genome assembly GCF_008692025.1 of Phocoena sinus. NCBI lineage: Eukaryota > Metazoa > Chordata > Mammalia > Artiodactyla > Phocoenidae > Phocoena > Phocoena sinus. The sequence goes on along the minus strand of NC_045764.1, from coordinate 55,383,190 downwards.
CCCCTCTCCTTGGCTTGCAGATGGCTGCCTTCCCCCTGTGTCCTCATATGATCATCCCTCTGTCTCAGCTCTGTTCTTCTTCCTCAGATTGTTTCAGCTATTTGGGTTTGTTTGTTTTTCCATACAAATTTTAAAATTCTAGTTTTGTGAAAAATGCCATTGGTAGTTTGATAGGGATTGCATTGTATCTGCAGATTGCCTTGGGTATTATGGTCATTTTAACAATATTCTTCCAATCCAAGAATAAAGTATAACTTTCCATCTTTTACAGTATGCAGGTAAAGCTCTTTCAGGGAACAATTGGGAGATGGGTAATTTTGCTTTCTCCTTCTCACTGAGCCTAGGGGATAGCCAGCTAGGAATTGCTCCTTTGTTTTCTATGGTCCTGTGGAACCCCCCTTAACTATAAGACTGATGGTCTGCTGACCCATTTCTCAGGCAGAAGCTATGAAATCTTGGGTGTAGGCATGTGTACAAGGCCATTCCAGGGAGATACTAGGAAATTAGAGCCATGTGGAGGGGGGAGGAGTGGTGTCCACTTCCCCATTCTCTGGGGAGGATCACAGCCAGCCCCTAGTGCCTGCTAAGTTAGAAGACTGGCCTTTAGGCGGCAGCTTTTAAAGTATGCAGATACTCTTTCAGGGGAAAACTGTGAAGTGTACAATTTTGCCTGTTCCCTCTATGCTGATTGCTGGAATGATAGCCTTGGTGAGTGCTTACATGCTTATTAAGAATTGTTTCTTTTTTTGCTATACTGTTGTAAGTCTTGTGGATACAAGCTCCATTGGTTTTTAGAGCAAGGGATTTTGTGAGCTTGTCCCTCTGGTGGGTCTTAGCAGTTGGTGTGCTAGATATGGAGTCCAAGCCCTTTGGTTTACAGGGAGAAGCTAGAAGTTGAGACTTCTCTCCTGATTGTAAGGCACTGTGCTGTGGGTGGAGTTGATGCCAAGAGTGTGGAAAGAACAGCCTTTCCTGTTTTGATGTGCGTATTTTCTCATTTGTCCTACTTGTAGGAGTTGTTCAGCTAGTTTCTGGGTCCCTTTCAGAGTAAATTGCTCCATATGTAGCTGTACATTTGGTGTGTCTGTATGAGGAGGGGAGCTCCTTCGTCACCATCTTGTTGACTCCCAATTCCTAAAGTTTTGTATCTTGCTTTTCAGTCAAAATATTTCCCTTTGCTCTAATACTGTTTTTTGAAACTTGAAGTACTTTCTTTAATAAGAATTTAATCTTCCAAATTTTCTTAGATTTGGGTAGGATGCCCCATGTTAATGAGAGTAAAAATATTTTTTTCTGTCAAACCTTCCTGAGGTGTGGGAACAATATTCTGGGGTTGCATTTCAATTTTGTGCTGACTTACTCTTGCAAGTAAGGATTGCTTAACTCTAAAACTGATCTAAGTTAAGATCATACAATTATAAAAAATCAGAGAAACTTTTATTAGCCACACAAATTTCATTAGCTATACAAATATATAAGTCCTTCATTGTTTCCTTTTATTCTTCAAAGATATTTTATGGTATGGATTTCTAATTTTCATTATGATCAGTGAATATATTCTACGTTATTTGAGGGATTTTTAAAGATTTTGGCCTGGTATATGGTTTATCTTGGTGAGTATGCCATAGACACTTAAAAAAGTGCATTCATTCTAAAGTTGTTGGCTATAGTGTTTTATAAATGCCCATTAGGTTTAAATGGTTAATATATATTGTTCATATCTTCTATGATTGATATTGTGTTTTGGTCTATAAATTACTGAAAAAGTAGAGTTTAAAGTCACCAACTATGATTGTGGATTTGTCTGTTACTCCCCTTATTTCTGTCAGTTTCATTTCATGTAATCTGAAACTTTGTTATTAGTCATATAAATTTTTATGATGATTATGTCTCCCTTATAAATTGACCCTCTTATATTATGAAATGTCTCTATCTCTGGTAATACATTAACTTGAAGTTTACTGTATCAGAAATTAATATAACTACTCTAGGTTTCATATGCTTTCTGTTAGTATGGTGTATCTTTTCATCTTTTCTTCCTTTTAATCTATATCTTTATGTATAAAATATTGTCATTAGATGGCATATAGTTGGGTTATGTTTTAACTGTTAACAGTTGGAGTATTAGTCAATGTTCACTTAATATAATTATTGAAAAAGCGGATTTAAGTCCACCTCTTTTATTGTTTTTTTCTTTGTAAGTGTGTACTCCTTATCAGTGTCTATCTTCTGTTTTTTGTTCTTCCTTCCCTTCTTCTCTGTCTTGCTTTTGATTGTTTAATTTTTTTTTCAGAATTCCATTTTCCTTTACTTTTTTTTTTTTTTTTTGCAGTACGCGGGCCTCTCACCGCTGAGGCCTCTCCCGTTGTGGAGCACAGGCTCCGGACGCGCAGGCTCAGTGGCCATGTTTCATGGGCCCAGCCGCTCTGCGGCATGTGGGATCTTCCCGGACCGGGTCATGAACCCGTGTCCCTTGCATCGGCAGGTGGACTCTCAACCACTGCGCCACCAGGGAAGCCCTCCTTTACTTTTTTTTTTTTTTTTAATTTATTTTATTTTATTTTTGCGGTACGCGGGCCCCTCACCGTTGTGGCCTCTCCCGTTGCGGAGCACAGGCTCCGGACGCGCAGGCCCAGCGGCCATGGCTCACGGGCCCAGCTGCTCTGCGGCATGTGGGATCTTCCCGGACCGGGGCACGAACCCGTGTCCCCTGCATCGGCAGGTGGACTCTCAACCACTGCACCACCAGGGAAGCCCCCTCCTTTACTTTTTTAACTCTACCTTTTTGTAGTTTTTTAGTGGTTTTCTAGTGATTGCAATATACATGTTTAGTTATTTCACTCTTTAAGACCATTAAATCATTTCACATAAACAGAAGAATCTTGGAAACATACATACCTATTTACTTAGTCTCTGCCCCCTGTTATGCTAGAGGTGTCATATATATTATATCTACTCTAAACCATATAGCTAATGGAATAATTGTTTTAAATAGGTATATTTTTATGATTTAAGAGGGAAAATATTTCATAATTACCCACATATTAACCAGTTTTAAAGCTTTTCATTCTATTCGGAAGACCCATGTTTCCTTCTGTTATCATTATTTATCTTCCCAAAGAGGTTTCTTTAGCACCAGTTGTACTGGTGATAATTTTTCTTCGTTTTTTTTCATCTGTCTTTTTTTAGTCCTCTTTATTGAGGAATATAGTTACTGAATATAGAATTATTAACATTTTCCCCCTAGTACTTTAAAGATAATATTCCATGGTTTTCTCTGCTTCATTGAAATAAAATCCATTTTATTAGTTGGTATAGAAAATAGTTGAAGCAAAAGTTTAGGTTAGCAAAGCAGGATGTGATAGATACTTTAACAAGCAGTTGTTATGAAAAGTTCTTAACTGAACAGTTTGTTTTTATGTGTTGCTCTCTGTGTCTCTTGACAGTTTTGAAAAATGAGCTCCCTTTGACAGGGAGTTGGTTTTGTTTATATTCTTGTCTTACCCAGAAAGTCATACAGAAAATAATCATTCCACAGTTTTAAATGGCTAGTTTTGCTTTCATAGTATTTACAATAAAATAATAAGTTAGTTAGAGAGTAAATAGATGACTCTGTTAAAGAGAAAAAGCAAGGTAAAAAGATTGGAGTGAATTGATGTTAGAAATATTTCATTTAATTAATTGATAATATTACCATTTGGTCAAGGCATAGAAATACGGAATAGTTTGTGAATTGTGCTGTGATGTAAACATTTGGTATGAGTTCTCTTAAAACAGAATTGATCCATCTCTTGAAATAACATCTCTTTATTGAAGGTAAGTGGGACATGTGTACCTCACAACCTCTGAATTTAGGGAGGATGAAATTAACCTTTGAATTGTATGTGTTTGATTTGAATGGCATATTTTTTTGCTTTCACATGATTCCCACATGTGAACTTCCATGACAGTCATACAGGAAAGAGGAAGCTGTTGTAGTTTTCGCAATGTACATTGTCACCAAAACATACTACCATCCTTGATCTTATGAGAAATTTAGAAATAATATTCCAATAGACGTGTAAGATAAATAAGTTTCTGTGGAAGCAGAAGTGCTCAGTTTTGAGAAGCACTTTGGTGTTATAATGTCTTATGTTAATGATTCTCAAATTCTGCCCCATTCTACTTTATCATCTGTCTGTCTATCACTTTATCTTCTGTATTTATCTGTATATCTCTACCTATCACCTGCCTATTAACTTAATAGATAAGTTATCATTCAAGTTCAGTCACCCATCTTATAAACGATCTTTTATGTATCATCAATTTATCTATCTCTCCATCCATGCCTTTATTAGGTATAATAGGCAGAAGAGCATGGCAATAGAAAAACAAGGGGTTTACCTCCCTTGTGAAAGGACAGTGATAACAGTGGTCTCTGAAGTGATGATGTATAAGGAAAAAACAAGAAGAGAACATGAGGACTGAGGACCAGTAACTCAGGGACCCATCTACCAGAAACTCTGGACTTACTACTATGCTCACATTTGAAAAATCAAAATAGAGTTGCCTATATTCTGTGTCAGCTTACGTGAGAAAATTTCATCTAAATATGATAGCTCTGCCTTTTCAGTCCACCTATGCTTCCATATTTTAAAACTCAGTTTTAATTACATGGAGCTATCACCTCAGTTTACTTTAAACTAGACCATGCATTGGTAAACCTTTTCTGTAAAAGGCCAAATAACAAATGATTTCAGCTTTTTAGGATTTATGAACTCTGTTACAGCTAATCTACTCTTCTATTGTAGTGTGAAAGCAGCTAAACACAATGTGTCATTGAATGAATGTAGCTGTGTTCCAGTAATACTTTATTTACAACAGCAGGCTGTGGGCTTGAGTACCATATGCTGAACTAGAGCATTGGTTAAATCAGAACCTGGAAAATAATCGGATTAACCCCACTACATGGTAAAAATATCTGAAAATTATTTCCCTATTTTATTTTCATGAAAATTATTTTAGTTCCTCTGCTAAATCTCACTCATAAGAGAGTGCTATAAATGAATACTACATGCCATCATAACCTAAACAATGTAAAACTGTATAAGTGACTGGAATGATATGAACCCCTTTCCAGTTGTAACCAATAAATTATATTTTTAAGTTGAGCATATTTCTCCCACATTCCATTTATAAAGTCCGCAAGGATTGTGTCCAAAATCTTGCCTGCCTTCTTTTCCCCTGCAGCACGTTTCAAGTCAAAATGTTATCTATCAGTTTTCTTGGTGGTATCCAGTCTCCTTAGGCATTGACTTCAGTCTATTTTGACATCATTTGAACAGTTTTTGTAATTGTTTCAACATCTCAGAATAGGATTTGTATCTTCCAAGGCTGTTATGTGACCTAGTTTGTAAAAATGTGGAAGATTCAACAGTATAAATAGCTAACGGATATGATCTTTAATCCAGTTAAACTGTGTTTGCCAAGTTTTCTTCATGTTATCTGTATTGGAGGGTTTAGAGGAGAGAAAAAGTATCTAAAATGCACTAACTTAAAATTAAATTGGACTATTGCTTATTCTGCAGTCAATTGAAAATGTACCTGTATATTTACATATATGACCAGTTTAGTGTTAATATTCTATGAAAGGCTCACCCAAATCAATTAGAAAAAGACAAACATTCCAGTACAAAAGTGGGAAAACACATAAATGAGCAATTCATAAAAGGTAAGTATTGTGAATGGCCAAGAACACATAAAAATATACTCAACCATATCTATCTTTATAATTAAATATATATTAAATAATTATCAATCATTAAACATATATAATGAAATAAATATATGTATGTGTGTTTAAACACAGACAGAAACACACATAATAAAATAAATCAACAGTTACTTTTTCACCTATTAGATTAGCAGGCACATTTGTTAACAAAGTCTGGAGAATTTGGGACTCCTTGTGTGTTACAGTCTTTCCAATTGACAGTGGAAAAATATGTATTAGATGGAAATTAGCACATTTTGACTAACAATTTTATTTTTAGAAATTTACCTATAAGATATAATAGGGAGTGTTCAAATGTGTATATAAACTCAAGGGTACTCATGACAGCCTTAGTTATACTTGTAAAATGATAAGTAATCTGTTTATCAAGTCATAATGCTAGGTAAATTAATGATGATTCATTTATCTAATTGAATTGTATTCAGTTATATATGGTAATGTATACTGAAATTAATTGATAAGAACATTCAGGTTTTTCAGAAGTTCATTTGTCCATCAGTTACTGAATATCAACTATGTTTGAGGCATTAATATTGTATTTCACTCATAAAATGATATATGTGATTGTTTGGATATGGTCAATAAACCAATTTTACAGGAAGAATGTTCAAAAATTGTTGATGGTGAGTTTGGGTCTTTATTTTACTATTATCTGTGTGTGTGTGTGTGTGTGTGTGTGTGTGGTGTAGTTTCAAATATATATATTTCAATTATATATAGCAATTATTGAATTCTTAGTATGTGTACTACCACATGCTGAGATAAATACTTTTTCATGGATTATCTCATTTAATGCTAATAATAACCATAATAACAGATTAAGATATTCATTCCTTTTTATAAGATAAGAAGATAGAGACTGAGTTTGAAACTAAATTTGATTGTACAAGTCATTCTGTTACTCACAACTTAAAAAAACCCACACAGTGTCACAGCCTTTGGTAGATGATAATTAAAAATACTTATATTTTGTTAAATCTTCCCATGTTTGGGGAAAAGGCGCACATTTCTGAGGTCATATTTGTTTTCTCTGTGTTGTTAAGGTCAGAGCCATGAGAATTCTCAAGTTTAGTTCTTTAGGCTAAAAAGTGTATGTGTTGAGGTATTGCCAGAACAGGAGAAAAAGATGAATAGGACATTGGTTTGTGGAAAATTACGTGGTATAAATCTACACAGAATGACCTCTAAAAATATGAGGCACCAGTGCTTAGGTGATGGGACAGTGTTCTTCAGCAGAAACCATTTCATAGCTAGAGAATGGGGCACAGATCAAAGTCCAAAGAGAAATGGCCAGTAAGTGGAGTATCAGTAAATGGAAGAAATCAACTTTGGATCAGACTTGGTGATAGGCAATACCAAGACAAATACTGTAGATAGCAGGGAAAGGACCAATGAAGATCTTTAGATAGCAGGGAAAGGACCAACGAAGATCTTGGAGTGAAGAAATAATCCCCAACTGATATAGATTCAAATGCCATAATCTCCTATTGGAATATTTTTGAAATTGTACTTTATGACCATATGGTCTGGATTATAAACTATCTACTTCATATGAATATGTGTTCCATAATCAATTCAATTTTCTCCAGTTATCTGTATTCATTCTAACACTTTTCTAAAGACAACACTGTGTCTTACAAGTGTGGTTCATTAGTAATTCTCATCTAGTAGCTAAAATGTTGGCCAGAATGATAAGCAGAGTGAATTGTGACATAAGTTTTGCCTGACTGTGCCATAGCAGTGGCTAAGGTATGTTTAAAAATTTGGGTGGTTTATAGCAAGGTATGTGCTATGCTATTCTAACTTTGCCTTTTTATCTTCTGGTATCTTGAGGGGAAATGGACCTACATAAGATACGCACAGTTGGGGCTCTGTAACGTTGAGAATACTGAAGGAGGAAGATAAGTACAGAAGGAAAAACCAGTCATATATGGGTAAGGCTGCATCTGTCAAAGAGGACCGCTGGACACTGAGCTGTTCACCCTTTGGTTTTGACTGGTACAATTTGGGGATGTTTGGACCTGGTAAATCTCTTTAAGGATGATAAAACTGATTAATGATGTTAAGATGTTTATAATATTATTAAACTAATATGTGAATCGGTGGCGCAGTGGTTGAGAGTCTGCCTGCCGATGCAGGGAACACGGGTTCGTGCCCCGGTCCAGGAAGATCCCACATGCCGTGGAGCGGCTAGGCCCGTGAGCCATGGCCGCTGGGCCTGCACGTCCGGAGCCTGTGCTCTGCAACGGGAGAGGCCACAGCAGTGAGAGGCCCGTGTACAGCAAAAAAAAAAAAAAAAAAAAAAAAAAAGGCTAAAAAAAACAAACTAATACGTGAATGAATGAATGAATGAATAGGGTAGAAAGTAAAGTTCTTTACTACAGAAAGCTGCAAGGAACATTATAAGCATGACAGGATATAAGAACTCAACATTTGGCAATAATCATAATATTTAATAATTGTTTCAAGCAGGAACATCAAAAGATGGTAGAACTTATTGGATTAAATTTGAAGAGAAACAGGATACTTTTTAAAATATTCATTTTAAAACGTTTATTTAAGTATAGTTGATTTACAGCTATAAGACTTTAAGTCTGAAATTAGATCAAAATGATTGTATAAAATAATATGTAAAAAGAAGAATATCTTGAAGCGTATGGCTTCAGGTGTACATACATGCTCAGGAAATATGAAAGTGTGGAATAAATGCATGAATACTATGATACCAATGAGTCTTATCCGTATCTGCATTTGAACCATTTCCAATAGAACAAGTCTTTTTACCCACAATTCACTTAGCATAATATTTTCAAGGTTCAGCCACCTTATGACATGTATCGGAACTCCATTTCTTTATGGATGAGTAATATTCCATTTATAGATATATCACATTTTGCTTATTCATTCATCAGTTAGTGGTTATTTGGGTTATTTCTACTCTTTGGCTATTTTGAATAATCTTGCTATAAATACCTGTGTAGAGATTTAGTTCTTTTAGGGATGAGAATATGGTAACTCTATGTTTAACATTTTGAGGAGTTGTCTGACCAGGACTTTAAGATCATACTTGTTTCATTTGAAGGTGTACAACTCTGTGCACCGTGAATATCCTGTTGAGTATTGGTGGAAAATCTTACTGTAGAAATAATTAAGTAAACTGAAAAACCAAGATAAACACAATTGAAGCCCATTGCCTCATACCTTATATATCTTTTTATTATTGTGCATTTTTGCATTTATGGTTTTTGTTTTAAATGTTATGGAATCAATGTTGGTTTGCATACAAAGCATTTCCTTGTCTTACAACATTAATTATGATGGAGAAAGTGTATCTCGAATAAGTGAATTAAATATTATTCAAGGACAGTAGGATCATTTGGATTGGTAGAATTCTACCACAGAAATATATTGATTTTACTCATAATGTTCATGAAGAACTGAAATGAAAAACTTTCTCTCATTGGTTTAATAGCTGGTGTAACCTCCCTTATTCATTGTCATCTCCAATTTTCACGTGTAAATCAAGTGGTTCAGTATGTTTCCAGGATTATGAATGACTGTTATTTCTTGGGTGTCTTCAGGGTCTATCCTTTCTCACAGGCAGCCAGCAAAAGGTGCCCTTTTGAATGAATGTGTCTGGATCATATATTCATACATTGTGAAAAATCTGAAAAAAATGAGGGACAAAATCACTGTTGTTGAACAGTACTGTATTTCTATTCTAAGCAAGTGAGGGAAGATGTTAGCTAACTCATTTTAGTGTTAGTTCACAGTTTGGGTAGCTTTGAGTGCTACCAATTTTGCATGTATTCAACATTTGATATCTGAGTATCTGGTTCCTTATTAAATGGTATTCCTTTGAGTGTGTGCCTGCTAACAAATATATAGGCTCAATACATGAGAGTGTGGAAGGGGTACATGAATACTAGGACCAGTGTTCAGTCCAGCCTTTCTTCTTTTTAAAAAGCTATTTTTAAATTAATTAATTAATTTGACTGCATCAGGTCTTAGTTGCGGCATGTGGGATCTTTGTTGAGCAATGCGGGCTCTTTTGTTGCAACGCGTGGGCTCTTCATTGCGGTGCACAGGCTTCTCTCTAGTTGTGGCATGCTGGTTTTCTCTTCTCTAGGTGTAGCGTGTGGACTCCAGAGCATGTGGGCTCTGTGGTTTGCGGCGCACGAGCTCAGTAGTTGTGGCGCACGAGCTTATTTGCCCCACTGTATGTGGGATCTTAGTTCCCCGAGCAGGGATTGAACCCGTGTCCCCTGCATTGGAAGGTAGATTCTTTACCACTGGACCACCAGGGAAGTCCCTGTCCCAGCCTTTTTTCAATTTTATATTTGTACCTCTTATATACTTTTTATTTTATGTACAGTAAAATACACCCTTTGTTGTGTACAGTTCTGTGGGTTTTGACAAAGGTATAGAATAGTATATCTAGCACCACAATCATGATGTGGAGGGGTTCCATTACCCCTAAATCCCCTTGTGTTTCTCCTCCTTCTACTCCACAATCTCTTGCAATCACTGTTTCTATAGTTTTGCCTTTTACAAAATGTCATTTAAATGGAATCAAACATTACTTAGCATCTAGGGTCTGGTTTCTTTTACTTAGCACTCTGAGTTGCCCAGTTTACTTGCAGGCCTTTATCCTTCAGAGACCTCTGTTAGGTTATAGATATACTCCTCCTAGGATTCTTAGTCGCATTCTGTGTGGAGAAAAGACAAGCCAATCTTACCTCTCTCTAATGTCTTTTTTCATTTGGTTCTTTTTTAATAATTTCCATTTATCTTTTGAACTGTCTCATCTATTGATATTTTTCTGTTTTAGCCATTGCTCCATTCATTTCTACAGGTTGTTTGTAATGGATTTTCAGAGTTCTTATCTTACTTCCAGAATATAGGTCTAACAACGCCTTTATCATGTGCTTTTCATTTGACCCATCACAAAGCATTTTCACAAAGTCTTTATTTGGTGGACTACAACTTTAGAATTTCTCACTTAAAAAGAAAACTGTTATTGGGCTTCCCTGGTGGCGCAGTGGTTGAGAGTCCACCTGCCAATGCAGGGGACACAGGTTCGTGCCCCGGTCCGGGAAGATCCCACATGCCGTGGAGCGGCTGGGCCCACGAGCCATGGCCACTGAGCCTGCGCATCCGGAGCCTGTGCTCCGCAACAGGAGAGGCCACAACAGCGAGAGGCCCGCGTACAGAAAAAAAAAAAAAAAAAAAACTGTTATGCCACTAATTTGCATAGTATTGTAGACAGGATTACTGACTATTTGCAGAGTCAAGTATTCAGACAGGAAATAAGTGAAGAAATGAAATGACAAAAGTGATAAAGGACCAAGGAACCGTGATTTGTGTGATGAGGACTAGACATGCGGGGATGCCTGTAAAATAAATAATTACATAGAACCAATTGTTGTACTTGATTTTTAAATGAATTTCATGTATTTCCTGATCTGATTTATATTCTTTGTGATGTTCTGCTGCAGGTAAAAGGCTAGAAAGTTATCATACTTCAAGGAAGAAAGGTGAGCAGCTACTCGGGTGCTATTGAAAGTTTTGGTCTGTGTTCTGGCCAGTGATGTGAGAAATTCAAGTCTTGTCAGCTCATTCTTTCAGGCGCTCAGGGAGCATGCTTTTATGATAGATTTTTCCCCATAGGTATGCCTACTTTGTTAATGGAATCTTCATTATTGTTTCTTTCCTTTATTAAATAAAAATCTCTCTTTGAAGTAACTTAACATTTAAGAACCATTGATAAATTTCCTTTTTATACCATTTTATTATGTATGAAAATAATCTTTTAGTGAAATTTAAATGTGCCAAAATATTTATTTAACTTTTTATTACTAGCATTTCAGAACTTAGATGTTTTACTCATATTTCTATGATAATCAAAACTTATTTGCTACCTCATTTACAAATATTACCCCACTACTCCTTGAAATTTTAGTTGACTTAATTTTTTGTATTTTCTCAATAGATTTTATTTAATTTTATTTGAAAAAATCCATGGTTATGTGCCTACTGTGCTGTGTAGATGAGGGTTCCATTGTTCAACTACTAAACAAAATGTCTACTGTATATGTGCTGTTTTTAATTCATAACGCAGTAGATAAGCCTGAAGAAAATAAGCCTGGCTATGGAAATGCTTATATGTTGGGAGGGGGCTTGTCTGGATCGATGATGAGAAAAATTGTCTGAGGATGCTGAGGGACTCATTCCAGATGTCAATCTGAGGTCCAGTTGAATGCCCCTCTAATAGGACAAATAAGACCCTTATAGCCTGGCTTTATTTGGTGACCCCTCATTGATGACATAATACTGCTGCAAGCATGTCTTTTCTTCCTCCCAGGGCAAGGCATTATTAGCATCTTATCTTATGATGCAATATTCACTGTATATATGCTAAGTGACCCAAGACTTGCTTTATTTTGCTCACTTTGAACAGAGATGTAGATAGAACTTGTTTAAAGGAAATGTTCTTGAGTAATAAATGAGGAAACAAAAGAAATGTTGCATTAAGAAGGGGTCAAGCAACTGTGATGGGTACTGAAAGACTCATTAGTGTTGGGCTAAAAGAAGGGAACCATGCATGCCTGTAATAAATATTGACCATGGAGTCAGTATTAGTGTGTTGTTATTTTTAGTGTTGAGTATTTTTTGAGACTATATCTTTCTTTTTTGTTGTTGTTTATTTATGGTTTTTTGAGGTAGAAGGGCTGAAATGAGGGCCTCCACTTTAGAGAATAGGGGTGAGTAACTATACCTGAGTCCTTTAAAATTCATATGTCATGTGCTCTGTGCCACACCCTGAAGTCTCTGTGTTCATCTGTTCAATGGCTTACTCGATTATATCTTCATGATGTGTCCTTTTCTTTGGTGATTGCCTCTACCCTCATTTCCAAATTTTAAATTTTATTTTATCTGAGTTTTGGGTGGATTGACAAATGGAGAATCTTGGAAAATTGTTGGTTTTTTAATACATTTTCTTATTGCAATGAAATATCCTTTGGTGAAATTAAGCTGTGCTTGGGAGTTTCCGTAACAAATTATGGTTTCAGAATGTTAACCCCATGATTGAGATCATCATAGTTAGAGCATTTTGGTCAGATTCATAAGATCATTATGGGTCATTATTGCTACTCTTCTCAGTGATGAATTTGACTTTAATTAGGTGTTTTTCATTTTTTGATGTGAAAAATTATATATTAAACTTTCTGTGATCTTTGTAAGGCCATGAAGATTTTAAATGACAAAGAACCTTGAAGTACTTCATCTTTCTGAAACACAAAAAAATTCAATTTTCCATAGTACATTAATCTCACAAAAGATATCGGGTTGGGTTAATCAAGTGTAGAGATAGTGAAATTTCATATAGTAAATAATTAATCATTATTTGTTGTTAAAATTGAAACATCCATCAATAAGGAAAATGGTCTGTATATTCCTTGACATGATTACACAGGTTTTATGTTACCTAGGGCGTGGTGTTTAATACTTTACAAATGGGTAAACTCTGTTTTTCTCTTGACAAAGTTATGGTCGCAAATTCTTTGAAGTAATAATTGTTTTTGTTATTTTTATACTTATTTATTTATTTATGTATTGTAATATATGTTTTCACTTCTCCAGAATCTAGCAAAGTAATTCAAGTGAACTCAATAACAACTAATAAAATAGCCGTGAACATTAATAATTGTAATATTAGGGAGGAAAAGAGCCCAACCAGATACTGACATGAACTGTAGAAACTCTTATCATTCAAAAATATTTGAGTATAATTATGAATGACAGGAACACTAGAACATATTTTGGTCTAACAAATATGATCCTAAAATTACATAATTGTTTATTCATCCATGTTAGTATATAAGTAGATTTATAGTGCATGGTTGCTGTCTTAATGTGTAGAATTAAATTGACATATAGTATTAATGCTGTAAATGGCAAGTATTAAAAATTTACAACCCAGGGTGTTTTAAAAAAGAAGTACTTTTTCTTAGGATTGGGAACAAGATGATATCCTGTCTCATCACTTCTTTTTTTTAATTGAAGTATAGTTGATATACAATATTATATAAGTTACAGGTATAAATATCGTGATTCACAATTTTTAAAGGTTGTACTCCATTTGTAATTATTATAGAATATTGCTTATATTTCCCATGTACAATATAGCTTATAGCTTATTTTATACCTAATAGTTTGTACCTGTTAATCCACTACACCTAATTCATCCCCTCCCTTCCCTCTCCGCAATGGTAACCACTACTTTGTTCTCTGTATCTGTGAGTCTACTTCTTTTTGTTACATTCACTAGTTTGTGAGGTCCTTGTGATGTCCTTTTCTGGCTTTGGTATCACTGTTAAGTTGGCCTCATTATGAGTTAGGAAGTGTTTCTTCCTCCTCTATTTTTTGAAAGTGTTTGAGAAGTATTGATGTCAATTCTTCCTTAAATGTTTGGTAGAATTCACCAGTGAAGCATATGGTCCTAGACTTTTCTTTGCTGGTAGGTTTTTTTTTTTTATTTTTATTTTTTAAATTTCTGACTCAGTCACTTTTTTATTAATGGCCATCATAACAAGACACCACTGACCAGGTAGCATATAAACAATAGAAATTTATTTTTCAAGTTTTGGATGCTGGAATACCAACATGGTTGAAATCAGGGGGCTGGTATGCTCGGGTAAGGGCACTGTTCTGAGCTGAAGACTTCTTGTATCTTCACATGGTGAAAGGAATAAAAGAGTTTGGTGGAGGTCTCTTTTATAAGAAAGGAATTTCATTCACCAGGTCTCCACCATTATGGTCCAAACACTTCCCAAGGGTCCTACCTACTACTATGTTAACATTTGGGGGTTGCAATTTTAAATATGAATTTTGGGGGGACACAAAAATTCAGACCATAGCAAGGTCTATTAGGATTTTCAATTTATTCTTGAGTTATTTTTGATAGTTTTTATGTATTTTGGAATTCGTCCATTACATCTTGATTGTTTAATTTGTTGGTGTACACTTATTCATAGTATTGTTTATAACCCTTTTCATTTCTTTGAAATCAGTAATAATGTGCCTGTGTCCATTTGTGACATTAGTAAGTTGAATCTTCTCTCTTTTCCTCTGGTCAGTTTAGCTAAAACTTTCTGAATTTTGTTGAAGTTTTCAAAGAATCAGTTTTTGGTTTCATTGATTTTTAAATTTCTGTTCAATTGATTATTTCAATCTTTAATCTTTATTATTTTCTATGCTAATCTTTTTTTTTCTTCCTTTTCTTGCTTTATGTTTGGGTTTCTCTTCTTCTACCTTCTTCAGGTATAAGGTTATATTATTGACTTGAAATCTTTCTTCATTTTTTTTTTTTTTCAGTACGCGGGCCTCTCACTGTTGTGGCCTCTCCCGTTGCGGAGCACAGGCTCCAGACGCGCAGGCTCAGCGGCCATGGCTCGTGGGCCCAGCCGCTCCGTGGCATGTGGGATCTTCCCAGACCGGGGCTGAACCTGTGTCCCCTGCATCGGCAGGCAGACTCTCAACCACTGCGCCACCAGGGAAGCCCTCTTTCTTCATTTTTTTTTTTAACATCTTTATTGGGGTATAATTGCTTTTCAATGGTGTGTTAGTTTCTGCTTTATAACAAAGTGAATCAGTTATACATATACATATGTTCCCATATCTCTTCCCTCTTGCTTCTCCCTCCCTCCCACCCTCTCTCTTTCTTCATTTTTTAATGTAAGTTTTAACAGCTATAAAATTTTCCCCTCAAGTACTGCTTTTGGCATCTCGTAAGTTTTGGAATGTTGTATGATAATTTTTATTGATCTCAAATAATTTAATAATTTACCTTGAGAATGAGAGAAGCTTATTTGATTCATTGTTTATTAGGAATGTGTTTCTTAATCTCCAGTTGTGTATGGTGAGTCTTCTAAAATTCCTTCATTACTGATTTCTAATTTAATTCCATTGTGGCCAGTGAACATACTTCGTATGATTTCAATGTTTTAAAATTTATTTAAACTTATTTTGGGTGTTATTTCTGTCTATTCTGAAGAATGTTCCTTATGCACTTGAGAAAAATGTGTAATCTTCTGCTTTCAGGTGGAGTGTTCTGCGTAAGTCCGTTAGGTGTAGTTGATTTATGGTGTTGTTCAAGTGCTCTATTTCCAGAATGATCTTCTTTCTAATTTTTCTATTGGTTATTAAAAGTAGGACATTGAAGTATCCACATATTGTAGAGATGTCTGTTTCTCTCTTCAATTCTGTGCAATTTTGCTTCAGATATTTTGGGACTCTGTTTTGTAGGTGTGTAAATGTTTATGATTGTCATATCTTCTTAATTGATTGACTCTTTTATCAATGTTTAATTGACCCATGAAACAATTTTTGTTTGAAAACAAATTTTGTCTGATATTACTATAGTCACTCTAGCTCTCTTTTGGTTACAACTTATATGAAATATTTATTTCATGCTCTAATTTTCAACCAGTTTGTCTCGTTGAATGTAAAGTGTGTCTCTGGCAGATAACATACAGTTGGATCAGGTTTTTAAATCTATTTTGCCAATCTCTGCCTTTCACTTATACATTTTATACCACTTCTGTTTAATGTCATTACTGATAAAGTAGGACTACTGCCATTTTGCTGTTCATTTTTTTCTGTGTCTTACATGTTTTTGGTCTTCACTATTGCTTTTTTGTGTTAAGTAGATATTGTTGAGTGCACCATTTAAAATTCTTTATTTCCTTGTTGTTTTTACTATATATATTTTAAGTTATTTTCTTAGTGGTTGCCCTAGGGGTAACAATTAACTTCTTAATTTATAACAATCTAGTTCTAATTAATACCAATTTAATTTCAATAGTATATAAAATCTTTGCTTCCATATTGTTCCATTTCCCCTGTGTGTTGTCATTGCCACAAATTATGTCTCTATACTTATGTACTCATCACCACAGACTGATAATTTTTGTTTTATGCAGCTATTCAAGCATATGATAGGAAAAGAGAGGAGTTACAAAAAACATATTAATATTGGCTTTTATATTCGCTTGTGAAGTTACCTTTACTGATATTATTTATTTCTTGATGTGGATTCAAGTTACTGTATATGGTCCATTCATTTCAGCTTGACCCCCTTTGACATTTGTTGTAGGGCAAGGCTGCTGTCAAAGAACATTCTCAGTGTTTGTTTTCTGAGAATGTCTTAATTTCTCCTTCATTTTTGTAAGGCATTATTGTTGGATCAAGAATTCCTAGTTGAATGTCTTTTCATTGCATAACTTTGAAAATATCATCCTACTGCCTTCTTACCCCATGTTGTATGATGAAAAATCACTTGTTATTTTATTGAAGATCACTTCTATCTGATGAGTCCCTTCTTTATTGCTGCTTTCAATGTTCTCTCTTTGACTTTCTATTTGAACAGTTTCATAATGATGTGTTTCAATATGAATCTGTTTGAATTTATCCTACGTGGAGTTCATTAGACTGCTTGTATAGGTAGTTTATCACTTTTCATCAACTTTGGACAGTTTTGTCCATTATTACTTGAAATATAGTTTCTGTTCCTTTCTTTCTTCTTTCGTGACTCTCATTATGCATATGTTGGTACACTGGATGGTAGCCTCATAGGACTTTTAGGCCATGTCCATTAAAAAATAAATTTTCTCTTCCTATAATTGGATAATTTAAATTGACTTACCTTCAAGTTAGTTTTATTTTTTCAGCTCAAGTTGTCGTGGAGCCCTTTCTGTGAGATTTTCAACACTTGCTATTGTGCTTTTCAACTCCAGAATTTCTACTTGATTTGTTTGAAAACTTTGTCTCTTTATTGATACACCTATTTCATGAGACAGTGCTTGTGGGGTTCATCTAGTTCTTAAATATGTTTTCCATTAGCTCTTTCAACACATTTAAAGTAACTGATTTAAAATATTTGTCTTTGAGTCCAATGTCTTGGCTTTTCAGGGAGAGTTTCTATTACTTGTTCTTATATTTTTTTCTCTGTGTGTGGGACATACTTCATTGTTTCCTTGAATGCCCATTACTTTTATGTTGAAAATTGGACATTATGAATATCATAATGTGGCAACTCTGGAAATCAGATGTGCCTTCCCTGTTTGTCTGTTGTTGCTTTTTGTTGTTGAAGTTGTTTGTGGTATGTGTTCACTGAAGACTGCTTCATTAGATTTGTGGTCAGCTAAAAATTGGACAAAGATTTCCTTAGAAATCCTGAAGACAAAAAATTTCCCTGCTTTTCAGAAGTCTCTCTGTGTATGTTAGTATATGCCTTTAACACTTAGCCAGGCATTTTAAGCTTTCCCTTAGCCTCAATTTTTGCTTGTTAAGAGCCTCAAGTTCACTCGCAGAGGAGACCTTAGGCCTTCTCAAGTTTTCCCTGAATAGGCACATAACTCCACATCTGTGCTGTCCTTATATATTATGAGGAACACATGGAATCACCTGATAGCCATTACTTCAAAAACACAAAAAATTCATTCCTGAACTTTCCTCATAAGGTATTGGTTTAATTTATTTTCTGTTATAACTGTAATCCGTTGCATTAGGCAGCAGCGACAAACAATGCAAATTACCACCAATCTAGCTGCTATAGCATTGAGTGACTTCTGAATTAGGAGAAAGAAAAGCAAGTCTTTGAACCAGTGTTTTAGGGAGCCAATATAAATCATAAATTAAAAGAAGAAATTACAATTCTTTGGATAAGAGGTCAGTCCGACTCTTTCCACTACAAGAACCAGGAATGTGGAGTGTTATTCTCAATAATATCACTGAGTTGGGGAATAAGACATGGGATTAGAGTCAGTTAAACAGCCCAAAGTTTCTGGATTTTAGAAATTGAACTATGTTTCTTGATTAAGAGATTGCCTAGTGACAGCTATTACTTGGTGAATTTGCAGATTTCCAAAAAAGTTGATAGTGCAAGCATTTACCACTTTTTCATTATTGTTTATGAAGGGACAGGTGTTGGAGTTCCTCATGTGTCAGATTTGGTGCTGTCATTCTCAATTCACTTTTGATTTTACCAGTCACTAATGAAGTTCATCATATCTTGAAGGATTATAATCACTTGTGTATCTTCACTTGAGAAGTGTCTATTAAAATAATTTTAACAATTTCAATGGAGTTATTTCTTTTCTTCTTCAGTTGAAAGAGCTGATTATATGGTACAGGAGGAAAGATTTTACCAAAAATATAATTTGAAAATCAACCCCTGTGATTCTGCTGGTTACAGTTTATCTGTAAAATTAAATCCTTATATCACAAAATACAGTAATACTGGTAAAGAAAAATGTATGTAAATTTTTCATTTAACTTTTTGTGAAAAAGATATTTTATTGCTATTGTTCTTTTTGCCTTCTGTGACTAGGATAGTTTACCTTTTGTAATAACATGAAATGGAATATAAAATACGTTGCATAACGTATGGTGATTCATAATAAAAAACAGATCTATGGATAATCTTTTTAAAACATGCGAAAAAGATCACATAATATTGGAGATATTTTCCACAAAGGTGTTATGTTTAGGAAAAAAGATAATATTTTTTTTAACATCTTTATTGGAGTATAATTGGTTTACAATGGTGTGTTAGTTTCTGCTCTATAACAAAGTGAATCAGCTATACATATACTCCCATATCTCCTCCCTCTCGCGTCTCCTTCCCACCCTCCCTATCCCACCCCTGTAGGTGGTCACAAAGCACTGAGCTGATCTCCCTGTGCTATGTGGCTGCTTCCCACAAGCTATCTATTTTGCATTTGGTAGTGTATATATGTCCATGCCACTCTTTCACTTCGTCCCAGCTTACCATTACCCCTCCCCCTGTCCTCAAGTACATTGTCTATGTCTGTGTCTTTATTCCTGTCCTGCCCCTAGTTTCTTCAGAACCATTTTTTTTTAGATTCAATATATATGTATTAGCATACGATATTTGTTTTTCTCTTTCTGACTTACTTCACTCTGTATGACAGACTCTAGGTCCATCCACCTCACTACAAATACCTCAATTTCGTTTCTTTTTATGGCTGAGTAATATTCCATTGTGTATATGTGCCACATCTTCTTTATCCATTCATCTGTCAATAGACACTTAGGTTGCTTCCATGTCCTGGCTATTGTAAATAGAGCTGCAATGAACATTGTGGTACACGACTCTTTTTGAATTATGGTTTTCTCATGGTATATGCCCAGCAGTGGGATTGCTGGGTCATATGGTAGTTCTATTTGTAGTTTTTTAAGGAACCTCCATACTGTTCTCCATAGTGGCTGTCTCAATTTACATTCCCACCAACAGTGCAGGACGGTTCTCTTTTCTCCACACCCTCGCCATGATTTGCTGTTTATAAATTTTTTGATGATGGCCATTCTGACTGGTGTGAGGTGATATCTCATTGTAGTTTTGATTTGCATTTCTCTACTGATTAGTGATGTTGAGCATCCTTTCATGTGTTTGTTGGCAAAAAAAAGATAATATTTTTAAAAAGGAACTCTGTGAGGGACGTTGCTAAAGGGTTTTTAAAAGTCCATGAACATATCAGGTGAGAGGTACAAATTATGTGTTGGGAAGGGCAGTGATACCTTTTCATGGGAGAATATGACATAGGATAAAAAGTATGAAAAATGAAAAATAAGAAGATTTGAAAAAATGTGAAGATTTCGACTTAGGCGGCAGATCCTAGCATGAAGCACAAATCATAGTGTACATGGGAATTCTTTGCATTTCACATGGCACAGGCCACAGTGATGTGTAGAAGGAATGCCATTTCACTACAAACACAAAAATACAAATGAACAAACACATGCGAGCAAACGTAAGTGACTAATGTCCTACACTCCTGCCATCAGACACGCATTCAGTCCTCCCTAAGGGAAAGAGGTAGTTGGAGGCAGGTGCAGGGCTTACCCCCAGGTAAACATTGGCATGAATCTTCTTCTGTGAGGACCCGGATCCAATTCTGAAGCTCATGTGTGGTTTCTGTCCACTTCTCAGGTGGAGTTGCCAGGCAAGGCTGGCCATCCGCTAAGACAAGAACACCTTCGCGTGATATGATGACTGGAGGTATGAGGGAGACACGAAAGAAGTGGGGTGGTCCCAGGGTGCTGAACCTGGCCATGGATCTCTCAGGGCCATAGACATCCCCCCACCCCAAGGTGTGCTATTGGATATTAGGGTTTCCTTGGATGGGCCCAGTGACTGCAAGCGTGGATTCACTGTTCCTCTTGCTGAGTGGCCTGGGAGCTGTGGATTCCCCAGGCTGTTGGAGTACTCTGGGGTCATTGGACCCTCTTCAGAGCCACCCGGCCTCACAGTTGGATTCTGCAGTGTCCCAGCACGTGCTCGGATGGATGATGACTCCCTCGTATGCATTCCTTGGTAAATCTGAACAAAATAAGTGAGAATGCTCTACCATCTCCTCATCGAAACTGAGGTCCAGCACGTTGCCTCCCTTGGGGGTAGGGGACAGTTAGGAGAGAGGGCCAACGTTCCCTTGCTGACACGCATGCAAACAACACTCAGGGTGCCAGCATTGGAGGGGATCCTGTCTGAGGGTCGACTGTGTCTGCACAGTAGCTGGGTAGTCTATGATCCCAGGTCCTTGGTGAAAGGCTGGTGAGGGATTGCGAGATGGCAGGCTCTCCTGCTGGTCTTAGGAGAAGGAGTGTGTGCAGTCTAGGCCCAGTGAGCTCGCGGCTTGGAGAGGTGTGTTTTGGCCAGGTTCCCACTTTGGGCGTGGCATTTCGGGGAGTGTATTCACTGTGCCCTTGCAGGCTTCCAGCTCCCCTCGCGTGGCAGAGGTCTTCCACTGGAAGTCTGTCTGTGGTCCTCGGGGACAGTGCCTTTGATCTCTGTGAGGTCCTTGGTAGTGTCGCTGTGGCAGTAGAGAAGTGCCAGAATGCATGTGATGGGGTCAGCATCATCATATCAGACATGCTTGCAGTCTGTCTTCCCTGGTGTACAGTGTCCCCATGTTCGCATGATGTCTATGGCTTCCAGTAGGGTCGAGTCATCTTGTGGGCAGGAGGAGGGCACTGAGGATGAGGCTGTTGAGTGTTTGAACGTTTCCTCGGATTCAGGGCTCCAAACCCTGCCGGCTAGAAGCTGGCCGGGACGTGGCCGGAAAGGTGACCTAGTTTCCGCCGTGGGGTTTGAACCTGGGTCATGGTTGCTGAAGCCCACCACTTCCCACATGGTGGGCATTCCCACAGGTCCATGGAAAGTGATTTGCCCTAGATGACAAGAAGTAGCACTTGGGCTGAAGTCCATTAGCCCAGAGAGAGGTGCCGGGCTGCATCTTGCCTGTAGCCAGCTGCACGTCAGAGTCGGCACCATCAATGGGAGGTTCTCTTGCTTCCAAAAGCACTGGGAGTGGCCCCAAGTGCACATCAGATGTGCTACTAGCTGGCAGGGTCTCCAGGTCCATGTAGATGTCATACCCACAGCCGGGAGGCAGATCTCGTCGAGTCTTTGTGCTATGGTCACAAGGCGTGGCTGTGGGAGAGCAGGATTCGTGGCCAATTTCAACAGCCCCTGGGGGTCAAAGTTCACAAGTGGCCTCTTGAGGCTAACAGGGGTTTTCTCCATTTAGTGGGGAGGTCCAAAGCCATGGCGCTGTGTATAAGCTGTGGCTTTTACTGTTCAAGTTCTCTGCAGAGGGCAACAGAGACACACAGAGACCAAGACGCGGATTCAGAGGAACACACAGAAACCCACAAGCGCATCCTCGTGCATGCACATGCATACACGTGCAAACACACACATACACCCTCAAACACACCGGTTAACGTAAGTGCCTAACTTCTACAGTCGTGCTGTCAGATACGCAATCAGTCCTCCGTAAGGGATAGAGGTCCTTGGGAAGGAGGTTCCAGGATCACACCTCAGTAAATGTTCACATGAATAATGTTCTCTGAGGACCCCAGTCCAATTCTGAAGCCTGAGTGATTTCTGTCCACATCTCTGGTCTGATGACTGCAGGTGCTAAGGAGAACTGGAAAAAGTGAGGCGGGTGCATGTTGGTGAGCGTGGCCGTGGATAGCTCAGGAAGGTAGGCATTCACCCACCCTAAGATGTACATTGGATATTAGGTTTTCCTCAGATGGGCCCAGTGGCTGCAAGAGTGGATTGACTGTTGCTCTTGCTGAGTGGCCTGAGGACTGTGGATTCCCCAGGGTTTTGAAGTACACCGGGGTCATGGCTGCTCTGCAGAGCCTCGCAGCCTGCCCAGTAATGTTCTGCAGCTTCCCAGCATGTGCTTGGATCGATGATGACACCCTTGTATGCATTCCTTGGAAAATCTGAACAAAATGAGTGAGAACACTCTGCCGTCTTCTCATCGATACTGAGGTCCAGCACGTTTCCTCTGTCGGGGGTAAGGCACAGTTAGGAGTAAGGGCCATCGTCCCCTCCTGACATGCATGCAAATACCACCCAGGGCTCCAGCATTGGAGGGGTTCCAGTCTGAGGGTGGTCCGTGTCTGCACATAAACTGGGTCGTCTATGAATCCCAGGTCCCAGTTGAAAGGCCGTTGAGGGAATGTGAGGGGGCAGTCTCACCTGCTGATCTTCAGAGTCGGAGTGTGGGCTGAGGTAGGTGCAGTGAGCTTGCAGCTTGGGAGGTATGTTTTGGCCAGTGTCATGGTTCTTTTGTGCCGCTTTGGGTGTTAATTCTGGAAGCCAAAATGAGAAAGCTTCCCTGGTTGGAGCCCGGAGACTCAGGCCAGGCCTGTGGCCCTCCCTGTTTTTGCGTTTGTCATGGTGAAGTTCTTGAGTGCCCAGTGGGGCTGGAGCAGTGGGTGTGTGGGGGCTGACGTTGGGCATCGGCGCAAGGGGGCTGATGGATTAGGCCTCGGTGTTGCGCTTGTCAGCTCCTGTATTGCAATTCCTGGCACAGTGTTTACCCCCTGTGGGTCATCGTGGAGTGGGGTGAGATCCGAGTGTTGCATTTAAGCCTGCGTCATGGCAGATGGTCTGGACAGGAAGGTAAGGCATGGTAAGGACAGGTCCTACGTGATGTTGTGGCATGGGCTGTCATCATTGGGTTTCAGGCTCTGGCCTCAGCTTCTCAAGGATTTGTCATGTACTTGATGGGCTGGCATCACCTGCCTATGGAGAGGATGACTTTGGTGGTTCATGTGGATGCGATGAGGTAGGTAACCTGTGTAGACTTGTGATCCCGTTGCCGGAGAAATGATTCCCAAAGGGTGTCTTGCGTAAGCTAGAAAATATCGATATGCAGAGTATATGCTGACGCGTGACGCGGCCGGCCCATGAGGTACGGATGCCTATCTAACAGCCAGAGGTTTATCCGAAGCAGTCCGTTGGCATGGTAGAGATAGGCGCACTGTTGTGATGCCAGGTGCGCTGACCTTGACAGCCACTGTGCCCTTACTGGCTTCCAGGTCCCCTCTCATGGCAGAGGTCTTCCGTTGGAAGTTTGTCTGTGATCCTCGGGGACAGTGCCTTTGATCTCTGTGAGGTCCTCGGTAGTATCGCTGTGGCAGTGGAGAAGTGCCAGAATGCATGGTGTGGGTTCGGCATCATCAAAGCAGACATGCTTGCGGTTTGTCTTCCCTGGTGTATAGTGTCCCCGTGTTCGCATGTTATCTGTGGCTTCCAGTAGGGTCGAGTTGCCGTGTGGGCAGGAGGAGGGCAGTGAGGACAAGGTTGCTCAGTGTTTGAGCGTTTCCTCGGGATTCAGGGCTCTGAATCCTGTCGAGGGGGAGCTGGCCGAGACGTGGCTGGAAAGGTGGCCTGGTTTCTGCTGTGGGGTTTGAACCTGGGTCGTGGTTGCTGAAGACCACCTCTTGCCGTGGTGGGCTTTCCAACAGGTCCACAGAAAGTGATTTGGCCTAGTTGGCGAGAAGTCACACTTGGGCTGAAGTCCATTAGACCCCTGAGAGGTGCCGGGTTGCATCTTGCCTATAGCCAGCTGCAGGTCATTGTTAACGCCATCCATGGGAAGTTCCCTTGCTTCCAAAAGCGCTGGGAGTGACCCCAAGTGCACATCAGATGTGTTAGTAGCTAGCAGGGTCTCTAGGTCCACGTAGATGTGACACTCACGGCTGGGAGGCAGATCTCCTCGAGTCTTTGTGCTTTGGTCAGAAGGCATGGCTGTGGGATAGCGGGAGTCCGTGGCCTATTTCAACAGCCTCTGGGGGTCAAAGTTCTCATGTGGCTTCTTGAAGCTGGTAGGGATGTTTCTCCATTCAGGGGGGTGGTCCAAAGCCAGGGTACTGTGTATAACCTGTGACTTTTACTATTCAGTGTCACTGCAGAGGGCCTCAAGGACACACAAAGACCAGGATGGGGATGCAGAGGCTGACACAGAAACCCACAAGCGCATCATCATGCGTAGTCATAGTCACGCACGCGCACACGCAGGAACACACACATACACCCTCACACACAACGGCCAACGTACATGCCTAACTTCCTGCAGTCATGCTGTCAGACACACTTTCAGTTCTTGGTAAGGGATAGAGGTCCTTGTGAAGCAGGTTCAGGGCTCCAGCCCAGGTAAATGTTCGCATAAATCATGTTCTCTAAGGACCCAGGTTCACTTCTGAATCCTGCGTGATTTCCGTCCACATCTCAGGTGCAGTTTCTTGGCAAGGCTGGCCGTCAGCAAAGACAAGAGGACGTTTGCGTGGGCTGATGACTGGAGGTGCTGAGGAGAACTGGAAAAAGTGAGGCGGGCCCACGTTTCCGAGCGTGGACGTGGATATTTCAGGATGGTAGGTATTCAACCACCACAACATGTGTCATTGGATATTAGGTTTTCTTCTGACGGCCCCAGTGGCTGCAAGAGTAGATTGACTGTTGCTCTTGCAGAGTGGCCTGAGGGCTGCGGATTGCCCAGGGTTTTGGAGTACTAGGAGGTCATGGCTCCTCTGCAGACCCGCATGGCATGCCCGATTGTGTTGTGCAGCGTCCCAGCACGTGCTTGGATCGATGGTGACACCCTTGTATGCATTCCTTGGAAAATCTGAACAAAATGAGTGAGAACACTCTACCGTCTCCTCATCGAAACTGAGGTCCGGCACGTTTCCTGTCTCGGGGGTAGGGCACAGTTAGGTGTGAGGGCCAGCGTCCCCTCCTGACATGATGCAAACACCACCCAGGGCTCCAGCTTTGGAGGGGTTTCTATCTGAGAGTGGACCATGTCTGCACATAAACTGGGTCGTCTATGAATCCCAGGTCCCTGCTGAAAGGCCGATGAGGGAATTTGAGGGGGCAGGCTCAACTGCTGATCTTCAGAGTGGGAGTGTGGACTGGGGTAGGCCCATTGAGCTTGCAGCTTGGGAGGTGTGTTTTGGCCAGTGTCACGGTTTGTGCGTGCCACTTTGGGGGTTGATTCTGGAAGCCAAAATGAGAAAGCTTCCCTGGTTGGAGCATGGAACCTCTGGCCAGGCCTGTGGCCCTCCCTGTCGTTGCGTTTGGCGCATTGAGGTTCTTGGGTGCCTGGTGGGTCTGGAGCAGTCGGTGGGGCTGGCTGGGGTTGGACATTGGCAGAAGGGGGCTGATGGATTAGGCCTCAGGGGTGCCCATGTCAGCTCATCTACTGCAGCTTCTGGCACAGTGTTTGCACTAAGTGGGTCATCGTGGAGTGGGGTTAGGAACGAGTGCTGCATTTTAGCCTGCGTGGTGACTGTTGGCCTGGAGAGGAAGGTAAGACATTATGAGGACATGTCCTGTGTGATGTCGTGGGATGGGCTGTCATCATTGTGTTGCAGATGCTGGCCACGGCTTCCCAAGCATGTGTCCTGTTCGTGGTGGGCTGGCATCGGCTGCGTATGAAGGGGATGGCTTTGGCAGTTCATGAGGATTCGGTGAGGTAGGTAACATGTGATGAGTTGAGATTCCGTTGCTGGAGGGATGACTCCCAAAGGGTGTCTTGCGGGACCTAGAGAAGATAGACATGCTGAGGCGTGTGTGCCCCTCTTCTTGAGGATAGGTGAGTTATGCGAACATGCCCTTTGGCCGCTTTGTCCCTTGTTTGGGAATGTGCAAGTGAAAGTTTTTCTCCTGGAGGGCATGACGCGGCCGGCCCGTGTGTCATGCAGGCCTTTCGAACAGCCAGAAGTTTACGCGGGGCAGAGATGGGGACACTGTTGCTATGCTAGGTGCGCTGCCGTGGACAGGCACTGTGCCCTTTCAGAGTTACAGGTCCCCTCGCGTGGCAGAGGTCTTCTGTTGGAAGTCTGTCTGTGGTCCTCGGGGACAGTGCTTTTGATCTCTGCAAGGTCCTTAGTAGTGTCGCTGTGGCAGTGGAGAAGTGCCATAATGCATGGGGTGGGGTAGGCGTCATCAAAGCAGACATGTATGTGGCCTGTCTTCCTTGGTGTACAGTGACCCCATGTTCGCATGATGTCTGTGGCTTCAGGTAAGGTCGAGTTGCCCTGAGGGCAGGAGGAGGGCACTTAGGACAAGGCTGTCAAAAATTTGAGCATTTCCTCCAGGTTCAGGGCCGAGAAACCTGCCGCTGGGCGCTGGCGAGACGTGGCCGGGAAGATGGTCTAGTTTCTGCTGTGGGGTTCCAACCTGGATTATGGTTGCTTAATCCTACCACTTCCCGTGGTGGGCATACCCACGGGTCCACAGAACGTGATTTGTCCTATTTGGCGAGAATTGGCTTTTGGGCCAAATATCGTTAGCCCCTTGAGTGGTGCCAGTCTGCATCTTGCCTGTAGCCATCTTCAGGTTGGTTTCAGTCCACCCATAGGAGTTTCCCTTGCTTCCGGAAGCACTGGGAGTGGCCCAAGTGCACATCAGATGTGCAGTTAGCTGGCAGGATGTCCATGTCCACACTCATGTGACACCCACGGCCGGTAGGCAGGTCTCATCTAGGTTCGTCCTTTGGTCAGAAGGCATGGCTATGCGAGAGCGGGAGTCTGTGGCCTATTTCTACAGCTCCTGGGGGTCACAGTTCTCATAAGTCTCCTGCAGCTCACAGGGGTCTTTCTTTTTCTGTTGGGAGTCCAACCAGGGTGTTGTGTATAATCTCTGGTATTAACTATTGGAGGCTTCTGCAGAGGGCCACAGGGACACACAGAGAGCAAGACGCGTTTTCAGAGGCACACGCAGGAACCCACAATCGCGTCCTCGTGCGCAGTCGCAGTCGCACACGCCCACGCGCGTGAATACACACATACAGCGTCTCACACACTGGCCAATGTACATGCCTAACTTCCTGCAGACATGCTGTGAGTCACAAAACAATAATCAGTGAGGGATAGAGGTCCTTGGGAAGCAGGTTCAGAGCAGAAGCCCAGGTAAACATTCGCATGGATCATGTTCCCTGAGGACCTCGGTCCACTTCTGAAGCCTCTGTTATTTCTGTCCACTTCTCAGGTGTAGTTGCTCGGCAAGGCTGGCTGTCGACAAAAAGAAGACCTTCACGTACTCTGATGCCTGGATGAGCTAAGGAAAACCGGATAAAGTGAGGCGGGCGCATACTGCTGAGCATGGCCTTGGATTACTCAGGACGGTAGGCATTCACTCACCCTAAGATGTGCCATTCCACATTAGGTTTTCCTCAGATGGGCCCAAAGGCTGCAAGAGTGGATTGATGTTTGCTTTTGCTGAGTGGTCTGAGGACTGTGGATTCCCCAGGCTGTTGGAGTACTCCAGGGTAATGTCTCCTCTGCAGAGCCGCATGGCCTGCCTGGTTATGTTCTGCAGCTTCCCAGCATGTATTCAGATCGATGATGACACCCTTGTATGCATTCCATGGAAAATCTGAACAAAATGAGTGAGAACACTCTACCGTCTCCTTATCGAAACTGAGGTCCAGCACGTTTCCTCTCTCGGGGTTAGGGCACAGTGAGGAGTGAGGGTCATCATCCCCTCCTGACATACATGCAAATACCACCCAGTACTCCAGCACTGGAGAGGTTTCTGTCTGAGGGTGGACCGTGTCTGCACATAAACTGGGTCATCTATGAATCCCAGGTCCCTGCTGAAAGGCCGATGAGGGAATGTGAGGGGGCAGGCTCACCTGCTGATGTTCAGAGTCAGAGTGTGGGCTGAGGTAGGTGCAGTGAGCTTGCAGCTTGGGAGGTATGTTTTGGCCAGTGTCATGGTTCTTTTGTGCCGCTTTGGGTGTTAATTCTGGAAGCCAAAATGAGAAAGCTTCCCTGGTTGGAGCCCGGAGACTCAGGCCAGGCCTGTGGCCCTCCCTGTTTTTGCGTTTGTCATGGTGAAGTTCTTGAGTGCCCAGTGGGGCTGGAGCAGTGGGTGTGTGGGGGCTGACGTTGGGCATCGGCGCAAGGGGGCTGATGGATTAGGCCTCGGTGTTGCGCTTGTCAGCTCCTGTATTGCAATTCCTGGCACAGTGTTTTCCCCCCGTGGGTCATCGTGGAGTGGGGTGAGATCCGAGTGTTGCATTTAAGCCTGCGTCGTGGCTGATGGTCTGGACAGGAAGGTAAGGCATGGAAAGGACAGGTCCTACGTGATGTTGTGGCATGGGCTGTCATCATTGGGTTGCAGGCTCTGGCCTCGGCTTCTCAAGGATTTGTCATGTACATGATGGGCTGGCATCACCTGCCTATGGAGAGGATGGCTTTGGCGGTTCATGTGGATGCGATGAGGTAGGTAACCTGTGTAGACTTGTGATCCCGTTGCCGGAGAAATGATTCCCAAAGGGTGTCTTGCGTAAGCTAGAAAAGATCGATATGCTGAGGAGTATGTGCTGGCCTGCTCGGGGTAGGTGAGGTATGCTAACATGCCCTTTGGCCACTTTGTTCCCTAGTTTGGGAGTGTGCAAAGCGAAAGTGTTTTTCCCGGAAGGCGTGACGCAGCCGGCCCATGAGGTACGGATGCCTGTCTAACAGCCAGAGGTTTATCCGAAGCAGTCCGTTGGCATGGTAGAGATGGGCGCATTGTTGTGATGCCAGGTGCGCTGACCTTGACAGCCACTTTTCCCTTACTGGCTTCCAGGTCTCCTCATGTGGCAGAGGTCTTCCGTTGGAAGTTTGTCTGTGGTCCTCGCGGACAGTGCTTTTCTCTGTGAGGTCCTCAGAAGTTTTGCTGTGGCAGTGGAGAAGTGCCAGGATGTATGGTGTGGGTTCGGCGTCATCAAAGCAGAAATGCTTGTGGTCTGTCTTCCCTGGTGTACAGTGTCCCCGTATTCGCATGTTATCTCTGGCTTCTAGTAGGGTCCAGTCGCCATGTGGGCAGGAGGAGGGCAGTGAGGACAAGGTTGCCGAGTGTTTGAGTGTTTCCTCGGGATTCAGGGCGCTGAATCCTGCCAGAGGGGAGCTGGCCGAGATGTGGCCGGAGAGGTGGCCTAGTTTTAACCGTGGGGTTTGAACCTGGGTCATGGTTACTGAAGACCACCTCTTGCCATGGTGGGCATTCCAACGGGTCCACGGAAAGTGATTTGGCCTAGTTGGCGAGAAGTCGCACTTGGGCTGAAGTCCATTAGACCCTTGAGAGGTACCGGGTTGCATTTTGTCTGCAGCCAGCAGCAGGTCATTGTCAACGCCATCCATCGGAGGTTCCCTTGCTTCCAAAAGCGCTGGGAGTGACCCCAGGTGCACATCTGATGTGCTAATAGCTAGCAAGGTCTCTAGGTCCATGTAGATGTGACACTCACGGCTGGGAGGCAGGTCTCCTCGACACTTTGTGCTTTGGTGAGAAGGCATGGCTGAGGGATAGCGGGAGTCGGTTGCCTATTTCAACAGCCTCTGGTGGTCAAAGTTAGCATATGGCCTCTTGAAGCTGGCAGGGGTATTTCTCCATTCAGTGGGGTGGTCCAAAGTCAGGGGATTGTGTATAACCTGCGACATTTACTATTCAGTGTCACTGCAGAGGGCCTCAAGGACACACAAAGACCAAGACGGGGATTCAGAGTTCCACACAGAAACCCACAAGCACATCATCGTGCGTAGTCATAGTCACACACGCGCACACGCAGGAACACACACATACACCCTCACACACAAAGGCCAACGTACATGCCTAAGTTCCTGCAGTCATGCTGTCAGACACACTTTCAGTTCTTGGTAAGGGACAGAGGTCCTTGTGAAGCAGGTTCAGGGCTCCAGCCCAGGTATATGTTAGTATAAATCATGTTCCCTAAGGACGCCCGTTCACTTCTGAATCCTGCATGATTTCTGTCCACATCTCAGGGGCAGCTGCTTGGCAAGGCTGGCCGTCAGCAAAGACAAGAGGACGTTTGTGTGGGCTGACGACTGGAGGTGCCGAGGAGAACTGGAAAAAGTGAGGCGGTCCCACGTTTCCGAGCGTAGACGTGGTTAACACAGGAAGGTAGGCGTTCAGCCACACTAAAATGTGCCTTTGGATATTAGGTGTTCCTCAGGCGGGCCCAGTGGCTTCAAGAGTAGATTGACTGTTGCTCTTGCAGAGTGGCCTGGGGGCTGTGGATTCCTCAGGGTTTTGGAGTACTACGAGGTCATGGCTCTTCTGCAGACCCGCATGGCATGCCCGGTTGTGTTCTGCAGCGTCCCAGCATGTGCTTGGTTCGATGATGACGCCCCTGTATGCATTCCTTGGAAAATCTGAACAAAATGAGTGAGAACACTCTACCGTCTCCTCATCGAGTCTGAGGTCCAGCAGGTTTCCTCTCACGGGCGTACGGACAGTGAGGAGCGAGGTAGGTAACCTGCGTAGAGTTGTGATCCCATTGCCGGAGGAATGACGCCCAAAGGGTGTCTTGCAGGACGTAGAGAAGATAGACATGCTGAGGTGTCTGTGCCGCTCTCCTTGAGGATAGGTGAGTTATGCGAACATGCCCTTTGGCCACTTTGTTCCCTTGTTTGGAAATGTGCAAAGGGAAAAGTTTTTCTCCCAGAAGGCATGATGCGGCCGGCCTGTGAGGCACGCAGACCTTTCGAACAACCAGCGATTTATCTGGAGCAGTCTGTTGGTGGAACAGTGACGTGGGCACTGTTGGCGATGCCAGGTGCTCTGCCGCGGACAGGCACTGTGCCCTTTGAAGCTTCCAGGTCCCCTTGGGTGGCAGAGGTCTTCCGTTGGCAATCTGTCTGTGGTTCTCGGGGACAGTGCCTTTGATCTCTGCGAGGTTATCGGTAGCACCGCGGTGGCAGTGGAGAAGTGCCAGGATCCGTGGGGTAGGGTCCGTGTCATCAAAGCATACATGCTTACCGTCTGTCATCCCTGGTGTACAGTGTCCTGCTGTGTGCATGATGTCTGTGGCTTCCAGTAGGGTCGAGTTTCCCCGTGGGCAGGAGGAGGCACAGAGGACGAGGCTGGGAAGGATTTGTGCGTTTCCTCGGGGTTCAGGGCCGCCAACACTGCTGTCTGGGTGCTGGCGAAACACGGCAGGGATGGTAGCCTAGTTTCGGCTGTGGGGTCCGAACTTGGGTCATGGTTGCTGAAGCCCACCACTTCCTGTGGTGAGCATTCCTACGGTTCCACGGAAAGTGATTTGGCCTAGTTGGCGAGAATTGGCACATAGGCCGAATTTCGTTGGCCCCTTGAGTGGTGCCGGGCTGCATCTTGCCTGTAGCCTGCTACAGGTCAGGGTCGGCGTGACCAGCGGAGGTCCTCTTGCCTCTGGGAGTGCTGGAATTGGCCCCAAGTGCACATCAGATGTGCTACTAGCTGGCAGGATCTCCGGGTCCACGTATATGTACCACCCACAGCCGGGAGGCAAGTCTGGTTAGGTCTTTGTGCTTTGGTCAGAAGGCTTGGCTGTGGGAGAGTGGGAATCCGTGGTCTACTTCAACAACCTCCGGGTTTCAGAGTTCACATTCAGCCTCTAGAAGCTTGAAGGGGTCTTTCTCTATTCAGGGAGGGCGGTGTCCAAAGCCAGCGCGCTGTGTATAAACTGTGGTTTTACGGTTCGGTGTCTCTGCAGAGGGCCTCAGGGACACACGGAGACCATGATGCGGATTCAGAGGAACACAGAGAATCCCGGAAGCGTGTCCTCGTGAGCAGTGACAGTCACACATGTGCACACGCGTGAACACACATATAGACCCTCTCACATACCGGGCAACGTACGTGCCTAACATTCTGCAGTCGTGCTGTCAGACAAACATTGAGTTCTCAGTAAGGCTGGAGGTCCTTGGGAAGCAGGGTCCGGGCTCAAGCCCAGGTTAACATTCACATGAATCACGTTCTCTGCAGACCCCGGTCCAATTCCGAAGCCTGCGTGATTTCTGTCCACTTCTCAGGTGCAGTTGCTGGGCAGGGGTAGCCGTCAGGAAAGGCAAGAAGAGTTTCGCGTTGTGTGATGACTGGAGGTGCTAAGGAGAACTGGCAAAGTGAGGTGGGGGCAGGTTGCTAAGCATGGTCCTGGATGACTCAGGAAGGTAGGCGTTCACCCACCCTAAGATGTGCCACTGGATATTAGGTTTTCCTCAGACGGGCCCAGTGTCTTCAAGAGTAGATTGACTGTTGCTCTTGCAGAGTGGCCTGAGGGCTGTGGATTCCCCAGGGTTTTGGAGTACTACGAGGTCATGGCTGCTCTGGAGACCTGCATGGCATGCGCGGTTGTGTTGTGCAGCGTCCCAGCACGTGCTTGGATCGATGATGACACCCTTGTATGCATTCCTTGGAAAATCTGAACAAAATGAGTGAGAACACTCTACCGTCTCCTCATCGAGTCTGAGGTCCAGCACGTTTCTTCTCTCGGGCATAGGGGACAGTGAGGAGCGAGGTAGGTAACCTGCGTAGAGCTGTGATCCCATTGCCGGAGGCATGACGCCCAAAGGGTGTCTTGCAGGACGTAGAGAAAATAGATATGCTGATGTGTCTGTGCCGCTCTCCTGGAGGATAGGTGAGTTATGCGTACATGCCCTTTGGGCACTTTGTTACCTTGTTTGGGAATGTGCAAAGCTAAAATTGTTTTTCCCACAGGGCATGATGTGTCCGGCCCGTGAGGCTCGTAGGACTTTTTTTTTTTTTTTTTTAAACATCTTTATTAGGGTATAATTGCTTTACGGTGGTGTGTTAGTTTCTGCTTTATAACAAAGTGAATCAGCTATACATATACATATGTTCCCATATGTCTTTCCTCTTGCGTCTCCCTCCCTCCCACTCTCCCCATCCCACCCCTCCAGGCTGTCACAAAGCCCCGAGCTAATATCCCTGTGCCTTGCGGCTGCTTCCCCCTAGCTATCTACTTTACTACGTTTGTTAGTGTGTATATGTCCATGACTCTCTCTCGCCCTGTCAAAACTCACCCTTCCCCCTCCCCATATCCTCAAGTCCGTTCTCCAGTAGGTCTGCGTCTTTATTCCTGTCTTACCCCTAGGTTCTTCATGACATTTTTTCCCCTTAAATTCCATATATATGTGTCAGCATAACGGTATTTGTCTTTTTCTTTCTGACTCACTTCACTCTGTATGACAGACTCTAGGTCTATCCATCTCATTACAAATAGCTCAACTTCATTTCTTTTTAAGGCTGAGTAATATTCCATTGTGTATATGTGCCACATCTTCTTTATCCATTCGTCCGATGATGGGCGCTTAGGTTGTTTCCATCTCCGGGCTATTGTAAATAGAGCTGCAATGAACATTTTGGTACATGACTCTTTTTGAATTTTGGTTTTCTCAGGGTATATGCCCAGTAGTGGGATTGCTGGGTCATATGGTAATTCTATTTGTAGTTTTCTAAGGAACCTCCATACTGTTCTCCACAGTGGCTGAACCAATTCACATTCCCACCAGCAGTGCAAGAGTGTCCCCTTTTCTCCACACCCTCTCCAGCATTTATTGTTTCTAGATTTTTTGATGATGGCCATTCTGACTGGTGTGAGACGATATCTCATTGTAGTTTTGATTTGCATTTCTCTAATGATTAATGATGTTGAGCATTCTTTCATGTGTTTGTTGGCATTCTGTATATCTTCTTTGGAGAAATGTCTATTTAGGTCTTCTGCCCATTTTTGGATGGGGTTGTTTGTTTTTTTGTTATTGAGCTGCATGAGCTGCTTGTACATTTTGGAGATGAATCCTTTGTCAGTTGCTTCATTTGCAAATGTTTTCTCCCATTCTGAGGGTTGTCTTTTGGTCTTGATTATGGTTTCCTTTGCTGTGCAAAAGCTTTGAAGTTTCTATAGGTCCCATTTGTTTATTTTTGTTTTTATTTCCATTACTCTAGGAGGTGGGTCAGAAAGGATCTTGCTGTGATTTATGTCATAGAGTGTTCTGCCTATGTTTTCCTCTAAGAGTTTGATAGTTTCTGGCCTTACATTTAGGTCTTTAATCCATTTTGAGCTTATTTTTGTGTATGGTGTTAGGGAGTGATCTAATCTCATACTTTTACATGTACCTGTCCAGTTTTCCCAGCACCATTTATTGAAGAGGCTGTCCTTTCTCCACTGCACATTCCTGCCTCCTTTATCAAAGATAAGGTGTCCATATGTGCGTGGGTTTATCTCTGGGCTTTCTATCCTGTTCCACTGATCTATCTTTCTGTTTTTGTGCCAGTACCATACTGTCTTGATTACTGTTGCTTTGTAGTATAGTCTGAAGTCAGGGAGCCTGATTCCTCCAGCTCCTTTTTTCGTTCTCAAGATTGCTTTGGCTATTCGGGGTCTTTTGTGTTTCCATACAAATTGCGAAATTTTTTGTTCTAGTTCTGTGAAAAATGCCAGTGGTAGTTTGATAGGGATTGCATTGAATCTGTAGATTGCTTTGGGTAGTAGAGTCATTTTCACAATGTTGATTCTTCCCATCCAAGAACATGGTATATCTCTCCATCTATTTGTATCATCTTTAATTTCTTTCATCAGTGTCTTATAATTTTCTGCATACAGGTCTTTTGTCTCCTTAGGTAGGTTTATTCCTAGATATTTTATTCTTTTTGTTGCAATGGTAAATGGGAGTGTTTTCTTGATTTCACTTTCAGATTTTTCATCATTAGTATATAGGAATGCCAGAGATTTCTGCGCATTAATTTTGTATCCTGCTACTTTACCAAATTCATTGATTAGCTCTAGTAGTTTTCTGGTAGCATCTTTAGGATTCTCTATGTATAGTATCATGTCATCTGCAAACAGTGACAGCTTTACTTCTTCTTTTCCGATTTGGATTCCTTTTATTTCCTTTTCTTCTCTGATTGCTGTGGCTAAAACTTCCAAAACTATGTTGAATAAGAGTGGTGAGAGTGGGCAACCTTGTCTTGTTCCTGATCTGAGTGGAAATGCTTTCAGTTTTTCACCATTGAGGATGATGTTTGCTGTGGGCTTGTCATATATGGCCTTTATTATGTTGAGGAAAGTTCCCTCTATGCCTACTTTCTGGAGGGTTTTTATCATAAATGGGTGTTGACTTTTGTCGAAGGCTTTCTCTGCATCTATTGAGATGATCATATGGTTTTTCTCCTTCAATTTGTTAATATGGTTTATCACATGGATAGATTTGCGTATATTGAAGAATCCTTGCATTCCTGGAATAAACCCCACTTGATCATGGTGTATGATCCTTTTAATGTGCTGTTGGATTCTGTTTGCTAGTATTTTGTTGAGGATTTTTGCATCTATGTTCATCAGTGATATTGGCCTGTAGTTTTCTTTCTTTGTGACATCCTTGTCTGGTTTTGGTATCAAGGTGATGGTGGCCTTGTAGAAGGAATTTGGGAGTGTTCCTCCCTCTGCTATGTTTTGGAAGAGTTCGAGAAGGATAGGTGTTAGCTCTTCTCTAAACGTTTGGTAGAATTCACCTGTGAAGCCATCTGGTCCTGGGCTTTTGTTTGTTGGAAGATTTTTAATCACAGTTTCAATTTCAGTACTTGTGATTGGCCTGTTCATATTTTCCATTTCTTCCTGATTCAGTCTTGGCAGGTTGTGCATTTCTAAGAATTTGTCCATTTCTTCCAGATTGTCCATTTTATTGGCATAGAGTTGCTTGTAGTAATCTCTCATGATTTTTTTAATTTCTGCAGTGTCAGTTGTTACATCTCCTTTTTCATTTCTAATTCTATTGATTTGAGTCTTCTCCTTTTTTTTCTTGATGAGTCTGGCTAGTGGTTTATCAATTTTGTTTATCTTCTCAAAGAACCAGCTTTTCGTTTTATTGATCTTTGCTATTGTTTCCTTCATTTCTTTTTCATTTATTTCTGATCTGATTTTTATGATTTCTTTCCTTCTGCTAGCTTTGGGGTTTTTTTGTTCTTCTTTCTCTAATTGCTTGAGGTGCAAGGTTAGGTTGTTTATTCGAGATGTTTCCTGCTTCTTAAGGTGGGCTTGTATTTCTATAAACTTCCCCCTTAGAACTGCTTTTGCTGCATCCCATAGGTTTTGGGTCGTTGTGTCTCCATTGTCATTTGTTTCTAGGTATTTTTTTATTTCCTCTTTGATTTCTTCAGTGATCACTTCATTATTAAGTAGTGTATTGTTTAGCCTCCATGTGTTTGTATTTTTTACAGATCTTTTCCTGTAATTGATATCTAGTCTCATGGCGTGGTGGTCAGAAAAGATACTTGATACAATTTCAGTTTTCTTAAATTTACCAAGGCTTGATTTGTGACCCAAGATATGATCTATCCTGGAGAATGTTCCATGAGCACTTGAGAAAAATGTGTATTGTGTTGTTTTTGGATGGAGTGTCCTATAAATATCAATTAAGTCCATCTTGTGTAATGTATCATTTAAAGCTTGTGTTTCTTTATTTATTTTCATTTTGGATGATCTGTCCATGGGTGAAAGTGGGGTGTTAAAGTCCCCTACTATGAATGTGTTACTGTCGATCTCCCCTTCTATGGCTGTTAGTATTTGCCTTATGTATTGAGGTGCTCCTATGTTGGGTGCATAAATATTTACAATTGTTATATCTTCTTCTTGGATCGATCCCTTGATCATTATGTAGTGTCCTTCTTTGTCCCTTTTAATAGTCCTTATTTTAAAGTCTATTTTGTCTGATATGAGAATTGCTACTCCAGCTTTCTTTTGGTTTCCATTTGCATGGAATATCTTTTTCCATCCCCTCACTTTCAGTCTGTATGTGTCTCTAGGTCTGAAGTGGGTCTCTTGTAGACAGCATATATAAGGGTCTTGTTTTTGTATCCATTCAGCCAATCTGTGTCTTTTGGTGGGAGCATTTAGTCCATTTACATTTAAGGTAATTATCGATATGTATGTTCCTATTCCCATTTTCTATATTGTTTTGGGTTCGTTATTATAGGTCGTTTCCTTCTCTTGTGTTTCTTGTCTAGAGAAGTTCCTTTAGCATTTGTTGTAAAGCTGGTTTGGTGGTGCTGAACTCTCTCAGCTTTTGCTTGTCTGTAAAGGTTTTAATTTCTCCATCAAATCTGAATGAGATCCTTGCTGGGTAGAGTAGTCTTGGTTGCAGGTTTTTCTCCTTCATCACTTTTAGTATGTCCTGCCACTCCCTTCTGGCTTGTAGGGTTTCTGCTGAGAGATCAGCTGTTAACCTTATGGGGATTCCCTTGTGTGTTATTTGTTGTTTTTCCCTTGCTGCTTTTAATATGCTTTCTTTGTATTTAATTTTTGACAGTTTGATTAATATGTGTCTTGGCGTATTTCTCCTTGTATTTATCCTGTATGGGACTCTCTGTGCTTCCTGGACTTGATTAACTATTTCCTTTCCCATATTAGGGAAGTTTTCAACTATAATCTCTTCAAATATTTTCTCAGTCCCTTTCTTTTTTTCTTCTTCTTCTGGAACCCCTATAATTCGAATGTTGGTGCGTTTAATGTTGTCCCAGAGGTCTCTGAGACTGTCCTCAGTTCTTTTCATTCTTTTTTCTTTATTCTGCTCTGCAGTAGTTATTTCCACTACTTTATCTTCCAGGTCACTTATCCGTTCTTCTGCCTCAGTTATTCTGCTATTGATCCTATCTAGAGTACTTTTAATTTCATTTATTGCGTTGTTCATCGTTGCTTGTTTCATCTTTATGTCTTCTAGGTCCTTGTTAACTGTTTCTTGCATTTTGTCCATTCTACTTCCAAGATTTTGGATCATCCTTACTATCATTATTCTGAATTCTTTTTCAGGTAGATTGCCTATTTCCTCTTCATTTGTTAGGTCTGGTGGGTTTTTATCTTGCTCCTTCATCTGCTGTGTGTTTTTCTGTCTTCTCATTTTGCTTATCTTACTGTGTTTGGGGTCTCCTTTTTGCAGGCTGCACGTTCGTAGTTCCCGTTGTTTTTGATGTCTGTCTCCAGTGGCTAAGGTTGTTTCAGTGGGTTGTGTAGGCTTCCTGGTGAAGGGGACTAGTGCCTGTGTTGTGCTGGATGAGGCTGGATCTTGTCTCTCTAGTGGGCAGGTTCACGTCTGGTGGTGTGTTTTGGGGTGTCTGTGGCCTTATTATGATTTTAGGCAGCCTCTCTGCTAATGGGTGGGGTTGTGTTCCTGTTTTGCTAGTTGTTTGGCATAGGTTGTCCAGCACTGTGGCTTGCTGGTCGTTGAGTGAAGCTGGGTGCTGGTGTTAAGATGGAGGTCTCTGGGAGATTTCCACCATTTAATATTATGTGGAGCTGGGAGGTCTCTTGCTGACCAGTGTCCTGAAGTTGGCTCTCCTACCTCAGAGGAAGAGCCCTGACTCCTGGGCTGGAGCACCAAGAGCCTTTCATCCACACGGCTCAGAATAAAAGGGAGAAAAAGTAGAGAGAATTAGTAGAAGTATGAGGAAAGAAAGAAGGAAAGGAGGAAAGGAAGGAAGGAAGAAAGAAGCAAAGAAGGAAAGAAAGGAGGGAGGGAGGGAGGGAGGAAAGAAGGAAGGAAGGAGGGAAAGAAGGAGAAAATGTAGAGAGAATTAGTAGAAGTATGAGGAAAGAAAGAAGGAAAGGAGGAAAGGAAGGAAGGAAGAAAGAAGCAAAGAAGGAAAGAAAGGAGGGAGGGAGGGAGGAAGGAAGGGAGGAGGGAAAGAAGGAGAAAATGTAGAGAGAATTAGTAGAAGTATGAGGAAAGAAAGAAGGAAAGGAGGAAAGGAAGGAAGGAAGAAAGAAGCAAAGAAGGAAAGAAAGGAGGGAGGGAGGGAGGGAGGGAGGAAGGAAGGGAGGAGGGAAAGAAGGAGAAAATGTAGAGAGAATTAGTAGAAGTATGAGGAAAGAAAGAAGGAAAGGAGGAAAGGAAGGAAGGAAGAAAGAAGGAAAGAAAGGAAGGAGGGAGGGAGGAAGGAAGGGAGGAAGGAGGGAAAGAAGGAAAAAAGAAAGAAAGAAGATACAGTAAAAATAAAATAAAGTATAATATAGTTATTGAATTAAAAAATATTTAGAAAAAAAAAAGGGCCGGATAGAACCTTAGGACAAATGTTGGAAGCAAAGCTATACAGAGAAAATCTTACACAGAAGCATACACATACACGTTCACAAAAAGAGGTAAAGGGGGAAAAATCATAAATCTTGCTCTCAGAGACCACCTCCTCAATTTGGGGTGATCCGTTGTCTAAAGGAGGGAAGGAAGGAAGGAAGGAAAGAAAGAACGAAGGTAAAGTATAATAAAGTTATTACAATTAAACTTAATTATTAAGAAAAAGAATTTTTAAAAAAAAATCATGGACGGATAGAGCCCTAGGACAAGTGGTGGAAGCAAGAGTATACAGACAAGATCTCACACAGAAGCATACATGTACACATTCACAAAAAGAGGAAAAGGGAAAAAAATCACAGATCTCACTCCTAAATTCCACCTCTTCAATTTGGGATCACTCCCTGTCTATTCAGGTATTCCACAGATGCAGGGTATATCAAGTTGATTGTGGAGCTTTAATCCGCTGCTTCTGTGGCTGCTGGGAGAGATTTCCCTTTCTCTTCTTTGTTCTCACAGCTCACAGGGGCTCAGCTTTGGATTTGGCCCTGCCTCTGCGTGTAGGTTGCTGGAGGGCGTCTGTTTTTTGCTCAGACAGTATGGGGTTAAAGAAGCCGCTGATTCGGGGGCTCTGGCGCACTCAGGCCAGGGGGGAGGGAGGGGCACTGCGTGCGGGGCGGGCCTGCGGCGGCAGAGGCCAGCGTGACGATGCTCCAGCCTGAGACCCGCTGTGCGTACTCCCGGGGAAGTTGGCCCTGTATCCCGGGAACCTGGCAGTGGCGGGCTGCACAGGCTCCGTGGAAGAGGGGTGTGGAGAGTGACCTGTGCTCGCGCACAGGCCCCTTGGTGGCGGCAGCAGCAGCCTTAGCGTCTCCCGCCCGTCTCTGGGATCCGCGGTTTTAGCCGCGGCTCGCGCCCGTCTCTGGGGTTCGCGCTTTTATCCGCGGCTCGCGCCCGTCTCTGGGGTTCGCGCTTTTAGCCGCGGCTCGCGCCCGTCTCTGGGGTTCGCGCTTTTAGCCGCGGCTCGCGCCCGTCTCTGGAGTTCATTTAAGCAGCGCTCTTAAACCCCTCTCCTCGCGCACCAGGAAACAAAGAGGGAAGAAAAAGTCTCTTGCCTCTTCGGCAGGTGCAGGCTTTTCCCCGAACTCCCTCCCGGCTAGCCGTGGTGCACTAACCCCTTCAGGCTATGTTCAAGCCGCCAATCCCAGTCCTCTCCCTGCGCTGCGTCCAAAACCGAAACCCGAGCCTCAGCTCGCAGCCCCGCCCGCCCCGGCGGGTGAGCAGACAAGCCTCTCGGGTTGGTGAGTGCCGGTCGGCACCGATCGTCTGTGCAGGAATCTCCCCGCTTTGCCCTCCACACCCGTCGCTGTGCACCACTCCGCGGTCCCGAAGCTCCCCCCTCCGCCTCCCGCAGTCTCCGCCCGCGGAGGGGCTTCCTAGTGTGTGGAAACTTTTCCTCCTTCACAGCTCCCTCCCACTGGTGCAGGTGCCGTCCTTATTCTTTTTTCTCTGTTTTTTCTTTTTTTCTTTTGCCCTACCCAGGTACGTGGGGAGTTTCTTGCCTTTTGGGAGCTCTGAGGTCTTCTGCCAGCCTTCAGTAGGTGTTCTGTAGGAGTTGTTCCACGTGTAGATGTATTTCTGTTGTATCCGTGGAGAGGAAGGCGATCTCCGCGTCTTACTCTTCCGCCATCTTCCCACAAAACCTCGCAGGAATTTCAAAGAGCCAGAGATTTATCTGGAGCAGTCTGTTGGCGGAACAGCAACGCGGACACTGTTGCGATGCCGGGTACGCTGCCGCAGACAGGCACTGTGCCCTTTGAAGCGTCCAGGTCCCCTTGAGTGGCAGAGGTCTTCCGTTGGCAATCTGTTTGTGGTTCTCGGGGACAGTGCCTTTGGTCTCTGTGAGGTCCTCGGTAGTGTCACTGTGGCAGCGGAGAAGTGCCAGGATCCGTGGGGTAGGGTCAGTGTCATCAAAGCAGGCATGTTACGATCTCTCACCCCTGGTGTACAGTGTCCCCCTGTTTGCACGGTATCTGTGGCTTCCAATAGGGTCGAGTTGCCCCGTGGGCAGGAGGAGGCCTTGGAGGACGAGGCTGGCAAGGATTTGTGCGCTTCCTCAAGGTTCAGGGCCGCCAACCCTGCTGGGTGGGTGCTAGCGAAACATGGCAGGCATGGTGGCCCAGTTTCGGCTTTGGGGTCTGAACTTGGGTCATGGTTGCTGAAGCCCACCGCTTCCTATGGGTCCACAGAAAGCGATTTGGCCTAGTTGGCGAGAACTGGCACATAGGCCGAATTCCGTTAGCCCCTTGAGTGGTGCCGGGCTGCATCTTGCCTGGAGCCTGCCTGCAGGTCAGGGTCGGCCCGGCCAGCGGAGGTTGTCTTGCCTCCGGGAGTGCTGGAAGTTGCCCCAAGTGCACATCAGATGTGCTACTAGCTGGCCGCTTCTCCAGGTCCACGTATATGCCACACCCACGGCCGGGAGGCAAGTCTGGTTAGGTCTTTGAGCTTTGGTCAGAAGGCTTGGCTGTGGGAGAGCGGGAATCCCTGGCCTACTTCAACAGCCTCCGGGTTGCAGAGTTCGCATTCAGCCTCTTGAAGCCTGAAGGGGTCTTTCTCCATTCAGGGGGGGCTGTGTCCAATGCCAGCGCGCTGTGTATAAACTGTGGCTTTTACGCTTCGGTGTCTCTGCAGAGGGCTTCAGGTACCAACGGAGGCCAAGATGCAGATTGAGCAGAACACAAAGAAGCCCAGAAGCACGTCCTCGTGAGCAGTGACAGTCACGCCCGCGCACACGCGTGAACACGCAAATAGACCCTCTCACATACCGGGCAACGTACGTTCCTAACTTCCTGCAGTCGTGCTGTCAGACACACATTAAGTTCTCAGTAAGGGTAGAGGTCCTTGGGAAGCAGGGTCCGGGCTCAAGCCCAGGTAAACATTGGCATGAATCACGTTCTCTGAGGACCCCGGTCCAATTCTGAAGACTGCGTGATTTATGTCCACTTCTGAGGTGCAGTTGCTGGGCAGGGGTGGCCGTCAGGAAAGGCGAGAAGACGTTCACGTTGTCTGATGACTGGAGGTGCTAAGGAGAACTGGAAAAGTGAGGTGGGGGCCGGTTGCTAAGCATGGTCCTGGATGACTCAGGAAGGTAGGCGTTCACCCACCCTAAGATGTGCCCCTGGATATTAGGTTTCCCTCAGACGGGCCCAGTGGCTTCAAGAGTAAATTGACTGTTGCTCTTGCAGAGTGGCCTGAGGGCTGTGGATTCCGCAGGGTTTTGGAGTACTAGGAAGTCATGGCTCCTCTGCAGACCAGAATGGCATGCCCGGTTGTGTTGTGAAGCGTCCCAGCACGTGCTTGGATCGATGATGATACCCCTGTATGCATTCCTTGGAAAATCTGAACAAAATGAGAGAGAACACTCTCCCGTCTCCTCATCGAGTCTGAGGTCCAGCACGTTTCCTGTCTCGGGCATAGGGGACATTGAGGAGCGAGGTAGGTAACCTGCGTAGAGTTGTGATCCCATTGCCGGAGGCATGACGCCCAAAGGGTGTCTTGCAGGACGTAGAGAAAATAGATACGCTGATGCGTCTGTGCCGCTCTCCTGGAGGATAGGTAAGTTATGCGCACGTGACCTTTGGGCACTTTGTTACCTTGTTTGGGAATGTGCCAAGCTAAAATTGTTTCTCCCACAGGGCACGATGCGTCCGGCCCGTGAGGAACGCAGGACTTTCGAAGAGCCAGAGATTTATCTGGAGAAGTCTGTTGGCGGTACAGCTACGCGGACAATGTTGCGATGCCGGGTGCGCTGCCGCAGACAGGCACTGTGCCCTTTGAAGCGTCCAGGTCCCCTTGGGTGGCAGAGGTCCTCCGTTGGCAATCTGTTTGTGGTTCTCGTGGACAGTGCCTTTGGTCTCTGTGAGGTCCTCGGTAGTGTCACTGTGGCAGTGGAGAAGTGCCAGGATCCGTGGGGTAGGGTCAGTGTCATCAAAGCAGGCATGTTACGATCTCTCACCCCTGGTGTACAGTGTCCCCCTGTTTGCACGGTACCTGTGGCTTCCAATAGGGTCGAGTTGCCCCGTGGGCAGGAGGAGGCCTCGGAGGACGAGGCTGGCAAGGATTTGTGCGCTTCCTCAAGGTTCAGGGCCGCCAACCCTGCTGGGTGGGTGCT
This sequence comes from Phocoena sinus, assembly GCF_008692025.1. Classification (NCBI taxonomy): domain Eukaryota; kingdom Metazoa; phylum Chordata; class Mammalia; order Artiodactyla; family Phocoenidae; genus Phocoena; species Phocoena sinus. The sequence goes on along the minus strand of NC_045764.1, from coordinate 55,339,013 downwards.
AGCGAAACATGGCAGGCATGGTGGCTCAGTTTCAGCTTTGGGGTCTGAACTTGGGTCATGGTTGCTGAAGCCCACCGCTTCCTGTGGTGGACATTCCTATGGGTCCACAGAAAGCGATTTGGCCTAGTTGGCGAGAACTGGCACATAGGCCGAATTCCGTTAGCCCCTTGAGTGGTGCCGGGCTGCATCTTGCCTGGAGCCTGCCTGCAGGTCAGGGTCGGCCCGGCCAGCGGAGGTTGTCTTGCCTCCGGGAGTGCTGGAAGTTGCCCCAAGTGCACATCAGATGTGCTACTAGCTGGCCGCTTCTCCAGGTCCACGTATATGCCACACCCACGGCCGGGAGGCAAGTCTGGTTAGGTCTTTGAGCTTTGGTCAGAAGGCTTGGCTGTGGGAGAGCGGGAATCCCTGGCCTACTTCAACAGCCTCCGGGTTGCAGAGTTCGCATTCAGCCTCTTGAAGCCTGAAGGGGTCTTTCTCCATTCAGGGGGGGCTGTGTCCAATGCCAGCGCGCTGTGTATAAACTGTGGCTTTTACGCTTCGGTGTCTCTGCAGAGGGCTTCAGGTACCAACGGAGGCCAAGATGCAGATTGAGCAGAACACAAAGAAGCCCAGAAGCACGTCCTCGTGAGCAGTGACAGTCACGCCCGCGCACACGCGTGAACACGCAAATAGACCCTCTCACATACCGGGCAACGTACGTTCCTAACTTCCTGCAGTCGTGCTGTCAGACACACATTAAGTTCTCAGTAAGGGTAGAGGTCCTTGGGAAGCAGGGTCCGGGCTCAAGCCCAGGTAAACATTGGCATGAATCACGTTCTCTGAGGACCCCGGTCCAATTCTGAAGACTGCGTGATTTATGTCCACTTCTGAGGTGCAGTTGCTGGGCAGGGGTGGCCGTCAGGAAAGGCGAGAAGACGTTCACGTTGTCTGATGACTGGAGGTGCTAAGGAGAACTGGAAAAGTGAGGTGGGGGCCGGTTGCTAAGCATGGTCCTGGATGACTCAGGAAGGTAGGCGTTCACCCACCCTAAGATGTGCCCCTGGATATTAGGTTTCCCTCAGACGGGCCCAGTGGCTTCAAGAGTAAATTGACTGTTGCTCTTGCAGAGTGGCCTGGGGGCTGTGGATTCCGCAGGGTTTTGGAGTACTAGGAAGTCATGGCTCCTCTGCAGACCAGAATGGCATGCCCGGTTGTGTTGTGCAGCGTCCCAGCACGTGCTTGGATCGATGATGATACCCCTGTATGCATTCCTTGGAAAATCTGAACAAAATGAGAGAGAACACTCTCCCGTCTCCTCATCGAGTCTGAGGTCCAGCACGTTTCCTGTCTCGGGCATAGGGGACATTGAGGAGCGAGGTAGGTAACCTGCGTAGAGTTGTGATCCCATTGCCGGAGGCATGACGCCCAAAGGGTGTCTTGCAGGACGTAGAGAAAATAGATACGCTGATGCGTCTGTGCCGCTCTCCTGGAGGATAGGTGAGTTATGCGAACGTGACCTTTGGGCACTTTGTTACCTTGTTTGGGAATGTGCCAAGCTAAAATTGTTTCTCCCACAGGGCATGATGCGTCCGGCCCGTGAGGAACGCAGGACTTTCGAAGAGCCAGAGATTTATCTGGAGAAGTCTGTTGGCGGTACAGCTACGCGGACACTGTTGCGATGCCGGGTGCGCTGCCGCAGACAGGCACTGTGCCCTTTGAAGCGTCCAGGTCCCCTTGGGTGGCAGAGGTCTTCCGTTGGCAATCTGTTTGTGGTTCTCGTGGACAGTGCCTTTGGTCTCTGTGAGGTCCTCGGTAGTGTCACTGTGGCAGTGGAGAAGTGCCAGGATCCGTGGGGTAGGGTCAGTGTCATCAAAGCAGGCATGTTACGATCTCTCACCCCTGGTGTACAGTGTCCCCCTGTTTGCACGGTATCTGTGGCTTCCAATAGGGTCGAGTTGCCCCGTGGGCAGGAGGAGGCCTCGGAGGACGAGGCTGGCAAGGATTTGTGCGCTTCCTCAAGGTTCAGGGCCGCCAACCCTGCTGGGTGGGTGCTAGCGAAACATGGCAGGCATGGTGGCTCAGTTTCGGCTTTGGGGTCTGAACTTGGGTCATGGTTGCTGAAGCCCACCGCTTCCTGTGGTGGACATTCCTATGGGTCCACAGAAAGCGATTTGGCCTAGTTGGCGAGAACTGGCACATAGGCCGAATTCCGTTAGCCCCTTGAGTGGTGCCGGGCTGCATCTTGCCTGGAGCCTGCCTGCAGGTCAGGGTCGGCCCGGCCAGCGGAGGTTGTCTTGCCTCCGGGAGTGCTGGAAGTTGCCCCAAGTGCACATCAGATGTGCTACTAGCTGGCCGCTTCTCCAGGTCCACGTATATGCCACACCCACGGCCGGGAGGCAAGTCTGGTTAGGTCTTTGAGCTTTGGTCAGAAGGCTTGGCTGTGGGAGAGCGGGAATCCCTGGCCTACTTCAACAGCCTCCGGGTTGCAGAGTTCGCATTCAGCCTCTTGAAGCCTGAAGGGGTCTTTCTCCATTCAGGGGGGGCTGTGTCCAATGCCAGCGCGCTGTGTATAAACTGTGGCTTTTACGCTTCGGTGTCTCTGCAGAGGGCTTCAGGTACCAACGGAGGCCAAGATGCAGATTGAGCAGAACACAAAGAAGCCCAGAAGCACGTCCTCGTGAGCAGTGACAGTCACGCCCGCGCACACGCGTGAACACGCAAATAGACCCTCTCACATACCGGGCAACGTACGTTCCTAACTTCCTGCAGTCGTGCTGTCAGACACACATTAAGTTCTCAGTAAGGGTAGAGGTCCTTGGGAAGCAGGGTCCGGGCTCAAGCCCAGGTAAACATTGGCATGAATCACGTTCTCTGAGGACCCCGGTCCAATTCTGAAGACTGCGTGATTTATGTCCACTTCTGAGGTGCAGTTGCTGGGCAGGGGTGGCCGTCAGGAAAGGCGAGAAGACGTTCACGTTGTCTGATGACTGGAGGTGCTAAGGAGAACTGGAAAAGTGAGGTGGGGGCCGGTTGCTAAGCATGGTCCTGGATGACTCAGGAAGGTAGGCGTTCACCCACCCTAAGATGTGCCCCTGGATATTAGGTTTCCCTCAGACGGGCCCAGTGGCTTCAAGAGTAAATTGACTGTTGCTCTTGCAGAGTGGCCTGGGGGCTGTGGATTCCGCAGGGTTTTGGAGTACTAGGAAGTCATGGCTCCTCTGCAGACCAGAATGGCATGCCCGGTTGTGTTGTGCAGCGTCCCAGCACGTGCTTGGATCGATGATGATACCCCTGTATGCATTCCTTGGAAAATCTGAACAAAATGAGAGAGAACACTCTCCCGTCTCCTCATCGAGTCTGAGGTCCAGCAGGTTTCCTCTCACGGGCGTACGGACAGTGAGGAGCGAGGTAGGTAACCTGCGTAGAGTTGTGATCCCATTGCCGGAGGAATGACGCCCAAAGGGTGTCTTGCAGGACGTAGAGAAGATAGACATGCTGAGGTGTCTGTGCCGCTCTCCTTGAGGATAGGTGAGTTATGCGAACATGCCCTTTGGCCACTTTGTTCCCTTGTTTGGAAATGTGCAAAGGGAAAAGTTTTTCTCCCAGAAGGCATGATGCGGCCGGCCTGTGAGGCACGCAGACCTTTCGAACAACCAGCGATTTATCTGGAGCAGTCTGTTGGTGGAACAGTGACGTGGGCACTGTTGGCGATGCCAGGTGCTCTGCCGCGGACAGGCACTGTGCCCTTTGAAGCTTCCAGGTCCCCTTGGGTGGCAGAGGTCTTCCGTTGGCAATCTGTCTGTGGTTCTCGGGGACAGTGCCTTTGATCTCTGCGAGGTTATCGGTAGCACCGCGGTGGCAGTGGAGAAGTGCCAGGATCCGTGGGGTAGGGTCTGTGTCATCAAAGCATACATGCTTACCGTCTGTCATCCCTGGTGTACAGTGTCCTGCTGTGTGCATGATGTCTGTGGCTTCCAGTAGGGTCGAGTTTCCCCGTGGGCAGGAGGAGGCACAGAGGACGAGGCTGGGAAGGATTTGTGCGTTTCCTCGGGGTTCAGGGCCGCCAACACTGCTGTCTGGGTGCTGGCGAAACACGGCAGGGATGGTAGCCTAGTTTCGGCTGTGGGGTCCGAACTTGGGTCATGGTTGCTGAAGCCCACCACTTCCTGTGGTGAGCATTCCTACAGTTCCACGGAAAGTGATTTGGCCTAGTTGGCGAGAATTGGCACATAGGCCGAATTTCGTTGGCCCCTTGAGTGGTGCCGGGCTGCATCTTGCCTGTAGCCTGCTACAGGTCAGGGTCGGCGTGACCAGCGGAGGTCCTCTTGCCTCTGGGAGTGCTGGAATTGGCCCCAAGTGCACATCAGATGTGCTACTAGCTGGCAGGATCTCCGGGTCCACGTATATGTACCACCCACGGCCGGGAGGCAAGTCTGGTTAGGTCTTTGTGCTTTGGTCAGAAGGCTTGGCTGTGGGAGAGTGGGAATCCGTGGTCTACTTCAACAACCTCCGGGTTTCAGAGTTCACATTCAGCCTCTAGAAGCTTGAAGGGGTCTTTCTCTATTCAGGGAGGGCGGTGTCCAAAGCCAGCGCGCTGTGTATAAACTGTGGTTTTACGGTTCGGTGTCTCTGCAGAGGGCCTCAGGGACACACGGAGACCATGATGCGGATTCAGAGGAACACAGAGAATCCCGGAAGCGTGTCCTCGTGAGCAGTGACAGTCACACATGTGCACACGCGTGAACACACATATAGACCCTCTCACATACCGGGCAACGTACGTGCCTAACATTCTGCAGTCGTGCTGTCAGACAAACATTGAGTTCTCAGTAAGGCTGGAGGTCCTTGGGAAGCAGGGTCCGGGCTCAAGCCCAGGTTAACATTCACATGAATCACGTTCTCTGCAGACCCCGGTCCAATTCCGAAGCCTGCGTGATTTCTGTCCACTTCTCAGGTGCAGTTGCTGGGCAGGGGTAGCCGTCAGGAAAGGCAAGAAGAGTTTCGCGTTGTGTGATGACTGGAGGTGCTAAGGAGAACTGGCAAAGTGAGGTGGGGGCAGGTTGCTAAGCATGGTCCTGGATGACTCAGGAAGGTAGGCGTTCACCCACCCTAAGATGTGCCACTGGATATTAGGTTTTCCTCAGACGGGCCCAGTGTCTTCAAGAGTAGATTGACTGTTGCTCTTGCAGAGTGGCCTGAGGGCTGTGGATTCCCCAGGGTTTTGGAGTACTACGAGGTCATGGCTGCTCTGGAGACCCGCATGGCATGCGCGGTTGTGTTGTGCAGCGTCCCAGCACGTGCTTGGATCGATGATGACACCCTTGTATGCATTCCTTGGAAAATCTGAACAAAATGAGTGAGAACACTCTACCGTCTCCTCATCGAGTCTGAGGTCCAGCACGTTTCTTCTCTCGGGCATAGGGGACAGTGAGGAGCGAGGTAGGTAACCTGCGTAGAGCTGTGATCCCATTGCCGGAGGCATGACGCCCAAAGGGTGTCTTGCAGGACGTAGAGAAAATAGATATGCTGATGTGTCTGTGCCGCTCTCCTGGAGGATAGGTGAGTTATGCGTACATGCCCTTTGGGCACTTTGTTACCTTGTTTGGGAATGTGCAAAGCTAAAATTGTTTTTCCCACAGGGCATGATGTGTCCGGCCCGTGAGGCTCGCAGGACTTTTTTTTTTTTTTTTTTTAAACATCTTTATTGGGGTATAATTGCTTTACAATGGTGTGTTAGTTTCTGCTTTATAACAAAGTGAATCAGCTATACATATACATATGTTCCCATATGTCTTCCCTCTTGCGTCTCCCTCCCTCCCACTCTCCCCATCCCACCCCTCCAGGCTGTCACAAAGCCCCGAGCTAATATCCCTGTGCCTTGCGGCTGCTTCCCCCTAGCTATCTACCTTACTACGTTTGTTAGTGTGTATATGTCCATGACTCTCTCTCGCCCTGTCAAAACTCACCCTTCCCCCTCCCCATATCCTCAAGTCCGTTCTCCAGTAGGTCTGCGTCTTTATTCCTGTCTTACCCCTAGGTTCTTCATGACATTTTTTTCCCCTTAAATTCCATATATATGTGTTAGCATACGGTATTTGTCTTTTTCTTTCTGACTTACTTCACTCTGTATGACAGACTCTAGGTCTATCCATCTCATTACAAATAGCTCAATTTCATTTCTTTTTAAGGCTGAGTAATATTCCATTGTGTATATGTGCCACATCTTCTTTATCCATTCATCCGATGATGGGCGCTTAGGTTCTTTCCATCTCCGGGCTATTGTAAATAGAGCTGCAATGAACATTTTGGTACATGACTCTTTTTGAATTTTGGTTTTCTCAGGGTATATGCCCAGTAGTGGGATTGCTGGGTCATATGGTAATTCTATTTGTAGTTTTTTAAGGAACCTCCATACTGTTCTCCACTAGTGGCTGAACCAATTCACATTCCCACCAGCAGTGCAAGAGTGTCCCCTTTTCTCCACACCCTCTCCAGCATTTATTGTTTCTAGATTTTTTGATGATGGCCATTCTGACTGGTGTGAGATGATATCTCATTGTAGTTTTGATTTGCATTTCTCTAATGATTAATGATGTTGAGCATTCTTTCATGTGTTTGTTGGCATTCTGTATATCTTCTTTGGAGAAATGTCTATTTAGGTCTTCTGCCCATTTTTGGATGGGGTTGTTTGTTTTTTTGTTATTGAGCTGCATGAGCTGCTTGTAAATTTTGGAGATTAATCCTTTGTCAGTTGCTTCATTTGCAAATGTTTTCTCCCATTCTGAGGGTTGTCTTTTGGTCTTGGTTATGGTTTCCTTTGCTGTGCAAAAGCTTTGAAGTTTCATTAGGTCCCATTTGTTTATTTTTGTTTTTATTTCCATTACTCTAGGAGGTGGGTCAGAAAGGATCTTGCTGTGATTTATGTCATAGAGTGTTCTTCCTATGTTTTCCTTCTAAGAGTTTGATAGTTTCTGGCCTTACATTTAGGTCTTTAATCCATTTTGAGCTTATTTTTGTGTATGGTGTTAGGGAGTGATCTAATCTCATACTTTTACATGTACCTGTCCAGTTTTCCCAGCACCATTTATTGAAGAGGCTGTCCTTTCTCCACTGTACATTCCTGCCTCCTTTATCAAAGATAAGGTGTCCATATGTGCGTGGGTTTATCTCTGGGCTTTCTATCCTGTTCCACTGATCTATCTTTCTGTTTTTGTGCCAGTACCATACTGTCTTGATTACTGTTGCTTTGTAGTATAGTCTGAAGTCAGGGAGCCTGATTCCTCCAGCTCCTTTTTTCGTTCTCAAGATTGCTTTGGCTATTCGGGGTCTTTTGTGTTTCCATACAAATTGCGAAATTTTTTGTTCTAGTTCTGTGAAAAATGCCAGTGGTAGTTTGATAGGGATTGCATTGAATCTGTAGATTGCTTTGGGTAGTAGAGTCATTTTCACAATGTTGATTCTTCCCATCCAAGAACATGGTATATCTCTCCATCTATTTGTATCATCTTTAATTTCTTTCATCAGTGTCTTATAATTTTCTGCATACAGGTCTTTCGTATCCTTAGGTAGGTTTATTCCTAGATATTTTATTCTTTTTGTTGCAATGGTAAATGGGAGTGTTTTCTTGATTTCACTTTCAGATTTTTCATCATTAGTATATAGGAATGCCAGAGATTTCTGTGCATTAATTTTGTATCCTGCTACTTTACCAAATTCATTGATTAGCTCTAGTAGTTTTCTGGTAGCATCTTTAGGATTCTCTATGTATAGTATCATGTCATCTGCAAACAGTGACAGCTTTACTTCTTCTTTTCCGATTTGGATTCCTTTTATTTCCTTTTCTTCTCTGATTGCTGTGGCTAAAACTTCCAAAACTATGTTGAATAAGAGTGGTGAGAGTGGGCAACCTTGTCTTGTTCCTGATCTTAGTGGAAATGCTTTCAGTTTTTCACCATTGAGGATGATGTTTGCTGTGGGCTTGTCATATATGGCCTTTATTATGTTGAGGAAAGTTCCCTCTATGCCTACTTTCTGGAGGGTTTTTATCATAAATGGGTGTTGAATTTTGTCGAAAGCTTTCTCTGCATCTATTGAGATGATCATATGGTTTTTCTCCTTCAATTTGTTAATATGGTTTATCACATTGATAGATTTGCGTATATTGAAGAATCCTTGCATTCCTGGAATAAACCCCACTTGATCATGGTGTATGATCCTTTTAATGTGCTGTTGGATTCTGTTTGCTAGTATTTTGTTGAGGATTTTTGCATCTATGTTCATCAGTGATATTGGCCTGTAGTTTTCTTTCTTTGTGACATCCTTGTCTGGTTTTGGTATCAAGGTGATGGTGGCCTCGTAGAAGGAATTTGGGAGTGTTCCTCCCTCTGCTATATTTTGGAAGAGTTCGAGAAGGATAGGTGTTAGCTCTTCTCTAAACGTTTGATAGAATTCACCTGTGAAGCCATCTGGTCCTGGGCTTTTGTTTGTTGGAAGATTTTTAATCACAGTTTCAATTTCAGTGCTTGTGATTGGTCTGTTCATATTTTCTATTTCTTCCTGATTCAGTCTTGGCAGGTTGTGCATTTCTAAGAATTTGTCCATTTCTTCCAGATTGTCCATTTTATTGGCATAGAGTTGCTTGTAGTAATCTCTCATGATTTTTTTTATTTCTGCAGTGTCAGTTGTTACTTCTCCTTTTTCATTTCTAATTCTATTGATTTGAGTCTTCTCCCTTTTTTTCTTGATGAGTCTGGCTAGTGGTTTATCTATTTTGTTTATCTTCTCAAAGAACCAGCTTTTAGTTTTATTGATCTTTGCTATTGTTTCCTTCATTTCTTTTTCATTTATTTCTGATCTGATTTTTATGATTTCTTTCCTTCTGCTAGCTTTGGGGTTTTTTTGTTCTTCTTTCTCTAATTGCTTGAGGTGCAAGGTTAGGTTGTTTATTCGAGATGTTTCCTGCTTCTTAAGGTGGGCTTGTATTGCTATAAACTTCCCCCTTAGAACTGCTTTTGCTGCATCCCATAGGTTTTGGGTCGTTGTGTCTCCATTGTCATTTGTTTCTAGGTATTTTTTTATTTCCTCTTTGATTTCTTCAGTGATCACTTCATTATTAAGTAGTGTATTGTTTAGCCTCCATGTGTTTGTATTTTTTACAGATCTTTTCCTGTAATTGATATCTAGTCTCATGGCGTTGTGGTCAGAAAAGATACTTGATACAATTTCAGTTTTCTTAAATTTACCAAGGCTTGATTTGTGACCCAAGATATGATCTATCCTGGAGAATGTTCCATGAGCACTTGAGAAAAATGTGTATTCTGTTGTTTTTGGATGGAGTGTCCTATAAATATCAATTAAGTCCATCTTGTTTAATGTATCATTTAAAGCTTGTGTTTCCTTATTTATTTTCATTTTGGATGATCTGTCCATGGGTGAAAGTGGGGTGTTAAAGTCCCCTACTATGAATGTGTTACTGTCGATCTCCCCTTTTATGGCTGTTAGTATTTGCCTTATGTATTGAGGTGCTCCTATGTTGGGTGCATAAATATTTACAATTGTTATATCTTCTTCTTGGATCGATCCCTTGATCATTATGTAGTGTCCTTCTTTGTCCCTTTTAATAGTCCTTATTTTAAAGTCTATTTTGTCTGATATGAGAATTGCTACTCCAGCTTTCTTTTGGTTTCCATTTGCATGGAATATCTTTTTCCATCCCCTTACTTTCAGTCTGTATGTGTCTCTAGGTCTGAAGTGGGTCTCTTGTAGACAGCATATATAAGGGTCTTGTTTTTGTATCCATTCAGCCAATCTGTGTCTTTTGGTGGGAGCATTTAGTCCATTTACATTTAAGGTAATTATCGATATGTATGTTCCTATTCCCATTTTCTATATTGTTTTGGGTTCGTTATTATAGGTCGTTTCCTTCTCTTGTGTTTCTTGTCTAGAGAAGTTCCTTTAGCATTTGTTGTAAAGCTGGTTTGGTGGTGCTGAACTCTCTCAGCTTTTGCTTGTCTGTAAAGGTTTTAATTTCTCCATCAAATCTGAATGAGATCCTTGCTGGGTAGAGTAGTCTTGGTTGCAGGTTTTTCTCCTTCATCACTTTCAGTATGTCCTGCCACTCCCTTCTGGCTTGTAGGGTTTCTGCTGAGAGATCAGCTGTTAACCTTATGGGGATTCCCTTGTGTGTTATTTGTTGTTTTTCCCTTGCTGCTTTTAATATGCTTTCTTTGTATTTAATTTTTGACAGTTTGATTAATATGTGTCTTGGCGTATTTCTCCTTGTATTTATCCTGTATGGGACTCTCTGTGCTTCCTGGACTTGATTAACTATTTCCTTTCCCATATTAGGGAAGTTTTCAACTATAATCTCTTCAAATATTTTCTCAGTCCCTTTCTTTTTTTCTTCTTCTTCTGGAACCCCTATAATTCGAATGTTGGTGCGTTTAATGTTGTCCCAGAGGTCTCTGAGACTGTCCTCAGTTCTTTTCATTCTTTTTTCTTTATTCTGCTCTGCAGTAGTTATTTCCACTACTTTATCTTCCAGGTCACTTATCCGTTCTTCTGCCTCAGTTATTCTGCTATTGATCCTATCTAGAGTACTTTTAATTTCATTTATTGCGTTGTTCATCGTTGCTTGTTTCATCTTTAGTTCTTGCTAGGTCCTTGTTAACTGTTTCTTGCATTTTGTCCATTCTACTTCCAAGATTTCGGATCATCCTTACTATCATTATTCTGAATTCTTTTTCAGGTAGATTGCCTATTTCCTCTTCATTTGTTAGGTCTGGTGGGTTTTTATCTTGCTCCTTCATCTGCTGTGTGTTTTTCTGTCTTCTCATTTTGCTTATCTTACTGTGTTTGGGGTCTCCTTTTTGCAGGCTGCACGTTCGTAGTTCCCGTTGTTTTTGATGTCTGTCTCCAGTGGCTAAGGTTGTTTCAGTGGGTTGTGTAGGCTTCCTGGTGGAGGGGACTAGTGCCTGTGTTGTGCTGGATGAGGCTGGATCTTGTCTCTCTAGTGGGCAGGTTCACGTCTGGTGGTGTGTTTTGGGGTGTCTGTGGCCTTATTATGATTTTAGGCAGCCTCTCTGCTAATGGGTGGGGTTGTGTTCCTGTTTTGCTAGTTGTTTGGCATAGGTTGTCCAGCACGGTGGCTTGCTGGTCGTTGAGTGAAGCTGGGTGCTGGTGTTAAGATGGAGGTCTCTGGGAGATTTCCACCGTTTAATATTATGTGGAGCTGGGAGGTCTCTTGCTGACCAGTGTCCTGAAGTTGGCTCTCCTACCTCAGAGGCAGAGCCCTGACTCCTGGGCTGGAGCACCAAGAGCCTTTCATCCACACGGCTCAGAATAAAAGGGAGAAAAAGTAGAGAGAATTAGTAGAAGTATGAGGAAAGAAAGAAGGAAAGGAGGAAAGGAAGGAAGGAAGAAAGAAGCAAAGAAGGAAAGAAAGGAGGGAGGGAGGGAGGAAGGAAGAAGGAAGGAAGGAGGGAAAGAAGGAGAAAATGTAGAGAGAATTAGTAGAAGTATGAGGAAAGAAAGAAGGAAAGGAGGAAAGGAAGGAAGGAAGAAAGAAGCAAAGAAGGAAAGAAAGGAGGGAGGGAGGGAGGGAGGAAGGAAGGAAGGAGGGAAAGAAGGAGAAAATGTAGAGAGAATTAGTAGAAGTATGAGGAAAGAAAGAAGGAAAGGAGGAAAGGAAGGAAGGAAGAAAGAAGCAAAGAAGGAAAGAAAGGAGGGAGGGAGGGAGGGAGGGAGGAAGGAAGGAAGGAGGGGGGAGAAAATGTAGAGAGAATTAGTAGAAGTATGAGGAAGAAAGAAGGAAAGGAGGAAAGGAAGGAAGGAAGAAAGAAGCAAAGAAGGAAAGAAAGGAGGGAGGGAGGGAGGAAGGAAGGAAGGAAGGAGGGAAAGAAGGAAAAGAAGAAAGAAAGAAGATACAGTAAAAATAAAATAAAGTATAATATAGTTATTGTACTAAAAAATATTTAGAAAAAAAAAAGGGCCGGATAGAACCCTAGGACAAATGTTGGAAGCAAAGCTATACAGTGAAAATCTTACACAGAAGCATACACATACACGTTCACAAAAAGAGGTAAAGGGGGAAAAATCATAAATCCTTGCTCTCAGAGACCACCTCCTCAATTTGGGGTGATTCGTTGTCTAAAGGAGGGAAGGAAGGAAGGAAGAAGAAAGAAAGAACGAAGGTAAAGTATAATAAAGTTATTACAATTAAACTTAATTATTAAGAAAAAGAATTTTTTTAAAAAAATCATGGACGGATAGAGCCCTAGGACAAATGGTGGAAGCAAGAGTATACAGACAAGATCTCACACAGAAGCATACACTGTACACATTCACAAAAAGAGGAAAAGGGAAAAAAATCACAGATCTCGCTCCTAAATTCCACCTCTTCAATTTGGGATCACTCCCTGTCTATTCAGGTATTCCACAGATGCAGGGCACATCAAGTTGATTGTGGAGCTTCAATCCGCCGCCTCTGCGGCTGCCGGGAGAGACCTCCCCCTCTCCTCCCTGCTCTCACAGCTCACAGGAGCTCAGCTTTGTACCCGGCCCTGCCCCTGCGCGCAGGTCGCTGGAGGGCGTCTGTTTTTTGCTCAGACAGGACGGGGTTAAAGGAGCTGCTGATTCGGGAGCTCCGGCTCACTCATGGCGGGGGTTGGGGGATGGGGGAAGGAGGGGCACTGCGTGCGGGGCGGGCCTGCGGCGGCAGAGGCGGCATGACGCTGCGGCAGAGGCCGGCGTGACGTTGCACCAGCCTGAGACCCGCCGTGCGTACTCCCGGGGAAGTTGTCCCTGGATCCCGGGAACCTGGAAGTGGCGGCCTGCACAGGCTCCGTGGAAGAGGGGCGCGGAGAGTGACCTGTGCTCGCACACAGCCCCCCTGGTGGCGGCAGCAGCAGCCCCAGCGTCTCCCGCCCGTCTCTGTGGTCCGCGGTTTTAGCCGCGGCTCGCGCCCGTCTCTGGGGTTCGCGCTTTTATCCGCGGCTCGCGCCCGTCTCTGGGGTTCGCGCTTTTAGCCGCGGCTCGCGCCCGTCTCTGGGGTTCGCGCTTTTAGCCGCGGCTCGCGCCCGTCTCTGGAGTTCCTTTAAGCAGCGCTCTTAAACCCCTCTCCTCGCGCACCAGGAAACAAAGAGGGAAGAAAAAGTCTCTTGCCTCTTCGGCAGGTGCAGACTTTTCCCCGGACTCCCTCCTGGCTAGCCATGGTGCACTAACCCCTTCAGGCTATGTTCAAGCCGCCAATCCCAGTCCTCTCCCTGCGCTCCGTCCAAAACCGAAACCCGAGCCTCAGCTCGAAGCCCCGCCCGCCCCGGCGGGTTAGCAGACAAGCCTCTTGGGTTGGTGAGTGCCGGTCGGCACCGATCGTCTGTGCAGGAATCTCCCCGCTTTGTCCTCCGCACCCATCGCTGTGCACTACTCCGTGGTCCCGAAGCTCCCCCCTCCGCCTCCCGCAGTCTCCGCCCGCGGAGGGGCTTCCTAGTGTGTGGAAACTTTTCCTCCTTCACAGCTCCCTCCCATTGGTGCAGGTGCCGTCCTTATTCTTTCGTCTCTGTTTTTTCTTTTTTTCTTTTGCCCTACCCAGGTACGTGGGGAGTTTCTTGCCTTTTGGGAGCTCTGAGGTCTTCTGCCAGCCTTCAGTAGGTGTTCTGTAGGAGTTGTTCCACGTGTAGATGTATTTCTGGTGTATCCGTGAGGAGGAAGGCGATCTCCGCGTCTTACTCTTCCGCCATCTTCCCACAAAACCTCGCAGGAATTTCAAAGAGCCAGAGATTTATCTGGAGCAGTCTGTTGGCGGAACAGCAACGCGGACACTGTTGCGATGCCGGGTACGCTGCCGCAGACAGGCACTGTGCCCTTTGAAGCGTCCAGGTCCCCTTGAGTGGCAGAGGTCTTCCGTTGGCAATCTGTTTGTGGTTCTCGGGGACAGTGCCTTTGGTCTCTGTGAGGTCCTCGGTAGTGTCACTGTGGCAGCGGAGAAGTGCCAGGATCCGTGGGGTAGGGTCAGTGTCATCAAAGCAGGCATGTTACGATCTCTCACCCCTGGTGTACAGTGTCCCCCTGTTTGCACGGTATCTGTGGCTTCCAATAGGGTCGAGTTGCCCCGTGGGCAGGAGGAGGCCTTGGAGGACGAGGCTGGCAAGGATTTGTGCGCTTCCTCAAGGTTCAGGGCCGCCAACCCTGCTGGGTGGGTGCTAGCGAAACATGGCAGGCATGGTGGCCCAGTTTCGGCTTTGGGGTCTGAACTTGGGTCATGGTTGCTGAAGCCCACCGCTTCCTGTGGTGGACATTCCTATGGGTCCACAGAAAGCGATTTGGCCTAGTTGGCGAGAACTGGCACATAGGCCGAATTCCGTTAGCCCCTTGAGTGGTGCCGGGCTGCATCTTGCCTGGAGCCTGCCTGCAGGTCAGGGTCGGCCCGGCCAGCGGAGGTTGTCTTGCCTCCGGGAGTGCTGGAAGTTGCCCCAAGTGCACATCAGATGTGCTACTAGCTGGCCGCTTCTCCAGGTCCACGTATATGCCACACCCACGGCCGGGAGGCAAGTCTGGTTAGGTCTTTGAGCTTTGGTCAGAAGGCTTGGCTGTGGGAGAGCGGGAATCCCTGGCCTACTTCAACAGCCTCCGGGTTGCAGAGTTCGCATTCAGCCTCTTGAAGCCTGAAGGGGTCTTTCTCCATTCAGGGGGGGCTGTGTCCAATGCCAGCGCGCTGTGTATAAACTGTGGCTTTTACGCTTCGGTGTCTCTGCAGAGGGCTTCAGGTACCAACGGAGGCCAAGATGCAGATTGAGCAGAACACAAAGAAGCCCAGAAGCACGTCCTCGTGAGCAGTGACAGTCACGCCCGTGCACACGCGTGAACACGCAAATAGACCCTCTCACATACCGGGCAACGTACGTTCCTAACTTCCTGCAGTCGTGCTGTCAGACACACATTAAGTTCTCAGTAAGGGTAGAGGTCCTTGGGAAGCAGGGTCCGGGCTCAAGCCCAGGTAAACATTGGCATGAATCACGTTCTCTGAGGACCCCGGTCCAATTCTGAAGACTGCGTGATTTATGTCCACTTCTGAGGTGCAGTTGCTGGGCAGGGGTGGCCGTCAGGAAAGGCGAGAAGACGTTCACGTTGTCTGATGACTGGAGGTGCTAAGGAGAACTGGAAAAGTGAGGTGGGGGCCGGTTGCTAAGCATGGTCCTGGATGACTCAGGAAGGTAGGCGTTCACCCACCCTAAGATGTGCCCCTGGATATTAGGTTTCCCTCAGACGGGCCCAGTGGCTTCAAGAGTAAATTGACTGTTGCTCTTGCAGAGTGGCCTGGGGGCTGTGGATTCCGCAGGGTTTTGGAGTACTAGGAAGTCATGGCTCCTCTGCAGACCAGAATGGCATGCCCGGTTGTGTTGTGAAGCGTCCCAGCACGTGCTTGGATCGATGATGATACCCCTGTATGCATTCCTTGGAAAATCTGAACAAAATGAGAGAGAACACTCTCCCGTCTCCTCATCGAGTCTGAGGTCCAGCACGTTTCCTGTCTCGGGCATAGGGGACATTGAGGAGCGAGGTAGGTAACCTGCGTAGAGTTGTGATCCCATTGCCGGAGGCATGACGCCCAAAGGGTGTCTTGCAGGACGTAGAGAAAATAGATACGCTGATGCGTCTGTGCCGCTCTCCTGGAGGATAGGTGAGTTATGCGCACGTGACCTTTGGGCACTTTGTTACCTTGTTTGGGAATGTGCCAAGCTAAAATTGTTTCTCCCACAGGGCATGATGCGTCCGGCCCGTGAGGAACGCAGGACTTTCGAAGAGCCAGAGATTTATCTGGAGAAGTCTGTTGGCGGTACAGCTACGCGGACAATGTTGCGATGCCGGGTGCGCTGCCGCAGACAGGCACTGTGCCCTTTGAAGCGTCCAGGTCCCCTTGGGTGGCAGAGGTCCTCCGTTGGCAATCTGTTTGTGGTTCTCGTGGACAGTGCCTTTGGTCTCTGTGAGGTCCTCGGTAGTGTCACTGTGGCAGTGGAGAAGTGCCAGGATCCGTGGGGTAGGGTCAGTGTCATCAAAGCAGGCATGTTACGATCTCTCACCCCTGGTGTACAGTGTCCCCCTGTTTGCACGGTACCTGTGGCTTCCAATAGGGTCGAGTTGCCCCGTGGGCAGGAGGAGGCCTCGGAGGACGAGGCTGGCAAGGATTTGTGCGCTTCCTCAAGGTTCAGGGCCGCCAACCCTGCTGGGTGGGTGCTAGCGAAACATGGCAGGCATGGTGGCTCAGTTTCGGCTTTGGGGTCTGAACTTGGGTCATGGTTGCTGAAGCCCACCGCTTCCTGTGGTGGACATTCCTATGGGTCCACAGAAAGCGATTTGGCCTAGTTGGCGAGAACTGGCACATAGGCCGAATTCCGTTAGCCCCTTGAGTGGTGCCGGGCTGCATCTTGCCTGGAGCCTGCCTGCAGGTCAGGGTCGGCCCGGCCAGCGGAGGTTGTCTTGCCTCCGGGAGTGCTGGAAGTTGCCCCAAGTGCACATCAGATGTGCTACTAGCTGGCCGCTTCTCCAGGTCCACGTATATGCCACACCCACGGCCGGGAGGCAAGTCTGGTTAGGTCTTTGAGCTTTGGTCAGAAGGCTTGGCTGTGGGAGAGCGGGAATCCCTGGCCTACTTCAACAGCCTCCGGGTTGCAGAGTTCGCATTCAGCCTCTTGAAGCCTGAAGGGGTCTTTCTCCATTCAGGGGGGGCTGTGTCCAATGCCAGCGCGCTGTGTATAAACTGTGGCTTTTACGCTTCGGTGTCTCTGCAGAGGGCTTCAGGTACCAACGGAGGCCAAGATGCAGATTGAGCAGAACACAAAGAAGCCCAGAAGCACGTCCTCGTGAGCAGTGACAGTCACGCCCGCGCACACGCGTGAACACGCAAATAGACCCTCTCACATACCGGGCAACGTACGTTCCTAACTTCCTGCAGTCGTGCTGTCAGACACACATTAAGTTCTCAGTAAGGGTAGAGGTCCTTGGGAAGCAGGGTCCGGGCTCAAGCCCAGGTAAACATTGGCATGAATCACGTTCTCTGAGGACCCCGGTCCAATTCTGAAGACTGCGTGATTTATGTCCACTTCTGAGGTGCAGTTGCTGGGCAGGGGTGGCCGTCAGGAAAGGCGAGAAGACGTTCACGTTGTCTGATGACTGGAGGTGCTAAGGAGAACTGGAAAAGTGAGGTGGGGGCCGGTTGCTAAGCATGGTCCTGGATGACTCAGGAAGGTAGGCGTTCACCCACCCTAAGATGTGCCCCTGGATATTAGGTTTCCCTCAGACGGGCCCAGTGGCTTCAAGAGTAAATTGACTGTTGCTCCTGCAGAGTGGCCTGGGGGCTGTGGATTCCGCAGGGTTTTGGAGTACTAGGAAGTCATGGCTCCTCTGCAGACCAGAATGGCATGCCCGGTTGTGTTGTGCAGCGTCCCAGCACGTGCTTGGATCGATGATGACACCCCTGTATGCATTCCTTGGAAAATCTGAACAAAATGAGAGAGAACACTCTCCCGTCTCCTCATCGAGTCTGAGGTCCAGCAGGTTTCCTCTCACGGGCGTACGGACAGTGAGGAGTGAGGTAGGTAACCTGCGTAGAGTTGTGATCCCATTGCCGGAGGCATGACGCCCAAAGGGTGTCTTGCAGGACGTAGAGAAGATAGACATGCTGAGGTGTCTGTGCCGCTCTCCTTGAGGATAGGTGAGTTATGCGAACATGCCCTTTGGCCACTTTGTTCCCTTGTTTGGAAATGTGCAAAGGGAAAAGTTTTTCTCCCAGAAGGCATGATGCGGCCGGCCTGTGAGGCACGCAGACCTTTCGAACAACCAGCGATTTATCTGGAGCAGTCTGTTGGTGGAACAGTGACGTGGGCACTGTTGGCGATGCCAGGTGCTCTGCCGCGGACAGGCACTGTGCCCTTTGAAGCTTCCAGGTCCCCTTGGGTGGCAGAGGTCTTCCGTTGGCAATCTGTCTGTGGTTCTCGGGGACAGTGCCTTTGATCTCTGCGAGGTTATCGGTAGCACCGCGGTGGCAGTGGAGAAGTGCCAGGATCCGTGGGGTAGGGTCCGTGTCATCAAAGCATACATGCTTACCGTCTGTCATCCCTGGTGTACAGTGTCCTGCTGTGTGCATGATGTCTGTGGCTTCCAGTAGGGTCGAGTTTCCCCGTGGGCAGGAGGAGGCACAGAGGACGAGGCTGGGAAGGATTTGTGCGTTTCCTCGGGGTTCAGGGCCGCCAACACTGCTGTCTGGGTGCTGGCGAAACACGGCAGGGATGGTAGCCTAGTTTCGGCTGTGGGGTCCGAACTTGGGTCATGGTTGCTGAAGCCCACCACTTCCTGTGGTGAGCATTCCTACAGTTCCACGGAAAGTGATTTGGCCTAGTTGGCGAGAATTGGCACATAGGCCGAATTTCGTTGGCCCCTTGAGTGGTGCCGGGCTGCATCTTGCCTGTAGCCTGCTACAGGTCAGGGTCGGCGTGACCAGCGGAGGTCCTCTTGCCTCTGGGAGTGCTGGAATTGGCCCCAAGTGCACATCAGATGTGCTACTAGCTGGCAGGATCTCCGGGTCCACGTATATGTACCACCCACGGCCGGGAGGCAAGTCTGGTTAGGTCTTTGTGCTTTGGTCAGAAGGCTTGGCTGTGGGAGAGTGGGAATCCGTGGTCTACTTCAACAACCTCCGGGTTTCAGAGTTCACATTCAGCCTCTAGAAGCTTGAAGGGGTCTTTCTCTATTCAGGGAGGGCGGTGTCCAAAGCCAGCGCGCTGTGTATAAACTGTGGTTTTACGGTTCGGTGTCTCTGCAGAGGGCCTCAGGGACACACGGAGACCATGATGCGGATTCAGAGGAACACAGAGAATCCCGGAAGCGTGTCCTCGTGAGCAGTGACAGTCACACATGTGCACACGCGTGAACACACATATAGACCCTCTCACATACCGGGCAACGTACGTGCCTAACATTCTGCAGTCGTGCTGTCAGACAAACATTGAGTTCTCAGTAAGGCTGGAGGTCCTTGGGAAGCAGGGTCCGGGCTCAAGCCCAGGTTAACATTCACATGAATCACGTTCTCTGCAGACCCCGGTCCAATTCCGAAGCCTGCGTGATTTCTGTCCACTTCTCAGGTGCAGTTGCTGGGCAGGGGTAGCCGTCAGGAAAGGCAAGAAGAGTTTCGCGTTGTGTGATGACTGGAGGTGCTAAGGAGAACTGGCAAAGTGAGGTGGGGGCAGGTTGCTAAGCATGGTCCTGGATGACTCAGGAAGGTAGGCGTTCACCCACCCTAAGATGTGCCACTGGATATTAGGTTTTCCTCAGACGGGCCCAGTGTCTTCAAGAGTAGATTGACTGTTGCTCTTGCAGAGTGGCCTGAGGGCTGTGGATTCCCCAGGGTTTTGGAGTACTACGAGGTCATGGCTGCTCTGGAGACCCGCATGGCATGCGCGGTTGTGTTGTGCAGCGTCCCAGCACGTGCTTGGATCGATGATGACACCCTTGTATGCATTCCTTGGAAAATCTGAACAAAATGAGTGAGAACACTCTACCGTCTCCTCATCGAGTCTGAGGTCCAGCACGTTTCTTCTCTCGGGCATAGGGGACAGTGAGGAGCGAGGTAGGTAACCTGCGTAGAGCTGTGATCCCATTGCCGGAGGCATGACGCCCAAAGGGTGTCTTGCAGGACGTAGAGAAAATAGATATGCTGATGTGTCTGTGCCGCTCTCCTGGAGGATAGGTGAGTTATGCGTACATGCCCTTTGGGCACTTTGTTACCTTGTTTGGGAATGTGCAAAGCTAAAATTGTTTTTCCCACAGGGCATGATGTGTCCGGCCCGTGAGGCTCGCAGGACTTTTTTTTTTTTTTTTTAAAACATCTTTATTAGGGTATAATTGCTTTACGGTGGTGTGTTAGTTTCTGCTTTATAACAAAGTGAATCAGCTATACATATACATATGTTCCCATATGTCTTTCCTCTTGCGTCTCCCTCCCTCCCACTCTCCCCATCCCACCCCTCCAGGCTGTCACAAAGCCCCGAGCTAATATCCCTGTGCCTTGCGGCTGCTTCCCCCTAGCTATCTACTTTACTACGTTTGTTAGTGTGTATATGTCCATGACTCTCTCTCGCCCTGTCAAAACTCACCCTTCCCCCTCCCCATATCCTCAAGTCCGTTCTCCAGTAGGTCTGCGTCTTTATTCCTGTCTTACCCCTAGGTTCTTCATGACATTTTTTCCCCTTAAATTCCATATATATGTGTCAGCATAACGGTATTTGTCTTTTTCTTTCTGACTCACTTCACTCTGTATGACAGACTCTAGGTCTATCCATCTCATTACAAATAGCTCAACTTCATTTCTTTTTAAGGCTGAGTAATATTCCATTGTGTATATGTGCCACATCTTCTTTATCCATTCGTCCGATGATGGGCGCTTAGGTTGTTTCCATCTCCGGGCTATTGTAAATAGAGCTGCAATGAACATTTTGGTACATGACTCTTTTTGAATTTTGGTTTTCTCAGGGTATATGCCCAGTAGTGGGATTGCTGGGTCATATGGTAATTCTATTTGTAGTTTTCTAAGGAACCTCCATACTGTTCTCCACAGTGGCTGAACCAATTCACATTCCCACCAGCAGTGCAAGAGTGTCCCCTTTTCTCCACACCCTCTCCAGCATTTATTGTTTCTAGATTTTTTGATGATGGCCATTCTGACTGGTGTGAGACGATATCTCATTGTAGTTTGATTTGCATTTCTCTAATGATTAATGATGTTGAGCATTCTTTCATGTGTTTGTTGGCATTCTGTATATCTTCTTTGGAGAAATGTCTATTTAGGTCTTCTGCCCATTTTTGGATGGGGTTGTTTGTTTTTTTGTTATTGAGCTGCATGAGCTGCTTGTACATTTTGGAGATGAATCCTTTGTCAGTTGCTTCATTTGCAAATGTTTTCTCCCATTCTGAGGGTTGTCTTTTGGTCTTGATTATGGTTTCCTTTGCTGTGCAAAAGCTTTGAAGTTTCTATAGGTCCCATTTGTTTATTTTTGTTTTTATTTCCATTACTCTAGGAGGTGGGTCAGAAAGGATCTTGCTGTGATTTATGTCATAGAGTGTTCTGCCTATGTTTTCCTCTAAGAGTTTGATAGTTTCTGGCCTTACATTTAGGTCTTTAATCCATTTTGAGCTTATTTTTGTGTATGGTGTTAGGGAGTGATCTAATCTCATACTTTTACATGTACCTGTCCAGTTTTCCCAGCACCATTTATTGAAGAGGCTGTCCTTTCTCCACTGTACATTCCTGCCTCCTTTATCAAAGATAAGGTGTCCATATGTGCGTGGGTTTATCTCTGGGCTTTCTATCCTGTTCCACTGATCTATCTTTCTGTTTTTGTGCCAGTACCATACTGTCTTGATTACTGTTGCTTTGTAGTATAGTCTGAAGTCAGGGAGCCTGATTCCTCCAGCTCCTTTTTTTCGTTCTCAAGATTGCTTTGGCTATTCGGGGTCTTTTGTGTTTCCATACAAATTGCGAAATTTTTTTGTTCTAGTTCTGTGAAAAATGCCAGTGGTAGTTTGATAGGGATTGCATTGAATCTGTAGATTGCTTTGGGTAGTAGAGTCATTTTCACAATGTTGATTCTTCCCATCCAAGAACATGGTATATCTCTCCATCTATTTGTATCATCTTTAATTTCTTTCATCAGTGTCTTATAATTTTCTGCATACAGGTCTTTCGTCTCCTTAGGTAGGTTTATTCCTAGATATTTTATTCTTTTTGTTGCAATGGTAAATGGGAGTGTTTTCTTGATTTCACTTTCAGATTTTTCATCATTAGTATATAGGAATGCCAGAGATTTCTGTGCATTAATTTTGTATCCTGCTACTTTACCAAATTCATTGATTAGCTCTAGTAGTTTTCTGGTAGCATCTTTAGGATTCTCTATGTATAGTATCATGTCATCTGCAAACAGTGACAGCTTTACTTCTTCTTTTCCGATTTGGATTCCTTTTATTTCCTTTTCTTCTCTGATTGCTGTGGCTAAAACTTCCAAAACTATGTTGAATAAGAGTGGTGAGAGTGGGCAACCTTGTCTTGTTCCTGATCTTAGTGGAAATGCTTTCAGTTTTTCACCATTGAGGATGATGTTTGCTGTGGGCTTGTCATATATGGCCTTTATTATGTTGAGGAAAGTTCCCTCTATGCCTACTTTCTGGAGGGTTTTTATCATAAATGGGTGTTGAGTTTTGTCGAAGGCTTTCTCTGCATCTATTGAGATGATCATATGGTTTTTCTCCTTCAATTTGTTAATATGGTTTATCACATGGATAGATTTGCGTATATTGAAGAATCCTTGCATTCCTGGAATAAACCCCACTTGATCATGGTGTATGATCCTTTTAATGTGCTGTTGGATTCTGTTTGCTAGTATTTTGTTGAGGATTTTTGCATCTATGTTCATCAGTGATATTGGCCTGTAGTTTTCTTTCTTTGTGACATCCTTGTCTGGTTTTGGTATCAAGGTGATGGTGGCCTCGTAGAAGGAATTTGGGAGTGTTCCTCCCTCTGCTATGTTTTGGAAGAGTTCGAGAAGGATAGGTGTTAGCTCTTCTCTAAACGTTTGGTAGAATTCACCTGTGAAGCCATCTGGTCCTGGGCTTTTGTTTGTTGGAAGATTTTTAATCACAGTTTCAATTTCAGTACTTGTGATTGGTCTGTTCATATTTTCCATTTCTTCCTGATTCAGTCTTGGCAGGTTGTGCATTTCTAAGAATTTGTCCATTTCTTCCAGATTGTCCATTTTATTGGCATAGAGTTGCTTGTAGTAATCTCTCATGATTTTTTACTTCTGCAGTGTCAGTTGTTACATCTCCTTTTTCATTTCTAATTCTATTGATTTGAGTCTTCTCCTTTTTTTTTCTTGATGAGTCTGGCTAGTGGTTTATCAATTTTGTTTATCTTCTCAAAGAACCAGCTTTTCGTTTTATTGATCTTTGCTATTGTTTCCTTCATTTCTTTTTCATTTATTTCTGATCTGATTTTTATGATTTCTTTCCTTCTGCTAGCTTTGGGGTTTTTTTTGTTCTTCTTTCTCTAATTGCTTGAGGTGCAAGGTTAGGTTGTTTATTCGAGATGTTTCCTGCTTCTTAAGGTGGGCTTGTATTTCTATAAACTTCCCCCTTAGAACTGCTTTTGCTGCATCCCATAGGTTTTGGGTCGTTGTGTCTCCATTGTCATTTGTTTCTAGGTATTTTTTTATTTCCTCTTTGATTTCTTCAGTGATCACTTCATTATTAAGTAGTGTATTGTTTAGCCTCCATGTGTTTGTATTTTTTACAGATCTTTTCCTGTAATTGATATCTAGTCTCATGGCGTGGTGGTCAGAAAAGATACTTGATACAATTTCAGTTTTCTTAAATTTACCAAGGCTTGATGTTGTGACCCAAGATATGATCTATCCTGGAGAATGTTCCATGAGCACTTGAGAAAAATGTGTATTGTGTTGTTTTTGGATGGAGTGTCCTATAAATATCAATTAAGTCCATCTTGTGTAATGTCATCATTTAAAGCTTGTGTTTTCTATTTATTTTCATTTTGGATGATCTGTCCATGGGTGAAAGTGGGGTGTTAAAGTCCCCTACTATGAATGTGTTACTGTCGATCTCCCCTTCTATGGCTGTTAGTATTTGCCTTATGTATTGAGGTGCTCCTATGTTGGGTGCATAAATATTTACAATTGTTATATCTTCTTCTTGGATCGATCCCTTGATCATTATGTAGTGTCCTTCTTTGTCCCTTTTAATAGTCCTTATTTTAAAGTCTATTTTGTCTGATATGAGAATTGCTACTCCAGCTTTCTTTTGGTTTCCATTTGCATGGAATATCTTTTTCCATCCCTCACTTTCAGTCTGTATGTGTCTCTAGGTCTGAAGTGGGTCTCTTGTAGACAGCATATATAAGGGTCTTGTTTTTGTATCCATTCAGCCAATCTGTGTCTTTTGGTGGGAGCATTTAGTCCATTTACATTTAAGTAATTATCGATATGTATGTTCCTATTCCCATTTTCTATATTGTTTTGGGTTCGTTATTATAGGTCGTTTCCTTCTCTTGTGTTTCTTGTCTAGAGAAGTTCCTTTAGCATTGTTGTAAAGCTGGTTTGGTGGTGCTGAACCTCTCTCAGCTTTTGCTTGTCTGTAAAGGTTTTAATTTCTCCATCAAATCTGAATGAGATCCTTGCTGGGTAGAGTAGTCTTGGTTGCAGGTTTTTCTCCTTCATCACTTTTAGTATGTCCTGCCACTCCCTTCTGGCTTGTAGGGTTCTGCTGAGAGATCAGCTGTTAACCTTATGGGGATTCCCTTGTGTGTTATTTGTTGTTTTTCCCTTGCTGCTTTTAATATGCTTTCTTTGTATTTAATTTTTGACAGTTTGATTAATATGTGTCTTGGCGTATTTCTCCTTGTATTTATCCTGTATGGGACTCTCTGTGCTTCCTGGACTTGATTAACTATTTCCTTTCCCATATTAGGGAAGTTTTCAACTATAATCTCTTCAAATATTTTCTCAGTCCCTTTCTTTTTTTTCTTCTTCTTCTGGAACCCCTATAATTCGAATGTTGGTGCGTTTAATGTTGTCCCAGAGGTCTCTGAGACTGTCCTCAGTTCTTTTCATTCTTTTTTCTTTATTCTGCTCTGCAGTAGTTATTTCCACTACTTTATCTTCCAGGTCACTTATCCGTTCTTCTGCCTCAGTTATTCTGCTATTGATCCTATCTAGAGTACTTTTAATTTCATTTATTGCGTTGTTCATCGTTGCTTGTTTCATCTTTATGTCTTCTAGGTCCTTGTTAACTGTTTCTTGCATTTTGTCCATTCTACTTCCAAGATTTTGGATCATCCTTACTATCATTATTCTGAATTCTTTTTCAGGTAGATTGCCTATTTCCTCTTCATTTGTTAGGTCTGGTGGGTTTTTATCTTGCTCCTTCATCTGCTGTGTGTTTTTCTGTCTTCTCATTTTGCTTATCTTACTGTGTTTGGGGTCTCCTTTTTGCAGGCTGCACGTTCGTAGTTCCCGTTGTTTTTGATGTCTGTCTCCAGTGGCTAAGGTTGTTTCAGTGGGTTGTGTAGGCTTCCTGGTGAAGGGGACTAGTGCCTGTGTTGTGCTGGATGAGGCTGGATCTTGTCTCTCTAGTGGGCAGGTTCACGTCTGGTGGTGTGTTTTGGGGTGTCTGTGGCCTTATTATGATTTTAGGCAGCCTCTCTGCTAATGGGTGGGGTTGTGTTCCTGTTTTGCTAGTTGTTTTGGCATAGGTTGTCCAGCACTGTGGCTTGCTGGTCGTTGAGTGAAGCTGGGTGCTGGTGTTAAGATGGAGGTCTCTGGGAGATTTCCGCCATTTAATATTATGTGGAGCTGGGAGGTCTCTTGCTGACCAGTGTCCTGAAGTTGGCTCTCCTACCTCAGAGGCAGAGCCCTGACTCCTGGGCTGGAGCACCAAGAGCCTTTCATCCACACGGCTCAGAATAAAAGGGAGAAAAGTAGAGAGAATTAGTAGAAGTATGAGGAAAGAAAGAAGGAAAGGAGGAAAGGAAGGAAGGAAGAAAGAAGCAAAGAAGGAAAGAAAGGAGGGAGGGAGGGAGGGAGGAAAGAAGGAAGGAAGGAGGGAAAGAAGGAGAAAATGTAGAGAGAATTAGTAGAAGTATGAGGAAAGAAAGAAGGAAAGGAGGAAAGGAAGGAAGGAAGAAAGAAGCAAAGAAGGAAAGAAAGGAGGGAGGGAGGGAGGGAGGAAGGAAGGGAGGAGGGAAAGAAGGAGAAAATGTAGAGAGAATTAGTAGAAGTATGAGGAAAGAAAGAAGGAAAGGAGGAAAGGAAGGAAGGAAGAAAGAAGCAAAGAAGGAAAGAAAGGAGGGAGGGAGGGAGGGAGGAAGGAAGGAAGGGAGGAGGGAAAGAAGGAGAAAATGTAGAGAGAATTAGTAGAAGTATGAGGAAAGAAAGAAGGAAAGGAGGAAAGGAAGGAAGGAAGAAAGAAGCAAGAAGGAAAGAAAGGAGGGAGGGAGGGAGGAAGGAAGGGAGGAAGGAGGGAAAGAAGGAAAAAAGAAAGAAAGAAGATACAGTAAAAATAAAATAAAGTATAATATAGTTATGAATTAAAAATATTTAGAAAAAAAAAAGGGCCGGATAGAACCTTAGGACAAATGTTGGAAGCAAAGCTATACAGAGAAAATCTTACACAGAAGCATACACATACACGTTCACAAAAAGAGGTAAAGGGGGAAAAATCATAAATCTTGCTCTCCAGAGACCACCTCCTCAATTTGGGGTGATTCGCTTGTCTAAAGGAGGGAAGGAAGGAAGGAAGGAAAGAAAGAACGAAGGTAAAGTATAATAAAGTTATTACAATTAAACTTAATTATTAAGAAAAAGAATTTTTAAAAAAAATCATGGACGGATAGAGCCCTAGGACAAATGGTGGAAGCAAGAGTATACAGACAAGATCTCACACAGAAGCATACATGTACACATTCACAAAAAGAGGAAAAGGGAAAAAAATCACAGATCTCACTCCTAAATTCCACCTCTTCAATTTGGGATCACTCCCTGTCTATTCAGGTATTCCACAGATGCAGGGTATATCAAGTTGATTGTGGAGCTTTAATCCGCTGCTTCTGTGGCTGCTGGGAGAGATTTCCCTTTCTCTTCTTTGTTCTCACAGCTCACAGGGGCTCAGCTTTGGATTTGGCCCTGCCTCTGCGTGTAGGTCGCTGGAGGGCGTCTGTTTTTGCTCAGACAGTATGGGGTTAAAGAAGCCGCTGATTCGGGGCTCTGGCGCACTCAGGCCAGGGGGGAGGGAGGGGCACTGCGTGCGGGGCGGCCTGCGGCGGCAGAGGGCCAGCGTGACGATGCTCCAGCCTGAGACCCGCTGTGCGTACTCCCGGGGAAGTTGTCCCTGTATCCCGGGAACCTGGCAGTGGCGGGCTGCACAGGCTCCGTGGAAGAGGGGTGTGGAGAGTGACCTGTGCTCGCGCACAGGCCCCTTGGTGGCGGCAGCAGCAGCCTTAGCGTCTCCCGCCCGTCTCTGGGATCCGCGGTTTTAGCCGCGGCTCGCGCCCGTCTCTGGGGTTCGCGCTTTTATCCGCGGCTCGCGCCCGTCTCTGGGGTTCGCGCTTTTAGCCGCGGCTCACGCCCGTCTCTGGGGTTCGCGCTTTTAGCCGCGGCTTCGCGCCCGTCTCTGGAGTTCATTTAAGCAGCGCTCTTAAACCCCTCTCCTCGCGCACCAGGAAACAAAGAGGGAAGAAAAAGTCTCTTGCCTCTTCGGCAGGTGCAGGCTTTTCCCCGAACTCCCTCCCGGCTAGCCGTGGTGCACTAACCCCTTCAGGCTATGTTCAAGCCGCCCACCCCAGTCCTCTCCCTGCGCTCCGTCCAAACCGAAAACCCGAGCCTCAGCTCGCAGCCCCGCCCGCCCCGGCGGGTGAGCAGACAAGCCTCGTCGGGTTGGTGAGTGCCGGTCGGCACCGATCGTCTGTGCAGAATCTCCCCGCTTTGCCCTCCACACCCGTCGCTGTGCACCACTCCGCGGTCCCCGAAGCTCCCCCCTCCGCCTCCCGCAGTCTCCGCCCGCGGAGGGGCTTCCTAGTGTGTGGAAACTTTTCCTCCTTCACAGCTCCCTCCCACTGGTGCAGGTGCCGTCCTTATTCTTTTTTCTCTGTTTTTTCTTTTTTTCTTTTGCCCTACCCAGGTACGTGGGGAGTTTCTTGCCTTTTGGGAGCTCTGAGGTCTTCTGCCAGCCTTCAGTAGGTGTTCTGTAGGAGTTGTTCCATGTGTAGATGTATTTCTGTTGTATCCGTGGGGAGGAAGGCGATCTCCGCGTCTTACTCTTCCGCCATCTTCCCACAAAACCTCGCAGGAATTTCAAAGAGCCAGAGATTTATCTGGAGCAGTCTGTTGGCGGAACAGCAACGCGGACACTGTTGCGATGCCGGGTACGCTGCCGCAGACAGGCACTGTGCCCTTTGAAGTGTCCAGGTCCCCTTGAGTGGCAGAGGTCTTCCGTTGGCAATCTGTTTGTGGTTCTCGGGGACAGTGCCTTTGGTCTCTGTGAGGTCCTCGGTAGTGTCACTGTGGCAGTGGAGAAGTGCCAGGATCCGTGGGGTAGGTTCAGTGTCATCAAAGCAGGCATGTTACGATCTCTCACCCCTGGTGTACAGTGTCCCCCTGTTTGCACGGTATCTGTGGCTTCCAATAGGGTCGAGTTGCCCCGTGGGCAGGAGGAGGCCACGGAGGACGAGGCTGGCAAGGATTTGTGCGCTTCCTCAAGGTTCAGGGCCTCCAACCCTGCTGGGTGGATGCTAGCGAAACATGGCAGGCATGGTGGCCCAGTTTCGGCTTTGGGGTCTGAACTTGGGTCATGGTTGCTGAAGCCCACCGCTTCCTGTGGTGGACATTCCTATGGGTCCACAGAAAGCGATTTGGCCTAGTTGGCGAGAACTGGCACATAGGCCGAATTCCGTTAGCCCCTTGAGTGGTGCCGGGCTGCATCTTGCCTGGAGCCTGCCTGCAGGTCAGGGTCGGCCCGGCCAGCGGAGGTTGTCTTGCCTCCGGGAGTGCTGGAAGTTGCCCCAAGTGCACATCAGATGTACTACTAGCTGGCCGCTTCTCCAGGTCCACGTATATGCCACACCCACGGCCGGGAGGCAAGTCTGGTTAGGTCTTTGAGCTTTGGTCAGAAGGCTTGGCTGTGGGAGAGCGGGAATCCCTGGCCTACTTCAACAGCCTCCGGGTTGCAGAGTTCGCATTCAGCCTCTTGAAGCCTGAAGGGGTCTTTCTCCATTCAGGGGGGGCTGTGTCCAATGCCAGCGCGCTGTGTATAAACTGTGGCTTTTACGCTTCGGTGTCTCTGCAGAGGGCTTCAGGTACCAACGGAGGCCAAGATGCAGATTGAGCAGAACACAAAGAAGCCCAGAAGCACGTCCTCGTGAGCAGTGACAGTCACGCCCGCGCACACGCGTGAACACGCAAATAGACCCTCTCACATACCGGGCAACGTACGTTCCTAACTTCCTGCAGTCGTGCTTCAGACACACATTAAGTTCTCAGTACGGGTAGAGGTCCTTGGGAAGCAGGGTCCGGGCTCAAGCCCAGGTAAACATTGGCATGAATCACGTTCTCTGAGGACCCCGGTCCAATTCTGAAGACTGCGTGATTTATGTCCACTTCTGAGGTGCAGTTGCTGGGCAGGGGTGGCCGTCAGGAAAGGCGAGAAGACGTTCACGTTGTCTGATGACTGGAGGTGCTAAGGAGAACTGGAAAAGTGAGGTGGGGGCAGGTTGCTAAGCATGGTCCTGGATGACTCAGGAAGGTAGGCGTTCACCCACCCTAAGATGTGCCCCTGGATATTAGGTTTCCCTCAGATGGGCCCAGTGGCTTCAAGAGTAAATTGACTGTTGCTCTTGCAGAGTGGCCTGAGGGCTGTGGATTCCGCAGGGTTTTGGAGTACTAGGAAGTCATGGCTCCTCTGCAGACCAGAATGGCATGCCCGGTTGTGTTGTGCAGCGTCCCAGCACGTGCTTGGATCGATGATGACACCCTTGTATGCATTCCTTGGAAAATCTGAACAAAATGAGTGAGAACACTCTACCGTCTCCTCATCGAGTCTGAGGTCCAGCACGTTTCCTGTCTCGGGCATAGGGGACATTGAGGAGCGAGGTAGGTAACCTGCGTAGAGTTGTGATCCCATTGCCGGAGGCGTGACGCCCAAAGGGTGTCTTGCAGGACGTAGAGAAAATAGATACGCTGATGCGTCTGTGCCGCTCTCCTGGAGGATAGGTGAGTTATGCGCACGTGACCTTTGGGCACTTTGTTACCTTGTTTGGGAATGTGCCAAGCTAAAATTGTTTCTCCCACAGGGCATGATGCGTCCGGCCCGTGAGGAACGCAGGACTTTCGAAGAGCCAGAGATTTATCTGGAGAAGTCTGTTGGCGGTACAGCTACGCGGACACTGTTGCGATGCCGGGTGCGCTGCCGCAGACAGGCACTGTGCCCTTTGAAGCGTCCAGGTCCCCTTGGGTGGCAGAGGTCTTCCGTTGGCAATCTGTTTGTGGTTCTCGGGGACAGTGCCTTTGGTCTCTGTGAGGTCCTCGGTAGTGTCACTGTGGCAGTGGAGAAGTGCCAGGATCCGTGGGGTAGGGTCAGTGTCATCAAAGCAGGCATGTTACGATCTCTCACCCCTGGTGTACAGTGTCCCCCTGTTTGCACGGTATCTGTGGCTTCCAATAGGGTCGAGTTGCCCCGTGGGCAGGAGGAGGCCTCGGAGTACGAGGCTGGCAAGGATTTGTGCGCTTCCTCAAGGTTCAGGGCCGCCAACCCTGCTGGGTGGGTGCTAGCGAAACATGGCAGGCATGGTGGCCCAGTTTCGGCTTTGGGGTCTGAACTTGGGTCATGGTTGCTGAAGCCCACCGCTTCCTGTGGTGGACATTCCTATGGGTCCACAGAAAGCGATTTGGCCTAGTTGGCGAGAACTGGCACATAGGCCGAATTCCGTTAGCCCCTTGAGTGGTGCCGGGCTGCATCTTGCCTGGAGCCTGCCTGCAGGTCAGGGTCGGCCCGGCCAGCAGAGGTTGTCTTGCCTCCGGGAGTGCTGGAAGTTGCCCCAAGTGCACATAAGATGTGCTACTAGCTGGCCGCTTCTCCAGGTCCACGTATATGCCACACCCACGGCCGGGAGGCAAGTCTGGTTAGGTCTTTGAGCTTTGGTCAGAAGGCTTGGCTGTGGGAGAGCGGGAATCCCTGGCCTACTTCAACAGCCTCCGGGTTGCAGAGTTCGCATTCAGCCTCTTGAAGCCTGAAGGGGTCTTTCTCCATTCAGGGGGGGCTGTGTCCAATGCCAGCGCGCTGTGTATAAACTGTGGCTTTTACGCTTCGGTGTCTCTGCAGAGGGCTTCAGGTACCAACGGAGGCCAAGATGCAGATTGAGCAGAACACAAAGAAGCCCAGAAGCACGTCCCCGTGAGCAGTGACAGTCACGCCCACGCACACGCGTGAGCACGCAAATAGACCCTCTCACATACCGGGCAACGTACGTTCCTAACTTCCTGCAGTCGTGCTGTCAGACAAACATTAAGTTCTCAGTAAGGGTAGAGGTCCTTGGGAAGCAGGGTCCGGGCTCAAGCCCAGGTAAACATTGGCATGAATCACGTTCTCTGAGGACCCCGGTCCAATTCTGAAGACTGCGTGATTTATGTCCACTTCTCAGGTGCAGTTGCTGGGCAGGGGTGGCCGTCAGGAAAGGCGAGAAGACGTTCACGTTGTCTGATGACTGGAGGTGCTAAGGAGAACTGGAAAAGTGAGGTGGGGGCAGGTTGCTAAGCATGGTCCTGGATGACTCAGGAAGGTAGGCGTTCACCCACCCTAAGATGTGCCACTGGATATTAGGTTTCCCTCAGACGGGCCCAGTGGCTTCAAGAGTAAATTGACTGTTGCTCTTGCAGAGTGGCCTGAGGGCTGTGGATTCCCCAGGGTTTTGGAGTACTAGGAAGTCACGGCTCCTCTGCAGACCAGAATGGCATGCCCGGTTTTGTTGTGCAGCGTCCCAGCATGTGCTTGGATCGATGATGACACCCTTGTATGCATTCCTTGGAAAATCTGAACAAAATGAGTGAGAACACTCTACCGTCTCCTCATCGAGTCTGAGGTCCAGCACGTTTCCTGTCTCGGGCATAGGGGACATTGAGGAGCGAGGTAGGTAACCTGCGTAGAGTTGTGATCCCATTGCCGGAGGCATGACGCCCAAATGGTGTCTTGCAGGACGTAGAGAAAATAGATACGCTGATGCATCTGTGCCGCTCTCCTGGAGGATAGGTGAGTTATGCGAACGTGACCTTTGGGCACTTTGTTACCTTGTTTGGGAATGTTCCAAGCTAAAATTGTTTCTCCCGCAGGGCATGATGCGTCCGGCCCGTGAGGAACGCAGGACTTTCGAAGAGCCAGAGATTTATCTGGAGAAGTCTGTTGGCGGTACAGCTACGCGGACACTGTTGCGATGCCGGGTGCGCTGCCGCAGACAGGCACTGTGCCCTTTGAAGCGTCCAGGTCCCCTTGGGTGGCAGAGGTCTTCCGTTGGCAATCTGTTTGTGGTTCTCGGGGACAGTGCCTTTGGTCTCTGTGAGGTCCTCGGTTAGTGTCACTGTGGCCAGTGGAGAAGTGCCAGGATTCGTGGGGTAGTGTCAGTGTCAACAAAGCAGATATGTTGCGATCTGTCATCCCTGCTGGACAGTGTCCCCATGTTTGCACGATATCTGTGGCTTCCAGTCAGGGTCGAGCTGCCCCGTGGCAGGCGGCCACAGAGGCCGAGGCTGGCAAGGATTTGTGTGTTTCCTCAGGTTTCAGGGCCGCCAAGCCTGCTGGGCGGGTGCTGGCGAAAGGGCAGTCATGTTAGCCAAGTTTCGGCTTTGGGGTCTGAACTTGGGTCATGGTTGCTGAAGCCCACCACTTCCGTTGGGGGCATTCCTATGGGTCCACAGAAAGTGATTTGGCCTAGTTGCGTGAAATGGCACATAGGCCGAATTCCGTTATCCCCTTGAGTGGTGCCGGGCTGCATCTTGCCTGGAGCCTGCCTGCAGGTCAGGGTCGGCCCGGCCAGCGGAGGTTGTCTTGCCTACGGGAGTGCTGGAAGTTGCCCCAAGTGCACATCAGATGTGCTACTAGCTGGCCGCTTCTCCAGGTCCAAGTATATGCCACACCCACGGCCGGGAGGCAAGTCTGGTTAGGTCTTTGAGCTTTGGTCAGAAGGCTTGGCTGTGGGAGAGCGGGAATCCCTGGCCTACTTCAACAGTCTCCGGGTTGCAGAGTTCGCATTCAGCCTCTTGAAGCCTTGAAGGGGCTCTTTCTCCATTCAGGGGTGGTCTGTGTCCCAATGCCAGCGCTCTGTTGTATAACCTGTGGCTTTTACGCTTCGCTGTCCTCTGCAGAGGGCCTCATGGACACACGGAGACCAAGATGCAGTTTGAGCAGAACACAAAGAAGCGCAGAAGCACGTCCTCGTGGGCAGTGACAGTCACACCCGTGCACACGCGTGAACACACACATAGACCCTCTCACATGCCGGGCAACGTACGTGCCCTAAATTCTTGCAGTCGTGCTGTCAGACAAACATTGTGTTCTCACTAAGGGTAGAGGTCCTTGGGAAGAAGGGTCCGGGACTCAAGCCCAGGTAAACATTGGCGTGAATCACGTTTCTCTGAGTACCCCAGTCAATTCTGATGACTGCGTGATTTATGTCCACTTCTCAGGGGCAGTTGCTGGGCAGGTGTGGCCGTCAGGAAAGGCAAGAAGACTTTCGCCTTGTCTGATGACTGGAGGTGCTAAGGAGAACTGGAAAAATGAGGTGGGGGCAGGTTGCTAAGGATGGCTCTGGATGACTCAGTCCGTTAGGCTTTCACCCACCCTAAGATGTGCCCCTGGATATTAGCTTTCCCTCAGACGGTCCAGTGGCTTCAAGTGTAGATTGACTGTTGCTCTTGCAGAGTGGCCTGGGGGCTGTGGCTTCCGCAGGATTTTAGAGTACTAGGAGGTCATGGCTCCTCTGCAGACCCGCATGGCATGCCCCGTTGTTTTTTGCAGCGTTCTAGCACGTGCTTGGATCGATGATGATACCCTTGTATGCATTCCTTGGAAAATCTGAACAAGATGAGTGAGAAACACTCTACCGTCTCCTCATCGAGTCTGAGGTCCAGCACGTTTCCTGTCTCGGGCATAGGGGCCTGTCAAGAGCGAGGTAGGTATCTGTGTAGAGTTGTGTTACCCATTTCCAGAGGAATGACTCCAAAGGGTGTCTTTCATGAAGTAGAGAACATAGACATGCTGAGGGCCAGCGTCTCCTGCTGACATGCATGCAAACAGCACTCAGGGCTCCAGGACTTGGAGGGGCTCCTCTCTGAAGTCGACTGTGTCTTCCCTAAGCTGGGTCGTCTATGAAATATCAGGTCACTGCTGAAAGACCGTTGAGGCGAATGCGAGGGGGCAGGCTCTCTTGTTGGTCTTCAGATTCTGGAGTGTGTGCTGGTGTAGGCCAGTGAGCTTTGCAGTTTGGAACGGTGTGCTTTGGCCGCGATCCCCCTTTGTGCACGCTGCTTCAGGGTTTAGGTCTGGAAGCCTAAAGGAGCAGGCTTCCCTTCTTGGGGCCTGGAGCATGAGGCCAGGCCTGTGGCCCTACCCTTTCATTGGGTTTGGCGCATTGAGGTTCTTGTGTGTCCAATGGGGCTGTAGTAGTGCGTGGGTGTGGGCTGGGGTTGGGGTGTTGACACAAAGGGGCTGATGGATTAGGTGGTGCCCATGTCAGCTCCTCTACTGCAGCTCCCAGCACAGGTGTTGGCACTAAGAGGGCCATCGTGGAGTGGGGTTAGCACCGAGTGCTGCATTTAAGACTCCGTGATGGCTGTTTCCTGGAGACGAAGGTAAGGCATCATGAGGACGTTTCCTGTGTGATGTCGTGGGATGGTCTGTGATCATTCAGTTGCTAATGCTGTTCATGGTTTCCCAAGGAGGTCTCCTTTTCCTGATGGGTTGGCATCAGCTGCCTATGAAGTGGATGGCTTTCGCTGTTTATGAGGATGCCTGCGATGTAGGTAACCTGCGTAGTGTTGTGTTCCCGTTACAGGAGAAATTATGCCCAAATGGTTTCTTGCGGGACGTAGAGAAGATCGACATTCTGAGGCATCTGTGCCGGTCTTCTTGGGGGTAGGTCAGTTATATGAACACGCTCTTTGGCCACTTTGTTCCCTCATTTGGGAATGTGCGAAGGGAAAGTGTTTCTCCCAGAGAGCATGACATGGCCGGCCCATGTGGCACACAAGCCTTTCGAACAGCCAGAGGTTTATCTGGAGCAGTCTATTGGCGGGGCAGAGATGCGGGCACTGTTGTGTTGCCAGGTGCGCTGCCATGGGCAGCCACTCTGCCTTTTGAAGCTTGCATGTCCCCTCACGTGGCAGAGGTCTTCCATTGGCAATCTGTCTGTGGTTCTCGGGGACAGTGCTTTTGATCTGTGTGAGGTCCTCTGTAGTGTTGCTGTGGCAGTGGAGAACTGCCAGAATGCATGGGGTGGGATTGGCGTCATTAAAGCAGACATGTATGCACTCTGTGTTCCTTGGTGTACAGTGACCCCGTGTTCACAAGGTGTCTGCGACTTCATGTAAGGGCGAGTCACTCTGCGGGCAGGAGAAGGTCACTTAGGACGAGGCTGTCAAGCATTTTATCTTTTCCTCTGGGTTCAGGGCCGTGAAACCTGCCGGATGGGCGCTGGCGAGACGTGCTCGGGAAGATGGCCTAGGTTCCCTCATGGGGTTCCAACCTGGGTCCTGGTTGGTACAGTACACCACTTACCGTGATGGACATTCCCATGGGTCCTCAGAACGTGATTTGGTCTAGTTGGCGAGAATTGACATTTAGACTGTATTTCGTCAGCCCTTTGAGTGGTGCTAAGCTGCACTTGCCTGTAGCCAGCTGCAGATCGGTGTTTGCCTGCCCATCAGAGACTCCCTTGCTTCCGGAAGCACTGGGAGTGGCCTCAAGTCCACATTAGGTGTAGACTATTAGCTGGCAGGATCTCCATGTCCACATACATGTGACATCCACTGCCAGGAGGCAGGTCTTTTCCAGTCTTTGTGCTTTGGTCAGAAGCCATGGCTATGGGAGAGCGGGAGTCTGTGGCCTATTTCAACAGCTCCTGTGGGTCAAAATTCGCATGCGGCCTCCTGCAGCTGACAGGGGTCTTTCTCATTTCTGTTGGGGGTCCAACCAGGGTGTTGTGTATAAACTCTGGTGTTTACTGTTGGAAGCCTCTGCAGAGGGCCACAGGGACACACAGAGAGCAAGACGCATATTCAGAGGCACACACAGTATACACAAGTGCGTCCTCGTGCGCAGTCGAAGTCACGAATACACACATACAGCATCTCACACACTGGTCAGTGTACGTGTCTAACTTCCTACAGATATGCTGTGAGACACAAATCAATACTCAGTAAGGGATAGAGGTCCTTGGGAAGCAGGTTCAGAGCTGAAGCCCAAGTAAATATTCACATGGATCATGTTCTCTGAGGACCCCCGGTCCACTTCTGAAGCCTCAGTGATTTGTGTCCACTCCTCAGGTGCAGTTGCTCAGCAAGGCTGGCTGGCGGCAAAACAAGAAGACTTTCATATGGTCTGATGACTGGATGTGCCAAGGACAACTGGAAAAAGTGAGGCGGGCACATGTTGCCAAGCATGGTCCTGGATAACTCAGGATGGTAGGCATTCACTCACACTAAGATGTGCCATGGGACATTAGGTTTTCCTCAGATGGGCCCAATGGCTGCAAGAGTGGATTGATTTTTGCTTTTGCTGAGTGGCCTGAAGACTCTGGATTCCCCAGGCTCTTGCAGTACTCCAGGGTCATGGCTCCTCTGCAGAGTACTGCAGCCTGTCCGGTTACATTCTGCAGCTTCCCAGCATGTGTTTGGATCGATGATGACACCCTTGTATGCATTCCTTGGAAAATCTGAACAAAATGAGTGAGAACACTCTACCATCTCATCGAAACTGAGGTCCAGCATGTTTCCTCTCTTGGCGGTAGGGCACAGATAATGTGAACAAATTGGAAGATATGAACAAAATGAGTGAGAACACTCTACCGTCTCTTCATAGAATCTGAGGTCCAGCACATTTCCTCTCTCGTGGGTAGGGCACCATTAGGAGTGAGGGCCATCATCCCTTCGTGACACGCATGCAAACACCATCCAGGGCTCCAGCATTGGAGGAGCTCCTGTTTGAGGGTGGACCATGTCTGCACATAAGCTGGGTCATCTGTGAATCCCATGTCCCTGCTGAAAGGCCATTGAAGGAATGCGAGGTGGCAGTCTCACCTGCTGGTCTTCAGAGTCAAACTGTGTGCTGATGTAGGCCCAGTGAGCTTGCAGCTTGGGAGGTGTGTTTTGGACAGGATCACGTTTTGTGCATGACGCTTCGGAGGATGCTTCTGGAATCCAAAATGAGCAAGCTTCCCTTGTTGGAGCCTGGAGCCTCCGGCCAGGCCTGTGGCTCTCCCTGTTGTTGTGTTTCACACAGTGAAGTTCTTGAGTGCCCGGTGGGCCTGGAGCAGTGGGTTGGTTTGGGCTGGTGATTGGCGTCGGCCCATTGGAAGGGGCCTGATGGATTAGGCCTCGGTGTTGCCATTGTCAGCTCCTCTACTCCAATTCCCAACACAGTGTTGACATCAAGTTGGTCATCATGGTGTGGAGTGAGGACCGAGTGCTGTATTTAAGCCTGTGTGGTGGCTGATGGACTGGACATAACAGTAAGGCATGATGAGGAGGGGTCCTGTGTGAAGTTGTGGCATGGGCTGTCATCATTGGGTTGTGGGCACTGGCCTCAGCTTACCAAGGATGTATCATGTTCATGATGGGCTGGCATCAGCTGTGTATGGAGGGGATGGCTTTGCCCGCTCATGTGGATGCCGTCAGGTCGGTAACCTGCAGGAGTTGTGATCTCGTTGCTGGAGGAATGACGATGAAAGGGTGTCCTGTAAAGATGATAGACATGCTGAGGCATCAATGCCGGTCTTCTTGGAGGAAGGTGTGTTATGCGAACATGCCCTTTGGCCACTTTGTTTCCTCATATGAGAATGTGCAAAGCGAAAGTGTTTCTCCCAGAGGGCATGACGCGGCCAGTCCATGTGGCCCACAAGCCTTTCGAAGAGACAGAGGTATTTCTGGAGCAGTCCATTGGCAGGGCAGAGATGGGGGGCACAGGTGCTATGCCAGGTGCGCTGCCGTGGACAGCCACTGTGCCCTTTGAAGCTTCCAGGTCCCCTCACATGGCAGAGGTCTTTCGTTGGAAGTCTGTCTGTGGTTCTCGGGGACAGTGCCTTTGATCTCTGTGAGGTTCTTGGTAGTGTCGCTGTGGCAGTTGAGAAGTGCCAGGATGCATGGTGTAGGTCAGTGTCATCAAAGCAGACATGCTTGCGTTCTGTAATCCCTGGTGTAGAGTGTCCCCGTGTTTGCATGATGTCTGTGGCTTCCAGTAGTTTCGGGTTGCCCTGTGGGCAGGAAGAGGTCACATAGGATGTGGCTGTCAAGCGTTTGAGTGATCCCTCCGGGTTCATGGACGCAAAACCTGCTGGCTGGGTGCTGGCAAGTTGTGACCGGGAAGGGGGTCTAGTTTCTGCCGTGCGGTTTGAACGTGGATTATGGTTGCTGAAGCCCACTACTTCCTGTGGTGGGTATTCCCAGGGGTCCACGAAAAGTGATTTGTGCCAGTTGGTGAGAATTGGCAGTTGGACCGAATTTTGTTAGCCCCTTGAGAGGTGCCAGGCTGCTTTTGACCTGCATCCAGCTGTAGATCGGTGTCCACCCGACCATAGGAGGTTCCCTTGCTTCTAGAATTTCTGGGAGGGGCCCCAAGTGCACATCAGATGTGCTATTAGCTGGCAGATTCTTCAGGTCCACGTACATGTGACACCCACGGCCGGGAGGCAAGTCTGTTTAGGTCTTTGTGCTTTGGCCAGAATGCTTGGCTGTGGGAGAGCGGTAGTCCATGGCCTATTTCGACAGCCCCTGTGACTCAAAGTTTGAATTCAGCCTCTTGGAGCTAATAAGGGTCTTTCTTCATTCAGTGGGGAGGGGGTCCAAAGCCAAGGCGCTGGAGGTCAAAGTTCGCATGTGGCCTCTTGAAGGTGATAGAGGTCTTTCTCCATTCAGTTGTAGGGTCCAAAGCTAGTCTTCCTCATATAAACTTTGGCCTTTACTGTTCACAGTCCCTGCAGAGGGCCACAGGGACAGACAGAGACCAAGACGCGGATTCAGAGGCACTCACTGAAACCCGCCAGCCCGTCCTTATGCGCAGTCACAGAAAGACACATGCACATGCGTGAACACACACAAACACCGTCTCACACACAGGCCAACATACGTGCCTGAGTTCGTGCAATTGTGCTGTCAGACATGCATTCTGTTCTCAGTAAGGGATAGAGGTCCTTGGGAAGCAGGTTCAGGCATCACACCCAGGTTAATATTCACACATATCATGTTTTCTGAGCACCCCGGTCCAATTCTGAAGCCTTTGTGGTTTCTGTCCACTTCTCTGGTGAAGTTGCTGGGCAAGGCTGGCCGTCGGCATAGAGAAGAAGACCTTCGCATGGTCTGATGACTGGATGTGCTAAGGAGAAATGGAAAAAGTGAGGCAGGGGCATGTTGCTGACCGTGGCCGTGGATAACTCAGGGCAGTAGGCAATCAACCACCCCAAGATGTGCCAACGGATATTAGGGTTTCCTGAGACGGGCCCAGTGGCTGCAATAGTGGATTGCCTGTTACTCTTGCTGAGTGCTCTGAGGGCTGTGGATTCCCCAGGTTTTTCGAATACTCCGGGGTCATGGCTCCTTTGCAGAGCCAAGCGGCCTGCCCTGTTGTGTTGAGCACTGTCCCAGTATGTGCTTGGATTGAAGATGACACCCTTGTATGAATTCCTTGGAAAATCTGAATTAAATGAGTGACAACACTCTACTGTCTCCTCATTGAAACTGAGGTCCAGCACGTTTCCTCCCTTGGGGGTAGGGTACAGTTGGGAGTGGAGGCCAGCGTCCCCTTTTTGACATGCATGCAAACATCACCCATGGTGCCAGCATTTGAGGGGCTCCTGTCTGAAGGTCGACCGTGTCTGCACCTTACCTGAATCGTCTATGAATCCCAGGTCCTTGGTGAAAGGCCAATGACGGATTACAAGGCGGCATGCTGTCTTGCTGGTTTTAGGTGTCGTAGTGTGTGCTGGTCCAGGCCCAGTGAGCCTGCGGCTTGGAGAGTTGTGTTTTGGCCATGTTCCTCTTTGGTCGTGGCACTTTGTGTGGTGTTTGGAAGCCAAAATGAGCCAGCTTCTCTCGTTGTGGCCTGGAGCCCCAGGCCAGGCATATGGCCCTCCCTGTTGTTGCTTTTGCCGCGATGAGTTTCTTGAGTGCCCGGTGGGGCTGGAGCAGTGCACAGGGGTGGGCTGGTGCTGGGTGTTGGCGGAAGGGGGCTGACGGATTAGGCCTCAGTGTTGCCCTTGTCAGCTCGTGTACTGCAACTCTCAGCACAGTGTTGGTGCCAAGTGGGTCATCATGTAGTTGAGTGAGGACCAAGTGCTGCATTTAAGCCTGCATGGTGGCTGATGACCTGGACAGGAAGGTAAGGCATGATGAGGACAGATCCTGTGTGATGTCATGGGATGGGCTGTCATCATTGGGTTGCAGGTGGTCACCTCATCTTGCCTAGTATGTCCCTGAACCGTGAGGGTTGCCATCAGCTGCCTAGGGTGGAGAGGGCTTTTGCGGTCCAAGTGGATGTGTTGTGATTGGTGACCTGTGTCGACTGGGGACCCCTTGCCTGAGGAATGACACCCAAATGGTTTATTGCGGTGGGTAGAAGAGATCTAGTTGCTGAGGAGTTGGGGCTGGCCTCCCTAGGGGGAAGTGAGTTATGCGAACATGCCCTTTGGCCCCTTTGTTCCCTAGTTATGGAACGTGCGAGGAGAAAGTGTTTCTCCCAAAGGGCATGACACGGCCTGCCCAGGTAGCACGCAAGCCTTTCACAGGGCCAGAGGTTTATCTGTGGAAAACCGTGGGTGTGGCAGAGATGGGGGCGATATTGCGATGCCATGGACAGCCAGTTGTGCTCTTTCAGGGTTTCAGTTCCCCTCCCATGGCAGAGGTCCTCCATTTGAAGTCTTTCTGTGATCCTCGTGGATGGCACCTTGGATCTCCGTGAGGTCCTTGTTGGTGTTGGTGTGATGCTGACGAGATTATAGAATGTATGGTGTGGGGTCGACCTCATCAAAGCCGACATGCTTGCTGTCTGTCTTCCGTGGTGCTCAGTGTCTCCCATGTTAGCATGGTGTCTGTGGCTTCTTGTTGTGTCCAATCACCCTGTGGGCAGGAGGAGGGCACGTGGGACAAGGATATCCAGCATCTGAGCATTTCCTCAGGGACCAGAGCCACGAATCCTGCCAGTTGTTTAGCTGGCCAGAACCTGGCCAGGAAGGTGGCCTAGTTTCCTTGTGCAGTTCGACCCTGCATAATGGTGGGTGAAGACCAACACTTTCCATGATAGGCATGCCTGCGGGTCCATGGAAAGTGATTTGGCATAGTTGGCCTTAAGTGGCACCTGGTCTTAAGTCCTTTGGCCCCTTGAGAGGAAGAGGGGCTGCATCTTGCCTGTAGCCAGCTGCAAGGCAGTATCGGCCTGCCCGTGGGAGGTTCCCTTCTTCCCAGAGGTGCTGGGAGTGGCCAGCAAGTGCACATCAGATGTGCTAGGGTAGCTGGCAGGGTCTTCAGGTTTACGTAGATGTTACACCCACAGCCAGGAGGCCAGGCTTGTCTCATCAAGTCTGTGTGCTTTGGTCAGAAGACGGTGCTGTTGGAGAGCAGGAGTCCGTTGCTTATTTCAACAGTCTCTGGGGTCAAAGTTCGCATGCGGTCTCTTGAAGGTAGCAGGGGTCTTTCAACGTTCTGTGGCAGGGCCCGAGGCCATGGCTCTGTGTATAAGTTGTTGCTTTTCTCGTTTGAGGCCTTTACAGAGGGGTACAGGGACACACAGAGGTCCCGACGTTGGTACAGAGGCACACACAGAAACCCGCAAGTGAGTCCTCGTGCGGAGTCACAGTCACACACATGTGCAGTTGTGTGCATGTACACATATACCCTCACACTCGCGGGCCCACCTACATGCCTACATTCCTTCAGTCATGCTGTCAGACACGCATTCACTCCTCCATAAGGGATTGAGGTACTTGGGAAGCAGGTGCAGGGCTTATCCCCAGGTAAATGTTGGCATGAATAGTGTTCTCTGAGTACGCCGGTCCAATTCTGAAGCTTGTGTGATTTCTGTCCACTTCTTAGGTGCAGTTGCTGGGCAAGGCTGGCCATCGGCTAAGACAAGAAGACCTTCACGTGGTCTGATGACTGGAGGTGCAAGGGAGACCTAGAAGAAATGGGGCAGCCCAGGGTGCCGAGCATGGCTGTGGGTCACTCAGGACAGTAGGTATTCTCCCACTCCAAGATGTGCCATTAGATATTAGGGTTTCCTTGGGTGGTCCCAGTGGTTGCAAGCGTGGATTGACTGATCTTAATGCTGAGAGGCCTGGGTAGTGGCGATTCCCCAGGCTCTGGAGCTCTCCAAGGTCACTGGGTTCTCTGCAGACCCATACAGATTCACTGATCTTAATGCTGAGAGGCCTGCCCTTTGGGTTCTGCAGCATCCCAGCACATGCTCGGAACAATGATGTCTTCCTCATATGCATTCCTTGGAAGATCTACAGGAAATGATTGTGAACACCCTACCGTCTCCTTATTGAAACTGAGGTCC
This sequence comes from Phocoena sinus, assembly GCF_008692025.1. NCBI lineage: Eukaryota > Metazoa > Chordata > Mammalia > Artiodactyla > Phocoenidae > Phocoena > Phocoena sinus. The sequence continues at coordinate 55,296,680 of NC_045764.1, read as the reverse complement.
ACCGTGGCTTCCAGAGGGAATGTAAGGAGAGTGTCATGTTGCAATTGCTGCCTTGGATATCCGCAGTCACATTGTGTGAGTTTAGTTGGCGGGATTCTTGTGGGGAGAAGAACCATTGGGAAAGAGCCTGAGATGCACATCCATGGAGGAAGGCTAGGGAGAGCATGTCATCTCTGGGCACCCAAGTTTAATCAAGCTTCTGTGGTGAGGGTTGGCTCTGGAACCTTGCTGTGAGATGTTTTGATCTGGGGAGAAAGAGAAAGGCAAGGCAAGTGGGAAATAAATGTGACATGGTTGGCTAAGCCCATGGGTGGACTGGTGGGCGGATAGATTGACAATGGGCATAGGGTTCCTGGAACTCCTTTGGGATGCCTTCAGGTGCATTTGAAGGCGTGTATAGGGAAGGATTATGGGTGCACGTTCATGAACCATCCCGCCCTTGGCCTCTCCTTTGTCGATTTGCATCATGGCGGGTCCCTGTGCCAGGTAGTAGTTGCCTTTGTGGCACACTATGGTGTCTTCGCAAGAGGGCCAGTTTGGAGGCCATGGGGTTTTTTGACCCTGTCTGGCCACGTTCACCCTATGTTGAAAATGTGAAGGTGTTCCTCAGGACTCCCCAGCGTCATTTCTGTACCCAGCCCACACACTGTTCCCTGAGGATTAGAGCTCTTCCTGGAGGTCTTTGGGCGCAACCCAGAAACAAGGGATTCGGCTTTCAAGGAGAGCCTGCAGGTTTAAGGGCAGAAGAGTTTTGTGGCACTGGGATCACTTTGTCCTGTCATCCACTGGTGGGCAAACCTGTGGTCTCCGGTGTGCCTGGCCTCAGGCCAGAGAAGTCATGCTGTTTCAAGAGTTCGGGCTGCTGGCTGCGTTTTCTTATTACACGGCTCTGGCTGACACATTGGTTCTGGAGGACCTGGGTCTCAAGCTTTCTCTGAAGTTGTGGCACTGATGGGCCCAGCATGCGAAAATGCAAGGCGTCAAGTGAAGTAAGCCAGTTGCAGCAAGGGTCTTGTCCCGCAACTTTGGGCATCGAAATGGCTCTGATGCCATTCGCTTTCCATATGGTCCAAGTAAAGGGGCTGTGGCTTGGCAGGAGGCCAGGAAGAATGCCAGTTGGTGAGTCCCATTGGTCAGTCCAGGAGTGCCTCGGGTGCCCTTTGTTGCGGGGCCCAGTGAGCCGCTTTTGAAGGAGGTCATCACTTTTGGCTAAGGGCCATTCCCTTCTGGAAAGTAACTGGGACCGCATTTCCCCTTGATTGTGAGTCCATTGTGAGGAAGCATATGTGCCAAGAGCGGGTGTGTTTCCCTGGAGGGCAGTGGGTCTTAGGCTGAGGGGACCCAGTTCCCCTGAGGGTGTCTCAGGGGTTTAGGATGACATCATTATGCTTTGTCGGTGGGGAGGGCACCCAGGGTGGGAATTACAAGACTCGAGACCAGGGGGTTGATGGACTACAGCGCACATTGTCCTGATGGACGCCTGCTCTGAAGGCATCCACGCCCCGATGCTTTCATGTTTGGCTGCTGACACACAGACAAAATGGGCAGCAAATTAAACATAGAGGTGACATAGAGCTCACATGTCTGGGTGGTATCACCCTTTCCCTCCGTGCGCCTGTGCACCCGTGTACCATCCTCAAGCATCTGTGTTTTCTATCGCTCCGAGCCAGGTGGAGTGCCAGGGAAGAAAGGCCAGTGGCAGCATGTGATCCTCTGCATATTCTGTAATACCCAGCGAGTCAAGGAAGACACGGCGAGGCGAGGCGAGGCGAGGCGAGGGAGTCTCAGATGCATGTTGGCATGCAGTCCGTGAGGTTACTGGTGGAACCCTCATTGCAGTAAACTGCACTTCTTTACAAAACATATATGTTTGCCCACGGTACTTTTGCATCGGGGCTGCACCATAATCTTCTGGGGTTTTCCCAGGGAGCACAAGCTCCAATGCTCTGAGACTTGGCTGCAATTCCTGACCCACGTCTCAGTTCTGGGTGCTCCTGAAGGCTGACAAGATTGAGTTCGCTGGCCGTCCTGCGGTGGAGGCTGCGACTTTGCACATCCAGCCTTTGAGCAGGTGCTTGGATTGATGATTACTCCCACAAATGCATTCCTTGGAAATCTGAACAAAATGAGTGAGCAATCCCTACCGTCTCCTCATCAGAACTGAGGTCCAGCACTTGCCTCCCAAAGGGAAAGTAAGGAGAAGTTCATGTTTCATTTGCTGCATTGGGCATCCACAGACACCTTGCTCATGTTGAGGGTAGTGGCATTCTCGTGGGGAGAAGAGCCATTGGGAAAGGTGCCTGGGATGCACATCCATGTGGGAAGGCTAGGGACAGCGTGCCGTCTCGGTGTGCTTGAGTCTAGCCAGGATTGCTGTCCCCTGCCTCAGTTGAGCGTGCAGGTGCCAGAGGAAGTGTGAGCTTGTGGCGGGCCTTGGGCCTGCCATTGAGTTCTACAGGCCTTCCCCACCCCCCGGTCGTTGCTTTGTTCCCTCAAGGAAACAGGTGTCTCTACACTCAGGGTCAGAGCAGGAGTCCTAGCCTAGGCCAGGCTTCTTTGTCACGGTCTGCTTAGGATATGTGATGCAGGAGAGGTGTCTCCTGTTGATCGGGGGAAATCAAATGGGCCACTGTCCCCGGAAGTTGGGCCCAAGCTGATGGCTTCTCCTCGGGTTGTGTCCTCCTTATGTGTTAGTGGGCTGGGGGGCTGGAAAATGCCTTAGGCAATTCCCTGGGAAATCAAGCTTCTGTGGTGAGAGGTTGCTATTGCACCTTGCCGTGAGATGTTTTTATGCAGGCAGAGACAGAAGGGCAAGGTGAGCGGAAAATACCCATGAGTTTCTTGGCTAATCCCTCAGGTAGACTGGTGGGTGGATAGATCACAGTGGGCATAGGGTTCCCGGAAGGCCTTTGTGATGCATTCAGGAGCATTTGGAGGCATGTGCAGGGAAGGAATATGGGTGCACGTTCAAAGACCATCTCACTGTTTTCTTCTCCTTTGTTGATTTACTTCATGGCGGGTCCCTGTGCCGACGAATGGTTGCCTTCGTGGCACAGTCTGGTTTCTTCTCATGGGGGCTGATTTGGAGGCCGTGAGGTGTTTTGTCCCTGTCTGGCCACATTTCCCCTGTGTTGAAGATATGAAGGTGTTCCTCAGGACAACCCAGCATCGTTTCTATACCCGGCCCACATAGCGTTACCTGAGGATTTGAGCTCTTCCTGGAGGTAATTGGGCACAAACATGCGGAAACAAGGGAATCAGCTGCCAAGGAAAGCCTACAGATTTAAGGGCAGGAGAGGATGTGTGGTGCGGGGGCCATTTGGTCCCACCACCAGCTGGTGCAGCGAGCCTGTGGTCTCTGGCATGCCTGGCCTCAGGCCACAGATGTCATGCCAGTTCAAGTGTCCATGCTGTTGGCTGGGTTCTCTTGTTTCACGACTGTGGGTACATTTTGTGCTGGAGGACCTGGGTCTCATGGGTCCTCAGAGGTCATTTCACTGACGGGCTGAGACTGCAAAATTGCAAAAACCCACAGCAAGTTACCCAGTTGCTGCAAGTGTTTGCGCCACAACTTTGGGCATTGGAATGGCTCCGATGCCTTTAACTTTGCGTGTGGGCAAAGGGAAGGTCCCCTGGCTTGGCAGGAGGCCAGGAAGTATGCCTGCTGGTGAGTCACCCTTGGTCAGTCCAGGGATTCCTCAGGTGTCCTTTGTCACGGGTCCCTACGAGCTGCATTTGATGGAGGTCATCACATTCGGCAAAGGGCCATTCGCTTGTGGAAGATCTCAGGGACCACATTTCTCCTTGAGGGTGAGTCCATTGTGAGGAAGTGTATATGCCAAGAGTGGGTGTGTCCACCTGGAGGACAGTGGCTCTTAGGCTGAGGGGACCCACTTCCCCTGAGGGTGTCTCAGGGGTTCAGGATGACATCCTTATGCTGTGTTGACGTGGAGGTCGCTCAGGGGGGTAATTGCAGCGCCCGTATCAGGGGGTTGATGGGCAGTGGCGCTCTTTGTGCTGATGGCTGCATGCTCTGAAGGCATCTACATCACAATGCATTCACGCTTGGCTGCGAACACACAGACAAGATGGGCAGCAAATGAAATTTTGAGGCGAGATAGAGCACACATCTCTGGGTGGTATCACCCATTCCCTCTGTGCACCCGTGCACCATCCTCAAAGGTGCATGTGTTCTCTCACCCTGAACCAGGTGCATTGCCAGAGAATGAATGCCACCAGCAGCATTGGGCCCTCCATATAGTCTGTGATACCTGGTGAATAGTGGACTTTGTGGCAAGGAGAGGCGAGGCAAAGGAGTCTCAGAGGGGTGTTGGCGTGAAGTCCTTGAGGTTCCTGGTGGAAACCTTGTGGCAGTAAGCGGAACATCTTTGCAGAAACCTAGATGTTTGTCCACAGGATATTGTGCACCAAGAGTACACCATTACCTTCTGGGCTCTTCCTGGGGCACCCAAGCTCCAATGCCCTGAGACTTGGCTGCACTTCCTGCCCCATGGTTTGATTCTGGCCACTCCTGACTGCTGACATGATTGAGCTCACTCGCTGTCCCATGGTGGAGGCTGTGACTTTGCATGTCCAGGCTTTGAGCACGTGCTTGGATCGATGGTGACTCCCAAAAATGAATTCCTTGGAAATATGAACAAAATGAATGAGAAATCCCTACCATCTCCTCATAAGAACTGATGTCCAGCACGTAGCTCCCAAAAGAAGAGTAGAGAGAGGTCACGTTGCATTTAGCTATTGTGGGGATCCACAGCCACATTGTTCAAGTGGAGAGTGGCAGCCTTCTCTGGGAAAAGGGCCATTTGGAGAGGAGCCTGTTATGCCCATTCACCTGGGAAGGCTTAGGACAATTAGTTGTCTATGGGCAACTAAGTCTATCAAGGTCTTCTGTCTCCTGCCACAGTTTAGCGTGCATTCAGAAGAGGAAGCATTAGCCCTTGGTGGGGCTCTGGCCTGCCAGTGAGTTCTAACATTCTCCCCCACCCCCTATTCATGGCCTTGTGCCCTCAAGGAAACAGAAGTCTCTGTGCTCAGGGTCAGAGCAGGAGTCCTGGCCTAGGTCAGTCTTCCTTGTCATGTTCTGCTTGGGAGACAGGTTTCAGATTAGGTTTCTCATGATGAGGGGTGAAATCAAATGGGCCACTGTCCCTGGGAGTTGGGCCAAGCTGATGGTTCCTCCTCAGTTGTGATCTGCTTGTGTATTGTGTGCAGGTGGGCTTGAATATGTCTTAGTCAATTCTCAGGAAAATAAAACTTCTTTGGTGAGGGGTGGCTCTGGCACCTTGCCTTCAGACATTTCGATCCTGGTTGAGGGAGAAAGGAAAGGTGAGCAGGAAATACACGTGAGATGGCTGGCAAAGCCCACAGGTGTACTGGTGGATGCATAGATCGATGGTGGCCGTAGGGTTCCCGGAACACATTTGGGATTCCCTCAGGAGCATTTGGAGGCACGTGTAGGGAGGGAACACGGGAGCACATTTGTGGACTGTCCCGCCTTTTTCCTCTCCTTTGTCAATTTGCTTCATGGCGGGTTCCTGTGCCAGCGAATGGTTGCCTTCCAGACATGGTATAGTGTTTTTCATGGGGACAGATTTGGAGGCCGTGGGGTGTTTTGTCCGTGTCTGGCCATGTTTGCCCTGTGTTGAAGATGTGAAGGTGGTCCTCAGTACAGCCCATCATCGTTACTACACCCAGCCCACATAGTGTTCCCTGAGGATTGCAGATCTTCCCAGAGGTCATTGGGCACAACCATGCAGAAAAAATGGAGAGGATTTGTGGTGCAGGGGTCATTTTTCCTGCCACCTACTGGTGCATCGAGACTGTGGTATCTGGCGTCCCTGGCCACAGGCCAGACAAGTTATACCGGTTATACCGGTTCAAGTGTCTAGGCTGTTGGCTGGGTTCTCTCCTTGCATGGCAGTGGGTAACACGTTGTTTCTAGAGGATCTGGGCCTCACGGTTTCTCCGAGGTCACGTCACTGATGGGACAGAGTGCAAAAGTGCCAGGCACCACTGCAAGTGACCCAATTGCTACAGTGGTTTGCCCTCCACTTTGGGCATCAGAATGGCTCTCATGACATTAGGCTGCAAGGGTTTTCCTCACCACGGTGGGCATCAGAATGCTTCCCATGGCATTAGCTTTGTGTCTGGGTCAAGAGCAGGTCGTCTGTCTTGGCAACAGGCCAGGAAGTAGGCCTGCTGGTGAGTCTCCCTTGGGCAGTCCAGGTGTTCCTCAGATGTCCTTTTTCACGGGTCCCAACGAGCCACCTTTTTTTTTTTTTTTTGCTGTATGCAAGGCTCTCACTGTTGTGGCCTCTCCCGTTGTAGAGCACAGGCTCTGGGCACACAGGCTCAGTGGCCATGGCTCACGGGCCTAGCCATTCTGCAGCACGTGGGATCTTCCTGCACCGGGGCACAAACCCGTATCCCCTGCATCGGCAGGTGGACTATACACCACTGCGCCACCAGGGAGGCCCCCTACGAGCTGCTTTTGATGGAGGCCCTCATATTTGACCAAGGGCCATTCCCTTGTGGAAGATCTCTTCCACTTTAGGGCGCATCCATTGTTTGGAAGCATATGTCCTAAGGGCATGTGTTTTCCCCTAGAGTGCACTGGCTCTTATGCTGAGGGAGCACAGTTGCCCTGTGGGTGTCTTAGGGGTTCAGGAAGCCATCCTTCTGCTGTGATGGATGGGAGAGTGCTCAGGAGAGGAATTGCAGGGCCTGAGACCACGGGGTTGTTGGACAGTGGGGCTCTTTGTCCTGATGGCCACAGGCTCTGAAGGCATCCGTGCTACGTTGCTTTCATGTTTCCCTGTGGACAACACGCAAAATGGGCAGCAAATGAAATGTTGAGGGGAGATAGAGCTCACATCGTTGCGTGGTATTGCCCCTAACATCGGTGCACCCATGCACCCTCCTAAAGTACACGTGTGTTCCCTCACCCTGAACAAGGGGGAATGCCAGGGAAGGAATGACAACAGCAGAGCAGCCTGGGGCCATCCGTATAATCTGTGATACCTAGTGAAGTGACGACAGTGAGGCAAGGCGAGACCAGGTGAAGGAGACTCGGAGGGGTTTTGGCATGCATTCCATGAGGATCCTGGTTTAACCCTTGTTGCGCTAAGTGGCACTTCTTTGGTGAAACCTAGAGGTTTGGCCACTGGAACTTGGGCACCGGGGCTACACTCTCACCTTCTCGCATTTTCTCGGGGAACGGGATCTTCGATGCCCTGAAAACTGGCTGCATTTCCTGCCCCATGGCTGGGCTCTGGCCACTTCCATATGCTGACATGATTCAGCTCACTGACCATCCCGTGGTGGAATCTGCAACTCTGCATTTCCAGCATTTGAGCATTTGCTTGGATCGCCGATGACTCCCAAAAAATGTATTCCTTAGATATCTGAAAAAAATGAATGAGAAATCACTACCATCTTCTCATTGGAACTGAGGTCCAGCACGTGGCTCTCAAAAGGAAAGTAGGGAGAGGTTCACGTTGCATTTGGTGGCGTGCTTGTCCACAGCCACGTTGCTCAAGTTTAGGATTCTGGCCGTCTCATGGGGAGAAGAACCATTGGGAAAGGAGCCTGGGATACCAATCCAGGTGGGAAGGCTAGGGACAGAGTGCCGTCTCTGGGTTCATTGGTCTAGCCAAGACTGCTGTCCCCTGCCACGGTTCAGCATGAGGGTAGGACAGGAAACGTGAGCCACTGGTGGTCCTGTCGCCTGCACTTGCATTCTACAGGCTGCCCCCGTGGGGCTGTCGTTGCCTTGTGCCCTCAAACAAACAAGTCTGTATGCTCGGGGTCAGAGCAGGATTCCTGGCCTATGGCAGGGTTCTTTGTCACGTTCTGCTTGGGAGACCAGATGCAGTTTAGGTTTCTCCTGATGAGAGGAGGAATCAAATGGGGCACATTCCCCGGGAGTTTAGAAAAGCTGATGGCTCCTCCTTGGGTTCCGTCCTGATTGTGTCTGCTATCTAAATGGGCTAGAAAATGCCTTAGTCAAGCTTAGTCATGTGAGGGGTGGCTCTGGCATCTTGTGGAGACACATTGGGATCCCGGTGTAGAGGGAAAGACAAGGCAAGTTAAAAAGGCACTTGAGATGGCTGGCTAAGCCCTCAGATTTACAGGTGGGTGGATAGATCGACGGTGGCCATAGGGATCCCAGAACACATTTGGGATTCCCTCAGGAGCAATTGCAGGCACGTGTAGGAAGGGAACTCGTGAGCACATTTGTGGACTGTCCCACCTTTTTTCTCTCCTAGATCGATTTGATTCATGGTGGGTCCCTGTGCCAGCGAATGGTTGCCTTCGTGGCACAGTATGGTTTCTTCTCATGGGAGAGGATTTGGAGGCCGTGGGGTGTTTTGGCCCTGGCGGTCAATGTTCCCCCTGTGGTGAAGATTGAAGGTGCTCCTATGTACAACCCAGGATCGTTTCTACACCTGGCCCACATAGCGTTCCCTGTGGACTGCAGCTCTTACCAGAGGTGACTGAGCACAACCATGCAGCAAAAAAGGTAGTTGGCTGCCAAGGAAAGGCTACAACTTTAAGGGCAGGAGTGTATGTGTGGTGCGAGGGTCATTTTTCCTGCCACCTGCTGGTGTGTCGAGACTGTGGTATTTGAATCTCTTGGCCACATGCCACACAAGTAATACAGATTCAAGTATCTAAGCAGTTAGCTAGGTTCTCTTGTTGCACGGCTGTAGGTAATATGTTGCTTCTAGAGGACATGACCTCACAGTTTCTCCGAGGTCACGTCACTGATGGGCGCAGAGTGCGAAAGTGCCAGGCAGCACTGCAAGTGACCAAATTACTGAAACAGATTGCCCCGCCGCATTGGATATTGGAATGGCTCCAATGCCATTAGGCAGCAAGGGTTTTCCCCGCCATGTTGCTCATGGGAATGGATCCCATGCCATTACCTTTGTGTGTGGGCCAAGGGTAGGTCGTCTGTCTTGGCAGCAGTCCAGGAAATATGCCTGCTGGTGAGTCTCCCTTGATCAGTCCAGGTGTTCCTCACGTACGCTTTGTCACGGGTCCCTATGAGCCGCTTTTGATGGAGGACATAATATTCAGCCAAGGGCCTTTCCCTTGTGGAAGATGTCTTCCCCTTAAGGGCGTGTCCATTGAGTGGAAGAATATGTGCCAGGGGCTGATGTGTTCATCTGGAGGGCACTTCTCTGAGTCTAAGGGGGCACAGTTGCCCTGAGGTTGTCTCAGGGGTTCAGGAAGACATCCTTTTCCTGTGCTGGAGGGGAGAGTGCTCAGAAAAGGCGTTGCAGGGTCCGAGACGAGGGGTTTGTTGGACATCAGGGCTCTTTTCCCTGATGGCCACATGCTCTGAAGGCGTCTGCGCTACGTGGCATTCATGTTTCCCTGCGAACAGCCCGGCAAGATGGGCAGCAAATGAAATGCTGAAGAGGGATAGGGCACACATCGCTGGGTCGTATCGCTCTTTCCCTTGTTGCACCCATGCACCTTCCTCAATTAAGCGTGTGTTCTCTCAGCCCGAATGAGATGGAATGCCAAGGAAGGAATACAAACATCACAGCAGCCTGGGTCCAACCATATAATTCGTGACGACCGTTGAAGTGAGGAGAAGGAGTCTTGCAGGGGTGTTACCGCACATTCCATGAGGACCCTGATTTAAACCTTGTTGCGGTAAGAGGCACTTCTTTGCTAAAACCTAGAGGTTTGGCTACGGTAAATTGAAAAAGGGGAGACACACTCACTTGCTGGCCTTTTCTCGGGGAACACGAGCTTTGATGCCCTGAGAACTGGCTGCATTTCCTGCTGCATTGCTCGACACTGGCCGCTTCTGTATGCTGACCTGATTCAGCTCGCTGGCCGTCCCGTGATAGAATCTGCAACTTTGCATGTCCAAGGTTTGAGCATGTGCTTGGATTGACGATGACTCCCACAAGTGCATTCCCCGGAAATCTGAAAAAAAATGAGTGAGAAACCCCTACCGTCACCTCATTGGAACTGAGGTCCAGCATGTGGCTCCAATAAGGACAGTAGGGAGAGGTTCACATTGCATGTGCTGCTGTGTGTGTCCACGGCCACGTTGTTCAAGTGGAGGGCTGTGGCCATCTCATGGGGAGAGAAGCCACTGGGAATGGAGCCTGGGATGCCAATTCAGGTGGGAAGCCTAGGGAGAGCGTGCCGTCTGTGGGCTCCTTGGTCTAGCCAGGACTGCTGTCCGCTGCCACTGTTAAGCATGTGGGTAGCAGAGGAAGTGCGAGCCATTGGTGGTCCTCTCGCCTGTACTTGAGTTCTACAAGCCGCCCACACCGTCTGGTCGTTGCCTTGCGCCCTCACAGAAACAGAAGTCTCTCTGCCCATGGTCAGAGCAGGACTCCTGGCCTAGGGAAGGCTTCTTTGACACGATCTGCTTCGGAGACCAGATGCAGTTTAGGTTCCTCCTGATGAGGGGAGAAATCCAATGGGCCATTGTCCCCGGCAGGTGGGCCAAGCTGATGGCTCCTCCTCGGGGTGTGTCCGGCCTGTGTGTGCTCTGTGAAGAGGCTAGAAAATGCCTTAGTTAGGATAAGTCACAGCAAGCTTCTTTGGTGAGGGGTGGCTCTGGCATCTTTCCGTGACACGTTGGGATCCCCGTGGAGGGGGAAGGGCAAGGTGAGTGAAAAAGACACGTGAGGCGGCTGGCAAAGCCCGCATGTTTACTGGTGGGTGGAGAGCTCGACAGAATCCATGGAGCGTTTGGAGGCATGTGTAGAGAGGGAACACGGGAGCTCATTTGTGGACTGTCCCGCCCTTTTCCTCTCCTTGTTCGATTAACTTCATGGCGGGTCCCCGTGCTAGCGAATGGTTGCCTTCGTGGCACAGTATGGTTTCTTCTCATGGCGGAGGATTTGGAGGCCGTGAGGTGTTTGTCCCTGTCTGTCCACGTTCCCCCTGTGTTGAAGATGTGAAGGTGTTCCTCAGTACAGCCCAGCATCTTTAATACACCCAGCCCACATAGCGATCCCTGAGGATTGCAGATCTTCCCGGAGGTCATTGGGCACAACTAGGCGGAAAGAAGGGAGTTGGCTGCCGAGGAACAGCTACAGCTTTAAGGGCAGGAGAGGATGTGTGGTGCGGGGGTCATTTTTCCTGCCACCCGCAGGTGCGTCCAGACTGTGATATCCGGCGTGCCTGGCCACAGGCCAGACAAGTCATAGCGGTTCAGGTGTCTAGGCTGTTGGCTGGGTTCTCTCATTGCACGGCTGTGGGTAACACGTTGCTTCTAGAAGACCTGGGCCTCACGGTTTCTCCGAGGGCACGTCACCGACGGGCCCAGAGTGCGAAAGTGCCAGCCACCACTGCAGGTGGCCCAATGGCTGTAACTCTTTGCTCCGCCACTTTGCGCACTGGAATGGCTCCCACGCCATCAGGCTGCAAGTGTTTTCCCCGCCACGCTAGGCATCGGAATGGTTCGCATGCCATAAACTTTGTGTGTGGGCCAAGGTTAGGTCATCTGTCTTAACAGCAGGCCGGGAAGTATGCCTGCTGGTGAGTCTCCCTTGATCAGTCCAGGCGTTCCTCACGTACCCTTTGTCCCGGGTCCCTACGAGCCCCTTTTGATGGAGGCCGTCATATTCGGCCAAGGGCCCTTCCCTTGTGGAAGATCCGTTCCCCTTCAGTGCGCATCCTTTTAGTGGAAGCATATGTGCCAAGGGCGGATGAGTTCACCTGCAGGGCACTGACTCTTAGTCTGAGGGGGCACAGTTGCCCTGACGGGGTCTCAGGGGTTGAGGAAGACATCCTTTTCCTGTGCTGGAGGGGAGAGTGCTCAGGAGAGGAGTTGCAGGGCCTGAGATCAGGGGGTTGTTGGACAGCGGGGCTCTTTCTCCCGATGGCCACAGGCCCTGAAGGCGTCTGCTCTACGTTGCTTTCACATTTGCCTGCAGGCACACAGGCAAGATGGGCAGCAAGTGAAATGTTGAGGGGAGATAGAGTACTCATCGCTGGGTGGTATCGCCCTTTCCCTCGGTGCCCCCGTGCACCCTCCTCACTGACCCGTGTGTTCTCTCACCCCAAGCCAGGTGGAATGCCAAGAAAGGAATTCCAGCAGCAGAGCAACCTGGGGCCATCCGTATAATCCGTGCTTCCCGGTGAAGTGAGGAGGAGGAGTCTCGCAAGGGTGTTGGGGTGCATTCCACGAGGATCCTGATTTAACCCTTGTTGCGGTAAGCAGCACTTCTGTGCTAAAACCTAGAGGTTTCACCACGGGAACCTGTGCAACGAGGCTATACCCTCACCTTCCGACCTTTTCTCGGGGAGCACGAGCTTCGACGCCCTGAGAACTGGCTGCATTTCCTGCTCCAATGGCTCGGCTCTGGCCGCTTGCATATGCTGACATGATTCAGCTCGATGGGTGTCCCATGGTGGAATCTGCAACTTTCCATGACCAGCGTTTGAGCATGTGCTTGGATCGATGATGACCCCCACTAATGCATTCCTTGGAAATCTGAACCAAATGAGTGAGAAGCCACTACCGTCTCCTCATTGGAACTGAGGTCCAGCACGTAGCTCCCAAAAGGAAAGGAGGGAGAGGTTGACGTCGCGTTTGCTGCCGTGAGAGTCCACAGCCACGTTGTTCAAGTTGAGGGTTGTGGCCGTCTCATGGGGAGAAGAGCCATTGGGAAAGGAGCCTGGGATGCCAATCCATGTGGGAAGGCTGGGGACAGCGTGCCGTCTCTGGGTTCCTTGGTCGAGCCAGGACTTCTGTCCCCTGCCACGGACGAGCATGCGGATAGGAAAGGAAGCGTGAACCGTTGGTGGTCCATTCGACTGCACTTGAGTTCTACAGGCCGCCGCCACCGGCTACTCGTTGCCTTGTGCCCTCAGAGAAAGGGAAGTCTATGCTCAGGGTGAGAGCAGGATTCCTGGCCTAAGGCAGGCTTCCTTGTCATGTTCTCCTTGGGCGACCAGATGCAGTTTAGGTTTCTCGTGATGAGAGGAGAAATCCAATGGGCCATTGTCCCCGGGAGGTTGGCCAAGCTGACGGCTCCTCCTCGGGTTGTGTCCTGCCTGTGTGTGCTGCGTGAAGGGGCTAGAAAAGGCCTTAGTCAATCTTAGTCACGGCAGGCTTCTCTGGTGAGGCGTGGCTCTGGCATCTTTCCGTGACACATTGGGATCCCAGGGGAGAGAGAATATCAAGCCGAGTGAAAAAGACACGTGTGATGGCTGGCTAAGCCTGCAGGTTTACTGGTGGGTGGATAGATCGACGGTGGCCATAGGGTTCCCGGAACACACTTTCCCTTGTTGCGCCCGTGCACCCCCCTCAAGTACGCGTGTGTTCTCTCAGCCCGGATCTGGTGGAATACCAAGGAAGGGGTACCAGCAGCAGAACAGCCTGGGGCCATCCGTATAATTCGTGATATCGGTTGAAGTGAGGAGAAGGAGTCTTGCAGGGGTGTTGGCGCACATTCCGTGAGGATCCTGGTTTAAACCTTGTTGCGGTAAGCGGCACTTCTTTGCTAAAACCTAGAGGTTTGGCTACGGTAAATTGAAAAAGGGGAGACACACTCAGTTGCTGGCCTTTTCTCGGGGAACACGAGCTTTGATGCCCTGAGAACTGGCTGCATTTCCTGCTCCATTGCTCGACACTGGCCGCTTCTGTATGCCGACCTGATTCAGCTCGCTGGCCGTCCCGTGATGGAATCTGCAACTTTGCATGTCCAAGGTTTGAGCATGTGCTTGGATCGACGATGACTCCCACAAGTGTATTCCCCAGAAATCTGAAAAAAATTGAGTGAGAAACCCCTACCGTCACCTCATTGGAACTGAGGTCCAGCATGTGGCTCCAATAAGGACAGTAGGGAGAGGTTCACATTGCGTGTGCTGCTGTGTGTGTCCACGGCCACGTTGTTCAAGTGGAGGGCTGTGGCCATCTCATGGGGAGAAAAGCCACTGGGAATGGAGCCTGGGATGCCAATTCAGGTGGGAAGCCTAGGGAGAGCGTGCCGTCTGTGGGCTCCTTGGTCTAGCCAGGACTGCTGTCCGCTGCCACTGTTAAGCATGTGGGTAGCAGAGGAAGTGCGAGCCATTGGTGGTCCTCTCGCCTGTACTTGAGTTCTACAAGCCGCCCCCACCGTCTGGTCGTTGCCTTGCGCCCTCACAGAAACAGAAGTCTCTCTGCCCATGGTCAGAGCAGGACTCCTGGCCTAGGGAAGGCTTCTTTGACACGATCTGCTTCGGAGACCAGATGCAGTTTAGGTTCCTCCTGATGAGGGGAGAAATCCAATGGGGCACTGTCCCCGGCAGGTGGGCCACGCTGATGGCTCCTCCTCAGGGTGTGTCCGGCCTGTGTGTGCTCTGTGAAGAGGCTAGAAAATGCCTTAGTTAGGATAAGTCACAGCAAGCTTCTTTGGTGAGGGGTGGCTCTGGCATCTTTCCGTGACACGTTGGGATCCCCGTGGAGGGGGAAGGGCAAGGTGAGTGAAAAAGACACGTGAGGCGGCTGGCAAAGCCCACATGTTTACTGGTGGGTGGAGAGCTCGACAGAATCCATGGAGCGTTTGGAGGCATGTGTAGAGAGGGAACACGGGAGCTCATTTGTGGACTGTCTCGCCCTTTTCCTCTCCTTGTTCGATTAACTTCATGGCACGTCCCCGTGCTAGCGAATGGTTGCCTTCGTGGCACAGTATGGTTTCTTCTCATGGCGGAGGATTTGGAGCCCGTGAGGTGTTTGTCCCTGTCTGTCCACGTTCCCCCTGTGTTGAAGATGTGAAGGTGTTCCTCAGTACAGCCCAGCATCTTTAATACACCCAGCCCACATAGCGATCCCTGAGGATTGCAGATCTTCCCGGAGGTCATTGGGCACAACTAGGCGGAAAGAAGGGAGTTGGCTGCCGAGGAACAGCTACAGCTTTAAGGGCAGGAGAGGATGTGTGGTGCGGGGGTCATTTTTCCTGCCACCCGCTGGTGCGTCCAGACTGTGATATCCGGCGTGCCTGGCCACAGGCCAGACAAGTCATAGCGGTTCAGGTGTCTAGGCTGTTGGCTGGGTTCTCTCATTGCACGGCTGTGGGTAACACGTTGCTTCTAGAAGACCTGGGCCTCACGGTTTCTCCGAGGGCACGTCACCGACGGGCCCAGAGTGCGAAAGTGCCAGCCACCACTGCAGGTGGCCCAATGGCTGTAACTCTTTGCTCCGCCACTTTGCGCACTGGAATGGCTCCCACGCCATCAGGCTGCAAGTGTTTTCCCCGCCACGCTAGGCATCGGAATGGTTCGCATGCCATAAACTTTGTGTGTGGGCCAAGGTTAGGTCATCTGTCTTAACAGCAGGCCGGGAAGTATGCCTGCTGGTGAGTCTCCCTTGATCAGTCCAGGCGTTCCTCACGTACCCTTTGTCCCGGGTCCCTACGAGCCCCTTTTGATGGAGGCCGTCATATTCGGCCAAGGGCCCTTCCCTTGTGGAAGATCCGTTCCCCTTCAGTGCGCATCCTTTTAGTGGAAGCATATGTGCCAAGGGCGGATGAGTTCACCTGCAGGGCACTGACTCTTAGTCTGAGGGGGCACAGTTGCCCTGACGGGGTCTCAGGGGTTGAGGAAGACATCCTTTTCCTGTGCTGGAGGGGAGAGTGCTCAGGAGAGGAGTTGCAGGGCCTGAGATCAGGGGGTTGTTGGACAGCGGGGCTCTTTCTCCCGATGGCCACAGGCCCTGAAGGCGTCTGCTCTACGTTGCTTTCACATTTGCCTGCAGGCACACAGGCAAGATGGGCAGCAAGTGAAATGTTGAGGGGAGATAGAGTACTCATCGCTGGGTGGTATCGCCCTTTCCCTCGGTGCCCCCGTGCACCCTCCTCACTGACCCGTGTGTTCTCTCACCCCAAGCCAGGTGGAATGCCAAGAAAGGAATTCCAGCAGCAGAGCAACCTGGGGCCATCCGTATAATCCGTGCTTCCCGGTGAAGTGAGGAGGAGGAGTCTCGCAAGGGTGTTGGGGTGCATTCCACGAGGATCCTGATTTAACCCTTGTTGCGGTAAGCAGCACTTCTGTGCTAAAACCTAGAGGTTTCACCACGGGAACCTGTGCAACGAGGCTATACCCTCACCTTCCGACCTTTTCTCGGGGAGCACGAGCTTCGACGCCCTGAGAACTGGCTGCATTTCCTGCTCCAATGGCTCGGCTCTGGCCGCTTGCATATGCTGACATGATTCAGCTCGATGGGTGTCCCATGGTGGAATCTGCAACTTTCCATGTACCAGCGTTTGAGCATGTGCTTGGATCGATGATGACCCCCACTAATGCATTCCTTGGAAATCTGAACCAAATGAGTGAGAAGCCACTACCGTCTCCTCATTGGAACTGAGGTCCAGCACGTAGCTCCCAAAAGGAAAGGAGGGAGAGGTTGACGTCGCGTTTGCTGCCGTGAGAGTCCACAGCCACGTTGTTCAAGTTGAGGGTTGTGGCCGTCTCATGGGGAGAAGAGCCATTGGGAAAGGAGCCTGGGATGCCAATCCATGTGGGAAGGCTGGGGACAGCGTGCCGTCTCTGGGTTCCTTGGTCGAGCCAGGACTTCTGTCCCCTGCCACGGACGAGCATGCGGATAGGAAAGGAAGCGTGAACCGTTGGTGGTCCATTCGACTGCACTTGAGTTCTACAGGCCGCCGCCACCGGCTACTCGTTGCCTTGTGCCCTCAGAGAAAGGGAAGTCTATGCTCAGGGTGAGAGCAGGATTCCTGGCCTAAGGCAGGCTTCCTTGTCATGTTCTCCTTGGGCGACCAGATGCAGTTTAGGTTTCTCGTGATGAGAGGAGAAATCCAATGGGCCATTGTCCCCGGGAGGTTGGCCAAGCTGACGGCTCCTCCTCGGGTTGTGTCCTGCCTGTGTGTGCTGCGTGAAGGGGCTAGAAAAGGCCTTAGTCAATCTTAGTCACGGCAGGCTTCTCTGGTGAGGCGTGGCTCTGGCATCTTTCCGTGACACATTGGGATCCCAGGGGAGAGAGAATATCAAGCCGAGTGAAAAAGACACGTGTGATGGCTGGCTAAGCCTGCAGGTTTACTGGTGGGTGGATAGATCGACGGTGGCCATAGGGTTCCCGGAACACACTTTCCCTTGTTGCGCCCGTGCACCCCCCTCAAGTACGCGTGTGTTCTCTCAGCCCGGATCTGGTGGAATACCAAGGAAGGGGTACCAGCAGCAGAACAGCCTGGGGCCATCCGTATAATTCGTGATATCGGTTGAAGTGAGGAGAAGGAGTCTTGCAGGGGTGTTGGCGCACATTCCGTGAGGATCCTGGTTTAAACCTTGTTGCGGTAAGCGGCACTTCTTTGCTAAAACCTAGAGGTTTGGCTACGGTAAATTGAAAAAGGGGAGACACACTCAGTTGCTGGCCTTTTCTCGGGGAACACGAGCTTTGATGCCCTGAGAACTGGCTGCATTTCCTGCTCCATTGCTCGACACTGGCCGCTTCTGTATGCCGACCTGATTCAGCTCGCTGGCCGTCCCGTGATGGAATCTGCAACTTTGCATGTCCAAGGTTTGAGCATGTGCTTGGATCGACGATGACTCCCACAAGTGTATTCCCCAGAAATCTGAAAAAAATTGAGTGAGAAACCCCTACCGTCACCTCATTGGAACTGAGGTCCAGCATGTGGCTCCAATAAGGACAGTAGGGAGAGGTTCACATTGCGTGTGCTGCTGTGTGTGTCCACGGCCACGTTGTTCAAGTGGAGGGCTGTGGCCATCTCATGGGGAGAAAAGCCACTGGGAATGGAGCCTGGGATGCCAATTCAGGTGGGAAGCCTAGGGAGAGCGTGCCGTCTGTGGGCTCCTTGGTCTAGCCAGGACTGCTGTCCGCTGCCACTGTTAAGCATGTGGGTAGCAGAGGAAGTGCGAGCCATTGGTGGTCCTCTCGCCTGTACTTGAGTTCTACAAGCCGCCCCCACCGTCTGGTCGTTGCCTTGCGCCCTCACAGAAACAGAAGTCTCTCTGCCCATGGTCAGAGCAGGACTCCTGGCCTAGGGAAGGCTTCTTTGACACGATCTGCTTCGGAGACCAGATGCAGTTTAGGTTCCTCCTGATGAGGGGAGAAATCCAATGGGGCACTTGTCCCCGGCAGGTGGGCCACGCTGATGGCTCCTCCTCAGGGTGTGTCCGGCCTGTGTGTGCTCTGTGAAGAGGCTAGAAAATGCCTTAGTTAGGATAAGTCACAGCAAGCTTCTTTGGTGAGGGGTGGCTCTGGCATCTTTCCGTGACACGTTGGGATCCCCGTGGAGGGGGAAGGGCAAGGTGAGTGAAAAAGAC
Organism: Phocoena sinus; assembly: GCF_008692025.1. Taxonomy (NCBI): domain Eukaryota; kingdom Metazoa; phylum Chordata; class Mammalia; order Artiodactyla; family Phocoenidae; genus Phocoena; species Phocoena sinus. Next base: position 55,278,395 of record NC_045764.1, on the reverse strand, counting down.
ACGTGAGGCGGCTGGCAAAGCCCACATGTTTACTGGTGGGTGGAGAGCTCGACAGAATCCATGGAGCGTTTGGAGGCATGTGTAGAGAGGGAACACGGGAGCTCATTTGTGGACTGTCTCGCCCTTTTCCTCTCCTTGTTCGATTAACTTCATGGCACGGTCCCCGTGCTAGCGAATGGTTGCCTTCGTGGCACAGTATGGTTTCTTCTCAATGGCGGAGGATTTGGAGCCCGTGAGGTGTTTGTCCCTGTCTGTCCACGTTCCCCCTGTGTTGAAGATGTGAAGGTGTTCCTCAGTACAGCCCAGCATCTTTAATACACCCAGCCCACATAGCGATCCCTGAGGATTGCAGATCTTCCCGGAGGTCATTGGGCACAACTAGGCGGAAAGAAGGGAGTTGGCTGCCGAGGAACAGCTACAGCTTTAAGGGCAGGAGAGGATGTGTGGTGCGGGGGTCATTTTTCCTGCCACCCGCAGGTGCGTCCAGACTGTGATATCCGGCGTGCCTGGCCACAGGCCAGACAAGTCATAGCGGTTCAGGTGTCTAGGCTGTTGGCTGGGTTCTCTCATTGCACGGCTGTGGGTAACACGTTGCTTCTAGAAGACCTGGGCCTCACGGTTTCTCCGAGGGCACGTCACCGACGGGCTCAGAGTGCGAAAGTGCCAGCCACCACTGCAGGTGGCCCAATGGCTGTAACTCTTTGCTCCGCCACTTTGCGCACTGGAATGGCTCCCACGCCATCAGGCTGCAAGTGTTTTCCCCGCCACGCTAGGCATCGGAATGGTTCGCATGCCATAAACTTTGTGTGTGGGCCAAGGTTAGGTCATCTGTCTTAACAGCAGGCCAGGGAAGTATGCCTGCTGGTGAGTCTCCCTTGATCAGTCCAGGCGTTCCTCACGTACCCTTTGTCCCGGGTCCCTACGAGCCCCTTTTGATGGAGGCCGTCATATTCGGCCAAGGGCCCTTCCCTTGTGGAAGATCCGTTCCCCTTCAGTGCGCATCCTTTTAGTGGAAGCATATGTGCCAAGGGCGGATGAGTTCACCTGCAGGGCACTGACTCTTAGTCTGAGGGGGCACAGTTGCCCTGACGGGGTCTCAGGGGTTGAGGAAGACATCCTTTTCCTGTGCTGGAGGGGAGAGTGCTCAGGAGAGGAGTTGCAGGGCCTGAGATCAGGGGGTTGTTGGACAGCGGGGCTCTTTCTCCCGATGGCCACAGGCCCTGAAGGCGTCTGCTCTACGTTGCTTTCACATTTGCCTGCAGGCACACAGGCAAGATGGGCAGCAAGTGAAATGTTGAGGGGAGATAGAGTACTCATCGCTGGGTGGTATCGCCCTTTCCCTCGGTGCCCCCGTGCACCCTCCTCACTGACCCGTGTGTTCTCTCACCCCAAGCCAGGTGGAATGCCAAGAAAGGAATTCCAGCAGCAGAGCAACCTGGGGCCATCCGTATAATCCGTGCTTCCCGGTGAAGTGAGGAGGAGGAGTCTCGCAAGGGTGTTGGGGTGCATTCCACGAGGATCCTGATTTAACCCTTGTTGCGGTAAGCAGCACTTCTGTGCTAAAACCTAGAGGTTTCACCACGGGAACCTGTGCAACGAGGCTATACCCTCACCTTCCGACCTTTTCTCGGGGAGCACGAGCTTCGACGCCCTGAGAACTGGCTGCATTTCCTGCTCCAATGGCTCGGCTCTGGCCGCTTGCATATGCTGACATGATTCAGCTCGATGGGTGTCCCATGGTGGAATCTGCAACTTTCCATGTACCAGCGTTTGAGCATGTGCTTGGATCGATGATGACCCCCACTAATGCATTCCTTGGAAATCTGAACCAAATGAGTGAGAAGCCACTACCGTCTCCTCATTGGAACTGAGGTCCAGCACGTAGCTCCCAAAAGGAAAGGAGGGAGAGGTTGACAGTCGCGTTTGCTGCCGTGAGAGTCCACAGCCACGTTGTTCAAGTTGAGGGTTGTGGCCGTCTCATGGGGAGAAGAGCCATTGGGAAAGGAGCCTGGGATGCCAATCCATGCTGGGAAGGCTGGGGACAGCGTGCCGTCTCTGGGTTCCTTGGTCGAGCCAGGACTTCTGTCCCCTGCCACGGACGAGCATGCGGATAGGAAAGGAAGCGTGAACCGTTGGTGGTCCATTCGACTGCACTTGAGTTCTACAGGCCGCCGCCACCGGCTACTCGTTGCCTTGTGCCCTCAGAGAAAGGGAAGTCTATGCTCAGGGTGAGAGCAGGATTCCTGGCCTAAGGCAGGCTTCCTTGTCATGTTCTCCTTGGGCGACCAGATGCAGTTTAGGTTTCTCGTGATGAGAGGAGAAATCCAATGGGCCATTGTCCCCGGGAGGTTGGCCAAGCTGACGGCTCCTCCTCGGGTTGTGTCCTGCCTTGTGTGTGCTGCGTGAAGGGGCTAGAAAAGGCCTTAGTCAATCTTAGTCACGGCAGGCTTCTCTGGTGAGGCGTGGCTCTGGCATCTTTCCGTGACACATTGGGATCCCAGGGGAGAGAGAATATCAAGCCGAGTGAAAAAGACACGTGTGATGGCTGGCTAAGCCTGCAGGTTTACTGGTGGGTGGATAGATCGACGGTGGCCATAGGGTTCCCGGAACACACTTTCCCTTGTTGCGCCCGTGCACCCCCCTCAAGTACGCGTGTGTTCTCTCAGCCCGGATCTGGTGGAATACCAAGGAAGGGGTACCAGCAGCAGAACAGCCTGGGGCCATCCGTATAATTCGTGATATCGGTTGAAGTGAGGAGAAGGAGTCTTGCAGGGGTGTTGGCGCACATTCCGTGAGGATCCTGGTTTAAACCTTGTTGCGGTAAGCGGCACTTCTTTGCTAAAACCTAGAGGTTTGGCTACGGTAAAATGAAAAAGGGGAGACACACTCAGTTGCTGGCCTTTTCTCGGGGAACACGAGCTTTGATGCCCTGAGAACTGGCTGCATTTCCTGCTCCATTGCTCGACACTGGCCGCTTCTGTATGCTGACCTGATTCAGCTCGCTGGCCGTCCCGTGATGGAATCTGCAACTTTGCATGTCCAAGGTTTGAGCATGTGCTTGGATCGACGATGACTCCCACAAGTGTATACCCCGGAAATCTGAAAAAAAATGAGTGAGAAACACCTACCGTCACCTCATTGGAACTGAGGTCCAGCATGTGGCTCCAATAGGACAGTAGGGAGAGGTTCACATTGCAGTGTGCTGCTGTGTGTGTCCACGGCCACGTTGTTCAAGTGGAGGGCTGTGGCCATCTCATGGGGAGAAAAGCCACTGGGAATGGAGCCTGGGATGCCAATTCAGGTGGGAAGCCTAGGGAGAGTGTGCCGTCTGTGGGCTCCTTGGTCTAGCCAGGACTGCTGTCCGCTGCCACTGTTAAGCATGTGGGTAGCAGAGGAAGTGCGAGCCATTGGTGGTCCTCTCGCCTGTACTTGAGTTCTACAAGCCGCCCCCACCGTCTGGTCGTTGCCTTGCGCCCTCACAGAAACAGAAGTCTCTCTGCCCATGGTCAGAGCAGGACTCCTGGCCTAGGGAAGGCTTCTTTGACACGATCTGCTTCGGAGACCAGATGCAGTTTAGGTTCCTCCTGATTGAGGGGAGAAATCCAATGGGGCCATTGTCCCCGGCAGGTGGGCCACGCTGATGGCTCCTCCTCAGGGTGTGTCCGGCCTGTGTGTGCTCTGTGAAGAGGCTAGAAAATGCCTTAGTTAGGATAAGTCACAGCAAGCTTCTTTGGTGAGGGGTGGCTCTGGCATCTTTCCGTGACACGTTGGGATCCCCGTGGAGGGGGAAGGGCAAGGTGAGTGAAAAAGACACGTGAGGCGGCTGGCAAAGCCCACATGTTTACTGGTGGGTGGAGAGCTCGACAGAATCCATGGAGCGTTTGGAGGCATGTGTAGAGAGGGAACACGGGAGCTCATTTGTGGACTGTCCTCGCCCTTTTCCTCTCCTTGTTCGATTAACTTCATGGCACGGTCCCCGTGCTAGCGAATGGTTGCCTTCGTGGCACAGTATGGTTTCTTCTCACTGGCGGAGGATTTGGAGGCCCGTGAGGTGTTTGTCCCTGTCTGTCCACGTTCCCCCTGTGTTGAAGATGTGAAGGTGTTCCTCAGTACAGCCCAGCATCTTTAATACACCCAGCCCACATAGCGATCCCTGAGGATTGCAGATCTTCCCGGAGGTCATTGGGCACAACTAGGCGGAAAGAAGGGAGTTGGCTGCCGAGGAACAGCTACAGCTTTAAGGGCAGGAGAGGATGTGTGGTGCGGGGGTCATTTTTCCTGCCACCCGCTGGTGCGTCCAGACTGTGATATCCGGCGTGCCTGGCCACAGGCCAGACAAGTCATAGCGGTTCAAGGTGTCTAGGCTGTTGGCTGGGTTCTCTCATTGCACGGCTGTGGGTAACACGTTGCTTCTAGAAGACCTGGGCCTCACGGTTTCTCCGAGGGCACGTCACCGACGGGCTCAGAGTGCGAAAGTGCCAGCCACCACTGCAGGTGGCCCAATGGCTGTAACTCTTTGCTCCGCCACTTTGCGCACTGGAATGGCTCCCACGCCATCAGGCTGCAAGTGTTTTCCCCGTCCACGCTAGGCATCGGAATGGTTCGCATGCCATAAACTTTGTGTGTGGGCCAAGGTTAGGTCATCTGTCTTAACAGCAGGCCAGGGAAGTATGCCTGCTGGTGAGTCTCCCTTGATCAGTCCAGGACGTTCCTCACGTACCCTTTGTCCCGGGTCCCTACGAGCCCCTTTTGATGGAGGCCGTCATATTCGGCCAAGGGCCCTTCCCTTGTGGAAGATCCTGTTCCCCTTCAGTGCGCATCCTTTTAGTGGAAGCATATGTGCCAAGGGCGGATGAGTTCACCTGCAGGGCACTGACTCTTAGTCTGAGGGGGCACAGTTGCCCTGACGGGGTCTCAGGGGTTGAGGAAGACATCCTTTTCCTGTGCTGGAGGGGAGAGTGCTCAGGAGAGGAGTTGCAGGGCCTGAGATCAGGGGGTTGTTGGACAGCGGGGCTCTTTCTCCCGATGGCCACAGGCCCTGAAGGCGTCTGCTCTACGTTGCTTTCACATTTGCCTGCAGGCACACAGGCAAGATGGGCAGCAAGTGAAATGTTGAGGGGAGATAGAGTACTCATCGCTGGGTGGTATCGCCCTTTCCCTCGGTGCCCCCGTGCACCCTCCTCACTGACGCGTGTGTTCTCTCACCCCAAGCCAGGTGGAATGCCAAGAAAGGAATTCCAGCAGGCAGAGCAACCTGGGGCCATCCGTATAATCCGTGCTTCCCGGTGAAGTGAGGAGGAGGAGTCTCGCAAGGGTGTTGGGGTGCATTCCACGAGGATCCTGATTTAACCCTTGTTGCGGTAAGCAGCACTTCTGTGCTAAAACCTAGAGGTTTCACCACGGGAACCTGTGCAACGAGGCTATACCCTCACCTTCCGACCTTTTCTCGGGGAGCACGAGCTTCGACGCCCTGAGAACTGGCTGCATTTCCTGCTCCAATGGCTCGGCTCTGGCCGCTTGCATATGCTGACATGATTCAGCTCGATGGGTGTCCCATGGTGGAATCTGCAACTTTCCATGTCCAGCGTTTGAGCATGTGCTTGGATCGATGATGACCCCCACTAATGCATTCCTTGGAAATCTGAACCAAATGAGTGAGAAGCCACTACCGTCTCCTCATTGGAACTGAGGTCCAGCACGTAGCTCCCAAAAGGAAAGGAGGGAGAGGTTGACGTCGCGTTTGCTGCCGTGAGAGTCCACAGCCACGTTGTTCAAGTTGAGGGTTGTGGCCGTCTCATGGGGAGAAGAGCCATTGGGAAAGGAGCCTGGGATGCCAATCCATGCGGGAAGGCTGGGGACATCGTGCCGTCTCTGGGTTCCTTGGTCGAGCCAGGACTTCTGTCCCCTGCCACGGACGAGCATGCGGATAGGAAAGGAAGCGTGAACCGTTGGTGGTCCATTCGACTGCACTTGAGTTCTACAGGCCGCCGCCACCGGCTACTCGTTGCCTTGTGCCCTCAGAGAAAGGGAAGTCTATGCTCAGGGTGAGAGCAGGATTCCTGGCCTAAGGCAGGCTTCCTTGTCATGTTCTCCTTGGGCGACCAGATGCAGTTTAGGTTTCTCGTGATGAGAGGAGAAATCCAATGGGCCATTGTCCCCGGGAGGTTGGCCAAGCTGACGGCTCCTCCTCGGGTTGTGTCCTGCCTGTGTGTGCTGCGTGAAGGGGCTAGAAAAGGCCTTAGTCAATCTTAGTCACGGCAGGCTTCTCTGGTGAGGCGTGGCTCTGGCATCTTTCCGTGACACATTGGGATCCCAGGGGAGAGAGAATATCAAGCCGAGTGAAAAAGACACGTGTGATGGCTGGCTAAGCCCGCAGGTTTACTGGTGGGTGGATAGATCGACAGTGGCCATAGGGATCCCGGAACACACTTTCCCTTGTTGCGCCCGTGCACCCTCCTCAAGTACGCGTGTGTTCTCTCAGCCCGGATCAGGTGGAATACCAAGGAAGGAGTACCAGCAGCAGAGCAGCCTGGGGCCATCCGTATAATTCGTGATGACCGGTGAAGTGAGGAGAAGGAGTCTTGCAGGGGTGTTGGCGCACATTCCGTGAGGATCCTGGTTTAAACCTTGTTGCGGTAAGCGGCACTTCTTTGCTAAAACCTAGAGGTTTGGCTACGGTAAATTGAAAAAGGGGAGACACACTCAGTTGCTGGCCTTTTCTCGGGGAACACGAGCTTTGATGCCCTGAGAACTGGCTGCATTTCCTGCTCCATTGCTCGACACTGGCCGCTTCTGTATGCTGACCTGATTCAGCTCGCTGGCCGTCCCGTGATGGAATCTGCAACTTTGCATGTCCAAGGTTTGAGCATGTGCTTGGATCGACGATGACTCCCACAAGTGCATTCCCTGGAAATCTGAAAAAAAATGAGTGAGAAACCCCTACCGTCACCTCATTGGAACTGAGGTCCAGCATGTGGCTCCAATAAGGACAGTAGGGAGAGGTTCACATTGCATGTGCTGCTGTGTGTGTCCACGGCCACGTTGTTCAAGTGGAGGGCTGTGGCCATCTCATGGGGAGAAAAGCCACTGGGAATGGAGCCTGGGATGCCAATTCAGGTGGGAAGCCTAGGGAGAGCGTGCCGTCTGTGGGCTCCTTGGTCTAGCCAGGACTGCTGTCCGCTGCCACTGTTAAGCATGTGGGTAGCAGAGGAAGTGCGAGCCATTGGTGGTCCTCTCGCCTGTACTTGAGTTCTACAAGCCGCCCCCACCGTCTGGTCGTTGCCTTGCGCCCTCACAGAAACAAGTCTCTCTGCCCATGGTCAGAGCAGGACTCCTGGCCTAGGGAAGGCTTCTTTGACACGATCTGCTTCGGAGACCAGATGCAGTTTAGGTTCCTCCTGATGAGGGGAGAAATCCAATGGGCCATTGTCCCCGGCAGGTGGGCCAAGCTGATGGCTCCTCCTCAGGGTGTGTCCGGCCTGTGTGTGCTCTGTGAAGAGGCTAGAAAATGCCTTAGTTAAGATAAGTCACAGCAAGCTTCTTTGGTGAGGGGTGGCTCTGGCATCTTTCCGTGACACGTTGGGATCCCCGTGGAGGGGGAAGGGCAAGGTGAGTGAAAAAGACACGTGAGACGGCTGGCAAAGCCCACATGTTTACTGGTGGGTGGAGAGCTCGACAGAATCCATGGAGCGTTTGGAGGCATGTGTAGAGAGGGAACACGGGAGCTCATTTGTGGGACTGTCCTCGCCCTTTTCCTCTCCTTGTTCGATTAACTTCATGGCGGGTCCCCGTGCTAGCGAATGGTTGCCTTCGTGGCACAGTATGGTTTCTTCTCACTGGGGAGGATTTGGAGGCCGTGAGGTGTTTGTCCCTGTCTGTCCACGTTCCCCCTGTGTTGAAGATGTGAAGGTGTTCCTCAGTACAGCCCAGCATCTTTAATACACCCAGCCCACATAGCGATCCCTGAGGATTGCAGATCTTCCCGGAGGTCATTGGGCACAACTAGGCGGAAAGAAGGGAGTTGGCTGCCGAGGAACAGCTACAGCTTTAAGGGCAGGAGAGGATGTGTGGTGCGGGGGTCATTTTTCCTGCCACCCGCTGGTGCGTCCAGACTGTGATATCCGGCGTGCCTGGCCACAGGCCAGACAAGTCATAGCGGTTCAAGTGTCTAGGCTGTTGGCTGGGTTATCTCATTGCACGGCTGTGGGTAACACGTTGCTTCTAGAAGACCTGGGCCTCACGGTTTCTCCGAGGGCACGTCACCGACGGGCTCAGAGTGCGAAAGTGCCAGCCACCACTGCAGGTGGCCCAATGGCTGTAACTCTTTGCTCCGCCACTTTGCGCACTGGAATGGCTCCCACGCCATCAGGCTGCAAGTGTTTTCCCCGTCGCGCTAGGCATCGGAATGGTTCGCATGCCATAAACTTTGTGTGTGGGCCAAGGTTAGGTCATCTGTCTTAACAGCAGGCCAGGAAGTATGCCTGCTGGTGAGTCTCCCTTGATCAGTCCAGACGTTCCTCACGTACCCTTTGTCCCGGGTCCCTACGAGCCCCTTTTGATGGAGGCCGTCATATTCGGCCAAGGGCCCTTCCCTTGTGGAAGATATGTTCCCCTTCAGTGCGCATCCTTTTAGTGGAAGCATATGTGCCAAGGGCGGATGAGTTCACCTGCAGGGCACTGACTCTTAGTCTGAGGGGGCACAGTTGCCCTGACGGGGTCTCAGGGGTTGAGGAAGACATCCTTTTCCTGTGCTGGAGGGGAGAGTGCTCAGGAGAGGAGTTGCAGGGCCTGAGATCAGGGGGTTGTTGGACAGCGGGGCTCTTTCTCCCGATGGCCACAGGCCCTGAAGGCGTCTGCTCTACGTTGCTTTCACATTTGCCTGCAGGCACACAGGCAAGATGGGCAGCAAGTGAAATGTTGAGGGGAGATAGAGTACTCATCGCTGGGTGGTATCGCCCTTTCCCTCGGTGCCCCCGTGCACCCTCCTCACTGACGCGTGTGTTCTCTCACCCCAAGCCAGGTGGAATGCCAAGAAAGGAATTCCAGCAGGCAGAGCAACCTGGGGCCATCCGTATAATCCGTGCTTCCCGGTGAAGTGAGGAGGAGGAGTCTCGCAAGGGTGTTGGGGTGCATTCCACGAGGATCCTGATTTAACCCTTGTTGCGGTAAGCAGCACTTCTGTGCTAAAACCTAGAGGTTTCACCACGGGAACCTGTGCAACGGGGCTATACCCTCACCTTCCGACCTTTTCTCGGGGAGCACGAGCTTCGACGCCCTGAGAACTGGCTGCATTTCCTGCTCCAATGACTCGGCTCTGGTCGCTTGCATAGGCTGACATGATTCAGCTCGATGGGTGTCCCATGGTGGAATCTGCAACTTTCCATGTCCAGCGTTTGAGCATGTGCTTGGATCGATGATGACCCCCACTAATGCATTCCTTGGAAATCTGAACCAAATGAGTGAGAAAGCCACTACCGTCTCCTCATTGGAACTGAGGTCCAGCACGTAGCTCCCAAAAGGAAAGGAGGGAGAGGTTGACATCGCGTTTGCTGCCGTGAGAGTCCACAGCCACGTTGTTCAAGTTGAGGGTTGTGGCCGTCTCATGGGGAGAAGAGCCATTGGGAAAGGAGCCTGGGATGCCAATCCATGCGGGAAGGCTGGGGACAGCGTGCCGTCTCTGGGTTCCTTGGTCGAGCCAGGACTTCTGTCCCCTGCCACGGACGAGCATGCGGATAGGAAAGGAAGCGTGAACCGTTGGTGGTCCATTCGACTGCACTTGAGTTCTACAGGCCGCCGCCACCGGCTACTCGTTGCCTTGTGCCCTCAGAGAAAGGGAAGTCTATGCTCAGGGTGAGAGCAGGATTCCTGGCCTAAGGCAGGCTTCCTTGTCATGTTCTCCTTGGGCGACCAGATGCAGTTTAGGTTTCTCGTGATGAGAGGAGAAATCCAATGGGCCATTGTCCCCGGGAGGTTGGCCAAGCTGACGGCTCCTCCTCGGGTTGTGTCCTGCTTGTGTGTGCTGCGTGAAGGGGCTAGAAAAGGCCTTAGTCAATCTTAGTCACGGCAGGCTTCTCTGGTGAGGCGTGGCTCTGGCATCTTTCCGTGACACATTGGGATCCCAGGGGAGAGAGAATATCAAGCCGAGTGAAAAAGACACGTGTGATGGCTGGCTAAGCCCTGCAGGTTTACTGGTGGGTGGATAGATCGACAGGTGGCCATAGGGATCCCGGAACACACTTTCCCTTGTTGCGCCCATGCACCCTCCTCAAGTACGCGTGTGTTCTCTCAGCCCAGATCAGGTGGAATACCAAGGAAGGAGTACCAGCAGCAGAGCAGCCTGGGGCCATCCATATAATTCGTGATGACGGGTGAAGTGAGGAGAAGGAGTCTTGCAGGGGTGTTGGCGCACATTCCGTGAGGATCCTGGTTTAAACCTTGTTGCGGTAAGTGGCACTTCTTTGCTAAAACCTAGAGGTTTGGCTACGGTAAATTGAAAAAGGGGAGACACACTCAGTTGCTGGCCTTTTCTCGGGGAACACGAGCTTTGATGCCCTGAGAACTGGCTGCATTTCCTGCTCCATTGCTCGACACTGGCCGCTTCTGTATGCTGACCTGATTCAGCTCGCTGGCCGTCCCGTGATGGAATCTGCAACTTTGCATGTCCAAGGTTTGAGCATGTGCTTGGATCGACGATGACTCCCACAAGTGCATTCCCTGGAAATCTGAAAAAAAATGAGTGAGAAACCCCTACCGTCACCTCATTGGAACTGAGGTCCAGCATGTGGCTCCAATAAGGACAGTAGGGAGAGGTTCACATTGCATGTGCTGCTGTGTGTGTCCACGGCCACGTTGTTCAAGTGGAGGGCTGTGGCCATCTCATGGGGAGAAAAGCCACTGGGAATGGAGCCTGGGATGCCAATTCAGGTGGGAAGCCTAGGGAGAGCGTGCCGTCTGTGGGCTCCTTGGTCTAGCCAGGACTGCTGTCCGCTGCCACTGTTAAGCATGTGGGTAGCAGAGGAAGTGCGAGCCATTGGTGGTCCTCTCGCCTGTACTTGAGTTCTACAAGCCGCCCCCACCGTCTGGTCGTTGCCTTGCGCCCTCACAGAAACAAGTCTCTCTGCCCATGGTCAGAGCAGGACTCCTGGCCTAGGGAAGGCTTCTTTGACACGATCTGCTTCGGAGACCAGATGCAGTTTAGGTTCCTCCTGATGAGGGGAGAAATCCAATGGGCCATTGTCCCCGGCAGGTGGGCCAAGCTGATGGCTCCTCCTCGGGGTGTGTCCGGCCTGTGTGTGCTCTGTGAAGAGGCTAGAAAATGCCTTAGTTAAGATAAGTCACAGCAAGCTTCTTTGGTGAGGGGTGGCTCTGGCATCTTTCCGTGACACGTTGGGATCCCCGTGGAGGGGGAAGGGCAAGGTGAGTGAAAAAGACACGTGAGACGGCTGGCAAAGCCCACATGTTTACTGGTGGGTGGAGAGCTCGACAGAATCCATGGAGCGTTTGGAGGCATGTGTAGAGAGGGAACACGGGAGCTCATTTGTGGGCTGTCCCGCCCTTTTCCTCTCCTTGTTCGATTAACTTCATGGCGGGTCCCCGTGCTAGCGAATGGTTGCCTTCGTGGCACAGTATGGTTTCTTCTCACGGGGGAGGATTTGGAGGCCGTGAGGTGTTTGTCCCTGTCTGTCCACGTTCCCCCTGTGTTGAAGATGTGAAGGTGTTCCTCAGTACAGCCCAGCATCTTTAATACACCCAGCCCACATAGCGATCCCTGAGGATTGCAGATCTTCCCGGAGGTCATTGGGCACAACTAGGCGGAAAGAAGGGAGTTGGCTGCCGAGGAACAGCTACAGCTTTAAGGGCAGGAGAGGATGTGTGGTGCGGGGTCATTTTTCCTGCCACCCGCTGGTGCGTCCAGACTGTGATATCCGGCGTGCCTGGCCACAGGCCAGACAAGTCATAGCGGTTCAAGTGTCTAGGCTGTTGGCTGGGTTATCTCATTGCACGGCTGTGGGTAACACGTTGCTTCTAGAAGACCTGGGCCTCACGGTTTCTCCGAGGGCACGTCACCGACGGGCTCAGAGTGCGAAAGTGCCAGCCACCACTGCAGGTGGCCCAATGGCTGTAACTCTTTGCTCCGCCACTTTGCGCACTGGAATGGCTCCCACGCCATCAGGCTGCAAGTGTTTTCCCCGTCGCGCTAGGCATCGGAATGGTTCGCATGCCATAAACTTTGTGTGTGGGCCAAGGTTAGGTCATCTGTCTTAACAGCAGGCCAGGAAGTATGCCTGCTGGTGAGTCTCCCTTGATCAGTCCAGACGTTCCTCACGTACCCTTTGTCCCGGGTCCCTACGAGCCCCTTTTGATGGAGGCCGTCATATTCGGCCAAGGGCCCTTCCCTTGTGGAAGATATGTTCCCCTTCAGTGCGCATCCTTTTAGTGGAAGCATATGTGCCAAGGGCGGATGAGTTCACCTGCAGGGCACTGACTCTTAGTCTGAGGGGGCACAGTTGCCCTGACGGGGTCTCAGGGGTTGAGGAAGACATCCTTTTCCTGTGCTGGAGGGGAGAGTGCTCAGGAGAGGAGTTGCAGGGCCTGAGAGCAGGGGGTTGTTGGACAGCGGGGCTCTTTCTCCCGATGGCCACAGGCCCTGAAGGCGTCTGCTCTACGTTGCTTTCACATTTGCCTGCAGGCACACAGGCAAGATGGGCAGCAAGTGAAATGTTGAGGGGAGATAGAGTACTCATCGCTGGGTGGTATCGCCCTTTCCCTCGGTGCCCCCGTGCACCCTCCTCACTGACGCGTGTGTTCTCTCACCCCAAGCCAGGTGGAATGCCAAGAAAGGAATTCCAGCAGGAGAGCAACCTGGGGCCATCCGTATAATCCGTGCTTCCCGGTGAAGTGAGGAGGAGGAGTCTCGCAAGGGTGTTGGGGTGCATTCCACGAGGATCCTGATTTAACCCTTGTTGCGGTAAGCAGCACTTCTGTGCTAAAACCTAGAGGTTTCACCACGGGAACCTGTGCAACGGGGCTATACCCTCACCTTCCGACCTTTTCTCGGGGAGCACGAGCTTCGACGCCCTGAGAACTGGCTGCATTTCCTGCTCCAATGACTCGGCTCTGGTCGCTTGCATAGGCTGACATGATTCAGCTCGATGGGTGTCCCATGGTGGAATCTGCAACTTTCCATGTCCAGCGTTTGAGCATGTGCTTGGATCGATGATGACCCCCACTAATGCATTCCTTGGAAATCTGAACCAAATGAGTGAGAAACCACTACCGTCTCCTCATTGGAACTGAGGTCCAGCACGTAGCTCCCAAAAGGAAAGGAGGGAGAGGTTGACATCGCGTTTGCTGCCGTGAGAGTCCACAGCCACGTTGTTCAAGTTGAGGGTTGTGGCCGTCTCATGGGGAGAAGAGCCATTGGGAAAGGAGCCTGGGATGCCAATCCATGCGGGAAGGCTGGGGACAGCGTGCCGTCTCTGGGTTCCTTGGTCGAGCCAGGACTTCTGTCCCCTGCCACGGACGAGCATGCGGATAGGAAAGGAAGCGTGAACCGTTGGTGGTCCATTCGACTGCACTTGAGTTCTACAGGCCGCCGCCACCGGCTACTCGTTGCCTTGTGCCCTCAGAGAAAGGGAAGTCTATGCTCAGGGTGAGAGCAGGATTCCTGGCCTAAGGCAGGCTTCCTTGTCATGTTCTCCTTGGGCGACCAGATGCAGTTTAGGTTTCTCGTGATGAGAGGAGAAATCCAATGGGCCATTGTCCCCGGGAGGTTGGCCAAGCTGACGGCTCCTCCTCGGGTTGTGTCCTGCTTGTGTGTGCTGCGTGAAGGGGCTAGAAAAGGCCTTAGTCAATCTTAGTCACGGCAGGCTTCTCTGGTGAGGCGTGGCTCTGGCATCTTTCCGTGACACATTGGGATCCCGGGGGAGAGAGAATATCAAGCCGAGTGAAAAAGACACGTGTGATGGCTGGCTAAGCCCGCAGGTTTACTGGTGGGTGGATAGATCGACAGTGGCCATAGGGATCCCGGAACACACTTTCCCTTGTTGCGCCCATGCACCCTCCTCAAGTACGCGTGTGTTCTCTCAGCCCAGATCAGGTGGAATACCAAGGAAGGAGTACCAGCAGCAGAGCAGCCTGGGGCCATCCATATAATTCGTGATGACGGGTGAAGTGAGGAGAAGGAGTCTTGCAGGGGTGTTGGCGCACATTCCGTGAGGATCCTGGTTTAAACCTTGTTGCGGTAAGCGGCACTTCTTTGCTAAAACCTAGAGGTTTGGCTACGGTAAATTGAAAAAGGGGAGACACACTCAGTTGCTGGCCTTTTCTCGGGGAACACGAGCTTTGATGCCCTGAGAACTGGCTGCATTTCCTGCTCCATTGCTCGACACTGGCCGCTTCTGTATGCTGACCTGATTCAGCTCGCTGGCCGTCCCGTGATGGAATCTGCAACTTTGCATGTCCAAGGTTTGAGCATGTGCTTGGATCGACGATGACTCCCACAAGTGCATTCCCTGGAAATCTGAAAAAAAATGAGTGAGAAACCCCTACCGTCACCTCATTGGAACTGAGGTCCAGCATGTGGCTCCAATAAGGACAGTAGGGAGAGGTTCACATTGCATGTGCTGCTGTGTGTGTCCACGGCCACGTTGTTCAAGTGGAGGGCTGTGGCCATCTCATGGGGAGAAAAGCCACTGGGAATGGAGCCTGGGATGCCAATTCAGGTGGGAAGCCTAGGGAGAGCGTGCCGTCTGTGGGCTCCTTGGTCTAGCCAGGACTGCTGTCCGCTGCCACTGTTAAGCATGTGGGTAGCAGAGGAAGTGCGAGCCATTGGTGGTCCTCTCGCCTGTACTTGAGTTCTACAAGCCGCCCCCACCGTCTGGTCGTTGCCTTGCGCCCTCACAGAAACAAGTCTCTCTGCCCATGGTCAGAGCAGGACTCCTGGCCTAGGGAAGGCTTCTTTGACACGATCTGCTTCGGAGACCAGATGCAGTTTAGGTTCCTCCTGATGAGGGGAGAAATCCAATGGGCCATTGTCCCCGGCAGGTGGGCCAAGCTGATGGCTCCTCCTCGGGGTGTGTCCGGCCTGTGTGTGCTCTGTGAAGAGGCTAGAAAATGCCTTAGTTAAGATAAGTCACAGCAAGCTTCTTTGGTGAGGGGTGGCTCTGGCATCTTTCCGTGACACGTTGGGATCCCCGTGGAGGGGGAAGGGCAAGGTGAGTGAAAAAGACACGTGAGACGGCTGGCAAAGCCCACATGTTTACTGGTGGGTGGAGAGCTCGACAGAATCCATGGAGCGTTTGGAGGCATGTGTAGAGAGGGAACACGGGAGCTCATTTGTGGGCTGTCCCGCCCTTTTCCTCTCCTTGTTCGATTAACTTCATGGCGGGTCCCCGTGCTAGCGAATGGTTGCCTTCGTGGCACAGTATGGTTTCTTCTCACGGGGGAGGATTTGGAGGCCGTGAGGTGTTTGTCCCTGTCTGTCCACGTTCCCCCTGTGTTGAAGATGTGAAGGTGTTCCTCAGTACAGCCCAGCATCTTTAATACACCCAGCCCACATAGCGATCCCTGAGGATTGCAGATCTTCCCGGAGGTCATTGGGCACAACTAGGCGGAAAGAAGGGAGTTGGCTGCCGAGGAACAGCTACAGCTTTAAGGGCAGGAGAGGATGTGTGGTGCGGGGTCATTTTTCCTGCCACCCGCTGGTGCGTCCAGACTGTGATATCCGGCGTGCCTGGCCACAGGCCAGACAAGTCATAGCGGTTCAAGTGTCTAGGCTGTTGGCTGGGTTATCTCATTGCACGGCTGTGGGTAACACGTTGCTTCTAGAAGACCTGGGCCTCACGGTTTCTCCGAGGGCACGTCACCGACGGGCTCAGAGTGCGAAAGTGCCAGCCACCACTGCAGGTGGCCCAATGGCTGTAACTCTTTGCTCCGCCACTTTGCGCACTGGAATGGCTCCCACGCCATCAGGCTGCAAGTG